>NW_027556402.1:106541130-107741130 GCF_003287225.1 Phascolarctos cinereus | reverse complement strand
CTTTACCCCAGTGACAGCAGACTTTTCAGCATAGCAACTCAAATGATAGCTTAGCTCTGTCCCTATGTCTGACTTGGAAAGCCTCCTTGTCTGTGCACCTGTACCTCTGAGTTCGACAGAGTCTCTTTTATCCCAAAGCCTTGTGGGATTATGCCAAATCAGAGAAGTTCTGCTATGTTCACTGAGGCAAAAATATGTATTTGGTCAGAATCTAATGGACAAGTGGACTACTCAGTCTTTTATGAAAGAGCATTCCCCAGAAAAAAGATACAAAGATCTCTAAGATTGTACTTGAACCCTGAAATTACCATTTCCTCAGTTCAGGCAAAATGTATATCTCCATAATTGTTGGGAATACTGTCTCCCTCTTTATCCTTCATGCCACACCATGTCTGCTCACAGGACCCAGCAGCTGTGATCACTTTACACTTTGCCTCATCCATTCTGCAAAGCAACAGATTGGTTTTTAAGCTTATCTTGTTGACATTTTAAACTCCTAAGAGGTAGGCAGCATTTTAGAAATTATTTTTGCTCATAGCTTCTTCCCGGGAGATGATTATGCCTTGAGAATACTCATTTTTTAGGCATTTCAGCATCCCAACAATCTAAACCTTAACCTATCTCCTGGGGTTTGGCCAAAGAATTCAGGTACAAATATAAGGAAATCAGGAGGTGACACAGAAAGAAATTTTTAACTTATTTTTTTTTCATAGAACAAAAATTTGTTTTTATGTCTCCTACTCCCCGCAGCATTTGAAGAAAAAGAAAGAAACAAAAACAAAATCCTTGTTAACAAATATGGAGAGTCAAGCAAGACAAAGTCCCGCTTTGGCTATGTCTGAAAAACATGTTTCATTTTGTTCTCTGAGCCCATCACCTCTCTATCAGGAAATGCAGTGGCATTACCATCATCATCATCATCATCATCCTCATCAGCCCTCTGGAATCATTATTGGTGATTACTTTCATGAGAATTCTTAAGTCTTTCAAATTGTTTTGACACAGAAAGGATAACTCACCTTAGTCTTCTGCATTTCCTTTTTACTTTTCCTGGGACTCTGAGACAAAGAACTCTAAGCATGCTTGCTGTGGCCAGGTGCTCATCTTCTGATTTTGTTTGTGATATAAGAAATGGGAAGAAGTGTGGATGGATGGTTGGAGTATAGGAGGAGAACATCTGGGAGAGAAGACAGGGTTTGCAGGTCTAATGGCTTCTGGGAACAATTTGTAAGGCTGGATTCTTCTATTATAATTTAGTTGGTGTATAAACATGTCTTCCCTTCTCATTACCTCTCCCCTATGCTGCTGTACTTGCTTCTTCATTGCTCATCCTGCATCCAGTCTTTCCCCATCCAATCTTTTCCATCCTCCACACAGCTGTCAGAATTCTCCTGAGACACAAGTATGACCATGTCACTCCCCTCATCAAACACCTTTAGTTGTTTTACCTCCTGGATACACTATAAACTCCTCAGTTTGGCATTTAAAGTTCTCCACAGGGCAGAGCCAAGATGGCAGAGTGAAAGCAGTGACTTGCTTGAGCTCTCCCCCAAGCCCCTCCAAATACCTATAAAAATGGCTCTAAACAAATTCTAAAGCAGCAGAACCCACAAAAAGACAGAGTGAAGCAAATTTCCAGCCCAAGACAACCCAGATGGTTGATCAGAAAGGTACATCTTGCTGAACGGGGACAGGAACACAGTGCAGCATGCACAGTGAACCTGGAGCAGGCCTCAGAGGACTGAATTGCGGGCAGCTGTGGTGGTTTCCAGACCTCTCAACCCATGAACACCAAAGACAACTTAGAAGATCAGTGGGAAAAGTCTGTTTTTGCAGTGCTGAGAGAGAAGTAAGATGGTCTCAGATCCATTCCCCAAGCACAGCCTGGGGTAGGGACTGCCTCCTGAGCTTCCTTAAAAGTCCTGAAGTCCAAAAGCTTACTGAAGAAAATGCTTCCTCAAAAATTAGAATGGAGCAATTGGAAGCTAATGACAATTTGAGAAAACAAGGCACTGTAACACTAATCCAAAAGAATGGACAAATAGAAGAGAATGTGAAATATCGTATTGGAAAAACAACTCACCTGGAAAATAGATCCAGGAGAGAGAACTTAAAAATTATTGGACTATCTGAAAGCCATGACTAAAAAAAGAGCTTGGACATCATCTTTCAAGAAATTATCAAGGAAAACTGCCCTGATATAGTAGAACCAGAGGGCAAAATAGAAATTGAAAGAATCCACCCATCTCCTCCTGAAAGAGATACCCAAAGGAAACCTCCTAGGAATATTGTAGCCAAATTCCAGAGTTCCTAGGTCAAGGAGAAAATATTACAAGCTGCCAGAAAGAAACAATTCAAGTATTGTGGAAATACAATCAGGATAACACAAGATTTAGCAGCTTCTACATTAAAGGACTGCAGGGCATGGAATATAATATTCCGAAGGGCAAAGAAGATGGGACGATAACCAAGAATCACCTACCCAGCAAAACTGAGCATAATCCTCCAGGGGAAAAAATGGTCATTTAGTGAAATAGAGGACTTTCAAGCATTCTTGATGAAAAGACCAGAGCTGAATAGAAAATTCGACTTTCAAATACAAGACTCAAGTGGAATATGAAGAGGTAAACAGGAAAGAGAGATCATAAGAGACTTATTAAGGTTGAACTGTTTACATTCCTGCATGGAAAGATGATGTTTATAACTCATGAGACCTTTGTCAGTATTAGGGTAGTTGGAGGGAAAAAATTATATGTATGTATAAATAGATAGATAGATAGATAGATAGATAGATAGATAGATAGATAGATAGATAGATAGATAGATTGATAGAGGCTCATTGTGAGTTGAAGATTAAGGGGTCATATCTGGAGAATAAAATTAAGAAATGAGAGAGGATTATACTAGAAGAAGAAGGAAGGAAGAGGTAGAAAGGGGTAAATTATCAAAAAAAACAGAAAAGAAAAGGCTCTTACAGTGGAGGGGAAACAGGGGAAGGGGAGAGGGAATGAGTGAATCTTATTCTCATAGGATTTGGCTTAAGGAGGGAATAACATGCACACTCAATTGGGTATGGAAATCTGTCTTACCCTACAGGAAAATAGGGGGAGAAGGGGACAAGAGAGCAGGGGGATGATAGAGAGGAGGGCAGATTGGGAAAGGGGGTAATCAGAAGTAAATACTTCTGAGGAGGGACAGGGTCAAGGGAAAGAATAGAATAAATGGGAGGGCAGGATAGGATTAAGGGAAATAGAGTTATTTTTTCACAACATGTCTACTGTGGAAGTGTTTTGCATAACTGCACATGTATAACCTATATTAAGTTGCTTGCCTTTTCAATGAGGGTGGGTGTGGAGGGAGGAAGAGAGAAAATTTGAAACCTAAAGTTTTGAAAACACATGTTTTTTAAAAAATGTTTTCACATGCTACTGGGAAATAAGAAATATAAGAAATGGGGTACAGAAGTCTATACTGCCCTACAGGGAAATAGAAGGGGAAGGGGATAAGAGAAGGGGGGAAAGATAGAAGAGAGGACAGACTAGGGGAATGGTTATTCAGAATGCATGCTATCTTGGGGTAAGAGGAGGGGTGAGATGGGGTAAAAATTTGGAACTCAAAAGCTTGTGGAAGTGAATGCTGAAAACAAAAAATAAATGAATTTATATTAAAAAAAAGAATTAAACACTTCAAAATAAAATGTGTAAGAAAGTTTCAAGAATATTCTCCCTAAGGGGTATTCAGAATGCATGCCATCTTGGGATGGGGGGAGGGGTGAAATGGGGTGAAAATTTGGAACTCAAAATCTTGTGGCAGTAAATGTTGAAAACAATTTCTTTTTCTGAGATGAGATTATTTAAGTATTTTACTTCCTCTTCTGTTAATCTGGGCAATTTATATATATTTTTTGTAAGTATCTATCCATTTCACTAAGATTGTCAAATTTATTGTCATACAATTGGGCAAAATAGTTCCTAATTATTGTTTTAATTTCCTCTTCATTGGTGGTGGACTCACCCTTTTCATTTTTGATACTGGTAATTTGGTTTTCTTCTTTCTTTTTTTTTTTAATAAAATTAACTAAAGTTTTTCAAAAAAGAAAAAAAGGGAAAAAAAGGGGAAAAAAAGTTCTCCACAAACTGTCTTCCCAGACTTATTTCAAATTATTCTCCTCCACACATTCTTAGTTCCAGTTGAACTGGCCTACTGGCTTTTCTCCACCTCTCTACAGCAATAGTCTTTTGCCTGGAATTCAATCCATTTTATATCAACCTTTACTAATCTTTCCCTTCTCTCAAGGCTCAAATTCCTCAAGAGTCTTGTGAGCATTCCCTGACCCTTTCTTCACCCCATGACACCCCCTAAACCTAATGCCCCCTTATCATCTTCAAATTTTACAGGAGCACCTTGTCTCCATCACTTCTTTGTTTCTATAATGCTCCTTGTTTTAGGCTGATCATTATACTAGTCATATCCTCCATAAAAGATTACAAGATCCAACTGGGAACAATGTTATTTTCCATCTTTGTTACCCAATGCCTAGCACAATTTCTTTTCCCTAGAGTTATGCTTTCATTAGGGTACTCTTAATATGGAAACTCCCTCTACCAATGCAGATCTCCAACTCTTCAGCAACCTTTGGTCCTACAGAATTCTCTAGGGCTACTAACTAAGAGGTTAAGTAACTTGTTCAGGGTCTTATATCCAGTATGTGTCAGAAAGTCTTTAGCCAGATGCCAAGACCCTGCCTAGTTACTTCTCCCCTTTCATATAATAGAGGTTTAATAAAAGTTTGTTGAATTAAAGTTGAATTTGCATTTTCTATGTTACAGAGAATTTGAACATCCTAGGGAAAGGAACATTTGCTTCCCCTGAAAGCAGAGGCATTTTAAAGATTTCCTAAAATCTTTTTTTTTTCAAGTTTTGTTTCATTTATTTTTGTTCACTTTTTGTTACTTCCTTTTCTTCTAGAGTAGTAATCCTGATCTGCCACTTTTCTCCAATGTTGTCTTGCATTTTAAAATTCCCAAATTTCTCCTTGTTGATAAGTATTAAACCAACATCATTTCCTTGTGCTGTCTTCTGTATAATAAAAGCTCCTTAAGCATGGGTGACAAATGTGCCTGCCAGAGGATGCCCTCATATAGAAAGGGCTTCCTTACCAGGTGTCTGTCCAGTTGCAATCTCTCATCATTCTATGCCTTGGCTGATCTACTAAATTCTTCAAGAAGTCTATGCTAGTTTTCTACTAAGGTATAGGAAACTAGTATTGAATCTTCTCTAATTCAGCAAGTGTTTACTAAGTTTCTAGGATTTTCTCTTGAACTCTCTTTCTCCATATTCCTCTCTCCTTCACCTTCTCTTTCCTCTTCATCTCTCCCTGTCTCTTCCCACATCTGCCAGCCTAGTGTAGCTCTTGTCATTGCACATCTGTGATAGTTTCCTAATTACTCTCCCTATTACCAGTATCTTCACTAGACAGTCCATCTGGCCAGGCCTACCTTTCTAAAACACTGTTTTCACATAGGCCTTCTGCTCGACAACCTATAATAAACACATATTATATGAAAAACATTTTTCTAGGTGCTGGTAATACAAAGAAAGCTTCAAGATTTATGAAGCACTTTACAAATATTATTTTTTTATTTTATTCTCACTACATCCCTGGGAAGCAGGTATTGTAAGCTTTTCCTGAGTGCCTTCTCTTTGTTGATTATTTCCAATTCATCCTGTATAATGCTTGTTTGTACAGACATACAGCTACATACATGTATACACACATACAACCACATGCATAGAACATACATACAACTTGAATTTTGTTTCTTGCATTAGGAGTCAATTAGGTGGCACAGTGGGTAGACTGCTAGGTGTGGAGTCAGGAAGAAGTGAGTTGAAATCCTGCCTTAGATACGTATTGGCCGTGTGACCATGAGCAAATTATTTACTTTCTGTCTACCTCAATTTCCTAATCTGTAAAATGGAGATAACAGCTCCTACCTCTCAGGAGAAGGTTGTGTTGTGAGGATCGAATGAAATAATATTTGTAAAGCTCTTAGCATACAGTAAGTGTTATATAAAAACGTATTCCATCCCCCCTGTCCTCCACTTTATAGATTGTGAGCTCCCATAGAATAGGGACTCTCTTTTATCTTTCTTTTTATCACCAGCACCTAGAAAAGTGTCTTTCATATAACAGGTGCTTATTATAGGTTCTTGAGCAGAAGTCCTATGTGAAAACAGTGTTTTAGAAAGGTATGCCTGGCCAGATGACTGTCTAATGAAGATACTGGTAACAGGGAGAATAATTAGGAAGCTATTACAGATGTGCAATGACAACAGCTGGACTAGGCTGGCAGATGTGGGAAGAGAGATATTTTAATGAAGAATGAGTAGATCTAGGTGAAAGATTTTCTGTATTTCAAGTTATAAAGGCATTGGGTATCATTGGCATATAGCTCCTGGAGAGCATGACCTGGTTGGCAGGCTTACACTTGCCTTCAGGGCTATACCAATAACATCCAGGAGCTGCATTTGGCATGTGACAGTAGCTTTGTGTGTTGGGTGCTATGGTTCTCCGTACTAGGCCTATGATGGCCAGTGGGATGGCTTTCTGTGTCAGTGGAACATAGAGGAGTAATACCTGCTCAATCACCAATGAAAGGAAGGTGCTGTAAAAACCATAGAAAGTGGGTCCTTTCCCCTGTTGCTGTTTATCATCTTCCCCATCCTAGTCATTCAGCAAGATAGGCTCTTCCAACGTTGGGGACGTTGAAACTGAACTGTTTCTGCCCATCACTGCACGGGAGGATAACAGGATAGATAATGTGGGATAACGATGTTCGGTGATAAAGACTGACTGGTCTAGCAGTTGGAAAAATATCGGATTGGGAGACAGAACTTGTGATTGACTCCTGGCTCTGACATTTGCTGGCTGTGATCTTGAGCAAACACTTCTGGTTTCTCATTGCTAAGATGAGAGATGTGACTTGCATGACTTCTAAGTTTCCTTTTAGCTCCAAATGTATGATCCTACAATTCTGTGATCCTATGATCCTCACATGTAGTTAAATGGAGAGCATGGTGGGGAAGGTTAATTGGGGATGATACAAAATTGAGAAAGAAGATAAAGGTAAGGAAGAGGTCAAAGATGATTACCATATGGCTCTCGTTCTTCAACTTCTAGTTTAACCCAAGGTATTTCTGCCAGCTGCTGTCTCCCTATTTTTAGAACTCAGAAGAAAATAAGCATCTTTTTTTTAAAAATGTATAAATCCTCCTTATTCTTCCTGAATAACATATAATTACAGTCCTATATTGTGGATCAAGGTCAGTAAGAAAGCACTGAGCAATTTCCTAAATGAAATCTTGCCTAATGACCTCCTGTTCAATTCTGGAGCCAGTGACTTGTTCATCAGGCATGTCTACTTAAGACAGGTATTGATGGACCAGTTTCACATCTCATATGTAGATGTCCTTACAACAGTAGACATCCTTCAACCACTGATTTTTTGTTTTTGTTTTTGTTTTCCCTGTGTGTAGAGTTACATTGAGGGCAGTTAGGTAGCACAGCAGATAAAATGGAGTCAGGAAGACTCATCTTTGTAAGTTCAAATCTGGCCCCAGACATTTATTAGCTGCAGGACCCTGGGCAAGTCACTTTACCCTGTTTACCTCAGTGTCTTCTTCTGTAAATGAGCTGTAAAAGGAAATGGAAACAACCACTTCAGCATCTTTGCTAAGAAAACCCCAAATGAGGTAACAGAAGAGTCAGACATGATGGAAAAAAAAACTGAACAACAACAACATAGCTAGGCTGAGTTCTTTTCAGTGACTAAAGATCTCATTTAGGAAGTTATAGAATGTTCTGGATTAATACAATCAGAAAAATGCTCTGTCTTTTAGCCACAAAGTTATTTTAACTATCATAATATGGTTAATAGTCAGAATATCATTTTCCAAAGAATAAAAAGTAATGGTAACCTAAAGGGCAATCAATGGAGAGGTTCATAGTGCTTCAGGAGGCTGTAATATGCTGGTAATAAAGAATTCTGGAAGTGGAATAAAGGAAATCATTAAAGTTGGACTGATAAGGAGCTCACATGCTCCACTGGTATCCATGCAATATTGAGAAATTAAAGGAAAGTTTCTGTGACATTGTATGGATCCTATGCAGGACTTATGGGAGAACATGAACCAGAGTCACAGAGAATGAGGAGAAATGCATAGACTGCAATCTGCACCACTGGAGGAAGTACCCTTACCAAGGAGATCACAGATTTATTGAAGTATCAAAGCATATTATGGCTAAGGGATCTATCCCAAAAAATTGAGGCAAGTCAATTATGACTTAGCTTTGTCCATTTAGTAAACACGTTGGCAGCCCTAGACCATCCCTGAGCAGAGATATACCAAGTACCTACTTACGTGGACTGGCGTGAGTTGCTTAAATTAATTAATTGATTAATAGATAAACAAATAAAGGCTCCCCTAATTGGCCAGTTCTAGGGCGTAAAATTTTCACAACTGGTGACTCCTATAAGTAGACTCTGCCAAAATGCAGATGTCATATGAAAGGAGAAGCATTTTATAATAATAACAACAGATATTTATGTGGCACTTCAGCATTTACAAAAAGCTTTACATAATCTCATTTGACCTTAGCACAAATCAATTTATCAGACTGGCTAGCCAGTCAGAGAGCAAGACTTTAAAGACATGGTAAACAGGACAGATAAATTGGGCTGTCAGAAAAGGTCTGGAGTGCAAGCCAAAATGGGGTACAACAATGGGTCTGAATAAAAATCTTCCTGGCCTCGCCTTCCTTGCTTCACGTGTGCACACACCACACACACACACACACACACACACACACACACACACACACACACACACAGACGCATGCACCTTTTAAGACATATTCGTACTTTTAAAAATACTTTATAGCTTTTCTTATTTCCATAGTTATTATTTTATCCCATTTTTTCCTTTTCATCATCTATAAAGGTTTAAGAGTCACAACACAGCATGGAAGGAAAGGAATTATATAATTATTCAAGAGAATCACTTATTTGGAATCTACAATACCTATGGTGTTTCAAAGAAATGTATTATTTTTTAGCCTGTCTTATAGATCAGCAAGGTATCTTGGTGGAGGATGAGTCTATAGGACCTATGGATGCAGAAGGAAGTACTGGTTTTCCTTATGATTATGTTTTGCTTCTTACAAAGTCTCAGCATGAGTTACATCACCTGTATAAAAATATAGATTTTATTTCTAGATCCAGCATTACATCAGTGTTGAAACTGTACCAAATCTTAATAAAATTTACTTTCAAAAATAAATTGTTATCAAAACTCCTTTCTTACCTCATCCTTTATGCTCTGGTAGTCTATACACAGAAATGGACACATTTATCATTGTATTATCAAAAAGTAATTTATTTTCTCAATAGAAGCAGCTACGTAGCACAGTGAACAAAAGCAAGATTTAGGCTCAGAGAGTCATGAGTTCAAATCTGACCTCAGACACTTACTAGCTGTGTGACCCTGGGCAAGTCACTTAACCTCTGTCTATCTCAGTTACCTTGTCTATAAAATGGGGAGAATAATAGAACCTACCTTCCAGGGTTGTTGTGAGTATAGAATGATATAATATCTGTACAGTATTACATAGATTTTAAATCACTATATAACTATTATCTGTTATTACTGTCAGCTTTTATCTCAGAGAGATTTACATAAAGCAACTCTATCTGCCTTGATAGCATTGAACGTGTTCATTGCATGAAGATAGTCATGGAGCCACAGTACTCAAGTGAGCTTAGAGGTGGGCCAGGGTCTACAGAGAGCACTGCCCTTGCAGGCAGAAGAGAATTGGGTTCTAATCCTGTTTCTGATGCTCTGCATAACCAGAGACAAGCCAAATTCTTCATTGGTAAAATGAGAGCATTAGAATTGACTACCCATATCATTTCTTCCAACTCTAAAATACTAAAATCCCATGATCCTAGAAATGCTTGGAAGTGGCAAAGCTTTATGTAGCATAATGCTCTGAAGTACACTTGTTGTTTCTGGAGTCAGAGGATTTGGGTTCAGATCTCACCTCTGATGCTCATTGCCTATGTAACTTTGGGCAAGTCACTTAAATTCACAAGGCCTCAGTTTCCTCATATGTAGAGTGCTGGGGTTGACAGCTTCTAAAGACTCTTCCAACTTTAGATCTATGACCTGATGATCCTATGTCATAACATCACATAGATAATGGATACAATTATATGGAAATTGATGGAGGTGGAGAAGCAAGGAGGGTTGTCACTTTGTGATGGGTCATTTTATGGCCTTTTTCTATTTTTTCAGTTTTTATTTTTGTGACCCTAAGCACAAGTAGTATCCCTTATCATCTTCTCATCAATAGCTTTCTAATCTATACTGAAAATCTAAAATAACCAACATTTGTTATTGTTCAGTGGTGTTCAACTGTTTGTGACCCCATTTGGGGTTTTCTTGGCAAAGATACTGGAGTGATTTGCCATTTTCCTTCCCATTTTACAGATGAGGAAACTGAGGTACACAGAGTTATGTGAGATTCGCCCAGAGTCACATGGTTGAGGCCAGATTTGAATTCAGATCTTCCTCACTCCAGGCCTGGCACTCCTGGCTGCCCCAGAAATCCCCAGTTTCAAAGTTCAGTTCAAATGTCATCTCCTACACGATGCCTTCTCTGCTTTACACAGTGGCTAGTGCTTCTCAATTCAAATCACCAGGCATTTATTAAGCACCTACTATGTGTCAGGCCCTGTGCTAAGTGCTGAGGATACTAAGATTAAAAAAAATGTCCCAGCTACCAAGGAGCATTCTAAGGGGGTAGAGGCAACATGCAAATATCTTTGTATAAACAAAACATAGGGCATAGAAATTGGGAATTATTTTGGAGGGAAGGCACTAGCATGAAGAAGGAATAGGTTCAAAACTCAAAAGCTTATGGAAGTGATTGTTGAAAACTAAAAATAAATTAATTAAAATTTTAAAAAGAGGGAATAGGGCAGGCTTCTTAGAGAAGGTAGGATTTTAGCTGTTATTTGAAGGAAACTGGAGAAGCCAGGAGATGGGGTTGAGGAGGGAGCACATTCCAGGCATGGGGAATAGTGAAGGAGAATGCAGAGTCGGGAAGATGGAATGTCCTGGGTAAGGAATAGCAAGGAGACTTGTGTCACTAAATTGCAGGGTAAGTAGAGGGGTGTAAGGTGAAGGAAGACTGGAAAGGAAGGGAGTGGTCAGATTTTGAAGAAATTTAAAAGACTTAAAGGTAAAAGTCAAAAATTTAAATCAAGAGTTAAAATCAAAAGATTTAAAAATAAAAGTCAAAAATTTAAATCAAAAGACTTAAAAGCAAAAGCCAAATATTAAAAATAAAAATATTTATTTTTGCTATATCCACAGAACTAGCTTAATTTATTTTGTATAGATCCATATGTGCACATATTATCTCTCGCCATAGATTGTAAGCTTCTTGAGGGCAAAGACATTTCATTTCTGTTTTTATAACCCCAGCACCAACACAGTGTTTGCAACTTGGGTGCCTAATAAGTGCTTGCTGGTGGACTGATTGGTGACCAGCAACATTTATCACTTTAATAAAGATTCAATATTATAGTAGAATGTAAACTCTTTGAGGAAAGGAACTGCTTTCCCTTTAGTCCTTCTATTCTTTGATGGGCAGCAAAGGCTAGTGGATAGAGCTGTTAGGATAAACCACGTTCAAGTTCCACCCTTACCTTCTAATAGCTTTGTGACCCTGAGCAAGTCATTTGACTACGTGATACCACAGGTAATACTCAAGACTCTAAAGTTGAAAAAAAATGTGCTGATCTGTGTCACTACAGAGAGTTTCTTTATCTGAAACTCCCCAAATCTCACTGTCCAGTGAGAGGTCCAGTGACACTCCCTCTCCTGATTCTTTGGTTCTCTAGTATCGAGCACAGTGCTTAACCTATAAATGCTTGTTGAGTTGACCTGCTAATAACATCCTTTTGATATTTATCTCCTCCCAATGAGCTCAGATTTTCAAATTTTATCATTTTAGGGATAGGGGTCAGGGTGAGAGAAGGGGAGAACCCTCTGTAAAATGCCTAGTCTCCTAAGGAATCACCTATATTGCCACGTATAGCTCTCAATCAATCTCAGAATTGTTACTGGGCAAAAAGACAGCTTACAGAAATAATATAAAACTTGGACAATTTAAAAGATGTAACAAACCTGAAGCTTAACCTTGCATATCATGTTCTCAGGCCTATCCCTGTTATCTCTGGATGCCCCTTGATCTAATTTAGACTTTGCTGTTTCAGAGATCATATTACCCTAGTCAGAAGTGTTTTTGAACTCAGTTGGGTAATAGGAACTTTCTCCTCACTCCATTCTAATTTGCAGTTTTGCTATAATAAAAGCCCTAAATATATTGCCACTGTCTAGACGTTTTATCTGAAACAAGTGTCCTTTGTAGTCTCAGAGGACTTTTCTCTTTTATTTCCAGTAAATCAAAGCCTGGGAAGAGCTGTGCTTCTTATTAAGACATACCCTTCACAGTCCAGTGACTGCCAACGGTGGCAAGCCATTGACAGTTCATTTACATATAAGTGATGACTTCCATCAGGTAGTTGGCTCAAAGATACAATGGTCATTTCAAGCACAGCCAATATTTCTTATTCTTTGATGAGCATCGAGTGCCAATTTAGACAGAGAAACTGACTCTTGAAAAGTGAAGACTTCTCTTCACTGACCTTAAACTGTCTTCTACAGAACTAGAGTGATGGACTGTCACTGAACTTTAATACAAGTTCACTCCTCCAAAAGACACTGTATATAACTGTATCTAGTGCATAACTGTACATAGGTAGTTAGACTGAGCAGCCAATAGAATTAAAAGTACACAAGGAAAGTCCAAGCATACTCAGGTGTTGAAATGGATCTCTGATCTCACCAATCCAATGGTGCAAATCACAACCCCTCCATGCCTGCCCATGACACTTGTCCATATCCTTCCATTAATTCAGCACAAGGCATCAACCCAATATGCTTGGGGTATTCTTCTATTTATTTTTATATAATGAAGACACCAGTGGAGTACATAGACTGTTCATAGTTATGCCTTAATCTCATCACATGTAGCAAAAACTTGGGGATTGAGGTGATGTCTATATATTGGGGAATATTGGGGAATGGTTGAACAAGTTGATGTATATGATTGCGATGGAATACTATTGTGCTATAAGAAATGATGAGCAGGACAGTTTCAGTGAAACCTGGGAAGATCTATATGAATTGATCCACAGTGAGGTGAGCAGAACCAAGAGATAATCATACACAGTAATAACAATATTCTAACAGTGATCAACTGTGAACAACTTAGCTACTCTGATCAAAACAATGATATAAGACAATTCCAAAGAACTCATGATGAAGAATGCTATCCACCTCTCAATACAGAACTGATGAATTCTGAATGTATGTTGAAGTATAAATTTTTAACTTCCTTAATTTTTCTTGCTTTTTTTGAAATATGGCTAACATGGAAATATATTTTACATGAATTCATTTGTGTAATTGAGATCATATTACTTGCCTTCTTAATGGGAGGGGGAGGGATAGAAAGGAGGAAGAAATATTGGAACTCAGATTTTTTATAAAGAATATAAAAATAAATAAATAATTTTTAATAATATTTTAATTTTTAAAAAATCTGACCACATTTCATCTTCTTTGCTCATATATTTCTTTGCTGACAATTTTATTATACTCCTTTGTCATAATTCCTTACCTGGAATGTCACCATGAACTAAAGCATATTAAAATAAAGGTATAGAAAGATACACCAGCTATATCTTGTTTCTTCCAAATATCAGAAATAGACAGACATTACATTTTATTTTTCCAAAAGTATTTTTGACAGTCTTTACATCTTTACTCATTTTCTTCCAAATAGGACAACTTTATCTTCACCCAATATTGATGATAAAATTGTCCCTAGCAAACCCTATATTTAAGGATGCAAACGCCTTCCATTATAATGCCATGTTTCTGTTCTCATTGTTTGCAGAGGGAGAAATCTAGCCAAATTCTCCTCATAGCTAATTCTATGGGAATAGGCTAAAATTTAATTATGGTTTGGTAAAAGCTTCATTACCATGCTTGGACTTGTCTCAAGTGTGATTTTCTTTCTTTTTTCTCTTTTAATTTGAAAGGTTCTTTTCAGCTGTTTTAGAGTTACTGAAAAAGGGGAAAAAACTTTTTTCCATTAAAGTCAAATTTCCTCTCTAAACTGTTTTTAAAACATGAAAAAAAAAACCTTCCAAATCTTCATGAGAGAACAAAGTTAATTATTCACAGAAGGATCAGAAGGAGAATTGAAATTCACTCATGCCAGCCCCACCAGTTAAACTATTAATTTAAAGTTTCCTTTTTTCTTTTTTTTCCATGCAAAACATATTTCCACATTAGCCATGTTCCAAAGAAAGAGAAACAAAGAAAAAAATTATGTGTGTGTGTGTGTGTGTGTGTGTGTGTGTGTGTGTGTGTGTATTTAAATGCTTCACCTTGAACTCCGAGCCCATCAGTTCTCTGTCTGGAAATGGATAGTGTTTTGTATCGTGAGGCTACAGCTTCCTTTTCTATTAACTCTTTTACTAAAGCTTCTAACATCTGCTTTGAGTTTCACATTCTCTCTCAATTTACCTCCAGTTTCAGGGTCTAAAAATGAGACAGTAAAATTGTCAAAAAAAAAAAAAAGGTCCAAGAGAAAGAGCAGCAACAGCATTCACCAAAAGGGCCCCCAAGTTTTGAGTGCTTCTCTCAGTCTTCCTTAAAGATTTGCCCCCTGCTCCACCCTAACCAAATTTGTAGAAGGAAATACTATACTGAAAAACTAACAAAAAAGTTTTATATCATTCCCTTTACTTCCCCTTCTGGGAAGAGGTATGAATAGAGTCCTTGACCACGATTCACACATCTTCAGCTGCTTCTTATGAACCCTTCATCTGGGGATGAAAGTAGTGAAGTATCTGCATTTATACCTGTAAATAGTAGGAGCCAAGAGAACTATTATTAACAGTTAAGTTTTCTTACTATCACCACCCCAATGTTAGCCATCAGATATCTGGTAATAAAACTAGGACAGGGAATTAATTGCATAAATATAATAAAGTGCCTGTACTTTAAAGGCCTGGATTATGTTGTCTATAAAATTTTGTCCTTCCATGTCATCTCACTTCAGATAATGTCACATATTAAATGGATGTAAAGAATCACAAGTTGGGTTTCTTTTTTTCCAAAAATGTAGGCATGAGGAATCTTCTTAGTACCAAGCTAGACTAACTTTGCCTTCTGTCCTTGTGTTTTCCTTTACTCAGTACCAGCCAGTGAACCACACAGGTGTACCAGTCATGTGTTCAGCCTTCATGGTGAGTGGCTGAGACTATGGGCAATGGACCATACCAACGTTGCATCCATGTGGACACAGATCACTGATGACCTTGGGAACAAATCTGTGTTTGTGACTCCTTTGGCAAACAACTTTTAAAATTTTTATCAACTATACAGGTTTTTTCCAGTTTAAATTGCAACACAGTGGTAAGGGTGGCCTTTAACCTTAGAACTAGGACATAGATCAGTGCAAGGAATTTCTTTCTTTTCAAGACCGTTTTTGCCCACATATTCTTCAAGCACAATGCAGTGAAAGCTACACCATTTGCCATTTCTCCAAAATTTTGCATTCCATTTCCTTCTTAGGACCTTGTGCAGCAAGTTTACAAGTCCATTAAAAAGGGTTTTGATTGTGACACATTTCTCTAAAACTGACTACTAGTACCTTATCACTTGCTTTTTATCTCGTCACTTACTCTCAATTTTCTTAGTTTTAAATAGCATCTGCCTCTTCTCTCATACTATCCCTTCAACTTAATTCAAGCTAAAACTTTTGGGGGGAAGACAGGGGTCCCATCTGGCTTCCTCTTTCATTCCCAACT
Organism: Phascolarctos cinereus; assembly: GCF_003287225.1. Taxonomy (NCBI): domain Eukaryota; kingdom Metazoa; phylum Chordata; class Mammalia; order Diprotodontia; family Phascolarctidae; genus Phascolarctos; species Phascolarctos cinereus. The sequence goes on along the minus strand of NW_027556402.1, from coordinate 107,725,114 downwards.
CTGAGCCTTATTTACCATCATCCCTTTTACCTGGAAATCTACCACTTCACAAGTTCCAAATAACCATATTCCTTTTTTTTTTTGTAAGAAAAAATAAGTCCATTTCTTCTGATTGAATCAGAGTAGAATGTGAATGACTACATGGGCCAAAGTCAAGTAGCATTGATCTTCTCTGTTCCTAACTTGGATTAGTGATATAACGAGTCAGAGAAAGAAGTGAAGGAAAAAAAACTTCACACATTAAATTAATGCCAGATAATTGTTTCTATTTTGTCATCTTTAGATAGTAAATTCCAATGGGTCAATAATACCTGCTACAATTCCCCTAGAATCAATATATAGTCATAGAATCTCAGAGTTGGAGGAGATTTCAGAGATCATTTTGTCCAGCACTCTACCCCAAATATCTAGACCATCTACAATAACCCTGATAAGTGCTTAAACACCTTCCATGAAGCAGAATTAACTACCAAATAATGCAAATCATTACACTTTTGGAAGTTCTTATTATTGGAAAATTCTTCTTCACATTGAACTGAAATTTATCCTTTTCTAACTTCTATGGATTATTTTGTGACTCCGCCCTTTGGAAACAAGCTGACTAAATCTAATAATGTCCCATGTGACAACCTATCAAATATCTAAGAACAGTTAATATGTGCTCTCTAAATCTTCTTTTTCAAGGCTAAATATTCTGATTCCATTGACCTACCTTCATATGGCATGGCCTTGATTCCTTCCTTGACATGGTTACTTGCCCCTCTGAACATATTTCAGTTTGTCAATGTCCTCCCCTAAATGATGCATAAAGATTTGATTTTGCTATTCAGATCTGGTCTGACCAACACAGTGGGCAGTGACATTATCACCAACTATGTAGTTCTGTGTTAACTCTCATCACAATGTGAGTAACATGGTACTTGCGTACTCTTCTTCAAATCACTTGGCCTCTGCCTGCCTCTTCTTCAACTGTAAAATGGGGATAATAATAGCACCTACCTTACAGCATTGTTGTGAGCATCCAATGATATATTATTTGTAAACTGCTCAATACAGTGCATGTAGTAAGCACTTAAATGCTTGTTCTCTTCCACTTCTTCTGGATCAGCTTTTCGTTATCCTTAAAGCTGACGTGATCCTAGTCTACATTAACAGAACATAGCATAAAGAACAAGCTCATAGAATGGTGATTGAAAAGCAGTTGACTAGGAAACAGTGGCATCTTGAAGGGACTCAAAAAGCCCCCGGCTGAGAATGTAGCAGAATGAGACGGAGATCCCTTAGACCTGTAGTGGGAGGCAACACATCCTGCTAGGATAGGAAGGATACTGACTTGGGTAGGAAAGATATCAATGCTTATTCTGCGCAAATGAAGATTACAAAATGCTTTCTTTTATATTCACAAGATTCTTCTAAAATTATTCAATACAATCAAACAGATCTGTGATCTCATTGATGTGGGAAGGACCTTCCAATGAGCCAAACAGTCATCCACCCATGCCTGTCTGTCTTGCACAGTTCTTCTTCATGTCCTTTCAGGGCTGTTGTGAACCATGGATACAGTGAGGAGAGTCAAACTCACAAACCAGGGGCCTTCCTCATTTTTCAAAATGTCATGAGGATACAAACCAAGTAACACACAGATTGTCCATCAGTTATCTCTAACCCAGTGACCAGGCCATGTTCTTTGATGGCATGCTTTATATCATTTTTCCTTTGTAATCTATTGTTTGTAAAGTGTTGTTCATACTGTTCATTAAGATTGTTCATACCCAGCATGCACTTCTCTACTGCTATCTGGGTGATCCTCAATTTCATTTCTTAAAGACTATAGGGTTCTATGATTTGCATATAACAACACTGAGAGAATATTGGTATTAAAAACCAAGGCCTTTATTTCTGGAAGGAGCTTGAGGTCATTAAGAGAACTTTACCCTTCCCCAAAGGCCATCTAGCCCCAAAAGCCAGGGAACAAGTTAATGCAAGTAAAGAAAAATTTATATGGACTAATACATGAATTAGACAAATAATTATCATAACATAAAGTGGGCAAGCTCTCCTTGTCTGCCCTTCTGCCATTAATACCTGTACTGCTCATTTTACCCAATAAAATTTTTGATTTCTGGTCATTTTCAGCCATATCCAACCTTTTGTGACCTCATTTGGCATTTTCTCGGCAGAGATACTGGAGCGGTTTGCAATTTCCTTCTCTAGCTCATTTTGTAGGTGAGGAACTGAGGCAAACAGGGTTATGTGACTTGCCCATTAAATGTCTACTATATGCTAGACACTGCTGCTTAGAATAATGTATTTCATGCCAAGCTAAATTATTCTGGCAGACCTGAGTTCTAATATAGACCGAGACACTTCCATGACCCTGGGCAAGTCACTCAACACTAAAACATAACTATAATAATAGTTTAAAATAGTTGTATATAGTGCCTGCTATGTGCTAGACACTGTGTTAAGAGCTTTACAAATATTTGATTATTTGGTATGTCCATGCCTGCCTCAGTTTCCTCATTTATACAATGAGAATAATGATAGCATCTAGTTCCCAGGGTTGTTATAAAGATAAAATGAGATAATATTTGGAAAGTGCTTTGCAAACCTTAAAGCACTATATAAATGCTAAGTAATTCTGATTATTAATTACCCCTGACTTTCCTTATGGATAATAGGTTACTTGTCTTAAAAGCCTTAAGATTCCTTGATTCAGTTGCTAACTCAGTATTCATTGTCAAGACTCAGTTTTTTGTCCTGCTCTCAACTATTAATACTGCAACTTAACATTAAATAATCAAACTCAGTATTCAGAGTATAAATTCAGCAGTCAGTACCCCAAAACAGAATTCAGTATCTAAAACACTATTTAGACCCCAAAGTCTGCATATCAATTTAATGCTAATTATTCAAACCCAATATTCTACATCAAAATTCAGCATTTGGTGTTTAAGTTCAGCATTAAATACCAAAACTCAATATGCCATACAAAAAAAAAAAGCAAAGAGTATTTTGTATTCTGTACCTAGCCTCAGTGTAAGTAGCCAAACTTAGTATTCAATACCCAAAGTCAGATTTCCACATGCACATTCATTATTTCATATCCAAACTCAGTATTCCATATCTAAACCCAGAAATCACTATCCAAAAATGAATATTTAGCACCAGGTTTACAATTCTGTGCTAAAATTCAATATTCTGTACCCCAGTCTGAATTCAGTACCAAAAGGCATCATGCAATAAGTAATCAGGTATTCAACAGCCACACTCAGTATCCAATACCCTAATTCAGTATTCAGTACCTTGACTCTGTATTCAGTTTCCTGACAGTGTTCAGCATCCCAACTCAGTGTTCGGTACACAATTCAATATTACATAAACTAATTCCATATTGCATCAAGGGCCAGAGTAGCACAAGAAGGCCTCCTCAGTGAGCTGCAAAAAACTCGAAATAGAGCAATCTAATGATTCACATGAGAAAAGACAATTGAATCTATTGTCTAGGCTATAATATGAAATTGATGGGGAATCATTGAGTTAGTCCAAGTGCATACATATTGTACTTCTACTACAAATGGAAATGAACTAGGCAAGAAGGAGAAGGAAAGGGAGGAGGAGAAAGAAGAAAAAGGAGGAAGAAGAAGAAGAAGAAGAAGAAGAAGAAGAAGAAGAAGAAGAAGAAGAAGAAGAAGTAGAAGAAGAAGAAGAAGAAGAAGAAGAAGAAGAAGAAGAAGAAGAAGAAGAAGAAGGAGGAGGAGGAGGAGGAGGAGGAGAAGGAGAAGGAGGAGGAAGAGGAGTCCTGCCTTGCAATTTGGGGAACTATACATCTCTTTCCATGATTCCAAGCTACTGTAAGCCCATATCCATCCTTTAAGGTAAATATTCTTCTGCATATATGTGAATACCCCAACCATTAAAGAAAATTGTAAGTGACCCAAAGAATAATGTAAAAGTATAAGCAGGCTGTATTATCAGAGGTGACCTGTGTGGGAAAGGGTCGTTAAAGGTATCGTTGACGATACATATGATAGTTAAAAAGAAATGAATTAGTCACATAACAATAACAGAATAAAAGAAACAGAACCTAGAAAACAATATATGCACAATGAGTATAACAATTCCATTATATAAGGATAATAAAATATTCTATAATATAAACAATTTATATAATAATATAAAAGAACAAAAAATCAAATACTGTGTAATTATAATGATTAAATTTGACTATAGAGTTTAGAAGATGTACCCTCCTTCCTCTCCTCTTCTTAAAGATAGGGGATTATGGGGTATCAAATATTTCATATACTATCAGACTAAGGTAATATATTGGTTGCTTTTGCTGAACTACATATTTTCTTTTTTTATTCTTTGTTACAAAGCATGGATGTTAGGGAGAAGTGGGAGGTTGAAGTGTATATTTGGAAATGAGGGTAACATTAAATCAAAAGATAAAAATTTTTAACGAAAAATTGAGCAGGCTGTCACATAGGTGATGACAACAATAACTGCTTATGTTTATTATAATGTCTTACAGTTTAAAAATCACTTTACAAAAATTACTTCATTTGGTCTTCACAACATCTCTGTGAAGTCAATAGTTCCCATTTTAAAGTCGGTAGTTCAAATTTTATTATCCCCTTTTGACAGATGGGCAAACTAAGGATCTCAAAATTGAAGTGACTCATCCAACATTAGATAACTAGAAAACGGCAGAGCTGAAATGGATCACTAGAGGTATTTATGTGGAAAAGGAATGATTACAGTCATCACTTCTAAGATTAACACTAGTGGTTTGTTGTGGTTTGGTTTTGTCTTGTTTTGTTTCTTTTGCCAATCACAGAGCATTGCTGACTCATATTTAAAACCCCCAAGCCTTTTCTAAATGAACTGCTGTCTATCCACATCGACACCATTCTCTACTTTCGCTGCTGATATTTTGAAGCTATACTTGTTCAGTCATGTCTGCCTTAGAAACTATATTTAAAGGGTGGCCAGGTGGCACAGTGAATAGAGCACTAGCCCTGGATCGGGAAGATCTGAGTTCAAATCCAGTCTCAGACACACAACACTCACTATCTGTATGACTCTGGGCAAGTCACTTAACCCCACTGCCTAGCCAAAAAAGAAGCTAGGTTTTGGCCTTTATATCTATCTTTATGAATTAATCTTGTCAAATCAGCCCATTATTTGAGACTATTGGATTATTGCTGGACCAGAGTTTTCTTATTCATCCATCCTACCTCACTTTGTATGTCTTCAAATTTGTATATTTGTAGGTTTTAGAGGAGGCTCATGCTTCAGGTAAGAATTGGAAATGACTTCCAAAGATCTTTTCTAAATTCAAGGATTTTATGATGCTGACATTTTCTGTTACCATTGCAAAGTGAAATCAGCTGTCAACAAGAAACTTTTTGTGATTTTTTTTAACTATTACTTGCATTCAGTTTATTGGTATGATAAAACAGGTACATATATTTTTATGGGAAGTCACTAGATTGCTACTTTGTCGTATCTTCTTATGCTTGGAAATTCTTTTTCTTTTCCTATTTTTAGTCATCAAGTTTGTCCATAGTATGATCTGGATTATTGTTTTCTCCACAAATAAATCGATCCATTTCAATGAATTCAAAGATAAAAGGTATTTGTTCACTTGATTATTAATCTGGTGATCTGAAATGTATTTTCATTCTCCTCTCTCTCATGGACCTGGCTACTAACTTTCCAACTACCGAATGTCAGCTTTCTTGATTATTGGGTGTCCAGAAACTAAAAACACACAAAAACAAAAACAAACACAAACATTAATTTGTTGATTAGCAATGAGAAAGACTCTTTCCAATGATATAAACACAGAAATGTTATCTATTCTGAGTATCTGCCAGAAGTTGGTAACCATAAGCAAATAATTCACAGATTGGTCCAATGATGGGGGCCAATACCCTCTCCTCCTCCCTGTAAGTGCAGAGCCAAGAAGAGTCATCACAGCAGCAAGAAGCAGTGATACTTCCTCAAGCTTTATATCCTTACCCTTTCAGATCAACAGGAGGTAAACTTCTCTAGTATAACATGACCTCTTTGAAGACAAATGATAGCTGAGATTGAAGGCCAATCAAAATGGGATAATAGAAGGGACATCAAATACCATATTCCAAATTCCTAAAGAGCTTCAATAAGTTAAATTCATTTACACATTAAGAAGTCAGTTACTAAGTCAGTTTATTTCAAGGGTGCTTGTATTTCAGAAATTAAGCAAAATGGGGGCAGCTAGGTGGTGCAGTGGATAGAGTACCGGCCCTGGATTCAGGAGGATGTGAGTTCAAATCGACCTCAGACACATAATGCTTACTAGCTGTGTGACCTTGGGTAAGTCACTTAACCCCATTGCCTAAAACAGAAGAAAGAAAGAAAGAAAGAAAGAAAGAAAGAAAGAAAGAAAGAAAGAAAGAAAGAAAGAAAGAAAGAAAGAAAGAAAGAAAGAAATTAAGCAAAATGCAGCCAGATAATATGAGTTTGCTATTTAGAGAGTCATGAATAGTTTAACAAGTTTGTAAGACATTTTAGAAATATGAAAAGAAAAAATTTAGAACTATTCATACATTTTGATCCAGTGATTCCATTATTGAGTTGATGCCCCAGGGAAGTCATTGACTTGACAACAACAAAAGATTTTTATGTGAAAATATTCATAGGGATTTGGTTGTTCAGTTGTTTCAGTCACGTCCAACTCTTAGTGACCCCATTTGGGAGTTTCTTGGTAAAGATACTAGAGTGATTTGTCATTTCCTTCTCTAGCTCATTTGGCAGATGAGGAAACTGAGGCAAACAGGGTTAAGTGATTTGCCCAGAGTCATATAGCTAGCAAGTATCTGAGGGCAGAATAAACTCATAAAGATGAGTCTATCCACTGCAACACCTAGCTGCCCCATTCATAGTGGTACTATCTACAATAGCCCCAAGAATGGAAAGTCTACCTAAAAACTTGCAAAACATTGAACAAATTATGGCATATAGATTTATGGAATGTAAAAAATGTTAGGGGAAGTATGAAGTGAAGCAAAGGGAATAAAGAAGGGTCTAAGTAGCAATATTCACAATAACTACAATAAGTAAATGAAGGCAGTTTTAAATGGTCGTAAAACTCCACATTAGACAATGTAGATACAAACTTAGGAAGCATATTTGTACATTCTGTCTTTTAACCAACTACCCCTCACAATCACTCTTTTATGTTGTTAGACTAGCCACAAACACATGGCATATCAATTAGCTTAACTTTGGGGTGGGAGGTCACATGAAATGTACATTAAAGTTTATACAGATAGAGGTTTGTTGGAAAATTCCTAAATAGCTTCAATAAGTTAAATTCATTTACATTAAGGTGTTAGCTATCAAGCAACTTAACTTGAAGAGTATCTTGTATTTTAGAAACTAAGCAAAATGCTGCCAGCTCTTACTAGTTTGCTGCTTGTCAAGTTTTGAATAGCTTCAACAAGTTTGGAGAACATTTTGGAATGACAAAAAGAAAAATTACAAAATTTTCATTCATGTTGACACAGTGATCCCACCATCAGGTTGATGCCCCCAAGGCAGTCATTGACAACAGCATAATGTATTTTCTGTATGAAAATATTCATTGTGGTGCTATCCACAGTACCCACAGGAAATGCCGATGGTATACCTATAAATGATGTGTCTATAAATAACAAGCTGTCGAACAAATTACGGTATTTGAATATGTTGGAATATAAAAAATACAAAAAAAATATAGGAAGACTTGTAGGAAGTGATGCAGAGGAAATGAAGAAGCATTAAAGCAATAATGTACATAATTACTACCTCCTCCTCCCTATGATCCATTGCTACCTTGTGCCTGGAGAGAGACAGGCTGACCGCCCACTACACTAATCAGAGGGGCCTCAGAACCACCTCTTCCTGCCGACGGCCAGTACTCTTGCCTCTATGTCATGCTACTTCTCCTAGGTATTGATTTAGAATATTAATCCCTCTGGCCTCAGCTTGTCCATCTATGAGCTGAGAGGAAAAGCTGACAGTTCTTAATCCAGAATCCAATGACTCCCCCAAAGAGTTCTGTGGATAGATTTAAAGGGGTCCATGAATTTGCTTAGATAGATAGATAGATAGATAGATAGATAGATAGACAGACAGACAGATAAACTATTGCAATAGAATCAGTTTCCTTTCCAATCCTGTGTATTTTGTTTTTATGCATTTAAAAAAATGATTGTCGAAAGGGGTGTACAGTTTTCACCAGCTTCCAAAGAACTCTGTGACACATGCAAAAATATTAAGAACCCCTGGACTAGATGATTCCTAAAATCCTTTCTAAATTCAAGTCCCTTGATACTAATATGTTAAAAGTTGGATGCATCTTCTCTTCTATTTTTAATTGGAGGCAAGTTAATTTTTATTTTCTTTTATTTAGTTAGGTAATGTAGAACAAACTATTACTTTAATATTGCTTTGAATTTTCTTATAGGATAAAACACAAACCCCATAAGCTATTATTTAAATACCCATCTGATTGTAGCCTACTTTTCTAGACTTATTTCAAGTGATTTCTTTTCATTCACTTTATGTTTCAGACAGACTAGACACTTGGCTGTTACCAAACCTTATCTTGCCCCCCTCTCAACTCTGCAGGACTCCCACCTCACCACCACCACTACCACCACCACCACCATCACCACCCCCTTCCACCCCTTAACTCCCTGCCCTGTGCCTGCAACCCCGTCGATGTAATTGGGAAAGAGAAAAATAATTAAACATACAATAAGACACAGATAATGTTAATATGCGGTTTTCTAAGTCAATATGTGACCCATAGGGAAACTTACATATGGTTTAGTGGCCCTTATTTTTATTTGATTTTGACACCACTAGTTTAGCTCCTCTTCCTTCAAGGCTAGTCATAGGTGCCACTTATTGCATGAAGCCTTCCCTGATTCCTTCAGCTGAATGGAGTGCATCCCCTCAAATTTTCCTAGAGTTCTTTGAATCTCTATTTTCCCTTGCTTTTACCTTATTTAATATCATGCTTGCTCTATATTTCTCTTAGCAGACGTTAAACTCCTAGAGGGCAGGAATTGTGTATTTGTTCATTTTCATAATCCCAACACTTATTAAAGTACTTTTTATGTAACAGATATTTCACAAATGTTTGCCGAAATGAATTAACAAGGTTCATAATTCCCCTCCTGTGGTGAAGTGATGCTATACTCCTGGCTACTATGTGCCATATAACCTTCTTAAAAACAATTTATGTATTTTATTTTTAATTTATGGAATAAAACAAGCATTTCTATAACAATATAATAAAAAAGATGATTGCACATGAAACTGCAAATCTATTATTTACAACTTGCTATTCTTTTTAAATATATAATAAAGTTATCATGTAAATTTCTTTTTTTTCTTCCCTTCTCACCCCACCCTAGAGATGGCTACCATTAGACACAAATATATATGAATTATCCTAGGCATACTCCTATTCATCAGTTCTTTCTCTGGATGCAGATAGCATCTTTCTTCATATGTCCTTTTAAAATGGAATTCCTGTTGACTAAGAGCTAGAATCATATGATTCTAAGCTGGAAGGATGCAAGAGATACTCCAGTCTTCCTCTTTCCCCTTCAAAGCTGTGACTTTCTCAAGGTTGCTCAGTTACTTCAGTGAGAATAAATTCTGCTTCAGTTGTTACTTTGGCCAGAGATGAGAACAATAATAATTATGTTCGTGTGTGTGAATTCATCTGTTTAGTGAATTCCTAGTGTGGAAACTCCCTCTACCCATAGGGCTCTGAAGCCAGTCTGTAACCATAGATGCTCAAAGAGCTGCCTATAACAAACACAAAAAGGTAGTGGGTCTCATGGTTAATACATGTCAGAGATAAGACAGGTAGACAAAGGTCTCCCAATTCCAAGGCCAGCCCTCTGTGTGCAGTATCAGACTAACTCTCAACCATAAGAATAGCTAAAGTTTATACTTACATAAGTAACAATTTGAAGTTTACAAAGTACTTCATGACTCATTTGACCCTTATGACAAACCCATAACATATTATTACATCTCTTGAATTTTACAAATGAGAAAAGTGAGGTTTAGTTGGATTTGAGTGAATTGTACGTTGTCAAATAGCTAGCACCACAACATGATTCAAACTCAGACATTTTCTGCCACCAAGTCCAACATTCCTCCCACCACGATAAATGAAAACATCAAAGTCAGCATCAAAAGATTCACTGGTTTTCTGCTATGTGCCTACCCAAGTGACTTTAAGCAAATTACATCTCTCTGAGTCTCAGTTTCCTCATCTATAAAATGAAGGAGCTGGATAAGATGATGCAAAAGACTACTTCTGGTTCTATCATTCTTAATAAGCCTGGATTATCAAGCACAATGCTGAATGCCATGGGATGCACAAAAAAAATGAAAGATATTATCTTTAAGAAAAAGGAGTTTATAATGAAAATAGATGAAATAAAAATGAAATCAGTACTAAATGAATAAATATCAAAGGCTTTCATCTTTTTTAAAAACAGGTTTGGGCGAAGGATTTTTTTTTTTTTAAGGAGAAAGGAAGTACATGCTAGGTGGGGTAGGGAATGAGGAAATAAGATTCAAAGAATGAAAATCCATTTGGCAGTAACTGTAGAACATATGAACAAAGTACTGATTGGTATAATAAGGGCTATGACCAATTAAGGACTGAACAAAAGCTATTATCACTTTTCAGACTATATCTCCATGGCAGCCAACAGCGTGATAAAAAGTAAGGGGAAATCATCTGATAAGTTGAACTGGAGGCCATATCTCAACACCCACACTAAACCAACAGCTCAATTTCAGCCCAAACTAAAAACAATACTGGGTTTTTTTTTCACCTATTCTATTCCAGCTGGGTGATTTCAGGGCTATAAAGTAACTGTCTGTTCCTCTGCACATTCTTTCACCCACCCAGGAGTTGTTATGACTTATGAATTCAACTGATTAAAACAGAAAACCCATATGACAAGAATTTAATATTATTGTTCATGTTGTTGTTGTTGTGGTTCAGTCATTTCAGACTCTTCATGACCCGATTTGGGAGTTTTCTTGGAAAAGATAGTGGGGTGGTTTGCCATTTCCTTCTCCAGCTCATTTTACATGTAAAGAAATTGAGGAAAATAGAGTTAAGTGACTTGCTCAGGGCCATACAGCTAGTAAGTGTCTGAAGCCAGATTTAAACTTATAAAGATGAGTCTTCCTGATTCCAAGAACAGTGCTTTATCCACTGCACCACCTAGTTGCCTATAGCCATTTAATAAATGTCTCCTATGAGCAAAATCTTGCTTTTAGTCACTGGGGTAGATCCCAGTCTGGAATAAGACATGCTCCAATAACTATATAAAGATTGAATGAACACTGCAGGCAATTAATCAACAAGCATTCCTTGAGAGTCTACAATGTGCTAAGTACTGGACATATATTGGACATATAAGGGCAAAAAGCAAACAATTCCTGCTCCCAAGATCATGTTTTATCAATATGAGACAATATCTACATATGTAAGTATATACAAGACAGATATAAATACAAAGTAGTTAAATATAAGGTGGTTAGGAAAGGAGGGTCATAGTATGGGGGGAGGGAAAGAAAGGCTTCATGTAGAAGTTGGGTATATAAGTTGAGTCTTCAAAGAAAACAAATTCTGTGAAGTGGAAATGAGGAGGGAATGAATTCCAGGTATGTGGGGCAGCTAGTACAGAGGCATGGAGATGGAAGGCGAAATGTATGTGTATGTGTGAATTTCCCCCAAGGAAGTCTGGTTATTAAACATTTCCCAGCACACCATTATATTACTTGAAGGTAGCAGTAATGCAATACAAAACTTAGGGAACGAAGATATCTGAAGACTGGAAGCCTAGTGACTATAGGCTGATAATGATGATGATGATGATGTTGATGGTGATGGTGATGGTTATAACAAATATTAACATAGCGCTTTAACATTTGCAAAGTGCTTTACATCCATCTTCTCATTTGTGCCTCACAACACCTGGAGCGATGGCACTCTAACCAATGTCTACAAACTTTGAGTGGATGCTATATGTACATCATTCAAGGACCAAGTGTAGGTAAGCATGGGGAATCTCATGATTACCTGAGGTTGACCACAAAGAAATCATCCATATTTAAAAGATGTGAAGTGACTTGGTTCACACATGTTTGAAGAGTTTCAGTAAAAATCACAGATCTGCATGGAGTTTGGACTATGAAAAAAAGTATGAAATGAAACTGTGACTTAAGGAGGATGGGATTAGGAACATGTATCAGCACATTTTTAGGAGCAGAGTTACAGCCTATAGAGGGGACACTCAAAGTTGAGACGAGAAAGAGAAGAAAGAGGTGGAGGGAGAGGAGGCAATTATTCATAAAAATAAATGCATGTAAAACAATAATAGCTTTACTAGTGTGAAGCAGCTAGGTGACATGAGTATTATCTCCATTTTACAGAAACGAAAAAAAAATGAAACTGAGAGAATTTAAGCAACTTATCTTCCAAGAAATAATTTGTGTATAACACATAGCCAGGAAATATTCATTTAGGTGTGGAGGAAAGGGATATGGCACTGTCTCCTGGGAAATAAAAGAATCTATCCCTATAGGGAAGAAGGGATATTTATGCCAGCTCCCAAGAGTAGGTCCTAATAAAAGGAATCAAAGAAAGACAAGTACAGTTTGACCAGTTTCAAGGGCTCAAGAGACACAGAGAAAATAAAAGTGCTGAGCTTTCAAAATTAAGTACTTCTAAGATGATTGGAGGGAAGTCACCAGGGAAGCTGATGAAGTGGGAGGATAGCAAGTGTTGCTTCAGGAAGAAATAGGTAAAGAAAAGAAGCTGGATTTCAGATAAAGATCATAATAGTAGCTCACATTTCTATTGTGCTTTAAGCTTTACCAACCATTTTATCCAGAGCCCTCTGGAGAAGTAAATAGTCTAAGTATTATCATTTCCATATTATAGATAAGAAAACTAATATTCAGAGAGGTTATTCCAAGGGCATTTCCAAAGTCACATACCTAGTGTCAGAGCTGAAATGCAAACTCAAGTCTTCTGACTCCTGATAGTGTTCTTACTACACTAGGCTTACAAACAACAAAAGTGGCCTGAAATGGACAAGACATTTTTTGAGGTCCACAGAGAAGAAAAGGGAGAAGAGAGAAAAAAAGAGAGAAATTCTAAAAAAATAATCACTGGGAGAAGAGGGCATATGTTAGAGAAAATGAAGATAATATCCATTTTCTGAATGGATCTTGAGTGGCAAAAGAATGAATCAATGAATGAAAAGCAATTCTAATTAAGAAGTGGGAGCTGGTGCAGGGGGCAGAGTATATGACTATGTTAAGAAGGAAACATAACACAGCACAGAAGCTAACGTGGAAGGGGAAGAAAGATAAATCCAAAGAAGAAGGGAGTTCAAGGGGGCCCTTTAAATCACTTATGAATTCTTCAGCTGAAGCCCCTTTCTCTGGAGGGAGGAGAGATAGAAAGAGCTACAATGATGGATGAGTCAGTCAGTACAATGCTTCAATACAAAAGGAACTCTACTAACCTTGGATTCGTCTTTATCTAGTTCTCTCATAATTGATGAATGCAAAGATTTCTAGGGTCTTCATATCTTAGATCGATGCTTTTGCAAAAAGAAAAAAAAGGCTCTGGCTCCCTGTCCTTTTGATTATAAAAGAGGCTTTCTCTGACCATCTTGGAGTCACTTGGATCAGTGTAAAGTTCTAGATAGAGTTTCTCTCTCTTAGTATGTAGAGAATGATTTTACATAGATAAATATGGAAGTGTATAGCTGCGCACACACATCTGTGTGTGTGTGTGTGTAATGTCAGTCATCTCTAAGGCAGGGGTGAGGGGAGGGAAAAAAACAAAGAAAAAAGAAATTACAAGACAACTTTATTATATATTTAAAAGGAATAGCAAGTTGTACATGAGAGAGTTGTAGTTTCATGTACAATCATCTTTTTTTCCTACTGTCATAGAAATGCTTGTGTTATTTTGTAAATTAAAATAAAATAATTTTTTAATTAAAAATTAAAATAAAAACTTGCTATTCTCCCTCTTACGACAAGAAAAAAAATGAACTAATATACATGGTAATAATAAGACAGACAAAACATGCATGTCTTCCATTTCCTTTGGCTACCAGATCAGTCTATATACTATCAATAAAACTCATAGCTAGATTAAACCATCTCTAGGATGAATCATAGATTTAGAGCTGGTAGGGACCTTAGAAATCATCTAGTCAAACTCCCTCATTTTACAGATAAGGAGGCAAGGCCCAGAGAATTGAAGTGGTAAACTGCAGAGCCAGGATCTTGACTTCAATGCCATATTTTGAGTTCCTTGACATCTCAAACTAGACTAGTGCAAGCCTTGGTTAAATTAAAGTCGTAGTGTGCAATACAAATAGCACGCGAGTGCTAATGTGGTCAGAGATGTTGCCCATGGAACAATGAGAAAAGAGAAACTTAATACTATGCAATATTACAAGACATGTAGTTGCAATAACCCAGGATGAACCCTGAGGCAATTATTTTGTAAACGAAAGGAATGGTTTTGGTATTTGTTCCAGTATAACCAGTGGGAAGAAATTCAAAGGGAAAGGAAAATGACAAGGGAGTAGAATTATTGCTTAACAAATCCAAGGCTAACATTAAAAAGATGAGTTCTGAATAATTTTTTTTATCATGAATGGGGGTTGGAATTGACAGACACTGCAATAACAAATTACATGCAAGAAGCAGAATAAAATATAGAATCCTTTAAGAGAAGCAGGGAAAGATAAAAGGGAGGGCAGATGAAGTGAAGGGGTATTTAGAATGCATACCATCTTGGGGTGGGGAGAGGAATGAGATGGGGAGAAAATTTGGAACTCAAAATCTTGTGGAAGTGAATGTTGAAAATGAAAAATAAATTAATTAATAAATGAAAAAAAAAGGAAAAAAACAAAAAAAATTTTAAAAAAATAGAATCCTTTAGGTATATGGCTATAAATGGAGGTGGCTTGGTCATATAATCAAAACAAATATTAATGGATGAAACTTGTGTGATAGGTTGGTACATAAATGAAAATAGATGAAGAGATAGTCTACCTCATCATAGTAGGTTGATTCTCTGTGGAGGATTTATCAAAGGAGGTAGACAAGGGGTCACACAGGATGACAGAGCATTTGATGGATTATAATTTGGACCTTTGGAGGGAGCTCTCATACTGAAGCAATCATAGGTCTATTGAAATACAAAAGTATTCAAATATTCATTGAATTGCAGAATGCAGGAGTTGGGAAGAACATGAGAATGCATATAATTTAATGTCTTTATTTTTACAGTGGTAGAAACTGAGACCTAACAAGAGAGTGATCTTTTCCAAGTCACATAATAAGTCAGTGAATATTTATTGCCAAAATAAGTCTGAAGGGAAACTGTGATGTCTTTCTGATGCACTGTGAGGTATAATGGAACAAGACATGGAAATCACTTGAGCATGTGTAGCCAGGAAATTCTGTGACTGAGTAAGTTATTTCATTTCTCTAAGTCCTTATGTAAAATGGAGCTGACAATCCTTGCTTTGCCTATCAGAGTTGTGCTGATTAAAGTCCTTTATAAGCTTCATGGTGCTTTATAAATATTAACTCTTGTTATTAATGTGAATCTGGAATATATCAAGAAGAGAAGACAGTCAGCCATTAGATTGTAAGCTCCTTGAGGGCAGGGACTGTCTTTTGTGTCTTTTTGTATCCTTAAGTCTTAGCACGGGTGTTCGGTATATAGAAGATGCTTAAATGTTTGACTAATTGATTAAGTGTCTACCATGTGACAAGAACTGTGTTAAGGGCTAAGAATACAAAGAAAAGTAAAAGACCATCCCAGTCTAGCTGCATTGGCAGGATTTTCATGCAATAAAGAACTAAGATTGTAACATGTAAAATGAGCAACAGATACTATCACCTTTTCCCACAATGCAGTGGCAATAACAATTCCATCCTTCAGAAGATGAAGAATTTGGCAGAGATAGATGAAGGCTGGGAAAATCTGTTAAAACAGGAAATCATTTAAATATCAAAGGCGTGATCAACTCTGTTCCTCTTTCGAAATGGAAGAAAATAGTAAGGACATGTATTTTTTAAAAATCTGTGAAGAAATTTCTCAAGGGAAGAAGCAAAAAGAAAAACCTGAAAAAACCAAATAAATATTATACCCTCCATAACTAGAAATTGGAACTTAAAAAGTAAAGTAAAAGAACAGATGAGAAAAAGATCTCATAGACTATATCAGTCATAAGAAAAGAAATGGGGGAAAAATGATAGAATTCAACCAGATTGGAGGATCTGGATTCAAATTCTACTTCGGATATTATTTGTGTGACCTTGGATAGATTATATAACATTCCAGAGTCTCAGATTCTTCATTTCCAAAATGAAGGGATTGGTCCACATGATCTCTGAGGTCACTGTGAACTCTAGATATATGATCCTATGATCCTGTAATCTTTGCAAGTGGTGAAAAGAAGGGGAGGATAAAAGTTGAAAGATGAACATGAAGCCACTAGATGAGAAATTTCAGATAATGGAGGTTTTTTTCTTAAATAAAAAAAACTGAAGAGACTCAGATTCTAAAAAAGTTACAGATGACAGCCTAGATGAGTGTTTACCCCCTTACACTTTTTTTTTTGGCAATTGGGGTAAAGTGATTTGCCCAGTGTCACACATCTAGTAAGTGTCAAGGGTTTGGTCTGAGGTCCGATATGACCTCAGGTCCTCCTGACTTCAGGGCCGGTGCTTTATCCACTGCACCACCTAGCTGCCCCCAATTCCATTACTTTTCATCAAAGAATGAAAAGAGAAAATAAACTCGCCAAAGGTATAGACAGAATTGTTATGTAAATTGGCTTATTAACATAGTGCGTAAGAAGTGATTGTGGATAAAATGGCACCGAGGAGCCACAGTCCTTCACACTTCCCTCTCTCTCCCTTCTTCCCTCATCCTTGGCTCTCTTCTCCTCCCTCTTCCGCCATCCTTCTGTCTGTCTCTTTTTGCCAGTATCTCTAGCTCTCACATATACATGTGCACTCTAAAAACCAAATTTCTTCGTATTAAGAATGATTCATAACAAAGAAGCTCAGCAGACTTATCTAGAACTGTCTTCAGGGTCTTATTTTCCCTGCCTTTAATGAACCAAGAATCTTCTTTATCATATCTATACTCAGTGTGAGGCACTCCTTGGTTGTCAGAGCTCCCTTGACTAATATAGATCACAATCCATTTCTGACTTAGTAAATAAGTACATTCATTGTAAGAGCATAGATCTGGAACTGGAAGGGATAGAAGGGTACCTAATATGTCTCCTTTATTTTAGAGATGAGGAAACTGAGACCTAGAGAGTGGAAACGGCTGGCCCACAGGTCATATAGGTATAAGGAATAGACCTGGGATCTTGGGGAGTTGCTGAGGCACTCTAGAGTTAAGTGACTTCCCAGAGTCATCTAGCCAGGACTTGTCTGAGACAAATCATAAAAAAGTTGGGCTCAAGTATTTCTGACTCTAGACTCAATTCTCTATCCAGTACATCATATGGTCAGCTGGTCAGAATTATACTCCAGAAGCAATTTATCCACCAAAAACTAAGAGATGAGAAATGCCCATGTCATATCTACGGAACCCTAAACATCCTTGAGAATTTAACAAATAACTTCCTGGAACTGGAGCAGTATCACAGAACAAAGTGTTTACTACATTAATGTGGATGTAACATTAGTATATACATATATATAATATATATAAATAATGTGTGTGTGTGTGTATATATGTATATATGTATGTGTATATGTATATATATAATATATACACATGTATATATGTATGTGAACAACATTCTTAATAGATATTGACACAATCTCCAATACACATTGTTGTTGGTGTTGTTCAATAGTTTCGGTTGTGTCTGACTCTTCATGACCCCCATTTGGGGTTTTCTTGACAAAGATACTAGAATGGTTTACCATTTCCTTCTCCAACTTGGATTTTACAGAAGAGGAAACTGAGGCAAACAAGGTGAAGTGACTTGCCCAGGATCACACAGCTAGTAAGTGTTTGAATACAGATTTGAACTCAGGTCTTCTTGATTCCAGGTCTGTTGCTCTATCCACTGCACCACCTAGCTGACCCCACTAACATATATGCCATGTACCTATAGTCAAATGTATATAACATGTACAATATCCAAAGTGCATATGTTGAAGAGCTTTCAAAATACAGAGACATGGAAGAAGAAATTAAAACCACATGGGAACAAGATGAAAGACATGTTATCCCCACCATCTTGTCTGCTACTGAAGCTGTCCCAAAGATGTTGTCAGTAAGCCTAGATAAAATGAGTTTATATCCTAACATTTTTATTTGATTCTCAAAAAACATCCACCTATCCACCACCTAAATTTTACCCACCTAAGCAGTGGTCCACAGAACACTAAATACAGAAGAATAAGAATGAATAGTGAATTATCCCAGGACCATTTCTATTCGAAGTAAATTGAAAAGATAAGAACCATATGATAATAAAAGAAAACAATAGCTCTCACTTACAAGGTACTTCGAGATTTTCAAAATGATTTATATATGTAACATAATTTATTCCTCACAACTATTTTATGAGGTAAGTGGTGCTAGATACTCATTGTACAGATGAGAAAACTGAGGCTGAAAGTATTTAACTGACTTGCCTAACACAAATGAGTGACTGTCTGAGGTAGATTTTAAGCACAGGTCCATCCAGATCCAACCAGGCAGACTTGGATTCAAATACCAGCTCATATTAGTAAGAATATCTCTGTGATCATGGCCAAGATACTTAACCTCTCAGAATCTCCCTATTTTCATTTGTAAAAAGGAGCGTAACAGCAGTTGCAATACCCAAACTCACAGGGTACTCGAGAGGAAAAGAATATTTAACCTCAAAAGTACCACACACATGTGTTATTACTCTAATTCAATTACAAATATAACAAAGAAGGCAACAGATAAGCAGCATAGCCTGTCTGAGAATTGTCTTCTTGCCTATAAATTTAATCTTAAATATGAAATGGATAAACAGTATTTATGCATTGATTGGCTGAAAATTGTATCTTTACAAAGGAATGTGAGGCCATCACTTGGATAGAAAGTAATAGAAACAAAGGGGCTATGGTGGAGGTTTACTGGGTGGATGGGCAACCGAGGGAAGTGAATTTCTTATGAGTGAGCAAATCACCTGATTTAATTGCCTAATGGAGAGAGATGGAAGCCAAAGCTAGAATACAAACTCTTAAAAAAAAAAAAAACTTCTGCAAAAGTAGACAGGAGTGGCATCATCAATAGAAGCAAAGGGTAAAAAACCTGTTTAGAGAAAGCTTAGCAAGATACTCAACTAAACAAAGTTATCACAAGCACATTCCGGGATGAAAAGGGAAGGAATACAATCAGAAGAAAATGGACAAGACATAAAAATCATTTAAAATACTCTTCCCCATCAAGGCTGGCAGACCTACTCCACTTAGATACGAATATCACAGTACAACTGTACTAATCAAGGAAACAGAAATGGAAATTAACAACGGCCAATATTGGCTAGCATGTAAATGGCGTTTTGAAGTTGGGGTATATGCTTAAATATGTACTCTCATTTGATCCTTCCAACAACTCTGTGGGGAAGGGGCTATTGTTATCTCCATTTTACAAATAAGGGAACTGAAATTAGGAGAGCTTTAGTGAGTTGCCAAGGTCACACAGCTAGGAAATGTCTCAGGCAGGATTCCAACTCATGCCATCCTGATTCTAAGTCCAACATTTTCTTCAGTGTGTCACCTAGCTGCCACTAAATAGAACAGAGATACGAAAATCAGCCAGATTGGACCAAATGTATAAACAAGAAGGCGAAATAATTATGAGGGCATTAAGTGACCAATACGCAAGATATCTGATGGAGGAATAGACACGAAAAAACTCTCAGGCCTTATTAACACTAAAATGGTTAAACAAGATAACATCAAGAACTACTAACCTGTATGTCTACTGCTTCATCTATACAAAATCTTTGTAAGTAGTCTATATACAAATCAAAGGGATACTCAATGAGTATATTGGTACGTAACAATATTCAGCAACAAACCACATCTGTACCAATTCACGACTTAAAAAAGATGCAGACACTACATCTAGGTCCTGTTTATTCCAAAGAAGGGAGTAGGGGAAGTGGTCTCATTATGTGAAATAGCACTATTTGAAGTTTTAATTAAACATAAAATATGTTCATTGGTTTTAACCCAATTCAAATATGTAATGAAAATTTGAATAATGTGAACACTTCATAGGATTCATTAGTCACACTAATCAGGACCCAGCTGTACAAGATCACATTATGTTTGTTGTTGAGGAGGCTTCCTAATGCCATGGGCACTAGGCGAATTTCTTGGTCAAAAGTGTGTGTTTTACAGGAAAAAAGGGGTGGGAAATGGGTAGGGCTAATACAAAAGCAGTTCCAGAAAGTAAAAAAGTCATTTCTTCTGAAATAAACATTGTGCCATCCAATTCTTACATTTTCACATGGGAATAATTTAGATAAATATTTTCAATATTTTAAGTATCTGTAATTTTGTTAGCATAATTGACTATAGAATGGGTATATAACCTTGGATAAGTCACTTAACCTATCTGGTCCTCAGTTTCTTCATCTGTAAAATTATGTGAGAACTTGGACTAGATGGCCGTTAAGTTCCCTTGCAGCTGCATGATCCAATAAATGCAACTGTTTCCAATATGAGAAAAACTTTAAGGAGCTGTCTACATCTGAAATTCCTGCAGAGATCCATGGAAGTTTGGGGCAGGGATGAGAGGTTGAGAAGCAAGGTTACCTCCAAAAGTTAGGGCATAAAGGAACAGAAGTCACAATCTATGCAGTGAATGAATCAAATTGAAAAATATGCTGCCTGTACTAATTTAAACTTAGCTGGGTACCCTATTCCTCTGAATGCTTGCCTTGTCTTACACCTCATATCATACATATACATTTTGCTGTTTAGAAAAAAAAATAAAGCCACTTTCCAGACACAAAAAAGAAAAAGAAAATTAAGTTGCTGAAAACTGTGAAAAAAAAATTCTGAGTCTTTTATCTAATGGGAAATTATTATACTCATTTTCATTCACTTTGAGTTCTTGGCACTCTGAAATCCTTTCTGAATGGTCAAATAAGTGTCCATAAATATTTTGGATTCCATGACATTTGCCTCAATTTCAAATACTTAATTTACTCATTCTCATTTGATATGATCTGATTAGACTGTCCCTTCCCTCCCTCTCTCTCACTGTTTCCACGCCCCTCCTCCCACCATGCACACAGAAAGAGGAGACAGGTAGGTTAAAACAGTTAGAACTACTGGTAGACATATGAACACAATACTCTCAGTCTTAAATAACTTAACTCTACAAATTTCTTTGAGCATCCGTATCTAGGTTGCTCCTGTTTGTTGTACTTAAAATGTGTATTTGCCCACCAGGGTATAACATAATTACATTCTGTGAATGATACCAAGCCTTGGGTTTTGTCTATATTCTGGAAAGGGGCTAGGACTATTTAGACTTACCAAATGGGCTGCTTTGCCTTTCATGTACCAGAAGAGACAGGTGAAAATGGAATGACTGATACAGCTGATGGGAATGCATATGCTTACCATTTTTATTAACAAATTCCATAGGGTTGAACTGAAGCTGTGAGCAGCTATATTTCTGGAGATCTAGAATTGTAGTACTTTCCACTGTATCATTCCTAGCCAATATGATGCTGTGTTGGCAGTGGATGATGATACAAGAAATATCACTGTCTTCCTTCACCATGTTGAGCATCTGTTCATTCTCCTCACCCCTTATCCTTCACATCCCTTCTCATCCTTTTCTATTAAACCATTTTAAGAAGAGAGAATCCTGAGTCACATGAATACTATCTTGACACCCAACATTGTTCTTCTTTGCTCCACTTTAATATTTATGATGATTTTCAGAAGAAAGAACATCTAAATCATCTAAATCATTTATTAATAATTATGAATTAATTTAAAGCTTATCTAAAGAAACATGTTTCTAATTTAAAATGGCTTTCTTTTCTCTTTCCTAGCCAGGACTTATTTTGAAGATCTATGATTCCTCCTCAAAGTTTTCCAACATTATCCAACCTAGGTATGTCTGACATTAAGAACCTGACCCTGGTGCCCAATTCCATGTCAGTATTACTTGCGTTGTGCCCATCCATTCTCACCTACAGATAAAGCCACTGTCATCCTGTTACCAGTTGCTGTGGGTCAGTCATTTCAGTTGTGTCCCGACTCTTCACGACTCCATTTGGGGTTTTCTTGGCAAAGATAATGGAATGGTTTGCCATTTCCTTCTCTAGCTCACTTTACAGGTGAAGAAACTGAGGCAAACAGGTTTAAGTGACTTGCTCATGGTCATGCAGCTAGTAAATATCTGAGGCCATTTTTGAACTCAGGAAGATGAGTCTTCCTGACTCTAGGCCTGGCATTCTATCCATTGCACAACACTAGCTGCCCCTATGCTTGTCCAACTATTAATATTTTACAAAAACATTTATGAACAACAACTGCTACTTAGTCCTGGCAAAGAGTAGAGCTCTGAGATTCCTGATTGCAGCTACTCTGAAGACTTAACAGTTGGGGTTCCCAATAGACCACTGACCTCAGAGTCCTAACTTCAGAGCTATCACCTCATTAGCATTTTGGAACAACATGGTTCTTTTTTTCCAAATTGATAAATGGATTATTGGATCATAGATGTAGAGCTCAAAGAGCCTCAGAAAGTACTTCATTTTATAGGTGAGACCACAGATGTTAAGTGGTTGCCCATGGTCACAGAAGTAGTGATGGGGAAAGGATTTGAATTCAGGTCTTCTGACTTCAAAGCCCATGAGGCATTGCCTCTAAGTCTCATTTGCCATAATTTTTGTATTTCCGTTCCTAAGCTTTTTCAGGGAGGGAAAAGCTATGGTGTTTTTCAACTGCATCATCTTTTTAAGGGAATATTAAGTCCATTAAATAATTAGGGTCAGAGAATTATAGCTCTAAACCTGGAATGAACCTTAGTGGTCATCTCATTCAATCTTTACGTTTTGCAGATGAACAAACTGAGATTGAATGAGGTTAAAAGGCTTGCCTAAGGTCACACAGACAGTAAGTACCAGAGCCATAATTCAAACCCATGCCAAATTGAAGGGGTGAGGAAATGATGTGCACTTGGGTAGGAGGGGGAGTAGGCGATAGCGGATGACCAATGAAGATCTGAACAGGAGAAGCAATGTGAAGGGAGCCATATTGTCTGGAAATTAGATGCATGCAAGGAGCTTGAAGGTTGACCATTGTACAGCCTGCATTCTCCATTGGTATACATACAATGTCAAGAGACCACCAGGAAGACCATGAGTATTTGGGGTAGATCCCTTGTTGAGAGTTTCTTGGAAGGCATGAGCAAAAGTAAGATGTCATGAGAAGGTCTGGGTGAGTTGAAATCCACATTATTAGGAAGAAATATCCAAATTGATGAAATCAAGGTTCCATCAAAGTTTTATGGTAAAAAAAAATTGTAAATTTTTGTAAAAAAATAAATGAAGATGTCTTAATGGTTGAAAAATATCACTGCCTGTCTATCAGAGTTTCTTAACCAATTTTGTGCCATAGACCTCTTTGGTAGTCTGGTGAAGCCAGGATATTTGCTCAGAATAATGTTTTCAAATGCATAAAATAGGTAGGATTACACAGGAAGCCAATTAAATTGAAAAAAATATATCTTTTTTTTTAAAAGGTCACAGACCCCAGGTTAATAACCCTTGCTCTATAGCAATAGCATTTGTTGTCCCGAGAACACCTTAGAACAAGGGCATATAAATTAAAATAAATATAATGGAAATTTACTGATGAATGGCTGGCAAGGGGAAGAAGAGCAGCAGGAGTATTAACAACATTTGGGAAAAAAACCAACAGCCTTTTGGTGCTTTGTACCTGACCAAAAATACTTTCAGCTGGTATTTGTGCTACTGCCTCTCTGGGCGCCTACAGCCCATCTGATGGCCTGCTTTAGTCTCCCCCCTTCATTTAAGAATGATGGGAGTCAGGCCTGCTAGTCCAATGTGCCACAGATCACAGTTTCTCTGAACAAACTTAGAAGCTCTTCCAAACAGTCAGTCAACACACCTATTTTTAAGTTACTGCTATTTGCCAGACATTGTGCTAAGCACAATGAAAGACAAAAATATGAAGAATGAAGCAATTTCCAATTCCAAGGAGATTGCCAATGGCAGACATACTGACCACACCCACCCCTTTTCCTAGGATCAAAAGAGCAGAGGATAAAAGGATTCTGTTTTGAAGGCCACTGGGAAACATATCAAGAACAGAGTTCTTTAATGACTTAACAAAAATTTTAGTTGAACTGAGGATTCTGCTCTTAGGAGAGCCTTGGCAGTTGTTATTTCTGCTCATTATCCTTTGAGAGGGAAAAATGACTTCTATGGTCTTTTCTAGCTCTTAATCATCTGATTTCATCGGATCCGTGCTCTATACAGAACAGAATTTCTTTTTTCTTTTTCTTCTGGGAAAGAAAAATAAAGACTACAGTATTTTTCAATGATATCGTCATAGATGATAGATCTAATAGATTTAGAATTTTAAAGGGTCTTGTAGGTCATTAAGACCAACTCCTCCATTTCACAAATGAGGAAACTGAGGCCCACAGTAGTAAAACAACTTTCCCAAGAATACACAAGTGGCATTGGTAGAACCAGGATTTCAAACCAACTCCTTTGATTCTAGAATCAGAATGTTTCCCACTGCACCATGCCAATTATTTGTGGCATAGTGAGCTGATTTTCAATCTATGAAGACCTCTGACATAACGACCCTGGACAAGTCACTTAACTTCTCAGTCCTGGGCAACTCTCTAAGACCATAAGCGTCCAAGATGGTACAGACTTATATTTGTAGAGACAGTTTCCCTAAACTAGATTTGAAAGTCCAGCTCCTGTCTCTAGCCTATGACTCCTAAACCAGAACGCCATGTGATTATCATTCATCATGGTGATGAGTCTTACACATAGCTCTGGGTAGAGAGAGGAGGTACAGCATTGGACATGCTAAACTTACAATAGCTTTATTCACTCACCAATTGGAATCACTCTGCCTCCTACTATTCACTCCTTCTAATTCACTCTTATACCCAGATCAAAGAATATAGTAGTTTTCAATAGTGGACACATCTCATCATCATGCCCATCCCACTGGCACCATACCCATGAAAGTCAAACGAATATGCAATTCAATTCAGCAATGTGTTATTGAAAGCATAACAGGCACAAGTGTGAAATTGGGAATTGATGCTCTGGGTTTTTTTTCATTTTTGTATCATTTTTTAAATTATTGATTGAGAATTTTATATGATCACTGGAACCAATACTTGTAGATTAGGGTTAGATTTAATTGTATGCGCCCTAGTGTTAAAAGTTTATAAGAGTTTAACTTTCCAATTTCTCTGGACTACAGCTTGGACTCAATCTCTCTTTCCCCAGATGGGCAGAGGAGAGAAAAGGAGGATGAGGTGACCTTTTCATGAGAGGTTCTGCCTGGTTATAAGCACCCTGGTGTAGGAGATCATTGACATGGCACTTTGGGATATGGGACTTTCCAGACTTTCCAGAAGGTGTTGACTAACTCTGGGATTTCCTCTTACCATGGACTTTGGAAACCCCTTTTGCAAGCAAATCAGCATGACAATGCCAAGTGTAAGCCCACCCTATACCTTTACCAACTGTTTCAAAAACTGCTTTATCTGCTATAACGCATCCTAGACTGCTAAGGAGTCTTGAATCTCTTTTCATTGACAACTGCTAGCCTTGCTAAGAAATATTGCACTCAGAATTTTTTACCTCAGATCCTCTCATTTGCAGATTTCATTTGTTACAGGAGCAAAACAGAATCACAGATTAATACTAGAACTAGAAAGTATCTTAGAGATCATCTCTTCCAACGCCTTCATTTTACAAATGAGAAAACTGAGGGCCAGAGGAGTTAAGTGTTTGCCCAAAGGCACACAAACATGGCATAGAAATGGCAGAACCATGGTTCATACTGTGTCCTTTTTCTTAGCACAAAGTATGCTCTACCTTGTCCTCGACATGGTGATGTTATTTTGGTGCTCTTCAAGCATGACGGACACCAATCACCCCACAAATTTAAGCACAGCAGTCTTTCTGCTGCCCCTTCATGCTGCCTCCCATGCTAGGTTTCTTTTACTTGCACCCCTGATTCCTCTTTGCCTTGTCTTTTAGGCTCTAGCCATGCTTATTTTCCTGACCAAATTTTCAAGAAGAGTTGGGGCACTTTAATATTTACAAGTAACTGATTTGTCTGGAGTCACACAGCTAGATTGTATCTGAGAAAGGATTTGAATTCAGTACTTTCTGCCTCAAAGCCCAAAGTTCTATGCACTACATCACTTACCATCTCTGGGCCTCAGTTTCTCTACCTGTAAAATGAGGGGGTCAAACTAGATGACATTTAAGGTCCCTTCCAGCTCCAAATCTATGATCCTTATTTTATAAATTAGGAAATTGAGGGTAAGAGAAGGTGCTTTCCATTCCCAGAGTCATATAGATAGTGCCTGAGATAGAATTTAAACCCACGTATTCTGGCTTCCAAGTCCAGTGTTCTGTCTACTATAACAAAATGACCTGAAAGTTATCTTTAGTTGCCCTGATGTGTAGGTTAGGAGCTCACTTTAATTTGTGAGTGTTGGAAATAAAGCGACAAGGCTCACTAGCAGTAAAGATACGGCAGAAAGAAGCCTAAGCAGTTTGGGTTCCAGATGAATGTCGAAACACCTGCCTCTGCAGAAGGAAAGGAAGGGGCAAGAAAACGTTTAAAAGGTATCCTTGTACTTTAATAAGCCATTTTCTTCAGATCCTTTCTCTTTGGTCATAATCAAGAAGTCCTGTCTATTACAGCATTGGCACCTTTCTTCTTACAAAGGTGGGAGAGGAATGTCAGGTATACTGTCCATCAAATGCAATCTCTTGTCAATGGGTTTCACTTAACAGTTTTTTTTTTTTGTCACAGGGAAGGCTTACTGGATGTGTATGAGGGTGGTTGGGTGGGTATATATTCAGAAGTGACTATGATACAAAGATAAAAGTCATTAACAAAAATAAATAAATAAATGTTTTTGTACGACCGAAGTTTTAGAAAATGCTCTATAAAGTAAGGCATGGGATTTTGAATCGCACCTCAATATTTCCTGTATCTCTTCCCCACACTTTCCCATAAAGCAAGTTTTGCTGGGAAGGAAAGGAAGAAGGGTTATTGCTTTCTATCCAACTAATATATAAAATTCTTTACACGCCATCACTGTGCCCCTGATTTCTAAATAATGGGGTTTTATAATGATACTGAATTAAAGGCCTCTAGAATGAGGAACTACAGAGAAATTTACAAGACTCTATTGCCAAAAAAAAAAAAATGGAGAGAGATAGCATTTAATTAGTTTTTTAAAGCCATTCTTATCACATCTCCTCCTAATATGAGCCTTTTCCATCAACAATAGCTGGCTGCATTATTGCCAAGGTTGCCAGCTGAGATGACAATGCACAGTGACAGACACATCAGGCCCATCCCTTAAATTTTTGTTAGGCAAAAAGAGCCCTCACTTCTCCCTCAATTACTGAGATTGTTCCATACCTCTTAAACTAGAATAATATTTACATGGTAAGATTGATAAGAACTGTATAGATTTACCTGCCTCATTTTTTTCTTCTATAGCACAAAAATAACAAAATAATAAGTATTCAATTTCATTTTCAGCAAGACGCAGCACAAGTTTACTTCTTTTTTATGTAACTAGGGCCAAAGACAATATTACACAGAAATGAGCACTAGTCTCACTTCTTTTTTTTAAAAAAATCCTTTCTTCAGGACCTATAGACATAGATTTTAAGCACTTTCAATTAAGAAAAAATTATTTGAGCGATTTTTCCATTTCGTATTACTGTGGCTTCCAAGGGGATTGGATTTGAATTCAAAAGTCCTTGATTCCGCTCCTAGGTTCTGCTACTTAATATTTGTGACTTTGGGCTGGCAAGTCATTTTACCTCTTTTGCCTTAATTCTTAGCTGGCCATTAATCTCTAAATGAGTATTGCCTCAGACACACTGAGATCTGGGGGAAAAAAAGGTCAAGGTCTCCCACTGCATCTGGGGCCAATGCCAGTCATCCTGACCTATACCTTGCCACTGGACCCAGATGACTCTGGAGAAGAGTGAGGCTGGTGACTTTGCACAGCCCTGCCTCACTTCAAGCCAATTTACTTGCAAGTCATGACATCACCTTCCTGATGTCATGTTCCTCTTCAAGAAGGAAACACAAACACAATGACGACAACAACCAACAACAGCCTTTTGTGATGTCCAGATTTTTCTATGTATGTATATTTGTATATATATGTGTGTGTGTGTGTGTGTGTGTGTGTATATCTATATCTATCTATCTATCTGTCTGTCTGTCTATCTATCCATCTATCTATCTTTGATTTCCAGCTAAGTTATAAACTTCATGAGGGCCATGGATTATACAGTATTTTTGTCATCCCCATAGCTCCAACCAGTGCTGGGCACATGGTCCCTTCCGACAATGACAGACAAACAACAACAACGTTTAACCTCTATGAGTCTTGCTTTTCCCATCCGTAAAAAGGATTTGGACTAGATGATCTCTAGGGTTTCTTACAGTTTAGAGCCATATGAGTCTACATTAAGTTGTTTGGATGTAATTTTTTTTTCTTTCCCTCTACAAAACTTTGTCCAATACACTAATTTTCTTAAATAAGAATATTTGTTTTATACCATGTAACTCCAGAATAGCTTGCCAAAATCCAGGATTTGGCATGCCATTAAATTCAATATGATTGAACCTCTATTAGCTTTTGAAAAATAAATTTTACTTATTAGCTCCATTTTCTCAATTAAATAGATTATAAGAGTAGTCATTGTAATGAAATGAATGTTTATAAGTGATTCAAAATTTCTTGAAGGCAACTCAAAATTTTTATTTTCAGAGTCAGCAGATATGAGGATGTGATTCCAGTTTTACACACAAAAAAATAGATTAACTCAAGATTGGGAGAGGAAACATGAGAGTGAGCCAGCCTTGGACTTAGAAAGAACTGAGGTCATGCCACATGCAAGTACTGTTTGTCACTATTGGCAAGTCACTTAACCACTCGGTGCCCTAGGCAACTCTCTAAGATTATAAACTACATGGAAATTTTAGCTCTGAATCAGTAGGTAGAATTTTTATGAGAGTTCCCCATTCTGATCTAATCATAGGTCTGAAAAATTGTAGGATATAACCCAAGATTATCAAAACCATAGCAAATCCAGATTGGAGTTCTAAATTCTTAGTTTATTTCACTATCACACAAGAAGTCCTGTGACTTTTAGCTCAATTCAATTAAATAAGTATTTATTGAAGTCCTATAATGTGGTAGGCAATATCCATGCAAATATAAAACTAAAGAGTTCCTACCCCCAAGGAGTTTACAGCTTGTTGTAAGGATTGGGAGAAGAGTAACATAACATACATAAATATGTATGTTCCAAATAGACACAAAGTAGTTTTTGGAGGGCCTAAGATGAAAGACAGTTTGATAACAATAAAACAGCAGCCAAAGGGGACATAATGAAGAATAGGGAAGAATAGGATAGGGACATCTGGATTAAGATGAGGGTTAGATCTTTGGTTCAATAAAGAAATGACTGCCATCATTACCAAAAAGAAAAGCCTCCCTCCTCCCACAATTGATTATGTATAGCAATTTTCAGGGGCAGATAGAATGGGAAGAAGATAGGGACATGGATAAGTACTACATTGGTAATTTCATTATTGAAGGAGTGGAAAAGGTTTTGTTTGTCTAAACCTAACCAAAATGACTGTCTATACATGGTACTATGCTTGAATTTGGATGCAGAAAATTCAATAGGTACATTCACTCTTGAAACATAAAGTTAATAATGGAAACAATAGTTCAGTAGTAAGAATGCAGAATTTTGTCATAGGATCATATAGATTTAGACTTAAAACAGGCTTTAGAGTCTATCTTGTTCAGTCCTATCATTTTACAAGGGAAGAAATGGAGACCCAGAGAACATAAATGAATTATTCAGTGTCGTAAAGTTAATGTCCGAGGCATGACTCAAACTCAGGATTTCCTGATTTCTGGTTCATCACTTTATCTGCTATACCACTCTGATAATAATTTTTCATTTTTTATTTCATTTTATTAATTTTTATTATGTCATTCCTCTGGGAACATTTCAGATAACTGAAGCCTGTTTTCTGTCAATATTAACTTCACCTAGTGAAAATTTGACTCATGGAATGATTTATTAAGGGAAGACTTTTTGACATTCCTCAGATACAAAACCAAAGCAGAGTTTTTGAGCTTCATAAGGTGATTTAACTATTTGTGAAGGGATTCTACTGGCTCCAACTCTGTAGTTATCTTTGAGGCACATAAACCTGCCCTCTTAATCAGCGCATTCATTGTGAACCTTCTAAATGTGGATTAATATGCAACCTGACTTGGTTTACTTATAGTTTGTTTAACTAGATGTGTTTCCTTAAGAGATACATAAGATTATGGTTTTGTTTAACTAAGTTTGTTCAACTTTTATGACTTAAAAGGATGTATAAAGTGTTGTATGTTAAAAATTATTTCTCTTCCTATCTGGCATAATTTTGTCTATAAAAAGCCTTGTCAGAATCCTAAACTTTGCTCAGAATTACTTTTCTACCTCCTGAACCCATGCTTATGCATAATAAAACCTACGTTTTGACCTCTATAATTTCTACATTGTGGTATATTTATTTCACATGAGTAACCTATCACACAAACTCAAAGATAAGCTATTTCTCCCACAACACTACTTACCTAAATTCCAATCCTGCTTCTGCCACTTAGCATCAGTGTAACCTTCAGTGATTTATAATCTTAAAGAGTTTCCTAGGATACTGAGTGGCTAAGTAACTTGCCAATAGTGACATAACAGTATTTAACGATTTACCTCTCTGAGCCTCAATCTAGATGGCCTCTAAGGATCCCTTTCAGCTCTAAATCTATGGTCCTTGTATTTGCACAATATAGCTCTTTACATTTTCAAATGTTATTCACATTAGAGGATTTAATTTTGTCCTTTGGCAAAAGTGCCATATGGAAGGACATAAGGGAAAACAGACTGCTCCAAAAACACTAAAATGAAATACATAGATTAAATGAGCAAATTAACTAATAAAGTATCTATGCCACATTTTAACAATGGCCAAGTGAATTGTATTTTTGAGAGCAGTTGCAGATTGAGCCTTTTGGTACTGGAATGAATGGAAATCACTGCCTCTTACTTTGCTACTTTGATAGAACTATATTCTTATCCATGTGGGTAATCTCTGTGGGTGCAGATTGCAACCCATCCATAATTTCTGTAGGATTCTCATCCATGTCTGTCCATATTATCCTCTATAGACCAACCCACAATGTTCTAGGCCTTCTTTTTATTCTTTTAGTGACTCCTTCACTTCCAGCTATAGGGAAAAGGCTTCTTGGAAAATCCTATAATAAATTCCCCTGATCTTGATCAACTGTGTTGGAAGATGCTTCTAGACACCCAGCTTGGCAGGGGGGTGGGCAACAAATGTGGGTGACCAGATGAAGAATTGGAGTAAATCTGCTCCTTAGTGAATTTTCACGTACAACCATCACACACAGGTAGCAAGAGGATATTTAAATGAAAAGAATGTAAATTGCTTTGTAACCATAAAGCACTATAAAATACAAGTTACTATAATTATCATTATTAATACCATCACAGAATCACAGATTGATCTTGAAGGTCATGATGCCCAATCTCCCACTTCATGCTAGAATTTTCATTTAAATATCCAAAAGCGTAACTTAATTTATAATTGCAATATTTTCAACTTATTGATATATCAGTATTTCAATTAATGGAATGTTGGGGGGGTTTTGCTAACACCATGTCTACTTAGTTCTAGTTATTTAAATAAGTCAAATTAAACACATAGAGTTTGCATAAATAACCCATTTAATAAACATCATAAGGAGGGAGGGAAGGGAAGTTGCTGCATTATTTAAATTGGCTGTCTCTACTACCCTAATTAAATGGATAATTGCCAACTCTTCACTTTGTTCTCTTTAGACCTTGCATCTGCATTTATTTCATGGCCAGAAAAGGGATATGGAGAGTGATTTTGCCAGTGAAAGAAATGTTTTCCATAGAAAGTTTGGTAAGCTGATTACAACGTAATTGACACCAGGTCTGGTTTTAGTTTTAATATGACTCCTCAGTCTATTATAATTTCAATATTCACTGAAAACCCCTTCTAGCAGGATGGGGTACTTCCAGAGGAATGATTGTTTTTACAACTCATAGATAAAAGGAATAAGTTGTATTTGGCATCTGATTGCTTTAGGCCAGTAGCAATCTTCAGAGATAAAAATACAATGTCAGCTAGAAGTAGAAGAAAGGAAAACCCTCTGGAAGAATAGAAGGGAATAATCCCTTGTAAAACTGTCTCTGGATGCTAATGAACCAACAATAATAGCCCTATTATGTGGCTGTTTTGAGTGATGTTGTTCATAACATGTTTCAATGATGCCAATGGCATCCTCACCCTCTGAGGGTTGGATACATCTATTAGAACAACGTCAAAGATTTAAGCTCATCAGTTTTGATAATGGTTGATGAATCTGGCTTAGATCTGAAATGTTTAAAAAAAACTGCCCATTGGGGTCTTACTTGTGGTCTTGTTAAGACATTACTGATCATATTCTTGGGATTGGAAGGAAAATATGTTAAGGAAAGGAAGGAAAATCGTGTTAAGTCATCTGAACATGGATACAGATACAAATCTGTATGAGATAAAAACAGCAATAAAAGGCATCAGGGGAGGGAGTCTGAGGAAGTTTCTATGGAACTCCAGGAGTTACACTAACAGAGATTATCTTGAAGATTACATGTCCAAAGAGTGGAAGAGTTTGCAACCAAGGGAGATTCTGGTAATTCCTTTCATTGTCATTTGCCAACACTTTAAATGATGATATACATGGTATGAACTGGGACAGAATGTATATTCAACACATTTTTGACTTGCTCATAAATCCAGGATACTTTGGAGTATCATTAAATAATGTTCTGAACTCACATATGAATAATGAATAGCTCTGTGGCCCTTTGGTAATTAAGCAGATTCCAATTTAGGTATTAACATTCTTGTGCTATCTATTAGGTGGGTCACTAATCAAATGGGCATCATTTGACAAGACAACGGCTAATGAAATCCTATTTTTCATTTATGTGAAGAAAATAGTGTCCAAAACAAGAACCCAAGATAAGTGTTGATTTTAAGCTAAAGAAATACTGAATTATAGTCTATGCTCCATCATG
Source organism: Phascolarctos cinereus (assembly GCF_003287225.1). Taxonomy (NCBI): domain Eukaryota; kingdom Metazoa; phylum Chordata; class Mammalia; order Diprotodontia; family Phascolarctidae; genus Phascolarctos; species Phascolarctos cinereus. The sequence continues at coordinate 107,691,500 of NW_027556402.1, read as the reverse complement.
GTGTAGAGGTGATCGTGAGTTCCCAAAGGCTATGCTTGTAGAATTCAAACTCTGATATGCCCTACCCAAGTGGCATGCTTACAAGTGTCAGTCCAATGATTGTCAGTGATGTGGATACAAATGGTACCCTAAGGGTCAAAAAGAATATTAAGGTTTGCCTTTCCAGTGCTTTGTGAGGCCCCTCCTGAGGAGGGTGGGGCTTATTCTGTAGCTCTCCTTTTACTCTTTTCTTGAAATATTATAGAACTTCTCCTTAATCTGTACCAAAAGAAGTGCTTTTGTCTCCTTTATCCTGTGTTTCCCCATCTCTAATTTTAACCTGTGTCCCCCTGCCCTTATCCTCAATCTTTAACCTGTGTCCCCCTGTCCTTCTTATCCTATCAACCATCTTCCTCATCCTGTATCATAAAAATTCCTTCTTATCTTGTAAGCAACCCTTTTCCTCATCCTATTCGTCCTTTCTTAATCTTTAGTCATTATAAGAAATCATAAAATTACATCATCATTCTGAAACTGCTATATAAGTCTAGTTCCCCAAATTTCAGTACCTTTTATTCAGCCATGTAGCTACAGCAAAAAGTCCATGTGTAGCTTTCATGTAATAAAGCTCCCGTTAGTAAAGAGAATGTTGTCTAAGTGAATTCTTTCACCTTCAAATCGCTCTCCTGAATCTGACCTCAACATCAGTGTGCTTGCCATCCAAGAACTAGACTAGGGAAGTGTAGAGGAAGGCTCATCACTACATCATTAATCACTAAGTGATAATTGTTTTTGCCTCAAGCACTGATAAAACCATCTACACTAAGATATGAAGGGATTGTGATTTGCACTAAGGAACGTACAATCCATTGGAATTAAATCATAGATTCTTAAAAGTGTAAGGATCTAAAGGCACCTTCATGAAATCAGAAAGGTCAAGTAACTTGGGCAGGGTTACACTTCTGGTAAATGTCAGGGGCAGGATTTGGAGTCAAGTCTTCAAGACTATTGGATTTTGAACCTCTTGAGAACAAGGATTGTCTTTTACCACTTTTGTGTACCCAGGGTTTAGTTCAGTACCTGGTACACCGTATTTGATGTTTACCGACTGACTGATTCCAAGTATAGCCCTCTTTCTACTATACTATTCAGTCTTTTACCAGACTTCAGTTTCTTCTTCTTTAAAATGAAGGAATTGACTTAAATTAGATCTAAGATCTACTCTAGTTCTAAATCTATAATCCAATGAAGTATCTACAAAGACAATAAAACACTTTAAATCCACACTATCTAAAAGATCTAAAAACACCACAAATTAAAAAGAAATTACACTATAATAGTTATGAAAGAATTAATACATTATGAGATACTGTGGGCCAAGACTTGACTGAAAGCAAATGAATGAGGATTAAGAATAGCAGGAGAAATCGGGGGCAAAATGCAAAGAACAACTATTGGAAAGGGAGGCTTATGGGAATGGTAGAAGGGGGAAATAACATGGGCACAATAAAGATAGAGCCATACAGAAATCAATCAGTCAACATCCAGATGTTATATCTTTATTACTTGCTAGATACAATGCCAAGCAAAGAATACAGAAATCCCTAAATCTGGTACCATTTTGACCTATTCCTAAAATCCATGAACCACTTCACATGTGCATGCAATTTTACTCAGAGTGGCATATATTTATTTATTCTATAGTTTTAAAAACTAGTATCACTTCAATGATCCAATCTATGATTTTAGCATATGGGTTTCCAAAGGCCATGCCAGTGGCTATGCTCCCCATCCTCTCCACACAGTCCTAGCCACTGATAGATCATAATCCATCCAAAGATAAATGGATGCATACTTACATACATAATATATTTCATAGGATGTAGAGCTAAGAGGGACCTAAGATAACATATGAAAGAAGAAACAAAGTCAGAGGAGTAAAGAGATTTGAATGTAGCTCTGATCTAAACTATCAGCATAGTTTATGACCTTAAACTTTCTGTTGAAAGGAAGACTTTTTTTTTCTCCATAAACAAAAATGCCATTATCTCCAGGTGCATGCCTCACCCAACCATATGAATGAATACCTTTGCTCCCCAGCCACTGGCCCCATGAAGCTGTGTTTGTGCATATCCTCTGCCCTCCCTGCTTTCAATGACTCTTCAGCAGATCAGCATTCAGATGTGTGAGGATCTTCATCTTGGCCTCTTTTCTTGCATGGCCAATCCAGAACAACAGTATTAGGATCATCATAGATTTAGATTTGGAAAGGACCTTGCACACCATTTAGTTCACCCTGAGAGGGTATGTTTGTATTGTACAGGGTCTCTCAGTCGTACAGTACATGGGCGTTGTTGTATCAGACTCTTTGTGACCTCACTTGGGGTTTTCTTGGCAAACATACTGGCGTGGTTTGACATTTCCTTTCCCAGCTCATTTTACAGATGAGGAAACTGAGACAAATAGGGTTATGTGACTCATCCAGGGTCATATAGCTAGTCAGTACTTGACATTAGTTCTGAACTTGGGAAGATGAGTTTTCCTGATTCCAGACCTATCACTCTGTCCACTGTGCCACCTAGCTGCCCACTACATTAAAGAACATCATTCCTTTACAGGTCTTTAGCTTCCTAAAGAACTTGAGGTTGCACTGACTTTAAGCCTCTGTTTGCTCCCAATGAGACATTCTAAGCTTCCTTCTACTCCTGATCTCTTCATTCTCCAGGAAGTGCATCATGCAACAGCAAGTTGCCCCCTTCCACTCTCAGCTCTATAGACCTAAGGGGAATGAATTTGTCATGGAGTGCTTCTTTTGCAAAGAGTTTACTTGGGGATGATTACACTAGAACTCATAGATGTCATGCTGGGATGTCCCTCAGACATGCTGTAATCCAGCCTCCTCGTTTTATGCATGAGGAAACTGAGGTCCATAAAGGATAAATGACATGGCCAAAATCTTACAAGTTGAAATGAGCAGAGCCGAGATTGGAACCTGAGTCATCCAGTTCTAAATCCTGCACCGTGTCCATTGGACCACTCTTACACTAACTGTGTGTTCTAGGCACATTGTTAATTAGTTTAGCAGAGCTCCTGGCACACAGTAGGTGCTTAACAAATGCTTATTCCGTTTCCTTCCAATCCCTATGGTAGTCCTGTGAACTGGTCCGGCCATTCCGGAAAGCAATTTTTAAACAGGTCCTCAAAATGATTAAACTGAACATAACCTTTAATCCAGTATTATCATTACTAGATCACAGAGGATCAAAGAGATCAAAGAAAGGGGAAGAGAACCCACAGGTGCAAAAACATATGGAGTAGCACTTTTCACAGTGGCAAAATACTGGAATCTAAGGAGATAGATGCCCAGCAGAGGGGGAGTGGTTGAACAAATTATGATATATGAATGTAACAACACTATTATGAAAAAGAAATGATGGAGGGGACTGTTTCGAAGAAACCTGGGAAGACTTGTGTGGAAATGAGCTGAATTGGGAGAACAAAACACACAATAAAAACAACATTGTGAAAGCAAACAACTTTGAAAGACTTCATAACTCTAATCAGAACAATGATCAAGTGCAATTCCAGAGATCTGTCAAGAAAGCATCCCAATCCACCTCCTGACAAAGTATATGTGTATATGTATGTTAAGTGTACGTGTGTGTGCGCATGTGTGTGTGTATACACACATAGACCTCGGTGGTGCAGTGGATAGAGTGGCTGACCTGGAGTCAGGAAGACTTGAGTTCAAATCCAGCTTTAGATACTTACTAGTTGTGTGACCCTTGGCAAGTCATTTAACCCTTTGCCTCAGTTTCCTCATCTGTAGGATGAGCTAGAAAAGGAAATGGCAAACCACTCTAGTGTCTTTGCCAAGAAAACAACAAAAGGAGTCACAAAGAGTTGGACATGACTGAAAACAACAACTATATGTGTACATGCATGCACACACATAGGTATGTGTGTATATACAATACTACTACTACTACTAATAATAGCAACTAACAATTATATAGTGCTTACTATGAGCCAGGCATTGAGTCAAGCACTTTACAATTATTATCCCATTTGACCTTCAACAAACCTGGAAAGTAGGTGTTATTATTATCCCTATTTTACACACCAGGAAACTGAGGCAAACAGTGTTAAGTGACTTTCCCAAGGTCACACAGCTAATAAGTGTCTAAGGCCAGATTTTAGCTCAGGTCTTTCTGACTCTAAGTGTAGCACTTTATCTACTTAACATATTTCTTCATGTATATATACATTGATACATACATATATGCCCATATACACATGCACGTATATGTATGTTTATTTATTAAATCTGACTAGTATAGAAATTTATTTTGCTTGATTGTATAGTTGATATGAGAGTTTTGTTTTTCTTATTTCTTTTTCAAGGTAAGGTTGAATAAGAGAAAATAGATTTTTGTTAATTGAAAAAATTAAATAAAAAACAACTAATGTTATGCCATGTCAGTGTGCTACTTATTCAAATCTCTGCATGGAACTTGCAAAAAGATTGATGTGGACTTCTTATATGTGTGCTCCCAAAACAGGCTCCTCTCCTAATAGCTACCTCAGGGAATTTTTATGACAGTAGCATAAGCACTGATATTTGTATAGTTCTTTAAAGATTTCAAAGAGCTTTATATTCATTATCTCCTTTGTACCTCATCCCATCTCTGTATGGTAAGTACTAAAGCTCTTGGGATCTCCATTAAAAAAAATAAATTCAACATTCAAGTTTCAAAGCTGATCTACCTGTCTATGACTTGTTCTCATCTGTGAAAAGAAAGAGAGAGAAAAAAAAAGAGAAAGAAAGAAAGAAAGAAAAAGAAAGAAAGAAAGAAAGAAAGAAAGAAAGAAAGAAAGAAAGAAAGAAAGAAAGAAAAAGAAAGAAAGGAAGGAAGGAAGAAAGGAAGAAAGGAAGGAAGGAAGAAAGAAAAAGAAAGTAAGAAAAAAACAGAGAAAGAAGAGAAGAGAAAGGAGAGAGAGAGAGCTGCAAAGGCCATCTTTAATTCCTTTCTTAATTTCTTTCTTTTTTTTATTTTTGGCACCACTTTTGCTAGTCCTCCTTTATCTCCTAAATCCCCCATTAAAAAAAAAATCTCCTTCAGCATAACTTTTTTTTGATTGTTTAAAAAAGTTGTATTGGTATCCTTTATTTTTACATTACAAAGATTTCCAGACCACTCCCCTTTTGTGAGAGGTCTCTTGAAAATGAGCAAAACAATTAAGTAAAATTAACAATGGGCAGTTAGATGGCACAGTGTTTGGAGTACTGGGACTCATCGTTCTGAGTTCAAATCTGACCTCAGATATCTCTTAGCTGTAACCCTGGGCAAGTCAGTTAACCTTATTTGCCTCAGTTTCCTCTTCTGTAAAATGACTTGAAGAAGGAAATGGCAACCTACTCCGATACCTTTGCCAAGAAACCCCCAAATGTGGTCACAACGCATCTGACACAACTGAAAAATGACTGAACAACAAAAATAAACAAAAAAAAATACACCTCAGGGTGTATGTAACATTACACATCTAAGCCCCACCTCCCTCATCTCCCTATTTTTTCTAAATTAACTAATATAAATTTATTTTCTCTTCCTCCCAGCTCCATATATATTCAGTTTATAAAAGTATCTATCCAGTTCACAAAAGTCATTTTAATGGATTTGCATTGTTTTCTTTTACTGAGCTAGAAATTTCTATGAAAAATCCATAGGTTTGTGTCAGATCTCTCTGTCTCTTTCTCTCAAACAAAACTCTTTATATTCAGAAAAACTCAGTCCTCTAAGTATTTGATTTTCCATTTTCAAAAAGAATTATAATTTTAAAAAGTGCTGGTCTGTATAGAAAAATGAAGGCCTAGAATTTTAAAGGACTTAGCAGATCTTTGCCTTCAGCCAGGCCTATTTTCTTTCCCCATCCCAATGTTCCAACTTCACCACTGTTAAGACATGCCACTCTCAACCACAGCTGCCTTGGCCTATTCTGTACAGTGATCTAGTTCTATTATTGCCACAATTAAAACTAAGCAGTATAAAAAATTATAAACAAAAACCAAGCAGTATTATTCTCTCTCTGTGGAAACGACTCCCTATTGCTAATTAAATGATGTCAGACTCCTCCATCTGCTTTTCAAGGTTCTCCAAAAATCATTCGAGCCCCATGTAGTCACCCACAATTCTAAGTTCTCTCAAACATAAATCATTCATCACAGTTAGGTGGGCATATTCTACTAGTCAAGATCTCCCTAGTTGTCACACTCATTCCTGTCTTTGTGTCTTGCCACTCGGTTTAGAATTCCTTCCCACATCTTCTCTGCTTCTGAATTCTACTCATTTTTCAAGACCCAGCTCAAGGTCCATTTCCTCCATGAAGCCTTGTTTCTTATGCTGGCTTACACTGATTCCCCTTTAAATTCCTACTGCATTTATATCAGTCCCAATTTATTCCTAATGATAGTGTCTTGTATTGATATCAAACGGTCTCATGAACTTTATTCTTGAATGCCAAGATCATTAGACAATAAATTATCAGAAAGCAGGGATCTATCTATATGGCCCTTCTTTCCATATTTCCTTGGACATCTATTCCATTTCCTCCAATAGAGTAAGACAGATATTGACTTTTCTTTTCTCTTCGTATCACTACAACTGCACAAGGTCAGTCATGTTGAACTCTTTGGAGTTTTCTTGGCAAAGATACTAGAGTGGTTTGCCATTACCTTCTCCAGCTCATTTTACAGATGAGGAACTGAGGCAAATGGGATTAAGTGACCAGCCCAAGGTCACACAGCTAGTAAGTGTCTGAGGCCAGATTTAAACTCAGGAAGATGTGGCTTCCCAACTTCCAGCTCAGCATTCTATCTATCCCCTGTGCCACCTAGCTGCCCCAACTTGAACATAGTAGGAGCTTAACAGTGCTTGTTGGATTGGATTGGATCCCCCACAGCTGGGCATACAATAGCCACTAGATGCTTACTTGCTGATTGATTGGATAGTTAGCCTAAGAAAAACTATTTTCAAGCACTTAATAGCAAATTAATTACGTGCAAATGGCTGGCTGTGGCTTACAAATGATCCTTATCTATTCATTAATACAAGTCTGGCAAGTTCTGTACTTGGCAACACTTTGTTAGCCATTAGTTTGCATTGTGGGGTTGAAAGTAATAACACTGCATTTTCTTTAAAACTGTTCCATTCAGACTTTTCATTGAATCACACCAGTCTTTCCCCCGCATTAACACACATGAGGAAGCTTGTAATTCTTTCCCTAAATCAGAGTTCTTAGCTTTTTTTGTGTCCTGGACCCCTTGGGCAGTTTGCTAAAGCCCATGGACTCTTTCTCAGAATAATGTTCTTAAAATGTATAGAATAAAACACACAACATTACAAAGAAAACCAAAACTTAGTGAAAACAATGATGTAATTTTTCTCCCCATACAAGTATGAAATCTATCCATGGTCCTCAGAACCATTACTCTAAAGACTAGAATCCACCGCACACTTTTCTGCAATGCTTTGGTGCCTAGTACCTCTTTCTTGAAATAATAATAATAAAAACAAGAATAATTATAATCACAATAACAATAATAAGACCTAGTATTTATATCATGCTTTGCATTTTGTAAAGCTCATTTAATCCTCACATAAACTCTGAAGGGTAGGTGCTATTATCATCCCGATTTTAAAGAGAAGGAAACCGAGGCAAAAAGAATTGCCCATGATCACACAGCTAGTTAAGTGAGGCAGGATTTGAACTCAGCTCTCCCTGCCTCGGAGTTCAGGGTTCTACCTGCTGAGGCTAGAAATACAACTTTTTACCTCCACACCTTTAAGCATTTGCTTTCATCTGTCAAGTGAAATCACCATTTCCAAGTTCATTTTTGTTAAAACAAGCCTTTGTTTCAAGAAGAACTTCAACAGAATCATAGCTGTTCTACAGTACAAAGCTCAGCATAGAATGCCACCAGATGAAATGATGATCAGAACTTTTTTTTAAAAAAGAGAGGATGAAGTATTCATGTTTTAACCAGATATGATTAGCATACCAAGGTGAATAATTTTGTCAAATTGTAATCTATGCGATTTCAACTTTGAGCAATTGGCATTAAAGTTATTTGAAGCAAAAAAAAAAGTTGCCCCAAAATCAAGTCAGGGAAAGGCAGGAATAAAAGGATAATTTCTTCCTCCAAGTATCCTTAGGATGTTTTCCAGTGGGCAAAAGCAGGAAGGGTAATGCCCTGAGAAGAAAGCAGGCTCTGAACATCCTTCTTCATCTGGGGAATAAATCAAGTGAATCCTCCATTACATGTGTGACCACACTGCTTGCCCTGAAGACTTAATTCTGAAGCCCTGCTCTAAATAAGTTAGCATTTCTGAGACATTCACTCCAAGAGAGGTAGGGGATTTTTACTCAATGAGAATTAATGTATGTCAAAGAAAAGAACATAGCTATAAATGGTCCAGAAATGTACCTAGCATTGGGCTGTAGAACTTCACTACCTGGCAGTAACTTCACTGCCTGACGGCTCCACACCATTGATTGCAGACAAGCTTATTTGGGGATTTACTGGCCTATTTGCACATTACACAGCACCCTTTTGACTCTGGTATAAAATAACTTTGGGGGAATGCATTAGAGAAGTTGTTGTGTAGACATAAGTAAAGTATACTCAGAAAAGAAATATCTAAAGATACCCCAATGAAAATCTAGGTGGTAGGGTAAGAGAGAGGGCAGGAAACCCACCAAACAATAATGACCAATCTCTCCAACAGGAAAGATTGCACAACACACCACATACAAACATATCTATAGCTAGCATTTGTTTTGATCACAAGTCTCTCTAGGAAACACATGGCAACTAGGAAAGAAAACCCTATTTTCGCTGCCAGCAGTTAAAGGGCTAACCCGCCTTGGCATAAAAAGGATAGGGGTGTTGTGTATATGTTAAAACTCAGTTGGTACTGCTCTGCAGAATTGTTGGGAGACACTTCTAAAGCAAAGACAGCTATTTTGGTTATAGGAAACTTACTCCCTTGGCCATATGGGCTTTCAGGAAAAAGGCCGGGCATGGGGATATATGGCCTCTTATTCTAATGAGGTAGCGTTCTTTTAAAAAGGATTTCAATATGGGATCTAGATATATCATACTTTTCATTAAACTCCATTTAGTGTGTATAAAGAAGGCTAGAATTGTGAAATCAGAAAGCTGAAATGATCCGAAGAGATTATACATCTCATCTGATGAACTGCAATACCCATAAATTACATGGTTACCTGTTCTTTGTCAAAAAGTGAAGGAAGCTTCTCAATTATCCTTGACAACTCACTTTGTTGACTACCAACATTTCTACTCAGAAAGTATTTCCTGGGTCTTGCCAAAGTCACACGTGGTAGAAACATTTTCTCTAACAACAACAACAAAAAAAAGACTAGAACTATTTCTCCTTTAAAAAAAAAAAGTCATTTGCACACTGAAAACTCCTTATTAAGTACTCAGTTTAATCCAAGCATAGATCTGACTTTTCCTAATTAGTTCTATTTCTCAGTTCTAGCTTATTTTCCCTTCCAAACTTCCCCTAAAATTTTTTTACCAGAAGATTAGGAGATGAAAAGCTAAATGGAAATTAAGCCAAACTGCTGATCGTTTTGCCCTTCTCTTAATTTTCTTCTATATGTAGGCTGTTTGTTTGTAATAGGAAACAGCACAGTGTAGTAGATAATGGCATTGGATGTGGAGTGAGAATGCCTGTGTTTCTAGGATCAAAGATTTAACACTAGAAAGGGTATTGATGTAATTTTAAGTACAACTCCTTTCATTTTACAAATAAGGGAACTGAAGCTAAGAGGGGGCAAATGATTTGCTCATGGCAACACAATTCTACCTCTGTGGCTTTGGGGAGGGCACTTGCCTCCCCCCAACTTGGGCCTCAGTTTCCTTACTTGTAAAAGGAAGAAGTTCCTTTCAGCTTTAAATCAATGATCCAGTGACTTTAATAGTGATATGACAAACACAAAAGAATTGGTGCCATGCAACATGAGGGCTCCTGAGTCACAAAAGTAATTTCGTTAGGTATTGGAGTCATTGCCATCTCATATAATCAGAATTTGTCAAAGGACTACCAGGTTTTGGGGGCTTTTTTTTCCTGCAAAAATTCATTAGAGAATTATTATCTTGTAGTTTTTGTTTGTTCCAAAACTAGTAAACAAGCTTTATAGCTCTGAATACTAGACTGACAGAAACCGAAATGGTTCTGCTTTGTTAGGTTATTCGGGGAGTTGAGTTTAAAATACTGCATTACAGCAAATAAATTTCAAAGGACAAAAGGAGTAAGGAATTTATGGTTTCACAAAACAGACTCTGCTGGCACGCTGTTAGTATTCAATCTTGTCAGCTAGGCTCATATTGTTGATATTGCACATTTGAATTATGAGACTAACATCATGGAATCTCTTGCCTCGATTGCATGCGGGCTAACCCAAAATCCAGGAACAAAAACTTCACCTTGAAAAGTACCAGTGCAGGAATTTAGCATACTCCAAAGCCGACTCGTCATCTTCTCTAACTACTCCATTTTCTAAATTCCTCATTCTGTTAATGGCACCACCATACTTTGCCATGTTGGTCCAACAACTTGGAGGTCTCGTTTCTTGTACCTCATTAGCCAAAACACCACATCCTCTCAGTATCTCAGTCCTGTTCATTCTATCTCTGAAATCTCTTTCAAATTCCAACATCATTCCTTCCTTTCCATTCAGACACTCATTACTTTGAAGCTATAATATGTATCACAAGAATTTCATAATATGTGTCTCCACTTCTAATATTTCCTTCTTTTTGTCTGTACTTTCTCATTTAGGAACTAGAGATCTTGGGTTTATGTCCAAGGTAAGGCATTTGCTAGTTGTGTGATAAAAAGTATGTCATGATCTTAGCAAGGCTCAATTTACTCATCTGTAAAATGGGGATAATGATAGCACCTACCTACCAGGGTTGTGGTGAGGATAAAATAAGATCATATTTCTAAGCCCTTTGCAAAAATTAAAGCACTATATAAATGTGAGCTATCATTATTCATTGGTTGTTGTTATTATCATGCATAAAACAGAACTCATTCTCTTGCCCACTGAAACTAGTCCCCTTCCCTATTTCAGTCAAGGGCACCACCATTTTTCCAGGCATTTTGATTGCTAATCTAGGAGTCACCCTCAACTCTTCATTTTCATTCAGCCCCCTACATCTATCTCACTTGTCAGCGCTTCCTCTAGATCGTTTTTACAGCTATTCCCTTCCATCTCTATTTCTGTGCCTCCTACCCTAATTTAGGCCTCTATTGCTTTTCATCTGTAAAAGCTTCCTAAATTGTCTTTTCCTATAATCTAGCCTCTCGCTTCTTAATCCAATTTCTACAAACTAACATTCCCAAAGGTATGACCATGTTGTTTTTGGGTTGTTTCAGTCATGTCCAACTCTTTGTGACCCCTTTTGGGGATTTTCTTGGCACAGATACTAGAGCGGTTTGCCATTTTCTTCTCTAGCTCACTTTTACAGATGAGGAAACTGAGGCAAATGTTGTTAAGTGGTTTGACCATGGTCACACACCTGGTATGTGCCTGAAGCCAGATTTCAACTGAGGAAGATGAGTCTTCCTGACACTCAGACCTGCACTCTATCTACTATGGTGTCACCTAGCTACCCTATGACCATGTCATCCTCTTACTCAAGAATTAGCCTACTTGTTCTTGCATGTACAGAGCATTCCGCTACCCATTTTTGCATCTTTTGCTCAGTCATTTCCTATTCCTGTTATGCTCTCCTCCCTTCTCACTTCTATCTCTTGGAACCCCTTAAGATCGCTCAAGGCTCATCTCAATTATCACCTTGGACAAGTGGCTTTTCCTGATTAACCCAGTCGTCAGTGCTTCTCCCCTACCTCAAACTATCCAGAAAAAAAGATATTTATCCCTACCAACCTAATAAAACCTTTCAGAGCAGAAATATTTTGCTACAAAGTTTTTATTGTTCAACAGACAACAGAGAAATATAAAATATTATCAAAATTAGGAAATAAGGTGTCCAAAAACTTTTTAAAGATCCTAAACCTATCCCTCCTTCTAACTTTCCTATTTCTCTTGGCGGCACCACTATTTTTGCAATTACTGAGGCTCAAAACCTCAATGTAATTTTTGACACTTCCTTATTCATCCTTCGTATCTAGTCAGCTGCCAATTCTTATTGGTTCTAACCCCCATACCATTTTCCTAATTCATTCCTTTTTCTATATTCTTATTGCCACTACCCTAAGCACCTCCTTAATTTTGGATACCCTTCTGTTTACCCATTTCACTCAAGCCAAACTAAACTGTTCACATCCCACCTTTTGTGTTTCCTGTTTCATCTTGTCATCTATATATAGCAGGGATTGTCCTTCCAGCCCATATTTCCACCTACTGAAATTCTTTTTTTTTTTTTTTGCCTTTTGGTGAGGCTATCAGGGTTAAGTGACTTGCCCAGGGTCACACTAGTGTGTGCCAAGTGTCTAAGGCCGGATTTGAACTTGGGTCCTCCTGACTCCAAGGCCAGCGCTTTATCCACTGCGGCACCTAGCTGCCCCTGAAATTTTTGTTCTCCTTCAAGGCCTGTTCAGGTACAATCTCTTTCTTGAAGCCTTCCAAGATTATGACTTCTAGAAATAAACCCTTTTTCCTTGAATCTCTCATCATTCTGTTTGACCTTCTCATCTGTTCAATCATATTCTAACTTGTAGATTTCAGAAGTTGGGTTGGTGACGTCACTGATGTGAGTATTCTCTCTGATGATATAGACCACAACTTATCTATACATTCTTCAGAGTAAGTCTCGTCTGTACCCTTCTATAAATCTTCCATAGAATTTATGCACTAGAGCTTTTCTCTAATAAATTAACATCTCTAGAGTCACATAGCTTCAAAGAGTCTAAGGCAGGATTTGAACTTATGTCTTCCTAATTCCAAGCCCAGCCCCTATGTCATGCTGCCAGGCATTGTATTAGGTGCTGAGGATAAAAAGGAAAAAAAATACAATAGTTATTACCTTCAAGTTTACATTCTAATGACAGAAATGTCATATATGCAATTAACTATATTATTTATAAATCAATGTGTATCTATGCATATATGTCATATACACATGTACATAAATAATAAATACCAACATGCATATGTGTACTATACAGCACTATATGTATGTATCATAATAATTTCATCACAAGAGTCTCCACTTCCAATACCTCCTTTTTTTATTTATAACTCTGATTTAGGAATTAGAGGTGCTGGGTTAAAATTCTAGGTATGGCGTTCGCTTATTGTGATAATAGACCCCAGATGGGGTCACAAAGAGATTTGGACATGATTGCAACAACTCAACCACAACAATATGGTCATCCCTATGTTTTGGGAATGTCAGTTTTATGGAAACTGGAGCAAGAGAGGAGAGGCTAGATGCTAGGAAAAGACAGCTTAGGAATCAAGGAAGGTATTAAAGAGGAGCACAGATATTGGTACACTTTTGTTTGGAAACTAGTATACTGTTTTCAAGTCAAGCAAGGTTAAAAAAAATGAGTAAGTTTCATGTGAAAATAATTCTAAGTAGAAAGACAGGCACAGTAATAGATCATTAGTAGAGTTGTGAATTGATCTAAGCACTCTGGAAAGCAATTTGGAATTATGCTAAGAAACTGACTAAAATGTCCACAACTTTGGACCCACTGCTAGACGTAGATAGATAGATAGATAGATAGATAGATAGATAGATAGATACATACATACATACATACATAGATGGATAAGGAGATGAACCCATATATTCACATATATATGTGCACACATCTACACACAAATACATATATGAACACTTGTATTGCACACAAACACGTTTATGTGCATGTAGACATATGCATATCCATATCTGTATCCATATCTCTCTCTTTCTCTTTTTAAATCTTCCTGTGTATAGGTAAATATTTGAATATATATATAGATAGATAGATAGATAGATCTATTACTGTAAAAAGCCCAAGAAAGAAAAGTCCCTGATGAACTAAAGTCAGATGTGTTTGATATGTTGCTAAATTTTGCTAAACTGCTTCTTCCTCCTCTTTCCTTTTTGTTCTTTGTAACAAGGGATGACATCCTTAGTAGTAGGGGTTGAGGGTGGGGAGGAATGTTATATTTGGAAATAAAAGTGATGCAAAAATTATTGTTTTTTATTTTTAAAAAGAAAATAACTCTGAGAATATATACCCCTTCCTTAGGACAATCAATCAATCAACAAACATTTATCAAGCTTAATAAATGTCCTAGAGTTCTAAGAATACAAAGAAAAAGCAAAAACAGTTCCTGACCTTAGGCAGTCTATGTTCAAAGGGGGAAACAATATAAAGATAAATTGGAACATGTAAGATAGACACAAAATAGAAGGCAGTGAGACTGAACTGTTCACCTTCCCTAAACGTGCTCTTCCCTTTCCTGCCTTTGTGCCTGGGCTCATCCCTTCACCTGATGACTCCATCTCTATCTGTGGAAAACCACCCTGTACTTTGAGATCCACTTCAACGTCCATGTCCCCCCCTAAAGCCTTCCTTCATTTTCATTTCTCCATATAACTTGAAATAATTTTTTTCTCTTCTGAATTTCCGTATTTTTTGCATTCTGCTTCAGACTCAGTAATTTGTGTAAATGTCCCATCCCCAAAGGGACTAAGACCTCCATTAATGGCAATGGCCATGTGCCATCTTTATATACTTTGTAGGAGGCACCTGATCAATGTTTGCTGAATGAATATATCTGCCTTATTTACTAATACACCCATGACCTGAGACTTCATTGATAAAGGAGGGCTCTCCACTGATGCAGATCAACTTTCCTGAAGTTCACTGTGAATCAATAACTTGCCCAAAGTTACGCAGCTAATATCCCTCCAGAGGCAGGATTCCAACTGGATAGATAGACTCTCTCAGGCTCCAAGGCCTATGCTCTGCCGAACACTGCTTCTGCATGTGTGTTGCTATTCATCTAGGGTAATATCATAGTGAAGCTTATGTCAATGGTCATGCAAGGAATTTTGACCACATCCAAACTAATGAACATGGTAGAAAAGTACAGGAGGAGATATACAACTATTTAATAAGTCTGACCATTCTGTGACTACAGTAACCATGGGAATGATGCAGTCCATTCTAGGGATTTTCAGGGTCTCCAAAGCATATATTATTAAGATGCAAGTACCATTAGGAATGAATATGCTCTTTCTGTGGTGAAGGAGAAGTGCTGCTTCTGGGCTATCAGTACAATATGATCATTTGTTTTAGTTGATGAGATTCTTCGTCAATGGCTACTTTTTGCTAAACCAGCAAAAAACAATCCTTGCAAAAATTAAAGCAATTTGTCCAAGTAAATGCAGCCAAACAAAAATGCTATTATACGCGTCCCCCTAAAGATTTTGGGATAAAGAGAATGAAGCCTCCAACATGCTTTTATTTTAAATCAATTATTTAATCAACAAGTATTTATAATGGTAATAGAAAGATTCCATCTGATGATTCGGAAAATAGGCTTATGAGAATATATACTCTGGTTTAAATGGAAGTAATTATTAATGATAACCTTGCATGGATTGCATTTTGCGAAGTGATTGTCTGTGATCTCCCCAAAGGAATCCAAAGAAAGGCATAGACAGAAAAAAAGACCACATCATTAACACCAAAGTTTCAGGTGATGGAACAAGAAATAATATTCTCGAGTGCCCATCTTCCACTCTAATGTCTCCAAAATATTTCCTAAAACAGAGTGGCACTGACAGCTACAATATGAGTCCAAGAAAAACAATAGCAGCAGCAGCAGCAGCAGCAGCAGCAACAGCTGTTAGTGGATAGAGCACTGGGTCTGAAGTCAGGAAGATTTGCATTCAAATATGGCCTCAGACACTCACTAGCTGTAAGACATTAGGCCAGCCACATAACCTCTGTTTACCCTAGTCACCTCATCTGTAAAATGGGTACAATAATAGCACCTACATCCCAGGCTTCTTGTGAGGACCAAATGAGACAATAATTGTGAAGCACTTTGCACAACACCTAGTACATGGTGAGTGCTATATAAATGTTAGTGATTACTACTACTACTACCACAATAATGATGACTATTACTACTACTACTACTACTAACAATAATAATTACTATCCCATGTAGCATTTTAAGGTTTGCAAAGCACTTTATAAATATCATCTTGCTTTGTTCTCACAACAACCCTAGAAGCTAAGTGCTATCATTGTCCCCATTTTAGAGAGAGGAAACTGAGGTTCAATGATTTTCTCAGAGCTACACAGTTAGTAAATGAAGGAAGCAAGGTTTGAATTTAGATCTTCCTGACTCAAGACAAATGCTCCATCCATTATGCCATAGAGCTGACGTGCAGTCTTGTGATGTGGTACATTTTTAGCATGGCACAGCGGAGTGGTGCAGTTGAATTGCTAATTAATTCATGAAATTATGAAATGGGGCACACATGCCTGACTCTTTGGGCACTTGTGCCTGGCCAGCTCTAATGCAAACTAGAATGGTAATTCTAGAACTAGAAACTGGAAAGGTGTGGAACAGCAACCATTTCTAGGGTGGGGACCGGGGGAAGGGAAGAAAAAAAGGAAAAAAGAAATTTACGTGATAAGTTTATTATATATTTAAAAGGAAAAGCAAGTTGTACATAATAGATTTGAAGTTTCATGTGCAATCATCTTTTTTTTATTATTATTATACCATGCCTTGGAAATACTTATTTTATTTCATAAATTAAAAATAAAATAAATTAAAAAATTTTAATGAAAAAATAAAAAATAAATACAAATGGTTAAGCAAAACAATACCCACATTATCTATGTCTAAAAATGAATGTCTTAAAAGAGGTGGGTAGCATGCTTTCTCACCCATCCTCTGCATGATTAGTCTTTGCATTGATCAGAGTACTCAAGTCTTTCAAAGTCATTTTTCTTTATAATGTTATTGAAGAAATCATAATCCTGGTTCTACTAACTTAATTCTGCACCATTTCATCCAAATCTTCCCAGATTTCTCTGAATCTATTCATTTCATCATTTCTTATAGGTAGGAAAATAGTATATGAATATTATTCATATACCATAATTTGTTCAGCCATTCCTCAATTGATACATATCACCTTAGTTTCTAGTTCTTTAATATCACTAAAAGAGCTGCTATAAATATTGCTTTATATATAGAAAAATATATGTGTTTATACATACACACACATGCACATATATGTTATTATTGTTGTCATTGTTGTTCAATCATTGAGTTATATCAGACTCTTCATGACCCCATTGTCCATGGATTTTTCTTGGCGAAGATACTAGAGTGATTTGCCTTTTTCTTCTCCAGTAGATTAAGGCAAACAGAGGTTAAATGACTTGGCCAGGGTCACACAACTAGTAAGTGTCTAGGGCCATATTGAACTCAGGTCTCCCTGCCTCCACGCTTAGTGTTCTGTCCACTGAGCCACTTAGCTACCTTACACGCACACATATACACACGTATGTAAGCGTGTATATATGAGGGGAATGACACACATATGTATATTGTGTGTCATTTTCCTCTTTCTTTGTTATCATTGGAGAATACAGTTAGTATGATATCACTGAGTCAATAGGTATATATTGTTTACTGACTTTTGGTGTATTGTTCCTAATTGCTCTCCAGAAATGCTATACCAGTCCATAACCATTCACAGTCCATTTACATATTGACTTTCCTTAATCCCCTCCAACAATTGCCATTTCTACTTTTTTTATTAGTCATCTTTGCCAGTTTGATGGGTATGAGGCAGAACCTCAGAGCTATGTTAGTTGACATTTCTCTGTTAGTCCCTTGGAGCATTTTCACATGGTTCTTCACAGCTTTGATTTCTTCTTTTGAAAACCGGTTGGTCATATTCTTTCATCATTTATTTACTGGGGAATAGCTCTCATTGTTACAAATTTGAATCAGGTCTTGGAAATCAGACCTTTATTGGAGATATTTATTACAAAGATTTTTCCGTTTTGTTTGCCCTATAATTTAAACTACATTGGTTTTGTGTGTGCAAAACATTTTTTCTTCTTCTTCTTCTTTTTTTTTTTTTTTTGGCTAGGCAATGGGGTTAAGTGACTTGCCCAGGGACACGCAGCTAGCAAGTGTTATGTGTCTGAGGTCACATTTGAACTCAGACCCTCCTGAATCCAAGGTCGGTGTTCTCTCCACTTCACCACCTAGCTGTCCCCTAAAACATTTTTTAATTTTACGTAATCAAAATTGTCCATTTTGTCTTCTGTGACCTTCTCTGTTTCTTTCATTGTTGTTGTTTGTCCTTTGTTCTCAAAGAGGACCATCACATAATGGAGGTGAGGTCATAACGTGCAAGTGAATTGAATTTCAGTGAGGGAGGGCTGTGCAAAGTCACCAGCCTCACTTTCTCTTCTAGAGCTATCCAAATCCCATGGCAAGATATAGAGGATGACCCCCCCCTTCCTTTTATGGTCACGAACTCTTCCCTTTTCCAAATATCCAAAAGGGGGCAGCTAGGTGGCACAGTGGCTAGAGCACTGGCCTGAGCACTGGCCCTGGAGTCAGGAGGACCTGAGTTCAAATCCGGCCTCAGACATAATGCTCACTAGCTGTGTGACTCTGGGCAAGTCACTTAACTCCAACTGCCCTCACCCAAACCAAAAAGACAATGATCCAAAAGGCAGTTGTGTCTGTGCTCCTCTGGTTTGTTTATAGTGTTATCTTTCAGGTCTGAGTCGTGTATCCTTTTTGGAATTTACCTTACTATGTGGTATGAAATGTTGATCTGTACCTGGTTTGTAACAGTGTTTTTCAGTTTTCCCAATAGTCTGTTTTTTTCTTTTAACAAATAATGAGTCTGTACTTCTATAGCTGCATTGTTTAGGGTTTTAAACACCAACTATTGTATTTATTTGTGTCTCTATATTTTGTACTTAATCTGTTCCGAAAATTGACTTCTCGGTTTTTTTAGACAGTACCAAAAGGTTTTGATGATTATGCTTTGTAATATAGTTTGAGATTTGGTATTCACTACTTAAAATATTATTTTTCTTGAGATTCTTGAATTTTGTTCTTCCTGAGCAATGTAGTTGTTATTTGTTAGCTCTATAAAATAACTTTTGTTGTCTGATTGGCATGGCACGAAACAAGTAAATTAATTTATGTATCATTGCTATTTATATGATATTATTCTGGCCTGCCCACATTAATTATTATCATCATTAGTTTAAATTATTATTATTTCTGTAATAATTTAGTTTTAATTTTTGTAAAATATTTTATAATTGTGCTCATATAGTTCCTGGATGTGCATTGGTAGATAGACTCCCAAATTTTTTTTATATATTCCATTGTTATTTTGAATAGAATTTCCATTTCTATCTCATCTTACTTTGCTTTGTTAGTAATATTCAGAAATACTAATGATTTATATGGATTTATTTTATATCCTGCATTCTATTTCCCACATACACACATACTCCCCAACCTTTTTCAGCTTGAAGCCTTATGATACGATTTATAAAACTCTAGGAAAAATTATTTTTACTCATCCTTATTGCATATACTCCAATCCCTGTTATTAGCCCAGCATTCTAATATTTTAAGCTATAATCCAGAAATCCAAAACCCACATTTTGAATACCATCTTCCAAACCAACTACTTACTTCCTCAAACTGCCTTTTTTCTGTGAAGCCTTTCTCTTCAGTCCAGCCACAGTGAGAACACCACCGCTGACTCTAATGTCTCAACTTTCTTGCTCAGGATTTCAAAATTCTTCGCTGTGCTTTTTATATGACATCTGATAGTATAGTTTTTCTTCACATGAATGATTAGTACTGGGTAATAGTTGTCAGATTGAGTGAGTCTAAGGAGACCTTCTATTATCATTTAGATTTATGCCTCAGAAGATCATAGACTTCCCTACTGACATGTAGCTGTCTCATTGCCTCTCAAAACAAAGTTTTCAAGAACCACTGTTCATCTGATCCTCTTATGACCAATACAATATAATCTCCCTCCTCACAGTGCATGTGGATCTACTTCATCACTTCTTAGAAGGCCTTTTTTTCCTAAGATGATCTACTTTCTGCCTCTGCTGGAAAAAAAAAGGCTCATGTCTATTATATTTTCAAATGATCAGTATTAGTAATAATAAAAGCTAATATTTATATACCACTTACTATGAACCAGGCACTGTACTAAGTGTTATACAATTGTCATCTCATTTGATCTTCACAACAACTTGGGAAGGTAGATGATATTGTTATCTTTATTTTAGAGATGAGGAAACTGAGGCAAACAGAAGTTAAGTGACTTGCCCAGGGTGATATATGTAGTAAGTGTCTGAGCTCAGCCAGAATTGTATTCATGTTTTCCTAACTCCAGGTCTGGCATTCTATCTCCTGCACCACCTAATTGCCTTTTCTTCTTTTTGTTATATTCCTACACCCTCTGACTTCATGCACATCTTATGATATCACTCTACTTGTTCAAATTATTTTTTTTCTTTGTTTTCTCTTTCAGATACTTTTTTAAGGGACTATATCACCCCCTGTAGATTAATATAATTAACTCACTTAATTTGCATGTGTACTGGCAGGTTATGTCTTCCAAAGGATGGCTGATACTTTGTAGGGGTGAACCTGTGGGGCTGCAACCCATAACTATATCTCACAGGCTTCAAGTAGTATGCTTCCCGTTAATAATCAGCCATTAGACTCACTTATCTCTTATCAAAGGCATTTACCTAAATGACATAGGACAGAGCAGTAGTTAAAGAACAGTTCTCCCATAAAACTTGAAGGGCATTCTCCCACAACTGTGAAGTCCAACAAGAAAAGTGGGCACACACTTAACATTACAATAGTAGTAAGGCCTACTGTAGATTCATGTGGACAAAGGCAACTTACAAACCCTGGTGCACATGGGGGCAGGGAGCTCTTTTTCTTTTCATAGAATTCTCATGCAGTTTCTCTCAGGTACAGTCTCTGCAGGGCAGGCTGTTCAGCTGTTTTCCCAGAAACTGCTTCTCTCCATAGGCAGACACTCTCCTCTGTTGACAGGGCCCATATACCTTGAAGCTATTTCTTATTTAATTGAATTTCTGTAAATGTGTGTGTCTGGAGTATGTGTGTTTGCTCCTAGCTGGGTGTAACATCTCATAGTTTGTCATGTAGCTCCATTTCAAAGCTACATGATAGAGGTGGATGGTGAGGAGAGAGAAAGGGGAGGGCTGGGGGAGAGAGACAGACAGACAGAGACAGAGAGATACAAAGGGAGAGAAGACAGAGATGTTGAGAGACAGAAAGAGAGAAAGAGTGAGAGACAGACAGAAACAGAGAGAAAAGAGAAGGGGAAGAGAGAGACAGACAGAGACAGAGAGACAGTGAGAGACAGAAAGAGAGATAGGAGAGAGAGAGAGAGAGAAAGAGAAAGTGAGAGAGTGAGACAGAGACACAGAGACACAGAGAGACAGAAGGAGACAGAGACAGAGACACACAGACAAAGACAGAGACAGTCAGACAGAGACAAAGAGAGAGAAGGCAGAGATGGAGAGAGACAGAGAAAGAGTGAGAGACAAACAGAAACAGAGAGAGAAAAGAGAAGGGGAAGAGACAAACTAAGACAGAGATAGAGAAAGAATGAGAGATAGAAAGTAGAAAGAGAGAGAGAGAGAGAGAGAGAGAGAGAGAGAGAGAGAGAGAGAGAGAGATTCCCTCTTGCCCCTATGCAGGAATTTCTTTCTTCTTGACTCAATCAGGGAGAAAACAATTTTATAAAGATATTACTGATTATAGCAAGTTGTGTACAGTTAGTTTTACACTTCTTGCGAACTTCATAATTACTTTGTAGCCTTTCTGAGCTGGGGTGTTGATCAAAGACCTCTCCCCTATAGCACACTTCGTTCTCCATGATGTCAAAGACAAAAAGAAAGACATTCCTTCATCCATTACACCTTCCCCTCTATGGAGGTTATCAACCTACGCTTTGCATATACATAGCTATTACCTGGCATTGACAGAAGTATAAACATCACATGTTCTCTTTGAATCACTGTAAAATTATCCCCTATACCTGAAAGACACAAAATCCTCAGTCCTCTAGGATTCTTGTTGGTACTTCTCATGGCCAGCACCTGTGTGGAGCTGCTACGGGAACTGCCTACTCTGATATGCTTGTTCACTGTGCTAGGGTCCCGGTCACTGGGGTCTACATAATGAAGCTTTATTTACTCAAATGGGACTTGTGATATTTTCTGTAGATCCAGACACTTGCTCAACTCTGTTATATTCATAACTGGGTAATTCCTACCAATCCCTAGCTGTCGTCTGTGAGAGAGTTTCAGAGCTTACAAAAAGGTTCTCTATATTTGGAGTTTCTTCTTGCTAAATCCACAGCTGTATTTTATGATCTAAAACCTACAGTAGTTTTATACTTTCATGAATTACTTTTTAGCAGAGCCCTTAGATGCCAAACACAGTGCAAAATTTGTGACAAAATTATATCCTCCACAAGCCCTCTTTAATGAATGGGACATTCTGATTATCTTGTGCATTTTATTGCCTAAGAGATGAAATTTAGTTCATGTTCAGCTCTCCTTAAGAAAGATATTTATAGATTAAAAACTACCTTTCCAGACTGCTGGTTTCTTTCCAAACCAAACTTCTTTTACTTCTTTTCTCTGGCACAAGTCTCTGCATGTAACAGCAGGAATACAAATTATGTCCAAAGCACTTACGTAGTTGGCAGAAGTATTTTCTCTTCTGCAATAAATTTATCCAACATTTTTCAAAACAGTAAATCCCTGAAAACAAGGGCTGGATTCCAAATAGGAACACCAGAGTTATGCCATTTATGATGCTTTAGTTTAAAAAGATCTTTTTTTTTCCCACTGCAAAAATCTTCAGTTGAAAAGAATAACATTTTATTGGGACCCTAAACTGACATGCCAGTTTTCAGCCAAATATGTATTTTTCTTGAAACCATCTCTACTTTTTCTGGTTATGTGATGATTAATTATCAGTGTTACTTAATGATTGGTCCTTAATTGCTGTTTTTAGTTAAAACCACTAATGTGTACTGTACCTATTGTCTGTAAAAGGATGTTGAAATAGAAAGGAGGGGAAAGAAGGGAAGCAAAGAAAGGTGGGGAGGAAAGAGAGGAAGAGATAAAGGAGGGGAGGAAAGAAGAGAGGAAAGTGAGAGGAGAGGAAAAGAAGAGAGAAAAGAGAGGAAGGGAAAGAAGGAAGGGAAGAAGAGAAGAAAAGAGGGAAGGGAAAATGGATGAAAGGACAAAATGAAGAAGAGGAAAGACTGAGTTGTCAAAAGAGTCAAAAGAAAATGCTAGCTGCTGAGGAAATAATTTATGATGTACTTATGTATGTCCAAAATTAATTAAAGCTGAAAATATTGATTAAATGACTGATAACATATGTTTATGGAAAAGCCATTTAATAATTACAGTTCTTCGTTTAAAAATACATTGGAAAGCACAAACATTATTACAAGGGTATCATCCAGAAAGAAATAGAGCTTACAAGGAGAGAGGAGAGTAGGTTACAAATGCCTCACCAGTCCTGTACCTTCAAAGTACAGCTAGGAGCTGTGGTCCTCTGGGACACTCCAGCTTAGTTTCTCAAGTGTAAGCAGCCGCCGGTGTTCTAGGTCTTTCTGAAGTTAGCTCATAGGACCCTTGTGCTTAGCCACAGGGGAGATAGTAGTTCTAGCTACTAAGAAAAGCCAGCAGTTTGGTAATTAATTTGGTCAATGTAACATCCTGGGTTTTCTTCCTGGCTTTCTAATGAAAATTAGGCATTGTTTTATAGACCGTACAAGTGAGCTCCAAATAGATGGAAATCAGAGCATAGACTGGAATATTTTCAATTTAAAAATATATATGCATACATCTTATTTTGACATAATTCCCAAGAAATAATACCTTCCAATACCTTCCCTCAAAAAAAAAGGTTATCCAAAACCATCTAATTCAGTCATTGTGAATGACGGCACAAATAATCTCTTTATTATAATTTGCCATTTCTTAATTGAAAAAGACTTATTTTTTAAATTTGGGCATCTGTAATCAATATTTGCTTTAACTTTTGATCTGATTTCTCTCTCTCTCTCTCTTTCTCTCTCATCGTCTTCATGTACATAATTGTGGTCATTGTGTACATATCGTTGTATACATACTTTTTTGTTCTGCCCTCTTTACTCTTCATGCAAGTCTTCCCATATCTGTGAGTTACTCATATTTGTCATTTCTTATGACACTAAAATATGTCCTTTCATTCCAATACTACAAGGTGTCCAGCCATACTCCAAGCAATGGTCACAAAATTTGTTTCAATTTTTTGTCAACACAAATTTTCTGCCATAATTTGATAAGTGAAGATATCCTTGATGTAAAAACATCAGCAGAAATAGTCATTTCTCTCTTCCTGAGTCATCAAAGTCCAAGGGCAGGACAAAAGTCAACACAATTGGTGATGGCCTGGGATACAGTGGGTGCCATTTGGTGCCTTCAGTATCTGACCAAGCTCTAAACTCTCTACAATAACTGTCTCAGACATTTTAATGGCTATTGGAACAAATTGTTTTGATCCACCCTTTCTGCCACAGAAAATCTTCTTATGCTTAGGATAGATATCCCCCTAAATCACCAAGGAGTTTGAGGCCCATTGGATACACTCAGCCTGATTTAGCTCATCTGCCAAGTCAATTTTACCAAGGTATGGCTGCTGCATATGCTATAGCTTTTTGGAACCATGGATGAAGAGTTGGGTGAAAGGTGGACACCAAAGGTTGCATGAGCATCCTTGAAAAGGGTTCAGGAAACCATCACACTAGAGGTGCTAGTCTTCCCTGAACACCCCATATACCCCAATATATGTGTATATAATAACATAATACAATAACTGAATGTGTATATAATAAAGATATATGCATATACATATGCATATAACACATATGCACGTGTATATATGAATATGTATATGGATGTGTGTATACACACAAGTATACATACACACAGAGAAGGGTGCTTTGCTTTTACTTAGAGTAGAAAATGAAGCGGTTCTTAACAGCTTGTGAAAACTCAGGAAGAAAAAAAAAAGCAAAATCAGATTCGGAACAAAAGATGTGTTTTTAAAGACATTGCAGCTAGACACCATGGATAGGAAAGTGTTAGAGGAGATGGTAGAAATAAAAGAATATGGTCTCTAAGGGAGAGCAGAAACAATAGTATAAAAGATAAACAAACACAGTGTTTTCATATTGGATTTTTTCCCTCCTGTATTAAAATAAACTAACTTCCTAATAACAAAGATTCATTCTGAAAGAAAGCAGAAAAAAATATAGAACTAAAGATTAAGAAGAAACAAATAAGTTTACACTACAGTATTATTTTGAAAAATTAAATTAAGTTAAATTGTTGTTTCTTGGTTAGAAGAAGCAATAATTGCAAAGCTATCAGAAGGATTCCAGGGGAACAGAGAGAAAGAGAAGAAGGAGAAGGTGGAGGAGGAGGAGGAGAACAACAACAACAACAACAAGATGAGGAAAAGGAGGAGGAGGAGGAGGAGGAGGAGGAGGAGGAGGAGGAGGAGGAGAAAGAGAAGAAGAAGAAGAAGAAGAAGAAGAAGAAGAAGAAGAAGAAGAAGAAGAAGAAGAAGAAGAAGAAGAAGAAGAAGAAGGAGAGGGAGAGAGAGAGAAAGAGAGAGAGAGAGAGGAGAGAGAGAGAGAGAGAGAGAGAGCGCGAGTGAGCGCATAGAAATAAGGTAATATCTCCCTGGGCCAGGAGTAAAAACAGCTGAAGTCAGGAAAAAAAGTCTCTAAGTAATCAAAATAAAATTCACAAATGAAATAAAACTCATGGATTTTAGTTAAGCAGCCCAAAAGCCCTCTGCTAGAACCTATTTACCCTTTTTTTAAATGCAGTTCTAAATAAGCTCTTTTAGCTGATTGCCCTACCCACAGAAGATTAGAAATGGCAAAGTAAATTTGAAAGCTGTTAAGGGCAGGTTCACTGATAGCAGATAGAAGTGTCCCTTGGCAGAAAGTCAGTCATTGAATTTAAAGAATGATAATAAACAAATTATAAAAAAGCAAATGTAAAAATTCAGAATTCTCAATGCCTTAGGGTAATTTGATATAGGGAGACATCATGCTAGATTCCTCTTAACCATCCTTTTTACTCCTTTCTCTTCCACTATCCCTATACTCTTAACAATCCTCATCATTGTGACCTTGAGTTATCAAATAAAGATTTAATCTTTTTTATATTTTTCTGTCTTTTCTGACATGGAAGTTTAGAAATATTTCCATTGAATGCCATTAAGATAAAGAAGTTTGTATTTCTTTGGAGTTTGGAGTGATCCTTTAAATCGGGGGAAGGGGGTGAGGGGCCAATGGCTGAGCTCAATGAACACCACTGAATAAGAAGAGCTGTTGGGTCTCGATCAAGGTTAAAGGCCAACACCCTCAATCTCAAATAATCAATAGAAAAATTAATCCATTAAAAATTGAATACAAGAATAACAATAAAAGCTATTCACTGAGCATGAATTTTGATGAAAAATCCAAAGAACATGAAAAATCTTCAACTATCTTTAAACTTAACTTACAAGACAAAATGTTAGCATTGGAAGGGACTTTAGATACAAACGAATCCAACTCTCTCATTTTACAGATGTGGAAACTGAGGACTAGAGAAGTGAGTGACTTCCCCTAAGGTCACACAGCTAGTAAGTAACAGAGCCAGGGTCTGACCCTAGGTCTACTGATTCTAAATTCGTAACTCTTTCATTGTATTCCACTGCCTCCTATGTATTCAGGTACTGGAAATTCAAGTTCACTCTTTGTTTCCATATACCACACTTCCTCTCACATGGCATAGCTTGTATTTATTAAAAATACTGGATATACAATAGGTTATTTTTAATGATTTATGGAAACACAGAACTAAAAAGGGCTTGACATCAAACCAAACAAATATAATAATAATAGTAGCAATTAAGAATAATTATAATTTATATAGTACTTTTAGGTTTGCAAAGTGCTATACAAATATTATCTCATTTGGTCCTCAAAATGAGCCTGGGAGGTAGGTACTATTATCGTTCCCATTTTAAAGATCAGGAAACTGAGGTAGATAGCTGTTAAGTGATTGGTGCAGGATCACATAGCTAGTAAATGTCTGAGGTTGGATTTGGATTCAGGTCTTCCTGATTTCAGGTTCAGCTTTCTATTCCCTGGACCGCCTAGTTACCAAAGACCTATGACCTGGAAGATGCTTTTTGTAATGTCCAAATCAAAAAACAAACAAATGAACAAGCAAACAAGCAAACAAACGAACAAAGAAACAAACCACGGGTAATCCTCATTGACAGGGAGAATCTGATTGTTTGTAAATGAGATAGTCCTGATACCATGAAGCCCCAGCATGCCACAAAGCCTTCTCAGTCAGATATATAGCTGTGAGAAAGAGATCAGTCGCACCGGAAGAACTCAATACATCAATCATTCCTATTGCCCGCATTATGACATGTACTTGCATAGTTAGCCTCGGGTCGGTTCAGTGTATACAGATCACATTGAATTACATTTACATGGAACAGATACTACAGATGGTCCGGACCCAGAGGAAGAGGAAAAGATTGGGATGGATTACATCTGAGGAATTACACAATACTTTCAACAAACTCAAACTGTTCCCCACGGCCAAAACTTATCTCTTTAATACCAATATCCCCTTGTTGATTTTATGTGGCTATGATTCATTGAATACCATGACTGTGACTTTGGGGATGTCATTTAACCTACCTGAGTTCTGTTTTCTCACCTGTAAAAATGTGGGGCTTATACTAACTGGCCTATGAGGTCCCTTCCATCATGAAAATGTTGATCCTATGAGTCTATGCTCCTTCAAGATTAAGGGGAATGAAAAGACTCATGATGGGCATACGTGGGCTACAGCATATTAACCATAAGACTTGCATACCGAAGTACCATAAATCATCAAAGAAATGATTGATTAGAAAAGGAGATTGGTTAAGTCATGGAATAAGAATAAGAGATACCCTATGGACAGCTTGGATGCTGTTTTAGTAGCAATACGATGCTAAAATACCCAGAAGAAGGGCTCCGATGCATTGGGAAGATTCTCTGTGGATGTTTTGTGGGAGATTGTATACGAGAATTTCAAAGAATGCCTGGATGAATCACCGTCTGCTCAAGGGAGAGAGT
The DNA here is from genome assembly GCF_003287225.1 of Phascolarctos cinereus. Lineage (NCBI taxonomy): Eukaryota > Metazoa > Chordata > Mammalia > Diprotodontia > Phascolarctidae > Phascolarctos > Phascolarctos cinereus. Next base: position 107,663,170 of record NW_027556402.1, on the reverse strand, counting down.
GACCACATCAATGAATTTATAGACCTATCAATGTTTCTCTTACCTCCTCATAGTCATAAGTAGGGTATAATAATATTCTATCACATATACCACAAATTGTCGATCTATTCTTCAATCAATGCACCTGTGGTACAGTGGGTAGAAGGATAAATTTGGAGTCATGGGATCTCAGTCTGGATCTTTACTCTACCATTTTCCCATATTTAACCTCATAATCGTTGCAGATTTTGTGCCAAATCTTTGTGCCAAAAAGTGGGTGTGACCATTATGTGAAGCTTCAAAAAAATGTGCTAGTATTATTTAAAAGCCATTTATTACTAAACCGTCTTTGGTGCAAGATTAGGATGCACAGAATAGTCATGAATATACGTTAAAATTGAATATGACAATGCTCTCGTGCTGAGAATTTGGCTCACAACGAATAAGAGATAAACATGGGTGCCACTAGTGAATATATTGCTGCTCTGTTTACCTTTTAAGATGCATGATGAATTGAATTATACCATGTGGCAATTATATGATGAAAGGTTATAAACCAAATTTTTGGACTTGGAAAAAAAAGGCATGATGATTTTGTAGTGGTGACAGTTATGCAATGGTGTGTGACCTTGGAATAAGTCACTTAACCTCCTTGAGTCTGAGACATGTCATCTATAAGGGTTAGTCATCTAAGGTCTACTCAGACTCTAGAACTATGATCAAATATTTAATCCAATTATTCTACTTTTTTTCATCTTTAAGCTTCTACAAAATGTGCTGCTGTGAATCTTCTTATATATTTATATGGAAATGTTTCCAGTATTTTTTCAATGTTCCTTTATTGTGGACCCTGGGAGCATAATGGGATATTCATCCTCTGGGCCACAGTTATCTTTGATAGCTTCCTAAATGACTCCCAGATTCAAGATTCAAAGACTAGAGTCAAGGCAGTATCTCTGAAGGAAAAAAGATTTTTTCTCTTTAAAAGATATGAAGTTCACTCTGACAATTCTCATAGTGTTGATTTTCTTTCTTTTGTTTTTTTTTTTAAATTAACAAAGCCCATTATCCTCAACTACTAAATGTTAACAAGCCCTGGCCACCAATCTTGTCATTTTCCCTTGAAAATTAGGGAAAAAAAATTATCCCTCTGCTTGTAATCCAATAGGCCACCAAAAAATTCCTAGTTGACATCAAGAAATTTGGTAAGTAATTAAAGAATAGTTTTCATGGACTCTTTTAAACAATTAGTAAGAATTTACTAAGTATTTAGTATATGCCAAGCACTATTCTAGGCACTAAGAATACAAAGAAAAAGCAAAAATAATCCCTGCCTACAAGTCACTTACATTCTAATCAGAAATACAACATGCATAAAAGTAGGTATAATATATACAAGAAAAATACAGAGTAGGTAGAAAGTATGTTTCATAATTTGTGTGTCAGATTGGCACTAACGAGCTAGCATTAAAGCAGTCTAATGATTTTTATTTCACCTAATGCCAGGACAATAATTGTTGGACTGTTGGCCACATCTTGTAACTCAGTGGGCTTCCTTGGGAGTGCCAATATTAGTCCAATCTGCCATTCTGGTGTGTGACATTTCTGGCCCGGAGGTGAGAGTATTTCATAGCCTGGCACAAATGTGACTTGGACACATGTCAGACTTTTGCATGTCTCACATTCATAGTTCTTTAGCCTAGTCTGGGACCTTTTGGGAGATACCCTGGTGTATGTAGTCCCAGACTGGTCTTTTGCTGAACCTCTAGAGCCAGGCTCTTACCACTAGAATAGCTTCTAAGGCCCTGGAATTGGTCCAGTGAGCTCTGACAGCCCAAGAATCCATCTCTGTATTCCAAAATGGCATACACTAGTAAATCTGTGACCCCTGTGATCCTCTTAGCATGATAATTGAGGAAAACAAAGCTGTCCACAGGAGGCAACAGTGTGGATACCATGGCATGTTCAAACATATCTACACTAAGCTGAGTCAGTGTACCTGGGAGCCAGGTCTGTCCTTGGGAGACCTTAATAAACCCAAGTTCAAGTTTTGTAAAATGTTTTATAATTCCTTGTTTCTTTTATAAGCAATAGTTGGGAAGCATTAGGAGGTAGGCAGCTTTCAAGGTATCATAGGGTGATGTTAGCTGCAGGGAATCAAGGAAAGTAGGAACTCTCAAAATCTGTTCCTATGAGATCTCTGGCTTAGTCTTAAAAAAAAACTTAAGAAATCTGAGAATAAAGCCCAAATATTGTGAGTTTGTTGTTGTTATTGCTGGTGTGTGTGTGTGTGTGTGTGTGTGTGTGTGTGTGTGTGTGTGTGTGTATGTAACGGACATGATTTTATCAGTAAAGGGAACTTACAGGAAGGAACCTTAGTCAATGTAACTCAAGAGAGCTGCCCAAGACACTGAGATGTTAAATGATCTGCTTAGGGTCAAACAGGTGGCATGTGTCAGAGGTTACTAGGACTTCAGTCCAAGTCTTCCACGTTCGGAGGGCAGTTCTCTACCCATGGCTGCCTCTCTTTAGTAGACCTAAAATTTCAATCAGATTTTTGAGCACTACAAAACCACCATGACTTAGCCATGTCAGAAGACTGAAGGTACTGAGGCATTCTGTTAAATATCCTGTTTGCCAATAAAATTTGACTAAATGATGGAAAACTAAATTCTAGAGCAAAAAATAAATGATATTGTCAAATCTTTGTTATCCATACAGTATAATGATATCATTTAATATTTCAGAATGTCTCTTCTTGCCTTTTCCTAAATTATTCCCCCAATACCTGTGATTAACATCCCATTTATACATTAAGAGAATTTTTTAGAAATAACATCAAACTAATATTTACAGTCAGAAGAATTCAATAGTAAATTCAGATAGGTGGTATAGTGAGAGAGAACTAGACCAGGAATCAGGTAGACTTGAGTTAAATCCTGTTTCATATCCTTAATAGCTGCATGACCCTGGGCAAGTCACTTAACCTCTGTTTGCCTTAATCCACTGGAGAAGGAAATGGCAGACCACAACAGACAATATTGGCGTGCTCCAGGAAGAGTCAGACAGGACTGAACAACAACAATAAAATGCAGATAATAGTAGCATCTCTCACACAATGTTGTTGTGAGGATCAAATGCAATATTTGTAAAGCGCTTTGCAAAACTTGAAGCCCTATATAAATATCAGTTGTTATTGTTGTTGTTGTATTTGTTATACCATGTGTTCCTCCATATGGAAGTTCTTATTTACTTGACCATTACCTATCAGTTATAAGTTGTCTCTCCTGAAAAATTCATTGTTTTAAAATTTCAATGCATTTCTTCCTTATAGCTCCTTCTGTCAGAGAATCAATTTCAGAGTTAGAAGAGGCCTTGGAGTTCATCTACTTCAATCTCTTCATTTCACATCTGAGTACACTGAGGCCCAGAGAGGTTAGGAGATTTACCCAGTATCATAGAGCACAAAAGAGTCTGAGGTTAGATTTGAATGCAGGTTTTGCTGACTACAAGTCTTGCGTCTTACCTACTATACCATTCAAAACATGGCCTCTTCCACTAAAACCTTGTTATGATGTCATGAAAGGCAGAGAAGCCATCCTGGGTTCTAAAAGACTATAATACAGGAGCATATTGTCTACAAGTCATAGAAAACTATAGAGGGTTCAATTGTGGGTCTAAAGATGGACTGCCATCTAAGGCCCAAACTAAAGAGGTCTGAAGCTCATCACCAAAAGGAATCATGCCTTAATCACCACATGATTAAATTTTATCCAAAGCAAGTGATGAAATGACCTATTACTAATGTATAGAGGGATTATGAGACTTATCAGTTGAGGGAGGAGAAGGAAGAGGAGAGCAAGAAGAACTAGGAGAAAGAGGGGAAAGAGATAGAAGATATGGATTAAGAAGAATAAAAATAAGAGGGAAAGGAAAGAGAAAAAAAGAGAAAGGAAGGAAGGAAGGAAGGAAGAAGGAGAGAGAAAGAAAGAAAAGAAAAAAGATAAAAAAGAGTAAAGGGAGAGAAAAAGAAAGAAGGGAGAAAGGAAGAAAGAAAGGAAGAAAGAGAGGGGAAGGAATAGAGAGGAGTAAGAAGAAGAGGAGGAGGAAAATAGTTATAGACTTTGAAATTTACCTCCCTAAAGGACGATTGGAGGTTCTACATTAATTCAGTGTTTTGGATTCTCTAAACCAGTGGTGTCAAACTCAAATTGACACAGGGCTACTATACTTTATATAAGGATCCTGGTGGCCTAAAAACCACATATTGTTATCTATACTCTATAGTATTTTTATTTATTTTGTTAAATATTTTCTAGTTACATTTTATTCTGGTTTGGGCCCACTCAGTAGTATGGCCCAGAGATCCCTGTTTAAGTGCTCTGTCTAGACAACTTAGAATTAATTAGGCCCTGCTAACAATGTAGGTTTGTTTGTTTGTTATTGTTTTATTTTTTGAGATCTCTAAACCATTGCTTCTTTAAGGAAATCCTGTGTCTTAGAATCTAATGCGAGAGATCTTGATAGCAGCACTCACAGCATGACAATTGAAGGAAAGTACTTATTGTCTGAGGTAGCTAGGTGGTGCCAGTAGTGCATAGAGCGCTAGACCTGGAGTCAGAAAGACTCATATTCCTGAGTTCAAATCTGACCTCAGACACTTACTACCTGAGTGTCCCTGGGCAAATTGCTTAACCTCTGTTTATCTTAATCCACTGGAGAAGGAAATGGTAAACCACTCCGAGTCTTTGCCAAGAAATCCCCATGGACGGTATGGCCCCACAGAGTCACAAAGAGTTGGATACAGCTGAACAACTTATTTCCTAAGAAACTTTGGCTTAAAACAACTATTAACAAAAGTAGCTAAACTTAAGTTAGTCAGATGCATGATTATTTAATGTGAGACACTTGAAGTAAAAAAGGACTTACAAGAAATTTAATGACTACCCTGGGTTCCCCAGGCCAGAGGTTTTTAGATTTTTTCCATGTAATGAAACCCTTTGGCAATCTAGGTGAAGCTTATAAGACCTCTTCTCAGAATAAGGTTGTTAAATTCATAAATAAACTGTGTAGAATTATAAAAGAAACCAATTATAATGACTTTCAGGGTGTCCCAAAAGTCATAGTGCAGTTTTATACTCTTAGTAGTTTATATAGTTATCTATATCTATATATCTATATCTATAGATATAGATATAGATATAGATATAGATATAGATATAGATAGATATAGATATAGATATAGATATAGATATAGATATAGATATAGATATAGATATAGATATAGATATAGATATAGATATAGATATAGATATAGATATAGATATAGATAAAAGGTCACAGACCCCAAGTTAAGTGCCCCTGACCTAGGCTATAGTAAGGGACCACAAGCTGTGCCAAGTCCTATATATAGCCTGATAATAAAAAGCTTCTATGACCTTCTATGACACTTAGGATCATGTTTCTACTGTCTAAAAATCAGCCTAGTTAAATGTAGATTTGTAAATAAAAAATTGGTCACCAAGTGAATGATTTTTTTCTTCCTTTAGACACAACCTTTCCTTTCCTTTCCTTTCCTTTCCTTTCCTTTCCTTTCCTTTCCTTTCCTTTCCTTTCCTTTCCTTTCCTTTCCTTTCCTTTCCTTTCCTTTCCTTTCCTTTCCTTTCCTTTCCTTTCCTTTCCTTTCCTTTCCTTTCCTTTCCTTTCCTCTCCTTTCCTTTCCTTTCCTCTCCTTTCCTTTCCTTTCCTTTCCTTTCCTCTCCTTTCCTTTCCTCTCCTGTCCTGTCCTGTCCTGTCCTGTCCTCTCCTCTCCTCTCCTCTCCTCTCCTCTTCTCTCCTCTCCTCTCCTCTCCTCTCTTCTCCTGTCCTTTCCTTTCTTTTCCTTTCCCTTTTCCCTCCTCTCTTCCTTTCCTCTTTCCTTTCTTCCTTCCTTTCTCTTTTTGTCTCATTAAAAGGGGGATTACTGCACAGACAAGAGAATAAATGCATGAAGAGCACTTTTTGCTCCTTAGAGAAATATTACCATCAAGTAGTTTTGTAATTATTACTAAATGACAGAAAATTCCATACCCATGGGGCATTATTGTGGTATTAAATTATGAAAGTAACAAAGTAAAGGAAAAAAATGAAGTAATTATCTTAGTATGTGTTGAAAAGCTAAGAGTTGAACTCCCTGTTGCCATGGATATGGTGTTCTACATACAGCCCAAAGATCCACAGGATAGCCAATAGGAAGAGAGTACCTTAATGTGACATCAGGATTATAAATATCTATATCATTGTGAATTTAAATTACAGCAAATTCTTTAGTTGTGATTTTTATAATCAACAAAGAATTTTTCAAATGCTATTTACTTTTTTTAGGCAATTAGACTTTGCTTTATCCATTAAAAATCTACTATATGGTTTGTTTCTTCTTAATTAAACTTGGGCTTCACTTCCTATGGAGAAAAGTCAGCCGTCTGACTGTTAAAAAAAATTTGCTTGGATATTTATGTATGTTTTGATTGTGAGGAAGAGGTAAAGAATTACCTGTCATTAAATAGCCAGTTTGGCTCTCAAGCATTGCACAAGCCTGGCAGCTTCAGAAGTCAGTAATTAACTTTCCCTTTGTACCAGAAAAAGCAATGATTAAATAGCCACATTCTGAATAGAGGGAAAAGTTGAGAGGAAGAGAGTCAAACAGGTACTAATTAGGGGAACAACTGAGGTTTCCAGTGCTTACTTGAGTTCTCTCATGAGATGAAGAGTAAAAATAAAAATAATATTACTTAACATTAAATATGATCTTATTTTCTCTTCACAACAACTCTGAGAGGGAGGTCTACTTTTATCCTCATTAGATAGATGAGGACACTGAAGCTGATGGAGATGAAGTGATTGTATAGGGTCACATAGCCGGGAAATAAGGAAGGCTATGAACTCAAGAGAACCTGCCACTACCACCAACAACAATACCATGTTACAAAGAGGAGGAAGTAGATAATGGGAAAGCACCTTAATGGACAAACACAGGGCAACATTTTTTTTTTTAACAAGAGCAGAAACATTTTTGCTTTTGAGTCATTTCAGTCCTGTCTAACTCTCTGTGACCCCATTTGGGGTTTCCTGGCAAAGATATTGGAGTGGTTTGCCATTCTTTCTCCAGCTCATTTTACAGATGAAGAAACTGAAGAAAACAGGGTTAAATGATTTCCCCAGGGTCACACAGCTAATAAATGTCTCACGTGAGATTGGAACTCAGAAAGATGTCTTCTTGACTCTAGACCCAGTACTCTATCTACTGCACCACCTAACTGCCCTCAAGAGGCAACTAGGTGGCCCTAAATCTATAGTCTGGAAGACCTGAAATCATTTCCAATCACATGTAACAGACACTTACAGTAACAGACACTTGCTAGCTAGGTGACTGGAGGAAAGTCACTTAACCTGTCTGCCTCAATTTCTTCATCTGTAAAATTAGGATAATAATTACACCTACCTCCTAGAGTTGTTATGAGGAAAAAATGAGATCATATTTGTAAAGCACTTTGCAAGCCTTAAAGCTCCATGTAAGTGCTAGCTATCATTATAATGATGATGGTAATGATATTCTTTTCACTCCAAGTCTAGTACCCTAACCATTAGGAAATCTGGATGCCTTTAGGCAATTATTCTAGGCTTTTATTCAGTCTTATTCATGTGGTCAGTCTCCTCAAATCTACTAATTAAGGAAAAAATGGGACTCAGGAGACTATTTTTGAAAGAGGATGTAATCTTAATAATACACAGTTAGTGGAACTGTGAATAGATCCAAGCACTCTGGAAAACAATCTAGAATTCCTCCAGAAAAGTCTTCCAACCCTTTGAACTAGATACCTCACTATTGGTGAAATACACCAAAGATGACAACAGAAATAAAGCACCCACACATATCCAAGTATTCACAGTAACACTTTTTTGCGGTTAAAAAAATCTGGAACCAAAGTGACTGTCCATTGATTGTAGAATTGTTGGGGGAAAATGTGGTATGTGACTACAATAGAATATAGATGGCACAGTGGATAGAGCACAGGAAAACTCCTTTTCTTGAGTTCAAATTTGGCTTCAGACATTTACTAGCTATGTGACCCTGGACAAGTCACTTCAACCTATTTGCCTCAGTTTCCTCAACTATAAAATTAGCTGAAGAAGGAAATGGCAAACCACTCCAGTACCTTTTTCAAGAAAACTCCAAATGAGGTCATGGAGAATCAGATACAACTCAACAATAAACAAAGAAATTACTGATATAACAAATTCAGAGAATCATAAAAAGACCTATATTATGAACTTTCACCGAGTCAGGTAAACAAGAGAACAGTATATACAATGACTACCACAAAATGAACAGCAACATTTTAGTCAGCCATACCAACTGATTGAAATGAACAATTTTGTCCTCAGAGAATATTCGCACTAAAGAGGCAGAACAGTATGGTTGTGGAATGTTGTGTGTTCTTACAGATGTCATAGTTATATAGGCTAATTTTACATAACTACTCTCACTACCACCACCAACACTATGTTACAATAGAGAGTTCTATATTAGAGGAAGTATATAATGGGAAAGCACCATAATGAAAAAACACAGGGCAACAATTGTTTTTAAAGGGGAGCAGGAAAATGCAGGATCATATAAAAGTAGGAAACCCTGAGAATGAAGCATGGACTACAGAGAAAGACTCATGGTCTTTATGGAAGTGTAGGTACTATATAGTGAACTCTGCAATGTCTAGAATTCATGAGTATTAAACATTCCTGATATCCAAACATCAGGGATCCATTAGCATTTCCTGTGATATTCTCTATACCCAGAATTAGCTTTGTGGGGTATCATGTGAAATAAATTAGGACCTCTGTAGCTTACTCTTGAAATGATGAAAGTTCCCATGCATTGGTCATTGAAGTAGTATTCCACCATTGATATTTCCTCTTCAGTAGTGATGCAGTGGATAGAATGCTGAACCTGAAGTCAGGAAGACTCATCTTCATGAGTTCAAATCCAGCCTCAGACACTTACTAGCTGTGTGACTCTGGGCAAGTCACTTAACCTTGCTTGTCTCAGTTTCCTCATCTGTAAAATGAGCTGCAGAAGGAAATGGAAAACTGCTCTAGTATCTTTACCGAGAAAACCCCAAATGGGTTCACAAAGACTGAAACATGACTGAAAAACAGCTGAACAACATTGACAAAAATTTTCTCTTAGTTTTACTCCATTGATCATCACTGTGTCTAGAATTTGCCTTACTGTTAAATGTCATGCCAACATTCCCTCATTTTCCCTTTATTAATTCTTTGAAGACACTCAGGATTTCTGGTGTACCAGCCCCCAAAAGAATTGTTCTTTTCCCATCAGCTCTCTCAACTTTTGTTAGGGACTTTGATAAGAAAAAACAGGAAATTAAAGAAGTATATATGTGTGTGTGTATGAAATTCATATGTATATACATATGTGCATATATATTTTTTTTATTTTTTTAAGAAAAACATTCATAATTGAGAGGATGTCAATCAACAAGTTGTGGTATATGAATGCAATGGAATACCATTGCGTTATGAGAAATGATGAATGAGCTGACTTCAGAAAAACCTGGAAAGACCTGTATGGTCTAATGCTGAGCAAAAATGAGCAGACCCAGGAGAACATTGTACACAGTAACAGCCACATTATGTGATGACTAATATTGATAGACTTAACCCTTCTCAGCAATACAAGGATCTAAGACATTCCAAAGGTTTCATGTTGGAAAATGCTATCTACATCCAAAGAAAGAACTATGGAGTTTGAATGCAGATTGAAGTATACAATTTGCTTTTTTTTTTTCTGTTGCATCTTGTTTCCTCTTTCTAGTGGTTCCTCCTATTGGTTCTCTTTCTTACTTACAACATTACTAATATGAAAATATGCTTAACAAGAATGTATATGTATAGTCTATAACAGATTGTGTGTTGTCTTAGGAGGGAGTTGAGGAGGGAGAGTGGGAAAAATTTAAAACTCAAAAGCTTATGGAAGTAATTGTTGATAATTTGAAATAAATTAAAAGAAAAACATTTATGTCCAACATGATGTAGATATTTTCTTAGAGAGAAATATAATCATGGAAGCCATCTAAAACAGTAGAGTTAACTGAGAGGACACTGGACATGAGTAACTCACATGAAAACACACACACACACACACACACACAAAGAAACTATACAACTTGTGTAAATTCTATATGGAATTCAGAATTATTGTCTCAGCAAACCATGTCTTTTAGCTCACTCTTTGAATTTTTTGTTTGTTTGTTTTATCTTATTTTAGCAGGTACCAATTTCTGCTTCAGATAGGGGCACTGCCTCGAACTCTGGCCACTAAGTTTGGCCCCCTATTTCTCCCTGATAACCTGCTCTGACTCTGTGTGACCAAACTGGTTCTTCTGACCTTTCCCTGATCAGAAACTATCACAGCTGCCACATGACCTTCCCAAGATTTCTGCCAGGGTCTTCATTCACTATGTAGAAGAGTCTCAGCCTCAGCCCTCAGCAAGTAGGAACAGTACAATCATTTTTTAAATTTTTCATTAAGCAGCCAGAGAATTTGGTTTTTGTACTTTTTAGACACTATAAACTCCTTCCATAAAGTAAGCATTTTCATTAAATCCAGCAAAAATGTTGACATGTGAGAATCCTGCATCTGAGATGCTTAAACAATTCATACATCTGCAGATAGGTGCAAAATTTCTATCAGCTTACCTTTTCTGCTAGAAAATTAATGAGTGTTCAGTGAAGCCATAACAAAGAATTTTCCCTTAGGCATGTTATAAAAACATTTCTAGTTAAAGTATGAATGCAAATTCTCACTGACTTCCAAGGATTTAAGCTATACACATTTTGAAATGATGAATGCCTCAGAAAACATTCCTTTTTATTTTCTTCCTCATCATAAAAGTCCTGCCCTACTCTATCAATTTCTCTCTTGTAATTAAAACTTTGCCAACGGGGGAACTGAAGATGGAAATCAGTGAGTACTCAGAGTTTGGTCTCACTTTTTAAGGATCTGAGTTCCCAATAAAATCTAAAAGTTATCAAAGCTTTCAATCAATCAGCACCGTCTTCACCATCTAAAAAAAATGATTTGGTCAAATTGATACTTGAGAGGTATCTTAGAACAAGGTATTCGTTTCTTCAGCATATTTCATTCTATCATATGAAACAATGGGATCTGGAGTGTGGTCCCTGATTCATGATGTGTTCACCTTTTCCTTTCAATAAAATGAGGGGGAAAGGACAGTACAGAAGGGAGGTGACATAAGCCTCTCTCGTTTAGGGAAAATGACATCTCATTTAGGAAAAGGCATCTAGCTTTTACCAGGTTGGAAGGCAGAGATGTAACAGACTAGCTAACTAAAACTTTGCCCCAGAGTACCAAAGAATACAAGGTGATGACATCATTTTCACTCTTGTCAGAGAGTAGAAACAATTGAGCTTTGCAGCTAGTTAATAAGAATAATTCACACAAAAGGGGTAGCTAGGTGGTTCAGTGAATAGAGTGCCAGGCCTAGAGTCAGGAAAACTCATCTTCCTGAGTTTGAGTCCAGCCTGAGACACTTACTAGCTGTGTGACCCTGGGCAAGTCACCTAAACCTCTTTGTCTCAGGTTTCTCATCTATAAAATTAACTGGAGAAGGAAATGGAAAGCTCCTCCAGTATCTCTGCCAAGAAAATCCCAAATAGGGTCACGAAGAGTCAGATGCTACTGAACCACAACAACAAAATAATTAGTTAAAAAGAATGTGTTCCGTCACTCCTGGCTGCCACACCTCAAGCAAGTGATTTCTTTCCCAGTCTTCACCATGCTCCTTCCCTGGTGACAGCCTTCCTAGCAATGGTCTAAGTTCCTTCCCTCCGGGTCTTGTTATTGGAAGTCCAAGGTCACTCTCCCTGAATTTTCTCAAACAACTAACTTAAATTGCCTGTAAGAGTTCATTTGAGGGTACATTCTTTCTGTTTTCGTCAGGCACTCAATTCCTAGTTACAGTTCTCTTTAGAAGAGTTATTTTAATCAAGTTCTTTTAGGAATAGCCTTGAGACTTGGAAGTTTAAATTTTAATTAATTAGATGATTATTGTTTCATTCAATTTGTTGCTTATGTTCCTCATGCTAAAAAAAATTTCACTACATTTACATCTCATGATTATTTTTAACATATTTCAGGATTTCCCAAAAGGACTGTATCCCTCATCATAACAGTTTTTTTTTTCAATTATAAAATTAAGAAGTGATGACCCCAATTCTACTTAGTGCATCAAAGAACCATAAAGATTTAGGTCTGTAAGGGACCTCAAAAGTCACCTAGTCCAATCTACTCATTTTAGAGATGAGAAAAATGAGACCCAGAGAGATTTGCCCAATGTCACATGGATGGTTAGTAGCAAAATGAGAAACAGAACCTAGGTCTCCTGACTCATAGGAAGACTCACAGAATTTATAACTAGAAGGTCTATTAAGGCCATCTAGCACAACCACCTCATTTTAGAGGTGAGGAAACTACTCAATAACTTAGCTAAAGCTAAAAAGGGTAGTAAGCAGCTGAGTCAGAATTCCTCTGGTCTAGTATGTTTAATTACACATCATGACATCATTCCTTTAAACATACACAGAATAAATATGAAGGTATCAACTAATCAGGGCCTATTAATCTATCAAGGCTACAAGGTATCACAGAAAGTGTCCTAAACCTAGCACTACAGGACCTGAGTTTGAGTCTCCTACCCTGGACAGATCATTTAACTTCAGTGACCATCTGTTTCCTCACTTGTAAAATGAGAGAATTGAACTAAATGACCTCTAATATCCATCCCAGCTATAAATGAATGATCATTTCCTGAATTATAAGCTCAATGAAGAAAAGGCACAGTTTTACTAAACAGTGCAACCACTCCACTGCCAAGCACAGTGCTCTCCACAAAGGAAGTGTGCTTTCTTTATTGAATTAACTAAGATTAACTTGCAAATACTCAAAGGATTTATAATTACATTGAGGTGAGAAATTTAATTTGTTATTCAGTCACATCTGACTCATCGTGACCCCATTTGGAGTTTTCTTGGCAGAGATGCTACAGCAGTTTGCCATTTCCTTCTCCAGCTCATTTTACAGATGAGGAAACTGAGGCAAATGGGGTTAAATGACTTGCCCAAGGTCACAAGCTAGGAAGTGTCTAACACTGGATATGAACTCAGGAAGGTGAGTCTTCCTGACTCCAGGCCTGGCACTCTATCCACTGTGCCACCTTAGAAGTAGTTTAAGGCATATGACAATTAAATGACTTCCTGAGGATCATACAGATAATAATTTTCAATGCTATCCACTCTACTAGATTGCTTTTTTTTCTTTTTGGCCAGAACTGTGATTTAATTGTTATAAGGACTCCTGTTAAGGAAACTCCCTTCACCAATACAGAATAGCATCTGCTGTATAACTTCTTAGAGAGTTATCTTTGTCACTGGGAAGATTAAGAGATTTATACAAAACCTTAGAACTACCATGTGTGGAAGTTAAGATTTGCACTCAAATTTTCCTGAGGTTGGCTCTCCACTATATCACCTGGCCTCTATCCTTAAGATTAATTCTTGTTTTAATTATCCAACTGAATTCCTAAAATGTGGATTGGAAGTGTCACTACTCTATATTCTTTTTATAAATTTTATTTTGGGAAATTCTCATTAAAGATTGGAATAAAAAATAAAGTTTAAAAATGTGCTTTCTTATTTTGTTTTTCTTTCATTTTTTATTGGGGAGGGAATTGGAAGGAGGGAAAAAAAAGGCAAATTTTTGCCAATTAAAAAAAAATAAAATATAAAAACATACAGTATAAAAATAAAAATAGAATGGATCAAACACATAAACCTATAAACATCTGGGTTCAATTCAGAGAACTCTACATTCTTCACCTCTCAAAGAAAGTATCCAGGGGTGGAGCCTAGATGGCAGAGTAAAAGCAGTGACTTGCTTGAGGTGTCCACCAAACCCCTCCAAATACCTATTAAAAAATGGCTTTAAACAAAGTCTATAGCAGCAGAACCCGCAAAAAGACAAAGTGACACAAATTTCCAGCCCAAGACAACTTGGATGATTGATTGGAATGGTCTATTGCATCATGCTGGGAGAGGAGCACAGTTCAGTGTGGCCCACGCAGGCAAAGACCAAGCCTCAGTGAACTGAGAGCAGGCCTCAGGGGACTGAATCAAGGGGAGCTGTGGCAATTTGCAGACTTCTCAACACAGAAACACCAAAGACAACTTAGAAGGTAAGTATGAAACATCTGTTGGACCTCAGTGAAAGAGGAATTGGTCTGTCCCCAGGCCAGGTACAACCCAAGGGTGGCAGCTGCTTCTGGAGTTCTTGGCCTATTGACAGAGGGGGGATCAAGTGGCTGATCAGAGGGGGATTGCAGGGACCTCTTTGCTAGTGCTGAGGGAGGATTCTCTTGCTTTGCCTATGCTTGGATCTGGGTCACAGTTCTGGATGGTGATCCTGGGGCAAGGAGGAGTGCTAGCATGATTGAGCTTGTGGCAGGCGTGAGGAAGGAATCCTCCTCACAGATCCAAGACAGAAAAGAGTGCTTGTGATTACTCATAGACCAGAGCACAGGCCAGTAAAGGAATAAACACCTCACCTTTGATCATACCACCTTGGAAGAACTGAAAATTTACATGTCCCTAGAAGTATCTCTGAAAACAGCTGCACAAAACCCCCAAACCCTTGGGAGAGTACGTTCTTCACACTGGAAGCAGACCCCTACCTTAACAAAGAGTTTTAAACTCAAGTAGTTGGCTGGGATCATGAGCAAACTTTGCAAAAAAAAAAAGTCAGACCATAGAATCTTTGTTTGGTAGCAAAGAAGATCAAAACATACAACCAGAAGAAGACAACAAAGTCAAAGCTCCTACATCCAAAGCCTCCAAGAAAAATATGAATCAGTCACAGGCCATGGAAGAGCTCAAAAAGAATTATGAGAAGCAAGTAAGAGAAGCAGAAAAAAAACTGGGAAGAGAAAGGAGAGCAATGCAAGAAAATCATGAAAAAACAAGTCAACAGCTTGCTAAAGGAGACCCCCCAAAAAAATACTGAAGAAAATAACACCTTAAAAAATAGACTAACCCAAATGGCAAAAGAGGTCCAAAAAGCCAGTGAGGAGAAGAATGCCTTGAAAAGCAGAATTGGCCAAATGGAAAGGGAAGTCCAAAAGCTCACTGAAGAAAATGCTTCTTTAAAAGTTAGAATGGAGCAAATGGAAGCTGATGACTTCATGAGAAATCAAGAAATTATAAAATAAAACCAAAAAATTGAAAAAATAGAAGCCAATGTGAAATATCTCATTGGAAAAACAACTGACCTGGAAAATAGATCCAGGAGAGAGAATTTTAAAATTATTGGACTCTCTGAAAGCCATGATCAAAAAAAGAGTCTAGACATTATCTTTCAAGAAATTATCAAGGAAAACTACCCTGATATTCTAAAACCAGAGGGTAAAATAGAAATGGAAAGAATCCACCAATCACCTCTTTGAAAGAGATCCCAAAGGAAAACTCCTAGGAATATTATAGCCAAATTTCAGAGTTCCCAGGTCAAGGAGAAAATATTGCAAGCAGCCAGAAAGAAACATTTCAAGTATTGTGGAAACACAGTTAGGATAACACAAGATTTAGTAGCTTCTACATTAAGGGATTGGAGGGCTTGGAATATGATATTCTGGAGGTCAAAGGAGATAGGATTACAACCCATCAAAACTGAGCATAATCCTTCAGGGGGAAAAGTGGACATACAGAACTTTTAAGCATTCCTGATGAAAAGACCAGAGCTGAATAGAAAATTTGACTTTCAAATACAAGACTCAAGAGAAGCACGAAAACAGGAAAGAGAAATCATGAGGGACTTAATAAAGTTGAATTGTTTACATTCCTACATGGAAAGATGATATTTGTAACTCATGAGACCTTTGTCAGTATTAGGGTAGTTGGAGGGGAAAAATATATGTATAAATAGATAGATATAGATAATGCGTGTGTATATAAAATGTATAGATAGATGGCACAGGTCAAGTTGAAAATTAAGGGGTGATCACTAAAAAATACAATTAAGGAGTGAGAGAGGATTATACTGGGAGAAGAAGAAAGGGGGAGGCAGAATGGAGTAAATGATCTCACATAAAACAGATCAGAAAAAAAGCTTTTACACTGGGGAAGTAGAGGAAGGTGAGAGGGAATGAGTGGATCTTTTTCTCATCTGATTTGGCTTAAGGGG
Source organism: Phascolarctos cinereus (assembly GCF_003287225.1). Taxonomy (NCBI): domain Eukaryota; kingdom Metazoa; phylum Chordata; class Mammalia; order Diprotodontia; family Phascolarctidae; genus Phascolarctos; species Phascolarctos cinereus. The sequence continues at coordinate 107,646,885 of NW_027556402.1, read as the reverse complement.
AGAATAACATACACACTCAATTGGGTATGGAACTCTATCTTACCCTACAGGAAAATGGGGGGAAGGGCATAAGAGGGGGAGATGATAGAGGGGACAGCAGATTGGGGGAGGGGTAATTAGAAGCAAACACTTCTGAGGAAGGACAGGGTCAAAAGAGAGAATAGAATAAGCAGGGAGAAAGATAGGATAAAGGGAAATATAGTTAGTTTTTTACAAGATGACTACTATGGAAGTGTTTTGCATGACTACACATGTATAACCTACATCGAGTTGCTTGCCTTTTCAGTGAGGGAGAGTGGGGAGGAAGGAAGGGAGAGAATTTGGAAACCAAAGTTTTAAAAACAAATGTTAAAAATTGTTTTCACATGCAACTGGGAAATAAGATATACAGGCAATAGAGTATAGAACTCTATCCTGCCATACAGGAAAACAGAAGGGGAAAGGAATAAGAGAAGTTGGGGTAATAGAAGGGAGGGCAGATTAGGGAAGGGGTATTCAGAATGCAAGACGTCTTGGGGTAGGGAGAGGGGCAAGATGGGGAGAAAATTTGGAACTCAACATCTTGTGAATGTCGAAAACTAAAAAGTAATAAATTAATGAAATACAAAAATAAAAATAAAGAAGTATCCTACCCACCTCTCATCAAAAAATAAATTATAAAGAAGGATCCATTCAAATAACTTTTGTTATGAAAACTATATTGTGCATATTTCTTCTTGTGAAACTTTCCCTCAGAATTATTCTGGTTTTCATGTTTGATCATAGGACCACAGACTTATCTCTGAAAGAATCTGCAAGAGTCATTTAGTTCAAGACAATCATTTTACTGACGGAGAAAGTAAGGTCTAAAAAGGTGAAGTTCAGGTTTACACAAAAAGTGAGTGGAAAACCCAGGAACTGAACCCAGGGCCCTCTGTCTCTCAATTCAGCCCACTTTTTCATCCCTCCACCCCCAGGTTTTCATATGACACCTAAAATTTTCTGTTTTCTATATCAAATAGGGGTTCTATTCAGCTGATTTCATGCTCTGTGATCAAACTCTTTATAAATGCATGCAGTGAAGGATAACCTTGAATACATGCAACATTCAGTCTGTTTAAGGATTCAGCTGCCATCAATGGTGTGAGAAGAAAGCTCAGGCCTCCTTTCCAGTTCATCCCTTTCACTTGCTGAGGCATAAGGAGCCTAGAGCTTCATTGTGGTTCCCTAAAAAAATGAGCGTTAGGCAGCCTTTTTTCATACACAACCGAAGGCCCAAGACATAAAGCAGTATGGTATTTCCAAAGGGTCATCCCTATTTGCATGTTCAGAAAGAAAGCTGGCATCTCTTTTCCAAGTCACTGGAAAGATGTACATCAGATTCCTGCACTGGCTTATGTTAGCAACCTCAACCTGTACTGGGCTTGCAATGCAGGCTTAATGCAACACATAGTAAAGGAATTATGGCCTTTGGGGTATACGGTTAGAGTGACAACATGGGGCACAGTAAGTCAAGCATTAGACCTAGAGTTATGAAAACCTGAATTAAAATCTGACCTCAAACACTTGCTAGCTCTGTGAGACATGAGGCAAATCATTTAATCTCCCTCAAACTCAGTTTCTTCATCTATAAAATGGGGATTACGATAGCACCTACATTGTTGTGAAGATAAAATGAGAATATATTTGTAAAGCCCTTTGCAAATGTTAAGGTGTTATATAAATGTTTGTTCTTATTATTTTGTGTAATTATTATTATTAAATGGGCAATCAAATAACAAACATTTATTAAGCATCTATCATGAGTTAGACATTGTGTTAGATTCTGGGGATGCAAAGACAAAAAATTAAAGTCTTGGCTCTTAGGGAGTTTACACACTAGCAGTCAAAAATGTCTGTGCCTCCTGCTTCACAGAGTTGTGAGAGGAGCTCTTGGCAAATTTAAAACACTAGATAAATATCAATTATTATGATCAAATACAGGAAAATGTGAAGAGTCACATCTCTGGACTCTGATGGCTATGTCAGTGGTGATGGTATCATACCTGGCCTCTTTCCGATACCGGCGATATAAAGGAAGAATGTGTAATGGGACCAGCTTAAGTCCATTTCAGTTGGAAAGGATCAACCCTCTTTACCATAATCAATATTTACTTGAAAAAACTAGTGAAGTGGCAGGAGAGAAAGCAGGCTGAACTTGGAAGCTGGGGAGGTCCTGATTTCAAATTCTGCCTCTGACATTTAATACTCAGGTGACCTTGGGAAAGTCATTTAATTTCTTAGAGCTTCTATTTCCTCATGTGTAAAATGGGGATAATAATACCTGAAGTATTATCTCTCAGTGTTGCTATAAGGAAAGTATGAAATAATGAATGTAAAGTGCTTGGGGAACCCTCACACCATTATACAGATGTCAGTTATAGTGAGAGGGAACACTCATTACCTCCCCAAGAAATGCATTTCACTTCGATATAACCCTAAGTGCTAGGGAAAAAACATTAAGCCTAAATCTGATTTTTTTTTCCCCCAGCATCTGCCCATCCCTCCTAGTTCTGTTCTCAGGGGCCAAAGAGAACAAAGCTAACCCTTCTTCCATAGGATGCCCCTTCAAAAGCTTAAAGATGGTTGCCAAGCCCTTCCCATGCTCTCTCTTAAACTCAATATTCCCAGTTCCTCAGAATGATGAACTAAGAAGCATTTACTCAGCCTGTTATGTACCAGACATTGTGCAGTTCTGGGAAATACAACCTCAAAAGGCAGACAGTCCCTGCCTCAAGGATCTTTTTTCCACAAGGGGACATTCTCATATGGCATAGTCTTCAATACTCTCGCTTGTCTGATCATTCTCTTCTGAACACGTTCTAACTTGACTTTATGATTTTCCTAAAATGTGATACTCAGAAATGAGCACAACACTCTAGATGTGGTCTGACCAAGGAAGAACTATGACTCTCTGATGAAGCCTGAGATTGCCTTAGCAATTTTTGGCTACTCTATCATGTCGTTGAGTCAGATTCATCTAGAAGCCAATTCAGTTCAACATTTATTAAGTACTAGGTGACAAAGTGGATAGAATATTGGGCTTGAAATCAGGAAGACTCATCTTCCTGAGTTCAAATCTGGCCTCAGAAACTTTCCTAGCTGTGTGACCCTGTGAAAATCACTTAACCCTGTTTGTCTCAGTTTTTTCATCTGTAAAATGAGCTGGAGAAGGAAATAACAAACCACTCCAGTATCTCTGCCAAGAAAACCACATAATGGGGTCATGAAGAGTGGGACACAATTGAGTGACTAAAGAACAGTACCATACCTAAGGCTCTATACTAGTCACTAGGCAACAAAGACAAAATTAAAAGGGAAACCAGGTTCAGGGAGCTTATGTTACATTAAAACCCCAGAGATAAGCTGTTGTGATTGTTGTTTTTCATTCTCTTTCCATGCCTTCTTCACCTTGTAGCTTTGAAATTGATTTTTTGAATCCAATCCAACTGTAAGGTTTTACATTTATCTCTTTCAAATGTGATCTTTTGAGATTTGACCTGATGTCTCCTTTTAGCTTCCGACATTGTGTTTCAAGCAAGGCTGAACTGTGATACAAAAGATTTCTCAGTTGTTGTCCTAATATATTTCTAGATATTTTTAAAAAGTCTTTTAATTTAATAATGATGAGGATGATCACTCAGGAATAACATTCAGATGATTGTTGCTTTTAAATGACAAATACTTCAAGCCTTCCTTGGCTACCCCAAAACAAAGAGATCTCTACTCCTCTAACATCCTGAAATAGTGATTATCTATGATATTCATTTGGGCAGTTAATTACATGCTACCTTGTCGCTGAGGGGCCTTTCATATTTTTCTCTGTTTCACGGGATGCAGTGGCCAAAGGATTCATCACCAAGTGACTAGCCTACTAGTGATAAGCCTCCCTGTTCTTAGCTAGGCCAGTCTTCAGACAGCATACTTAATATGCCACCAAGCCCTGATTCTTCTATCATTTCTCAACTACTGTTTTAGAATATTATTTGAATTCATTCTTGCTAATGAGATTTTCACAACTTTAAATTTTCCAACTAGGTTATAACTTCCTTTTGGAAGTTATGTTTTCTATTTTGAATGCCCTACCTACAACACTTGATAGAATGCTCACACATGTACACACTCGATAAATGTTTGTTGATTCAATTTGAAAAGACTTAAGCCAGCTATAAATCGAAGAGAAAAAAAAAAGTCACAACAACAAGCTTTTCAACAGTGACTGACCCAAATGAAGAACCTTGACACGTGGAAAGGGCTGTTGCTTTGTCTTTCATCTTATCAGTCATATCAATGTACTCAACATAATCACGTTCATCAGCATGAGTTTATAAATTGCAATATAGTTCATTTGAACCAATATTTGTTGAGTGCCTACTGTATGCCAGGCTAGATGTACTAGCATTATTAACATAAAGATGAAAACAGAACTGTCCCTGTCCTCCAGGAGATTTCATTCTACTGGGGAATGTAACATGTTGACAGATAATAAATACAAGGTCATCTGAGGATCCAGAAAGCACCAAGGAGATCAGAAAAGGCTGCCCATAACAGGAAGCCTCAAAGGGAGCTAAATAAAAGAAATTCCAGGGAGAAGGAAATGTCTTCCAGGCATGGGGATAGAGCCTGTACAAAGACGAATAGGCAAGAAACAGGATGCTGAGTCCAGCCTTCTTATACCTTACTCCCCACCCCCAACCTCCATTTACTCTATGATGCGGTGACACTGGCCTTCTGACTGCTCCATGAACAAGACATTCCTTCTCCAGACACTGGGCATTTGCACTGGCTATTCCCCATGCCTGGAATGCTCTCGCTCCTCATTTCTGCCTTCTGGCTTCCCTGACTTCCTTCATGTTCCAGCTTTTCACACTCCTTAAATTCTGATTCCTTCTTCTCTGTGGCTTATATCCAATTTATCCTGTCTGTATCTGGTTTGTACACAGTTTTCATATTGTTCCCTATTAGACTGGCAGATCACTAAGACTGGGACTGTCTTTTGCCTTTCTTTATCTCCCCATTTCTTAGCACAATGCCTGGAATACTGTAGACACTTAACAAATGTTTATTGAATGTCTCAATAGCAGTGAATACATTCTTTCCAGGAAGACATATAAATCATACCTCTATTCAATCTATCTCCTGGCCAGGACTGATGGTCACTAAACTCTTACTTCTATCCATGAACTGGAACATTATAGAAGTTTAGAGCTACTAGACAGGAACTTGGCATTTAATTCTATCAGCTCACATTACAGAAGGAGAAAATGAGGCAAAAAAAACCTAAAAGATTTGCCCAAGGTCACAAGATTAATAAAAAAGGGTATTTGGATAAAATTTAATACATATTTTATATTGTGAGCCTCAAAACAACACTATGGGATAGGTACCTTACATGATATTATCCTCATTTTACAGATGAGGAAATTGAGGCTCAGTAAAATTGAATATCTTGCTCAAGGCTACAAGGCTAGAAAATGTCAAAAGCAAGTTTTTCTCTTCATGTCCTTGAGACATGTTTCACCCCATGTTTCAGGCACTTAATAAATGCTTGTCGAATTAAATATTGAATGTGGACCAGTATAAGCTTGCTGTTCTCTGTAATAGGGAAATGTCTCTGGCCTTTACAGCAGAAATTTCCCATCCCAACATTTTTAAAGAGATTTGAAAAGTAACTGTCACCAAAGGGGTTTCAGTACTCAATCTACAAACTTATTTAAACTATCATTAATTTTAGAGGTGTACAAATATGGTATGTCCTCCAGGTAAGTGTATCTAATAGTTTAAATTATTCTAGAATTATGTAATCAAAACAAAATGTTGGCATGCTATATTCAAACCTGATTCACATAATAATATACTTTTATTTGAAAGCCTTATCAACTTCCTACAATTATCAAATTTTTTCCATGTTGTTTGACAGTCAAGCAGTACAAAAGACAAACAATTACCCAAATTCTAGGATATTTTGACAGCATTTTCACCTCATTACTGAATTAGAGTTAATACTTCTTTCTGCCTTAGGGGTATGGGGATGCTCTCCCATATAAATTAAATTTACATCTCAAACAGATTCACTTAAAAAAATGTAGGTTACACAGGACCATAACACTTTCTCTTTTACTGTTGCAGTTTTTAAAGACGAACAAACTCAGCTAAGAGTTCTTCAAGGAGGATTGCTAAGGCAGCATCCCAAGAGAAAAGAAAGAGATCTCACTTGGGAGATGGAGGCCTAACCTGGGAAAACATGAGAAAACACTGAAGTGCAAGGCTACTTTTAAGCTACAGCTTTCCTTCTCCCTCTCACCTTCCCTAAAGAAAAGATAATGAAAGAGTTTAACGTGCTTTATTTTCTTTAATTTCAACCATTCCTGGCAGTTCATGGTCAATAGAACACCAAGGGATGTTTAAGCTGGAGGGGAAAAAAACTAAAGGCTAGGATTGAAAAAAGGACAAAGAATGAAACTAGACAGATGGGCAACTGGTCCCTTTGAGACCTAGAGCTCGAGGTCCTGCCCTCAAGAATTTTCCATATGGGAAGAAAGTAATCCAAGTAAACAAGTTTTCTATATTATTTGAGTTTATTACAAAAAATATTTGTTTTTGTTTTAATCTTTTTTGGAGGGAAATCTCAGTGTGGGCTTTAGGGTAAAGGGGAAAGGGGAAAGTCAAAAGACTATGGTTTCAAACCCCAGCTCTGCCACTTGCCATCTGTGTAACTTCAGACAAGTCATAACCTCTTGGGGCCTCAATTTCCTAATCTAAAAAATAAAGGAGCTAAATTAAATGACCTCCAAGATCCATTCAATTCTGAAAAAGTTTCTTATTATACTAAAATCTATTACCAATCACTCTGTGCTTGTTTTCCAAATGCAGGAACTTTTTTTAAACTTGACATACACACACACACACACACACACACAAACACAAACACATGACCCAACACAACAAAATATAAAATAATTGCATACCTGATTTCCATATGAAAAATTCTAGCCTTGTGATAGATATCACCTGTTATCTTTGGTGAGAACTACCCGGTCCACATTATTCCCAATACTAATGAAGGAATAGGTGTAGGCTACTCTTTATTAAATGTGGTTCTTTGCTGTGCTAATCTCTCTAGTACCAGTACCCATGAAAAATGATGATGGAAGACCTTTCCTGAATTCTCTTTCATGCAAAGACTGATCTATATGTCATCTACATCCTCCTCTAGTTAAAATTTTACAATTTTTGCAAATTATATGCATATATGTATATATGTATGTATGTATGTATGTATGTATGTATGTATGTATACATATATATATACACATATATATATGTATATATATATACATATATCCCATCCTCCTACCAAAGGCAGTACACTGCTCTGTGCTAATAAACATTATTTGCTCTGTCTTCTTAAAAAGAATATAAAGTCAAAATAATGTAACCTATTTGACATGAGTTAGGATTGTAAATTTGAACATCAAATGTTAAATCGTTCCATAATGTCTTGGCTATGTAACACTGAGTAAGCCAATTCCTAGTCTCAGTCTCCTCACCTATAAAATGAGTGGGTCACACAAGTGATCTCAACAACATTTTATGATTCTATGATGCTCACAGGGACCAGTGAGTTGTGTACACTTATTTGTTCCACACACTTAAAGGTCCCACACTGGTACCCTTTTGAATTATATGCCTGCTTTTAATAGTTTTTAGCCTATTCTCTTGCTTTCATGTTATAAACTGATACCCTACTGCAGCCAATAGTTTGTGACATCTATTTTGGTGACTTTCTTTTTTCTTTTTTTTTCTTTTTTTTTTTTAGGCTATTGGGGTTAAGTGACTTGCCCAGGGTCACACAGCTAGTATGTGTCAAGTGTTTGGTCTGAGGTCAGATTTGAACTCAGGTACTCCTGACTTCAGGGCCGGTGCTCTATCCACTGTGCCACCTAGCTGCCCCTGACTTTATTTTTTCAGTATCCTTCTGAATCCTTGACCATATTTCAGAATGTTATGTTTGACAGATAAATGACACCAGGGTCCACAGGTATTAGTGTATGCTAGAGTTATTCAAATACATAATAGAAAGGATAAACACATTTTTAAATATCTGACCATAATAATGGTGTGTGTTTCCAACATAATCATGTTTCCTAACACTATACTCCAACAAAACCAGGGCATTCTAGTTGGCAAGTTAACATTTACATAGAACATATTGTAGATAAAATAGACACAGACTGTGTATATTGAAGGTGGGAGGCAGCTGCAAAGGAACCTCAAGACTTTATCTCCGTGTAAAAGTATTTTACAATGTGATTAATGGTATAGATTAGATACAAATGGAAAGTCATAAAAACTCAGATAGAAGACAGGAAATTTAAAAATAAAGCCTGTAGACAGAAATATGAACAGTAAACAGCCACTCAGGGACAGCTACTTGCTCAGACAGCTAGGTGGCACAGTGGATAGAGTGTTGGACCTGGAGTCAGGAAGACTCATCTTCCTGAGTTCAAATCTGGTCTCAGCCACTTACTAGCTGTGTGATCCTGCACAAGTCACTTAACCCTGTTTGCCTTGGTTCCGTCATCTATAAAATGATCTGGAGAAGGAAATGGCAAACCAATCCAGGATCTTTGCCAAGAAAAGCCCAAATAGGGTCATGAAGACTTGGACGCAACTGAACAACACTACTTGGGGGATTGTAATTGCTAACAGACTTAATGTTTATTTACTAAAATCATCAACTTGTTATAGACTAATAGTCATTTGGGGTGGTAGAACAAGAGCTGGATTTGGAGGCAAAGAACCCAAGTTCAAATCCTGGCTCTGCTATTTACTGTCTGTGTTCTTTGGTAAGACATTCTTACTAAGAGGTAAATTTCAACCTCATGTTGTCAAGAACAGGGCTACCACATCACTTTCCAGCCACATACAAACTAGATGAATTCCACAGTCCCTTCCAGCTCTAAATTCTATGATGCATGATCTCTGAGATACTTTGTTATTCAAAAGTGTTACGCATCCTTGCAATCTTTCTTACTCTTTCTTCAACTAATGTTTCCACATCAGTCTATTCAGAAATGTATTTCCCCCTTCCACAGAAACATATTTCTCATTTTATAAGGGAAATTGATAGGAAAACAGGATCTACTTTAGAGGAATTCTGTTACCAATTTTACTGAAATAAATTCCATATGATGAGGAACAACTCAACCTGTTCCCTTACATAATCACTTCTGTTTGATTTTTCCTAGATGAGGAAAAGAGCAGTACCCAAATACACTAAACTCTGATTCTGAAATAACTATTGGACACTACTTCTTTTTTGGAGTTCTATCATCCATCCATCCATCCATCCATCCATACGCCTAGTCATAAAACAAGCACTTATGAAGTAGGACTGATATACTTAGCACTCTACCAGGGTCAGGGGGTTACAAAAATGCAAAGTAACCCAGCCCCAGTTTTCAAGGGATTACTATTTTATAGGATAGATAAGGTGCAGGCAAGGCTTGTGCACGTGCACACACACACACACACACACACACACACACACACACACACGAGTGATACAAAATGGAATGTGTCAAGAACAAAGGAGGGCTTTTAATTTTATTTAATTTTAGGAGTTTGGTATCACTTTTAATCTGGGGGAATCAGGGCTTCCTGGCAAGGACACCCTTTTGAGGTACATCTTAAAGGAAGGGAAGCATTTCAACAGGAAGAGATGTGGGGTGAATGCATAATGCATTTAAGTTACAGGGGGGAGGTTGGTGTGAATACAGATAGCTGGGGGAGACAAATAAGATGAGGGATTAATTAGATAATAATTGACATAAAGGGCTTTTAAAGTTTCCAAAGCCTTTATCATTATGCATTACATCATCTGAATCTCATAGTGATTTTATGAAGTAGGTACTAATTTACATTTTTTGTGAAGTAGGTAATATAAGTGCTTCTGTGAAGTAAGTACTATCCCATTTTTACAGATGAAGAAATTGAGGCTCTGAGAGTTTACGTGTCGGAGCTTTCCAAGGATGCGATATTTAATATTAAGGGAAACAAGATAGTTTTTAATTAGGAAGATCCTCCTGCCAAGGATTTATACTTAATTCAATTTGATAAATATCAATTAAACACCTAGGGCTTTGAACTAGGTGTTGGGGATACAAAGGGGGAAAAAAAACAATGGCCATAAATATGCAAGAATGGTAGGAATGTAGTTAGATGGCAGGGATCAGAAGGGGAATGTGAACCTAGCTCTTCCTGACCCTATTCAGGCTAAATCCTACGCCATGCTTCTAGGAGTCTAATCAGGTGGTGTTCTAGAGTATATGAAAGGGAAGCAGATTGTGGAGGATCTTAAAAACCAGGCTAAGGAATTTGTATTGTTTCTTAAAGACCATGGGAGTCACTGTCAGTTTTCCTGTCGGGAAGTGACATCATGAACACTATAGGGAACAGAATTCTAACCTCTAACGAAGAAGAATATATATTATATACATCGTTGTTGTTCAGCCGTTTTAGTTGTGTCTGACTTTTTGTGACCTTATTTGGGGTTTTCTTGGTAAAGATACTGGAATATGTTGCCATTTCCTTCTCCAGTTCATTTTATAGATGAAGAAACTGAGGCAAACAGTGTTGAGCAATTTGCCCAGGGTCACACAGCTATTAAGTATCTGAGGCTGGATTTGAACTCAGGTCTTCCTGACTCCAGGCTCAGTGCTGTATCCACTGCTGCCTACATGTATGTGTGTGTGTGTATGTATGTATGTATGTATGTATACACACATATATATATATATATATAATACACACATATGTACAACACACACATACACACACAACTGAGTATTTAGACAACTCAGTATGAATTCTAACTTAGCAGGAGCCAGCTGTCTGCAACCACGAACATTAAACACACCAACATTCTTTCTCCAAAGTTCATCCAAACAAACTAGAAATATGACATGGCACCAGATCGTGGAAGCTGGATTACAAGCCAGAAGAAGAAAAAAAATGACCTGGGGTAGAAAAAGGTCATATCTCACCTCCACCTAAGTTCCAAATGAGGACAGGGGCTTGAGGGAGAGGGAGATAGAAGCAACTGCTATGCTGTATTCAGGTAACTAGATGTTTTCTTTCTGCGAATATTCACTGTACGTGTTAAAACATCTTGCTTAGGTGAGTGACAAGGAGATGTAATATAACAGGAATCAGTAAGCTTGGGTGTGTAAGCAAATACATACCCAGGACCAAGCAAAATGAACTTTGGTCTCCTCAAATGAAAGGAGTACTTTACATTTAACACATATGTTCCCATTTTCATGTGAGAATAATTAATTCTCCAGAGCATCTTAGGGAACAGAATCAAACTCAACTTAATCTTGACAACTGTGATCAATGCTCACTTGCAAACTGAATGAATTAGACCAGGGCCAAATTCCAGGGAGTGCATCAAAGGACAGAAACCCAATCACCCAAAACCAAGATGGCTGGGTATGAATATGTCAGAAAAAGAACTCAATGGTTATTCTAAAATTACAGCTCAAAAGCTGAACACAAGTAAAATGTCGGCCATGTTTTACTAAACAAAATCAATAACAAGGTGCATAGTATGTATGTACATCTCTCTCTCTCTCTCTCTCTCTCTCTCTCTCTCTCTCTCTTCTCTCTCTCTCTCTCTCTATGTATATATATATATATATGTATATATATATATATATACACACACACACACATGCAAAGACACATATACATATACAAAATAAACATACATATATATGTGTGTCTCTGTGTGTACATATACATCTATAGATATATAGATATATATACACACACACCCAGAATTTTTCAGGATATTGCATGTTACACACATATATACAGTCACACACACATACACTCATGTGTACTGGATTTAAGATTTCCTTGGAGTGGGGTATTGCTATTGTGAAAACTTCCTCCACTGATGCAGATGAAGACCATATCTATAACTTAGTCATGGAGAGTTGACAAGAGAAGTTAAATGACTTTTCCATGATCTCCTAGATAGTATCAGTGATAAAACTTGAACCAAGATCTTTGTTACTCCACCTGTGAATTCACTGGCAAGGGTAATTTCCAAAAAGGAATCTCCTTCCATCAATTCAGATCAGCATCTACCCTTCACTTGAAAAAATTGAAGTGACTTTCCTAGGGTCACATTGCCAGCATGTGTGAGAGGCAGGGCTTGGCACCGAGGCTGACTCTTTATCTACTATGGCATGTTGCCTTTCATAGAACATTCAGTAAGTTTAAAATAATATTGCCATTAGATCAGATATTTATGGAGCATAGATTAAGATTTAGAACATTTGGACCAAGGAAAGAAATTTCCAGATACATATCTAGCAACTTCCCAGTGTAAACATGTAGTCTAAATAAAATATGAAATTCATAATTAAAATATGACTAAGTTAATTTACTGATCATGGGAGCTGTGGAATAGGGAAGACATGAGACAGAGGACATTTAGGGATAAGGAAGGTCAATGATATTCATTCATTAGCCATCCATAATGCCTTGAATACCAGTGAAAAAGAAAAGCTATGTGCTCTTAGGAAGATTATTTTAAAAGTTCATTTTAAACTTAAAGCTGAGATTTTAAAATTATGATGCATATATTATTCCATTTTAACCTTGTATCATGGTGCCATTTAACAAGTTACAAATCTGGCAATGTAGAATGCAATTTGTAAGAGACACCCAGGCATACAGACTCACGCATGCCATAACATCTGCTAAGACCCTACCCTATTCTTTAGAGAAGGGCTAGGAACTCCATCTCAATTACTTCCCAATTTCCTGCTGGTAATACATCTCTGAACCTATGGGTGTAAAATCAATAAGTAGGAGGTCCCACCTCGTGTAAATTCTGAGTATTAATAGTGGGACACATAATAAATTCCCAGGGCTACCTTCCCTAAAATGTTTGTAGTACAAGAGTCCCTGAGCCACAGAAAGTTCTTTTAATCGATTAATCTCTTTTCAAGGGAACTGCTACATCTCTCTTGTCGGTCAGTTTAATAACAACTGTAGATCAAAAAGATGGCAGACTCTGGCTTTGGTTGCTTCACCTAGGGGGATGGAACAAACAACCAATTTGAATATTGTGGACATGGAGCTTCTTCAACTTCAACTTCAACTTCTTCAACACAAAGTTACGTGCCTATATTCCTTATGGCAACTGCTGTCCAATGCCTCTCCTCAGAATTCTCTACCTGACCTCATCATGACATGCCATCTTTTTTTTTTAATCATGTGTTCCATTAGAGCCAGAATTTTAAAAGTGGCTTTTGAATAAAATTCTACACTCTCACATATGAAATAATAACTTCAATCCTTTTTATTGGCAGGGGGAGGGGAGAAAGATAATTTTGGAAAGTATTACAGTCAAGAATTTCCACCAAATTCAACAAATGCCAATTTAACCAGGAATTGACACTATTCTAGGTGCTGGAGAAAAAAGGAAAAAAAATTGTACCCATATATACATAGTAAAGGTAGGAATGTGGCTGGGAATGGGAAAGATCTATCTATCTTGGTTTTGTTCTAGATTGGTAGTCTAGGTTTTGTTCCTATTGGCAGTCAATTGTGTAGGATTTGGGGGCAAGGAGAAGAACTTTGGAATTATGAAACTGGGAACAACACTAAATCCTTGGCAGTTTGTCAGAAAAATAATCCCTATGTGGATAAAATCTAAATTGAAGTAGTTTGGCCATAAGAAATTAAATAGAGAGCCACATAACCCTTCTAACCTTAAGGTAGCTGAAGAGAGGTCTTTGAACAATACACAAGTCTCAATGACCAGGAAGTTTAGCTGAAAAGCAAAACAAAACCAAACCAGAATAAAGCCTAAGGCACTAGCTAACTTGGAGGAGTTCTGGTATATATTCTGAAGTTTGGAGCCTGGGGCAAAGACTTTCCTAGAGGTGAGAAAACCCCAACTAGCCTAGGATCTAAGAAACAGATAAGTCATTTTTCCAACACTAATCCAGATTCCTTAGTCTGGCTGTAAATTGTTCTACATTCTTTCATCCAACCCTAACTATACAACCGTATTTTTCACTACTTCCCAATATAACCCTTGCTCAGGTCAAGCTAATTGGACACATGCTATTTTTATTCCTAACTTAGTGGGTTTGATAGGTTGTCTTTTGCTTGTAACTCCAGTGATTAGCATAATATAGGCACACAGTAGGTACTTTTAAAATACTGTGGCATTTAAAAAGTTCAAGAGACATCATTTCTGGGTAATTTAATCACTCTATTAATAATGCCAGCATTTTAATAAAAGGATGGTCATTTGTTCGTCTGTCTCTTAGACCAAAGGTAATCATGGTGGCAGGCTCACAGCTTGTATGTCTATTGGAAGAGGGGTATTCCCAAAGGTGGCAATGATCTCTGATTGGCTGACAATTAATGAATGAACATTACAACGAGGGGCTGAACCTATTCAAATGAACTTTGGTTATGTCATTTACTTCTAAGTTACGCCCAGCCTTGGGTAATCTATTCAAAGAATTTATCCCCATCCAAACCTGAGTAGAGCATGATGGTATTAAATCTCATTATCAGTAATGTCCTTCAAGAGACTGAACTTGTAAAGTCAGGACTTCAGAAAAAGGGAGTAACTCTGGAGCTTCCCAAATCATTGGTTATTAAGAATCATTTCTCAAAATACTTATTGATGACTTGAATTATTTCCCCCCAAGAAAAACCTAGTCCACTCTCTTCTACTTACCTAAATCACATATATATAGCATGAGGCCTTCCCTGTTGCCTTCAGTCCAGAGTGAGTACTTCAATTCCTGAATTTCTAATGTACTGTGTCGGACTATATCATGCCATTGATTACTGGCCTTTTTTAATCCCCTTCTCAGATAAATTTGAGAGCTCTTTGAAGGCAGAAGCAGTGTCTGATATAATCCCTTACTTCACACCTTGTGTTTTTCAGCCAAACTGGTCTATTTGTTCCCTGAACTCATCATTCCCCCTCTTCCCCACCCCCCATGCTTTTGTAAAGGCTGCCTTGCACTCCAGGATTATATTCCTTGCTGACCTCAGCCTCTTAGAAGCTGTAGGATGTTTCAGGGTTCAAACTCAGACGCCACCTTTCAGCTTGTCCTGATTCCCTAGTTGCTGGTGCTCTCTTCTTCTCAAAATTATACTGTATATGTTTGTCTAAAAGCTCTTTCAGGTAAAATGTAAGCTTCATGAGGGAAGGAATTCTTTTGTTTTGAATCCCCAGCACATAGCACAGTGTTCAGCACCTAGTAGGTGCTTAATAAATGCTTATTGAATTGAATTCTGAAACCTTCATTGGGCAAAGTAACTGAGGTCTTTTTATAAGGGCCAAGGAATGCTGAGAACCACACAGCAAACATCAAATAAACACGGGCTCATTGATTGATTTCCAAATCAAAATACTACAAACAAAAACACCTGGCCCAAACTTTGATGTTTCGGGATGACTCCACTGCCCTTTGAAATAACATGTCTAATACCTTGTTTCTGAAGGTTAGAAAGAATGCATGCTACAAAGCTGATTTACAAAGTAAATTTTACAAGCTTGGTCACTTCATCAACTAGAGCTGAGGGACAGCACAGTGTAGAACATAGTCAGGAGACCTGGATTTTAATCCTCCATCAAATGGTTCCCAAACATGTGATTCTGGGCAGAGTCTCAGTTTCCTGATGTGTGAAATGAGGTTAATAATGCTCATGCTACCTACCTCCCAGGGTAGTTGTGAGGAAAGTACATTTGCAGACCTTAAATCATCCATATAATTGTGGATTTTTCTTAAGGATTTTAATCTCCTGATACTATTAAACATTTCCCTTAGGGGGGGTTTGTTTTGTTCTCTTTTGGCATTTCATCTCTTAAAATGATTTATGGTGATGGCACAAAGGAGTTTATTTATTCTGTATATGATCTTGAGTAAATCTTGTCTAGACCTCAGGTTTTTTTTTTCCTCTATAAAAGGAGGGGGATGGACTAAGTGACCTCTAAGATCACTTCAACTTCTAAAGCTGTAAATCTATGCATCCTGGACAGGAGCCCAAGAGATCTTTTTCAGACTCTGAAGTATAGAGAAAACAGTGCTAAAAGAAAACTACTAGGGAGAAAATAAGGACAAGGATTCAAGGGACAATTGAGCCAGTCTTCTGCTTTCTTGTAGGTTGGATATCATTAATCCTGTTTTTAGGGAGATGACTTGTTGAAGGTCAAGTAGACAGATAATGATAGAGAACAGACTAGAATCCAAGTCTCTAATGCTCTTGTCCAGAAATAGCACAAAGAATTTGACAAACCATCATACAAGGAGAAGGATTAGACTTAACCTTTATAATAAGAGAGAACAGAACTAAGGCAAGTTGGGTAAACAGATTTCATGATGATCAACCATGAAAGATTTAGCTGCCTCTGATCAATGCAACGATCCAAGATAATTCCAAAGGACTCACCATGAAAAATACTATCCACCTCCTGAAAGAGAACTAATGAAGTCTGAGTGCAGATTGAAACATGCTTTTTTAACTTTCTTTTTCTTTTTCTTTTCTTTTTTTTGCAACATGGCTAATACAGACATAGGTTTTACATGACTTCACATACAAAATATGTATCATATTGTTTGCCTTCTCAATGGATGGGTAGAGGTGATGAAGATAGGGAATTTAGAACTTGAAATTTAACAAAAAATTCATATTAAAAATAAATAATAACTGAGCTTTAAAAGAAAAAAGAACCTAAAATTTAAATAAACAGATTTCAGTTCAATCTAAGGTGGCATTTTATCAAAAACATGCAATATTTTGTAATAATATCCAACAATGAAATGAGCTATCTTATGACATATGGACCTCATAACTAATTTAAGCAATCAGGTATTTATTAAGCACTAACAGTTCTATGCATTTTGCTAATTACCAGAGATAGAAAGAAAAAGTAAGTATAGTCCCTGACTTCAAGGAGCTTACATTCTAAAGAGGGATGCAGCATGACTAGAAATACCTACATAAAAGATACGTAAAGAATAGTCAAAAGATAACTTTAGAAGGGGAAGCATTAATAGGTGGGGGGATGGGGAAAGGCTTTCTGTAGGTGACACTGGAATTGAGTTTTGAAGGAGTTTCTGTGATAAATGAGTGAGAATGGTGAGCATTCCAGATATCAAAAACAGCCAATACTAAATCATAGAGAAGGTGCATTGTGATGGCCAGTATGGCTGAACTTTACATGGGGCAGAGGAGAGTAATATATAAGAAAGTAGGCCTGGTTATAAAGAGCTTGAAATGCCAAAAAGCAGTTTATATTTGATCCTAAAAGTAATAGGGAGGCACTGGAGTTGACTGAGTAAGAGGATGACATGATCAGACCACCTACTCATTAAGAAAAATGCTTTGGCAGCTTTGTGGAGGATATATTGCAGCATTTATCATGGATGGAGTAGATGGAGTAGAGAGGATTCCTGCATTGGGTGGGAGATTGGACCAGATTACCACTAAGGTCCCTTCCACCTAAAAAGTCTATGCTTTTTATTTACAACCTTTTACATCATACATTTATTAATTTCTATACTTACATACACAAGCAGTCCATTAGAGCATATCTCCATCTTTAATGTTTATTAAGCTCTCTCCTGAAAATTATCCCTATGTGAAAAGCAACACTGGCCCAACACATTGAGTACACAAAGCTATAATGAATATTTTTTTTCTCAATTCTACCTCCTAGCCATGAAAGCGCTTGACAAAAGCACATTGAAAAAAAAAACTAGCACATCTACATATGTTAAAAAATGCTCAGTGAAAGCACAAAGTACACATGTACATGAAGACATAGAATTATAGTCCTTGTAGAGCCAAAGCCAAGGGAATCATGATCATACTCTGTGACTCCCCACTAATGATGCCCCTTTTCATCTACCTACAAAGACCAGACTTGCCTCACTGCTTCTCCTTTCTGTCCTCCAGGCACCAATCCCTCCCCCTGCACAGGACGGCTCCAATCCCAAGCCAGCCCAGGAAAGAGAACATAGAACTCTTCTTCCTTCTCCCTGAAAAAAGCACAGGCATGCATCCATGCCCATACCCACCCTTCTAACCTACTATAAAACACTAAGGGAAACATGAAGGAAAGATACAAAAACCAATAAAATTAAGAAATTACAAGATGCAGAGATGTTTTCAGTTACTCTCATATTTCCATGAATATTTGCAGAGACCAAGCCCAGCCATTTCCCATTCTTTCTTTCTCTCCTTTGGCAGAACCTCAACTTGTGGCTCTTATCCTAGGTCAGCCCATGATATGCCACCTTAGTTGCCTGTGTCTAGCCAATGGATTTGGTTTGATAAAGGTGGAATTGTCTCAGTCTAAAACCCTGTTTCCTCAACCCTTAGCAGCCAGTGTGAAAAGGACCACAAGACTTAGAATCATTGTTGAATAGGGGTTTTTTTGGTTGTGGCAGACTCTTTTTTTTTCTTTTTTTTAAATTTTTATTTTTTTAAATTTTTTTTTCCATATGCTTTTGAGTTGAAAATTTTTCTCCCTTTTTCTCCCCTCCACCTTTCCCAAGACGGCGCACAATCTGACATAGTCTTTACATTTACATACCCATTAAACATATTTTCACATTAGTGAAGTTGTAAGTAAAAATTAAAACCAATAGGAGGAACCATCAGAAAGATGAAACAAAACTCAACAGAAGGTAAAAATAACTGAGAGCGATTGTGGCTGACTCTTCATGACCCCATTTTGGCATTTTCTTGGCAGAAACACTGGAGTGTTTTGCCATTTCCTTCTCTAGCTCATTTTACAGATGAAGAAACTGAGGCAAACACAGTTAGGTTACTTGTTCAGGGTCACACAGCCAGATTTGAAGAGTTTCTGGCTCTAGGTCTACCACTCTATACATGGCACCAACTAACTGCTCACAGAATAATACCACCTGGCACTTATGATAAAGATAGCTGGTACTTATATAGTGCTTTAAAGTTTGCAAAAGGCTTTACAAATATTTCCTCTTCACAACCACCCATTTTATTATTATTATGCCCATTTTGCAGATGAGGTAACTGATGCAGTGATTTACCCAAAGTCACACAGCTAGTAAGTATCTGAGACTTGGATTTGAATTCAGGTATTTCTAACTCCATGTTCAGCTCTCTAATCATTGCAACCTCCTCCCCCCCAAGCTAAAAGCTATTAAGTGATAACAAATAAATAACTACATTTCTTGGGAACTTAAAAGATAAAAATCCATTAACAATTTTAATACAAAAAGAAATGATAAAGTCCAATGCCTCACCTAAATACTTATATGCTTCTTCTCCATGAACTATAGGTCTTGTCCAAGTTGACTTTAGGCCCCAAAAATGACTCACGTGGGCACCTTCAGGAGGATATAGAGTAAATATCATTTCAATAGCTTTTGCCTTTTTAACATCTTCAGAGTAGATTTCATTGTATTCTATGGTAAAAAAAAAAGAACCAGAAAATATTTATAAATCTGTCATAATTCACTTTTTTCCTAAATTTCATGTTTCCTACAAAAGATAAATATATATGTGTGTGTATATTTATATATACAAATATATGTATGTGTGTGATTTTGCATTTTAATACAATTTGGAACTACAGTTTAAAAAAAGGCAAAGATAATTCTTAGGAAACTACCATAATATGCTTCAGCTTATTTCAGAATAAAACACCTTTATAGCTAAGGCTCACCAAATATTAAATCCAAATATTAAAATATTTTTAACAATGTTATTGATCACCATGAGAACGTTAAATAACAACTGTTAAGCTATACAAATTACCAAAGGTATATTCCAGGGGGAGGCAAAACAGTATTGCTTGTGGCAGCTTATTAAATAGAGAAACAGGCTGACTTGAAAATAGGTTGTAGTTAAGTGCATAGTGGGAAAAGATAAGTGATCACTTTGTCATCTAGGACCAATGATTTCTCCGGCAAGCAAACTCCCTCTTCTGACATATGGAAACCTGGCTATAACTTATGGTCTGAGAGCAGGAGTTCTTACCCTTGTTTGTATGTGGACCTCTTTGCCATTCTGGTGAAACCTACAAGCCCCATCCCAAAAAAAATTTTTAAAAACTTAATGGGGGCAGCTAAGTGGCACAGTGGAGAGAGCACCAGCCCTGGAGTCAGGAAGACCTGAGTTCAAATCCACTTCAGATATATAACACTCACTAGCTGTGTGACTCTGGGCAAGTCACTTAATCCTAATTACCTCACCAAAAACAAACAAAACAAAACAAAACAAAACAAAACAAAACAAAACAAAAAAACCCCAAAGCTTAATGCACAGGATTCCAAAGGAAGCCAATGATACTGAAATAGTTTTGGTTCTTCTTTTGTTTGATTTTTTTAGTTAACAGTAGAAATTAGGTTTAGATCAATATCTCACTGATACCAAGATAAATTCCAAATGGATACTTGACCTAGATGACATCATAAACAAATCAGAAGAACTGTTTGTTCATATCCCTACCATTTATCAGTTAGGGAATAGCTCTATGCTTACAATTTTGAATCAGTTCTTATGTCACTTGTAAAAAGAAACTTTATCAGAGGAACTTGCTACAAAGATATTTTTTTTTCTCCCAGTTAACTCTCTCTTTTCTAATCTTAACTGTTTTGGATTTGTTTGTGCAGACTTTTTAATTTTATGCAATCAAAATTGTCCATTTTATCTACTTGGTCTTCTTTCTTGTTTTGTCATGAACTCTATCCCCATCCATAGATCTGAAAATTATCTTCCTTTTTCCTCTGGTTTGCTTATGAATTTAAAGCCATATTTTTTAAAACGTTCCAAAGCACTAATAGGAAAATGCAAGTTAAAGTAACTCTGAGGTTCCACCTGAAAAGTTTGGTAAAGCTGACAAAGAGAGAGGTGGGGGGAGAGAGAGAGAGAGAGAGAGAGAGAGAGAGAGAGAGAGAGAGAGAGAGAGAGAGAGAGAATGACTAATTTTGGAGGAGTTGTGGGAAAATAGGTATATTTCATGCAATGCTGGTGGAGTATCACCATAATAGCAACATGATCTTGATTACTTCTAGTTCATCAATATTCCCCCTGAAATGATGAGTATTCTGAACTGAATATAGTGGTCTAAATATGGACTAATCCATTTTTCAATCAATCGACAAACATTTATTAAATGCTTACTATGAACCAGGTACTCTCAACCAATACTTCGTTAGATTCCGTTATTAGGATCCTAGGATCGTAGATTTAGGGTTTGAAGGGAACTAAGTGGTCCACCCTTTGTGTTTGGACTGAAGTACGGAGAATTTAAGTCATGCAGTTGGTAAGTGGCAGAGCTATGAGATTCTCTGCCTCTCAATTCATTCCCTTACATCCATCTATATCATATTTTTTCTGGATCTTAAACCCAGAACTGGATGGAACTTGAGCCATGATATAGTATAACTTTCTCATTTTGCAGATATGGAACCTGCAGCCCTGAAAGGTTAGGTGATTTGTTCAACATCAAACTAACAGTAATTAAGACAGCTAGGATTTGAATATATGTCCTCTCTCAATCCAA
The DNA here is from genome assembly GCF_003287225.1 of Phascolarctos cinereus. Taxonomy (NCBI): domain Eukaryota; kingdom Metazoa; phylum Chordata; class Mammalia; order Diprotodontia; family Phascolarctidae; genus Phascolarctos; species Phascolarctos cinereus. The sequence goes on along the minus strand of NW_027556402.1, from coordinate 107,625,257 downwards.
ACCTGGTATTTTTTCTACAGGACACAACTAGCCATTAATGCAACCAGTCATGAATCTTCCTAATGTCATGAAGACATCCTCTCTCTGTCTTGTTGACAAGGATATCATGAGAATTGCTTTTTTCAAATGCCTTACTGAATCCAGATGTATGATGATGTCTTTAGTATTCTTCTGATCTAAAGCTGTCAAAGTTAGAAGCATAATTTGATCTTAGGAAACTGATGGGGGTGCCTTTCAATCAATACTTCTTTTTCTAAGTGCTCACAAACTATTTATTTAAAAATAAATTGATTTTCTATCTCTGATTCCATAATCATTGTTGTATACCTTTTCTTCCTATTTAAATTTTCAATAAGATCTCCCCCAAACTCCCTCCCTCTCAACCACCCCAAGTTTGCAGCAAATGGCTTGGTCTCATACTTACAATTAAAGACAATTAAAATCAACATAAAAGAAGTTCCTTTCTTTCCCCTCCTTCACTCTTCAAAATTTCTCAGCACCACTTTCTTCTGCATCTCTCTTGTTACAGAACAAGAGGCATCTCTCACTTGGACTATGACAACAGTGTTCTAATTAATTATTATAATTATAATTGTAATTATATAATAATGTATGTGTTGTCTCTCCATATTAGAATGTAAGCCCCTTGAGGGCAGGAATTCTCTTTCTTTTTGTTTGAATTTGCATCTTTAGCCCTTAGCACAGTCCTCGACACATAGTAAGTGCTTAATAAATGCTTATTGGCTAGTTGTTGCCTGCCTTAGATGCTGATTTCATTAAACTGCCTAACTATAGTGAACTTAAATTGTTTTACTAGACATTTTTAAATACACAACCCACATAATTTAATGCCATAACACCTGTTTTGGTTCTTTTTTCTTTGATTGATTTTTTTAGTTAACAGTAGAAATTAGGAGAGACAGAGAACCAAAACAGTATACATATATAAATATATATATAAATATATATATATGAAACTAAGTATAAATTAATATTCCTAAAACACAGATATGACCATGTCGCCACTCCTCTCAATTAAAAATTCGGCAACAGTTGCCTAGTGTCTCTAGAGCACAAACTATTCAGCTACTACCTCCTGTGGGGAGATTTTCCTAATCTACTTACTAGCCTCCTTCCCAATTTAACTTTTTTTTTGGCTTTTTTTTTTTTTTGGTGAGGCAATCAGGGTTAAGTGACTTGCTCAGGGTCACGCAGCTAGTAAGTGTCAAGTGTCTGAGGTTGCATTTGAATTCAGGTCCTCTTGACTCCAAGCTCTATCCACTGTGCCACCCCAATTTAACTTATTTTAGATATACTTTAGATTTATGATAAAATAAATAAAATATAAATAAACAGAACCACATAAACTCTTTGAAGACAGAGTTTGTTCCATTTTTGCTTCGGTGTCACCATTATCCAACTTGATGCTTTGATTAACAGTGGGTGCTTAATGTATTTTTAATAGAATAGAAATGAATTTCTTTGTCTAATGCAGAGTTCCTGTACCCTTGACCCTAATCCTCTTGCCATCTCCAGGACTTAATTCTCGAAGTCAGATCTCTTATCTCCCTTTCTACCCACCACTTGCCATTTACTTACAAATATGCTCAAGTCTCCCCAGTTGCCCCATATCATACATTCCCTTTACTGCCAAATTTCTTGGAAAAATTTTCCACATCTAAGGCCTTCAATTCCTTGCCATCCACTCTCTCCTCAACTCCAAATCAACTCTTTTCATCCCACCCACTCTACTACAACTGATCTTTCGAGTCTCACAGTGAACTTCTAACCACCAGATCCAGTGACCATCATTGAGTGACATAGGGAAATACTTTTTCTTGAGAGCCCCCCCAAAATAACTCCACCAAAAACCACCATGTCTTCCCAAAGAAGACACTTTAAAAATATATTTTCTTTTCCACAGAAAGTGTTTTCATCAGAAAGGAGGATCTTGTACTTACCTACTGTAATTATATGTTCTCTCCCCCATTAAAATGTGAAATCCTTGAGGGTAGAGACTATATTTGCCTTTCTTAGTATGCTTTCTGCTTAGCACAGTGCCTGATAGGTGCAAGAGTTTAATAAATACTAGTTAACTATTTAGCCCTCTCTTTGAAAAATTGTTAAAGAAATCAGCTGAAATATATTAAAACTCTCCTTTACATACACATTTCAGACAACACCTAGCAACAAACCAGAGGGCCTGGGTTCAAATTTCATCTTTGCTGCTTACTTTGTGACCTTGGGAAAGTTAATGTGCATCTCTAGGAAGAGTTTTCAGCCAAAAAATTTGTGGGATTGGACCAGAGAATCTCTGAGGTCCTTTGCAGCTCTAAATCTTACACATTTTCCCTGTGACCTATTCTACAACCTACTGGGGGCAGGGAGAGTTTCTTTCTGTTTCATAAGAAGAGAATGAAATATTATTGACTTCTGATTGGGAAAAAAATTGTCAATTATGGGTTTTCACACTGGTTTTTAGGAAATCACACTATGTAAACCTAATGTCTTTCCTTTTCTTCTGCCACATGGCAAAGAGAAAAGAACTGTAAGAAAGGGATGCTGGAGGGAAGATTCTGTCTTTCAATTTCCCTTGACACTACTTTGTCAGGTAGTTGAGCGAGACAGAGACTGAGATAGTATTGATAATTTGCAGTTGTGAAAGAAGCTGGGAATGGGAAATTAAACTTCAAAAAAAACTCCAAAAGAAAAGAGACAAAAGATTCTCCCTTTAAAGTCATAAAGGGAAAAATAGGGAAGGAGTAGGAGATATACTGGCTTATTAGCAAGAAGGGTACCTAGGTGTTATGGCATTAGATGATGTGGATTGTGTATTTAAAAAGAAATACAATGTCTGGTAATGCAATTTAAGTTCACTATAGTTAGACAGTTTAATGAAATCAGCATCTAAGGCAGGCAACAACCAGCCAATAAGCATTTATTAGCACTCACTACCAAGGACTGTGCTAAGGGCTAAAGATGCAAATTCAAACAAAAAGAAAGAGAATTCCTGCCCTCAAGGAGCTTATATTCTAATATGGAAAGACAACACATAAAAAGAAGCTGAAAAGTGGAAGAAGGGTATCAGGGTGGCAAAGTCTATAAAGTCAGAAGTATAGGCAAAAGAGGAATAAATCATGGCTAGCCTGGGCCCATTCCCAAAATGGGGGCCTTGAACAAAATTCATGAGGAGGAGGAGGAGGAAGAGGGAGAAGGTAAAGGAGAGGGAAAAGGAGAGGAAAGGAAAGGGAAGGAAAGAGAGGAGAGGAGAGGAGGGGAGGGGAGGGGAGGAGAGGGGAGGGGAGGAGGAGAGGGGAGGAGAGGGGAGGAGAGGGGAGGAGAGGGGAGGGGAGGGGAGGAGAGGAAAAGTTAAAGGAGAGAAATAATTATTAGACCCCAATCTATGCCAGCCACTGGGCTAAGTATTTTATAGATATTATCTCATTTAATTCTTACAACAATCCTGGGAGGTAAGTGGTATAATCATCTTCTTTTTATAGTTGTGGAAACTGAGGAGGAGTTTAAATGACTTGTCCAGGATCACATGGCTACTAAGTGTCTGATGCTAAATTTGAACTCAGGTCTTCCTAACTCTGGGCCCAGCACTCTATCCACTACACCATCTAGTTGACCCTCAGAAATAAAAATAATGGCATACACACAGGAGAGTTGTCTCAGTTTGTGCCTTCCAGAAGCCTGTATTTGTCATCAGTAATGAAAATGAAGGCCCTAAATCATGTTTGTTCAAATAATACCTAATGTTTTCCTCATGTAGAGATAACCCATGATTACTGTTACCACCAAAACAACTTTCTGTGCTGATTCTAAAAAAGCATGTGCAATTTTAAAAGAATGATAGGTTGTACTGAGCATATAGCATGTTCTTTTCTTTAAAGGCAATGAAATTTTTTTTATTGGCATCATATAAGACATCAAGTGATTCAGCTTTTACTATTAATAACTCTGTTCCAAACACCTAGTCCTAGACCATTCCCTGATCTCTGCAAGAATGATCCTGTATTCTCAAAGCCTTCAAATATGGGTGCATTTTTACAAGGAATAGCCAATTTGAGTCGGGAGAACCTACTCAACAGAAGGCTGGCCACCAGAGGATGAATTAAGCCACTCAACAATCCAAATCCAAACAATAAACATTTATTGTTTGTTCCACTTTACTATGTGAAAGGCACTATGGCAAGTGATTTAGATAAACATTAGCTCATCTGATCCTCACAACAACTCTGAAAGAGAGGTGCTGGTGTTATAACCATTTTACAAAGATACCAAGGCAAAAGTGAAAACATCCCTGTCTTCAAGGATCTGGATTCTCCTCCAGGTATGCAGCATGCACCCAGATAAGTAAATACCAAATACAATGCAAGATAATACAAAAATAATTTTACAGAAGGAGAGAGGGCTGACACCAGCCGGACAAGACACAGTCCCTCTGGGCCACAATTTCTTTACCTGAAAAATGGAGTTAATAATCTATTGCCTACACCACTTTGCTATTTTAAGGAGAGACCCTCTATTAAACCACAAAGGGAGTTGCAATCTGTTTCAGTGAAAGGATCAGTGAAATCATGGGTCCTTGAAGCTTTACAGTATCAATAACTGGAATTTTAGCTATTCCCATGGATCCTTCCTTCTAATTCATTGTAGTTAAATTCCACAATGTGAGGTATAAGCATATGATCCATGGTGCTAAGATTCTTAGAGCATACTTACCTGAAAAGCTCCCTTTTCCCACTAATACAGGGGCTCTTGACCTTTTTGCATATCCTGGACCCATTTAGCAACCTGGTGAAACTTATGAAACCCTTCTCAGAATAATAGTTTAAATACATAGAATTATAAGGAAAATCAATTATACTGAAATATAGTTATCAAAATATTTTTAGACAAAATCTCATTCTTTTGGTTAGGAACTGCTGCCCTAATCTGTTTTAGAATATTAATTATTTTACTTAACTTTCATTCCCATGCCATCCAGATCCAAAAGGAATCTGAGAAATGGGTTTGTTTCTGGCTTAAGTCCTGCCCAGAGTTTCTGGGACTACAATAAAGGTATCCTCCAAACATACTGCAGTTTATGTAGTGTATGGGGTGTTCAAGGAGCCCTTTTCAAGGCTGTTCATCCATCTTTGGGCCCACCTTTCACCCAACTCTCACCTGTGGCTCCAAGAAGCTATAGCGTGCACAAAGGCCATACCCCAGTAAACTGTTTTGGCAGGCAGGCTAAATTAGGTTGAAGGTAACTGATAGGCCAAAAACCCTTCAGTGACTGAGGGGGGTGTCTACGCCAAGCATATAAAGACTTCCCCTGGTGGAATGGGCAGATGAAAACAGTTTACCCCAACAGCCCTGAAGGTGTCTGGAACAGGTGGTGCGGAGTCTGAAAGCTGTCCAGACGTTGAAGATGCCAAGGTCATCATCCACTGTGTCCTGGGTCATCAGGAGCCATCTTGACTTGTGTCTTGCCACTGGACTTTTGATTCGGGAGGAAAGAGTGAAGTTGACGCCTTTGTGCAACTCTGCCTCACTTAAATCCAGTTCGTGCAAGAGTCAAGACATCACCCCCATGATGTCATTGGTGCTCTTTGAAAATGAAGGGTGAACCAGTGTGGAGCCTACCACTGTGTTGGTACAGTGTCTAAACCCAATTATCTGGGGTTTGGGCAGCAAGGTAGTATAGTGAATAAAACGTTAAACCTGGAATCAGGAAGACCTGAGTTTAAATCTAGGCTCAGACACTTACTAGTTTTGTGACCCTGGGCAAGTCACAGCCTCTTTGGCCTCAGTTTCCTCATCTGTAAAATGGGGATGATAACAATATATCTTACCTCCCAAGGTGATTGTGAGGCTCAAATGAGATAATAATTATAAAGCTCTATAGGAAGCACTATGTAAACTTTTTTGGTTGTTGACTCATTTCAGTAGTGTCTGACTCTTTGGGTTTTCTTTTTGGCAGAGATACTTGCCATTTCCTTCTCCAGGTGATTTTACAGATAAAGAAACTGAGGCAAATAGGGTTGAGTTACTTGCCCAGAATCACACAGCTAGTAGGTATCTGAGGCCAGATTTGAACTCAGGTCTTCCTGACTCCAGGCGCAGAACTCTTATCCATTGCACCACCTAGCTGCCCTATATTAATGTTAGCTATTTTATGATCATTGAGCTACAATCCTCACTTCTTTATATCTTCACCCCCTTCAATATGAAATAGTGACTAACCCCTTGACTTCATTGATAAAAGAAATTCTTGGAGGAAAATTTAGTGGTACAGGTTTGCAATGCAGTCTCAGAGAGTTGTGCAGAGCACCCAACAAGTCCACTATTTTGACCAGTATCATCCGGCCAGTATTTAACAGGGATATAACATGAATCTTACAGATTTCAATCCAATATGTGATATTGCCTCTGTTCTGAGGAGCAAAAATAAATCTTGGCCCCTGACATAGTCTAAGGACCTCTCCTTAGAATCATGTTATTAAATGCATAAAATAAAATTCACAGAATTGCATAAGAAACCAAAGGTTAATAAAAATAAAGATTTCTGTCCAATTTCATAGACCCTGTGAAATCTATCCGAGGACCCTGAAGGCCAATGATTGCACAAGCTAAGAACCCTTGCTCTTATGTGCAAAGGCAAATGGGCAAATTAAGGTAAAGTTAAACAGTAGGATTCAGAAATAAGGATAATGGTGCTAGATACTGTTCCTACACAATAGCAAGTCCAGTAAAAAAATAAATAAATAATGAAACAGTGAGAATCCTCCACCTTTATTTCATCTTTGAACTGGCTATTTTAATGAATTTATCATTAACTTGGGGGGCGGAGGAATCCCTCTCATAATTTCCATGCCAATATAACTGTGAGCCTCCTTAAAAAAAAAAAGGCAACAAATGGTATTTTTTTCCAATGTGAATGTGACAAACCATTAGAATGCTGATTTGTTTCACATAGGCCATTGACCAATCATAGGAGACCATTAAGTTGGGTGGAGGAATATTATCATTTGGGACTGAATCTGTAATCAAGTAGTGCATGACTATGCTCAGTGCCAATTCTACATTCTTGCTAATGCCCGCATTTTGTACTTTTAAAGATTTTTGTCACAGTTCAATTAAGTCACTTTATGTTGCATTTATTTTCCTTGATTTGAAATAACTGAATGTCACCCTTTTTTGTCATGCCATTTTTATGCAAGTTTTTTTTCTGTTCATTACAAGAAAAGAAAAAAAAATTATAAATAAAGTGACCCATTCATCAAGATGAAAAATGATGAATGTCTTGAACAAGGGGAAAGGAGTGCAAAAAGACAGTTCTTATTCTTAAATTAATGAAACTCTCTTGCAATTAATTTCTTATAAGCAAGAAATGTAAGACTTTAAGATCCCTGATGGAAAAGAAGAAAAGCATTCAGATTTACAACTGAAGGGCAAAACAGCTAAGCCATTGTAACTATGTGCTACTGAATGACCCAACCTGTGAGAATAAATGGAAAGATCAAGGAACTTTAATATCATAATTAAACTCCTATAGTACTTGACAGAGTTGCATCCCTAGGAATAGAGGGCTAGAGTTAGGAATATTCCAATCCATCCTCTGACACCTACTGATATGCACCCAGAGCAAGTGACCACTTAAGACTCTCATAGGCTCAGACAACTTGCTGTTTAAAATGCCACCAAAAAAGCTGATGATTTGCATTGGTAAAGGGAGTTTCCTCACCAGAATTTCCCTATGCCATTGAAATCACAGAAAAAGTGCTGAATTCAGAATCAGAACTTGAGTTCAGAGCCTAACTGTGCCAAACTCCCTGGCCCTGGGCAAGTCAGTTAACCTTGTTGGACTTCCATTTCTTCATTTGTAAAAGGAGAGGGTTGAACTAGATTTTTTTAAAAAGTCTATAATTCTATAATCCTTGCAAAAGAGTGAAGATTTAATGGGTCAAAGAATCAAACCACCAGGTCCCTTTAGAGTAACTGATAAGATGCTATCTCTCCATACCTGGGTTAAGTGAGAATACATTGAATCCTCTATTGAATTATTTAGTCAGAGACTAGATAAAGTGTGGGGAAAAGTCCTTGATTAATTTAGATATCTTTGAAACCCCTCCCTCCCAGATTAACTGGAGTAATGTTGCACCAGAATTATATTCCAATTGATGGAGGAAAAGCTGTCACTCCTGTGGGGCATCTATACAATATCAAACCAGTTTGGAACCTAGATTCAAGGATCCAGTGGCAAAGAGTACAACAATCCCTGAGAAGGAATCCCTATGGAGAGAAAAGAGATTTGGCCTCGGTCTCAGTCTCCCCTGACTGCCCAGATGCCCCGCCTTGACCTCATGGACTTCAAAGAACTGGAAGATTTGAGCTTTTTCATCATCCTCATTCTAGTCCTTGCAGTGCATCTGCATTAGCAGTGGCTGGTGATGGAGTCTGCATCAGCAACCACGGCAACGCCGGACTTAATGAAAAGAAAGGCAAATCAAAAGGAACCTAGCAGAAAAGTGACCCCACACTGACGGGGAGCTTCCTGAGTACCCTGTAAAGAAGAAGGGGCTTCTAGCAAGTCAGAGGGATGAGTTGCCTCCTTGCCATATATATGCTCTCTAAGGCTCATCCTACCATCCCCTGAACATTGCATGAGCCCCTACCAACTGCAGCCTTTAAAAAACCCATTTGTAAGAGCTAATTAAGTCTGGCTGACACATGTCTATGTCTATATCCACATTTATTATGTGTGTGCATATCTGTCTATATCTATAGATATGGTATATATCATACGTCTATATCTAAGTACACATTTGTTAAGATGTATATAGGTGTGTATGTATAATATGTATATATGGGTATAGATATAGATAAATACATATGCACATATGACACAGGCATATGCATTGTACATGATTATACATACACATATAATATGATTTCATTATATATGCATATATAACATGCATTATTACTATATATATACACATATGTATTATGATTCCATATATGACTATATATAATACACAATTATATAATATAATGATACTGCATATGTAATAATATGTATAGATATATGCAATATGTAATGACTGTTTATGCATGTATACCACACAATTATGTGTACATATGTAATGTATACTTATATGCATATATAATACAATAATACTGAATATATAATAACATTCATGGATATACGCAATATATTATATTATTTTATATGCATGTATAATACATAACTTTGTGTACATATATGCACATATACAATAATACAGCATATACAATATGTATAGATATATGCAATATATCATATGATTGTATATGCATGTCATACATAATTATATATGTAATGTATCATTATATACGTATATACTATAATACTGCATATATAATATATATAGATATATGCAATATATCATAGGATTTTATATGCAGGCATGATCCATAATTATGTATACATGTATAATGTAGAATTATATATAATATGATAATACTCCATATATACCAATATGTATAGATGTAATATCTGTAAATTATCATGGTACTGATAAACATACTGATAAGGGCTCAGGAACTTCAGCATTAGTGGAAAGACACTCCCTAGCTCCTCAGGTTCCCCAAGAAACCTGACTGGAGGTGTACTATCCAGCCTCTGGGGACCCAATTTGTTGTATTTGGGAGAAGAGATCAAAAGCACTTATATGATGTAATTTTAAAAGGGAGAAAATTCTAACAACAAAGGGAATCAGGAAATGCTTCTTATAGGAGGCTATAGCTGAGCTTTGCTTAAAGTGAGGCTTTGAAGAGTGGAGATGAGAAAAAGCATTATATATTGTGCATAGTATACATTGTGAAAATACGAGAAGGTAGGAGATGGAAATAGAGTCATAAATTTAGAGCTGGGAGATGCCCTTAGACGTCATCAAATCCAACACCCTCATTTTACAGATGAAGAAACTGAGGTCCATAACTGTAAAGTTACAGGCCCAAGGTCACACAGGTAATAAGTGACAAAGTCAGGATTCAAACTCAGGTCCTCTGACCTAAACTAGACCTCATTTTCCTCTTCTATAAAAGGAAGGGGTTGGCCTAAATTACTTTCAAGAACCCTCTTAGCTCTAAATCTAAGCTCCTATGATTTACATTACCCCCATATGCTTCACCCAGTGAAAGCTCTCTTTAGAAAAGAAGCACAAAAGGACCCTAAGCAAAGTCTAATGATTTATCAAGGATCCAGAGGAAAAGAAACAACCCAAACCCTTCTTTATTCCTGAATGGCTTCAGGGTGAGTAGAGATAAACCAGCCTTAACAGCTTAATTTCATTCCTGCTCTCCTTTCTTTGGGCAGCCAAGAAAATCAGACAAGCTTTGCATTATTTATGTGATTTTCCAGCAGAGGGGAGGAGAGTGTTAACACTCTTGTCCCTTTCCTCTCTCTTGACATTTAGGTAGAAACACAAACACATTTCTAAACACTAAATAAACAACAGAGCTTCACTCCAACTAATATGTTCTGTGATCACATTTGAAATGGAAACTTGAAGACATGTTTCTACCTTTTTCTTTCCCTTTAAGAAGCACATTTCCTATTATTGGAAGTCAGTACTAGGGCAAGGGAAACATCATTTTCTTATAATAGACTGGAGTATTGTGATTAATTTAAAATATCCTGTCTTAAAACACATGCCTTTCATTTCTCTCTTTTAATTTTAATAGAAATCAAAGGTACTAGTCTCAGGCCAGGCAAATGAAATCCGTGCAGATGACTTTAATCTGGCAGACAAAAGACAAACTCTGCTCCCAGAACACTTCAAATGCTCTTACTTATCAGAGTAATAGAATAATAAGACACTCAAAGCTTGAAAGTACAGCTGCTAGCCTCTAGTAAGCAACCAAATGTAAGATTCACAAGATAATGTCTTTCATGTTCAGGATTTTCCAAGGTCTTGCCACATGTCAGAATCCTCTCTAAAACATACCTGATAGGTATTCATAATGCAGAGGAAAGAACCCTGGACCTGTTCTCCAAAGGCCTAGATCTGTCCCCTACTAGTGAGGAAAACCACTCCTCCTCTCTAGCTGTTTTCTCATCTGTAAAAGGGGTGGTGGTTGGATCAGATGAGCTCCAAGGTCCCTTCCAAGGATCTAGGGATCTAGCTTTTCCTGGAATACCTCCAGAGGAAGACCATTCCAGTCTGGTGGTGGTTGTTTAGAGTTAAGGTTAGGGTTAAGTTATTGTTGTTGTTAAGGGTTAGAGATGCCTTCCTAACATTGAGGCAAGGTCCATCTCCCCATCCCATCTGCCTATTGACATATATACCCTCTGTCCTGGTGGCCTCTTGTTCTGATTCGATAGCTCCTCCCAGAAACTGAATGGGCCAACGATGTATTCATCTCTCAGCATGCTGAATTACAGAGCTCTCCATCATGCCTCTTCCCTTTCCTCTCCCTCACTCCTTGACTTTCAGCTTTCTTGGGTCTGTGTGTGTGTGTGTTATTTTCCTCCATTATAATTTAAATTTCTTGAGATCAGAACTATCTTTTTTTGTTGTTGTATTTATATTACTGGATGCATGCATTGCATCCAGGGCCATCACCAGTTGTCTTGACCTGTGTCTTGCCATTAGACTCCAATGACTCTGGAGGAAGAGTGAGGCTGATGACTGCCTTCCCACAGCTCTGCCTCACTTAAATCCCATTCACTTTCAAGTTAAGACATCACCTTCCTTATGTCATGGGTCCTCTTTAAGAATGAAGAACAAACAACGACAAACAATCTGCATTACCAAAGCTTAGCTGGGTGCTTGGCTCTTGATAAGGTTTTGATTTTGTTTTTGTTTTTTTTGGCTAGGCAATTGGGGTTAAGTGGCTTGTCCAGAGTCACACAGCTAGTAAGTGCTATGTGTCTGAGGCTGGATTTGAATTCCAGTCCTCCTATCTCCAAGGCCAGAGCTCTATCCACTGCAAGACCTAGCTGCCCCTCATAGTAAGCTCTTAATAAATGCTTGTTAACTGAAGGATTGATTCTAATTCATTCCCCTGGAGCTACACAGAGTAAACCCAATTCCCCTTTCTAGACAACAACCTTTGATGCCCTGGGCCTCCTAAACCCATGACCCCACCCTTTCCTTCCAAAGGTCCACTAACTTGACTCTACTATGTCTCTTCTCTGCACTAAGCTCTTGTCACCCAGTTTATCAGGGCTCCTGAGAGAGTTGAGACCTCCTTTCTACCACATCCTTTTTCCTGAAAATAGCACAGAGCCCTTTTTATGTTTATTGATTTTTTATTCAGGCTTCTAGCACTAAGCAATACAATACAACAAAGCAGAGATTTAAAACAACAAACCAAGAAGGTTGGATAAGGTAGTCTTTAAGGTCCCTTCAGGCTCTAGAATCTGGAGTATTGAAATCTCACTTTTTTTTTCTTTTCTTTTCTTTTTTTAAGCAATTGGGGTTAAGTGACTTGCCCAGGATCACACAGCTAGTAAGTATGAAGCATTTGGTCTGAGGCTGGATTTGAACTCAGGTCCTCCTAACTTCAGGGCCAGTGCTCTATTCACTGTGCCCCCTAGCTGCCCCAGAAATCCCACTTCTGACACATTGTAGCTACATGAACCTGGGCAAATCATTAATTTCTCTGAGTCTCAGTTTTGTCATTCATTCAAATATAAATTCAATTGAATTTAGGAAACAATTAAGTGTCCCATGTGTGAAAGGTACCATGCTTTAGAAACAGATATTCCGATAGAGCTATGGTCTTGTCACTGTAGGTACTGCTATCTTCTATCCCTGTTTGTCCTATGTGAGTCTCATCCATGAAAAATTTCCAACAAGGTACCCACTCAATGTGCTGGGGGCTTTCCTCTGGATCTCTTGTTGCTTAACTGATGCCAATGGAGCCTAAGGGCAGCTATGACAGTAAATGAGGAAAGGTTTTCAAACCCTGCCTCTCTCAATTTACGGGCTGCATGTTGCTGAAATGTCATTATACATTCCTGTGTTCCAGTTTCCTCAACTGTAAAAGGAGAGGAGTGAATCCCACCTAGCCCTAAATCCATGATCTTGTGATACTATGGTCAGCTGATTATTCATCACTCTGAATGTATGACAAGCTCACTTTTTTTCCCCACTCATACATTGCTATGACGACATCCTTTCCACCATTGCTCCTGAACAATTCCTCCTTGGTAATATGTTGCAGCAAGGTCACATCCATCATTCCTCTCTCCATTTGAATCACCATGAACACGAATTCTTTGGTAATAGTGTTATTCATGACTTGTAGCTATGTACCACCAACATATGGAACTTTGTCCCAGGGAGAAGCTTGAGGCCATAAAGGATCTAGGACAAAATCAAATACCATCTTCGGTGTCAAAGAACTTCCATTCAAAGTAAAGAAATTTGCAATCCTGTTGGTCTTAGGTTAGAGTAGTAAGTCCTGTCTTACTGATCTTTAATCCACCTCTTCCTCCCCATCTTTGTCCTCCTCTTCCTTCTCTTTTTTCCCGTCTCACCCAGTACAAGAGCCAATCCCAATTGATCAGCATGGAGGTGTTGATGTATTTGATGGCGCTTCCACGCATTTTTTACCTGGGCAAGTTCACCTTTCTTTAGGCAGTCTGGTGACTCCCCGCTCTCAAGGGTGCACCATTTTGTTGCTGGACTTTTGTGGACGTGCAATTGACATAGTCCACTGCAGCACAGAACTCCAAAGCTCAAAAATTTTCCAAGCCTTTGTCTTCTTGGTAGCTGAAATTACAGATGTGCACAACGATGTTCAACTTAAATCAGAGATTTCCAAACTTATTTGGCCTACCATGCCGTTTAAAAAAAAAATTACTCAGCGCCCCTCCCTGGAAATCTACTTTCTTTAACCCTTTAACTTTTTTTTTTAATTTGAAAAATGACACATCTTAAATTTAATAATTTATTGTAAATTTGTAAATTTTCCTGCATTGAAATTTTGATGATGCAATATGGCCTGTAACCATATAGTATATTGTAAACAAGTCATTACACACACATATTCCTGCTGGTGCATGCCAGACTTCCTGACAATGCACAACCCATTCACCTGTCAAGACTTACTTTATAAGATCTATTGATAGACTTGACCATTTATCAGTTATAACTTGCATGTTGTATTTAATTTCGATAATAATGTAATCACTACAACTTTAATTCTGTTACACAACTGATAAGACATATACCAATGGTTTTTCAAATTTTTCTTATCTTCTCTTCTTTCCTTATGCTTCCACTGCCCCTTATGTTTATTCAATGCACACTCTCCAATACATTTTGGGAACCAATGGCTTAATACTTAATATACTTGAATACTTAAATATACTTAATGCTTAAAATACTTAAATACTCAGTTTCAATCCCCCCTTAACTCTATTGCTTAATTCTTTCTGATTAGTAGGTTATTTACCCTAATAGAGAAGGTGCAATCGTTTTGCTTTCTCTTTTATGGTTCCCAATTCTAATTAATCTGTATCTCTTTTTTTATGTTGCCAGTTTTTGGTCTGTTTACCTATACCTCAAGGATCAAGAAGGAATCAAGCCAATTTCTGATGTACTCATTAATAATATCGATAATTGTTTGTGTGGGGAGGTTTGCAGAAGAGGTTGAAACTAGTGGTAAAAATGAGATTTGGGACCATTTGTAATTTTCATTTACCCATTCTATCCCTATCTCCCTTTACAAATTAGAATTATCAACCACTAGCTATAATAGAGTTAGCTGTATGTGCCTGACTCAGCTTTTCAAGTGAAGTAGATTTTTTAAAACTGTATTTATATGCTCCTTCATTCACAACTCTTTAGATGAGTTTATTTTTTAGGAGGTGAGGTAAGTTGGAAAAGTTCATAGAGTAGACAATTAACCCTTACTAACATGACAGGTTCTCTAAAATGAATACAAAATAATTATTTACTTTCAATCAAGTTTATATTTGGGAAAAATAATAATGCTCTCAATTACTTCTAGAATATTATCTCCTTTTTAATTGTGATTTAATAATTTCCCCCAAAATAGTCAACTGAAAAAACATTAGCAAATAGTAACCCATGAGTTTACTTTTACATATTTATAAAATTTGTATGTGAATGATCTTAGGATTCAGTGATCAATATAATCATATGACAATGCTACTAATTAATTAGTGGAATATCAATCATACAAGTATCCACTAGTAATAAAACTAGTCATAATAATAACAAAATTTATTTGGAGGAACAAAAGATCCAGAATCTCAAGAGAAATAGTGAAAAAAGATAAGAATGAAGGAAAAATATCAATTGTAGATTTCAAATTATACTTTGAAGCAGTAATCATCCAAATTATCTAGTTTTGACTACAAAGAAAAACTAATAGTGACACAGACCACTAAAGGAAAACCAGAAACACATAGTTACCTAGGGAAGAGCCCCTTCTTTCACCAAAAACTACCAGTAAAACTGGAAATTAGATTTATAGGAGCATTTTATACATTACACCAAAATGAATTCAAAATGGATACTGAGCATGAATATTAAAGTTCACATCATAAAAATTTTTAGAAAAGAACCAGTTCTGGGGCTTTTCATAGTTATGTCCAGGAAGAGATGTCTTTTTGAAAATAAGTTTTTATTGCTATCTTTTATTTTTGCATTACCTAAATTTCCTCTTGTACACCTCCTGCCTCAACCATAGAACCATTCCTTAGAACAAATAATATTGAAAATCAAAAAGAAAAAAAACAGCAAAACTGATTAACAAATCAAAAAAACTCTGATGTTATATACAGTGTTCTACACTCCTGAACCCTAACCCCTGCCAAGGATCAGGAGAGGTGTATTCTCATCTCTCTTCTTTAAGGATAATTATGGTCTTTATAATTTTACAGTAGGCAGTCTCCATTATTTTGTGCTGGTTGATCTTTCCTTTTCCATTGTAGTTATTTTGTATATTCTTTTCCTGGCGCTGCTTACTTTGCTTTACGTCTGATTCCAATAAGCCTTCCCATAATTTTCTGTATTCATCATGTTCATAATTTCTTACAGCACAGCAATATTCTATTACATTCATGCATCACAATTTGTTTAACCATTCCCTAATCAATGGGCATCTACTTTGCTTCCATTTTTTTCTTTCTTTTTTTTTTTTGCTATCACAAAAGTGTTTCCATAAATATTTTATTGTATATAGAGTTTTCTTTCTGTCATTAGCTATGAGAAGAATCCTTAATCAAAAAAGATGGACATAAACACAAAAGGTAAAATAAACAACTTAGATTATATGAAATTGGGAAATTTTTTTTGCATTTATCAAGTCAATAAGCTAGGATAAAACCTAGGAAGCTGTTGATTTGGGAAAAATCTTGGCATCAAATATCTCTGATAAAGTATATGATCTATTTATCTATTCATCTGTCATCTATCTAATATATATATATATTATATTTGTAGATGTATATTAGTTTTATATATATATATAATATATATATATGTGATTGATAGAAACATATAAGACCAAAACACATTTTTCAATAAATAAGTGATCAGAAGGTATAAACAAGCAATTCATTAGAGAAAAATCACAAACCATTAACAACCATATGGTAAGAGGAAGTATGGCATAGTGAATGAAGAACTGTCCTTAACTTCAAGGTGAACTGGGTTCAAGTCTTGCTTCTGCCACATACTATGTGATGGTGGGCGAAGTCATTTAATATCTCAGTGCTCCCAGGTAACTGTCTAAAGGTGACAATTTTTGTTGATACAGGAAATTCCATACTAGAAACTCTGTATAACAATGAAATAACAAGGCAGGTCCAAAAATATAGTGATGATGAGGATGATGATGATAATAATAATAATAACAACAACAACAACACTTATATAGCACTTACTATGTGTCAGGCACTGTGCTAAGCCTTTTACTCATTTAATTCTCAGTATAACCCTGGAAGTTAGGAACTACTATTATTCCTATTTTATTATTTCCCCTTATAGGGGAAACTGAGGCAAACAAAGTTTAAGTGATTTGCCCAGCTAGTATCTGAGACCAGATTTGAACTTTACCTGAATGTATATGTGTGTAATGTGTAAATTATATACACATTGTAAAGATATGCCTATTTATATATACACATGTATATCTTACATGAAAGAATATTCTAAATCACTAAAATAAAATACAAACCAAAACAGAGATTTTAGGGGTCTCCTGGGGTTTTACAGATCAAAAAATTGGCAAAGTTTACATAAAATGTGAAAAGTCAGTGATGGAGGATCTGTGGAAAGACAGGAAAATAAGTGCCCTGTTGGTCAAACTATGAGTTGATCCAGCCATTTTTAAAAGCATTTCAAAATTACATTACAAAAATGATGTGTCTATGCTTTTTTTACTGAGGCAATCAGGGTTAAGTGACTTACCCAGGGTCACAGCTAGTAAGTGTTAAATGTCTGAGGCTGGATTTGAACTCAGGCCCTCCTGACTCCAAGGCCAGAGCTCTATTCACTGTGCCACCCCAGCTGCCCCTTGTCTATGCCTTTTGACCCAAAGATCTTACTGCAAGGCATATACCCTAAGGAGGACAAAGAAAGAAATAAGGGTTCCCATAGAGCCCTAGTAAGAGAATTAATAACAAAGTAGACATTCAAGAGCTAAGAAATCATTAAATAAACTGTAGTATGTGAATGCAAAATTACTGTACTGTAAGAAATGATGAATGAAGAATTCAGAGAAGCACAAGAAGATTGATATGAACTGATTGAGGGAAAGTGAAATATGGAGAACCCAGAGAACAATATTCAGTCCTACAGAAATGTAATACAAAGAGCAAAACAGAGCATTGTGTAATTATAATGATCAAGTATCTTGAAAAGATGAAAAAAATGCACCTTATTTCCTCGCTTTAAGAGGTAGGAGATTCTGAATATAGGATATTTCATATACTATCAGAATCAATTAATGTATCAGGATTAGTTTTGTTGAACTGCTTTTTTTCCCTCTCTTTCTTATTCATTATTACAAAGGCTGACTTTCTAAGTAAGAGTAAATGGAAATATATATATTATATATATATATATATATATATATACACAATATATATATATAAAATTATATATATACACACACATATGACACATATATACATATACATACACACACATATATACACAGATGTGTACATATACAGATTTATATATATGTATCATGTGTGCATATCATGTATAGATATCATATATATATAATATATCACAAATACATACCTCATATATTCTGATAAAATGACATAAAATAAAATAGATCAATAATTTAAAAGAAATTGTTCTATTTGTATAACATGGAAACAAAAGCTTGTATGCCTACCAAAAGGAGTGAATGACAGGCTCATGATAATGTGATTGCTACTTGCAGGAAAATGTCACACCACCATCATCAGTGCCTATGCTCCCACCATGATAAACCCTAATGAAGTCAAGGAAAACTTTTTATGAAAACCTAGAGACTCTTATCACCAATGTGCCAATCTAATTCTGGGTGACTTTAATGCAAGAGTAAGCTCAGATTACCAGACTTGGCAGGGATTCCTTGGGAGGAATGGAGTTGGAAACAGCAACAGCAATGGTCACTTATTTGAAGACTTGTGCATCTCATGACCTTCTCACTACTGACAGTTTTCTGTTTACCTAAATGCAATGGATGCACTCTTACAAGAAAACACCGGCATTTAATAGATTGTGACTGTAAGGAGAAGAGATAAATGGGATGTGAGAGGGATGACGGCA
This sequence comes from Phascolarctos cinereus, assembly GCF_003287225.1. Classification (NCBI taxonomy): domain Eukaryota; kingdom Metazoa; phylum Chordata; class Mammalia; order Diprotodontia; family Phascolarctidae; genus Phascolarctos; species Phascolarctos cinereus. The sequence continues at coordinate 107,606,469 of NW_027556402.1, read as the reverse complement.
ATGTGTGGCTCAGAGTGTGGACTGATCATAGACTTATCTTCTCAAGCTAAATATTTGCATTCAGCAAAAGTGTGACTCAAAGGTAAATGACGACCACAAAACTTAACGTTAACATAATAGAGCACTTCTCCGAGTGGAAACAGTTTGTTGCTAACTTGGAGGGAAAGTTAAGCCAACACATGGTTGGCAACAATGGAGCAGAAAAGGAGCTTTCAGAGATTTGGTGTGCAGCACCTCCTTTGCTCATCTGGGTCAGAACACTTGCAAACATCAAGACTGGTTTGATGAAAATGATGGGGAAATTCAGAAGCTGCTAAGTGAAAAACAAGAACTCCACAGGGTTTACCAGCAGAATAGTTCATCCTTCTCTAAGAGGCAACATTTAACTCTAAGCAAAGCTTAGAGAGATGTAGGATTCTTGGCTCAGTAAAAAGGCAAATGAAATTCAGTTTTACACTGATAGTAACAATCCTAAGAGCTTTTATGATGCCCTAACGGCTATCTCTGGGCCAAAGACCTATGCATCTCAGCTACTCAGTACTGAAGGAGCTACATTCCTTAGTGATAAGGAGATGATCCTAGAGAAATTGGCTGAACACTTCCATAATGTTCTCAATCAATGCTGAAATCAACCTCTAGTTGAAGTCAATTCCTAACTGACTTTTCAACTGGAAAAGAGGTTTTGAATGCCAGTAGGCATGTTTCATGTGGCAAAGCACCTGGTATTGATTCAATTCCACCTGAGATTTAGAAGATGTGTGTGTGGGGGGAGGGTCCATTGCTCATACAAAAGCTGACTGAAATTTTCTAGGTTACATGGCAAAAGGAGGTTACTCCAATAGTTCAAGGATGCCTCCATTGCCCATCTCTATAAAGGTAAAGGAAATAGATTGTCCTGTGACAATCACAGGGTGGTCTCTCTCTTACTCACTTACTTAATAGGCTGATCCTTCACCTAGAAGATGATCATCTACCTGAGAGCCAGTGTGGCTTCAGAAAGGGCCGAGGAACAGTTGATATGGTGTTTGCTGCACAACAACTCCAGGAGAAATGCCAAGAGAAGAACAGAGGTCTGTATATAACATTTATTGATCTGACCAAGGCCTTGGACGCTTGTCAGTTGTTAGGGCTCATGGAAAATTATGTCAAAATTTGGTTGCCCAGAGAAGTTCACTGGTATTGTATGTCAATTTCATAACCACATGCTTGCCCAGTTTCTGGATAATAGACAATGCTCTTGCTCTTTCCCAGTCACCAATGGAGTGAAACAAGGCTGCTCCCCTGCTTTTTAGCATGATATTTTCAGCCATGCTGTCAAATGCCTTCAATGAGGACAAATACAGCATCAAGGTCAGCTATTACACTGATGGTAAATTCTTCAACTTGAAAAGGCTATAAGCCAACACCAAAACAGAGGGAGTGTTGATGCATGATTTTTTATTTGCAGATAATTGTGCACTCAATGTAGCCTCTGAAGCTGAGATGCAACAAAGTATGGATCGATTCTCTGCTTTTTGTGCATTAGCATTTGGCCTAACAACACCAAGAAAACACAGGTGCTCCATCAATCAGCACCACATCATCCATACATGGAATCTTCAGTTATAGCAAATGGAAAAGTTTTGAATGCTGTGGATAAGTTCACTTACTTCAGCAGTATACTTTCCAGGGATGTACATGTTAATAATGAGTTTGATGCATGCATTGCCAGAGCTAGCTCAGTGTTCGGGAGGCTCCAAAGGAAGGTGCGAGAGAGAAGAGTTATTTGACTACCAAACTGAAGGTCTACAGAGCCATTGTGCTGGTCTCATTATTGTGTGCCTGTAAAACCTGGACAGTATACCAGTGCCATGCTGGAAACAATCGCTTCCATTTGAATTGTCTTAGGAAGATTCTGAAGATTACCTGGCAGGATAAGATACCAGACACTGAGGTCCTTTCTCAAACTAAACTGCCAAGCATTTAAACTCTACTGCAGAGAGCACAACTCTGATGGACTAGCCATGTTGTTCGAATGTCAAACATAGGCTTGCCTAAAGACTATTTTATGGAGAGCTCACACAGAGCAACTGCTCACATGATGGTCAGAAGAAATGATACAAAGACACTCTCAAGGTCTCACTAAGCACTTTGGAATTGATTACATGACATGGGAGACATTAGCGCAGGACTACCCAGCATGGTTTTCCTCCTCGGAGAAGGTGCTCTGCTGTATAAGCAAAGCAAAATTGAAGTAGTTCAAAAGAAACATGAGATGTGCAAATTTAGAGAATCCACCCCAAATGTTCATATGGACTATTTCTGTTAGATCCGTGGTGGAGTATTCTGAACTTATATTGGCCCGATCCTCTGCAGTTGGACACACTGTAATTTGACTCTAATATAATGATGTAATTTTAGTCCTCTCTGAGAAGGAAAGACAACTGTACCATATATTATATATTTTCTCTACATATGTTTATACCTATATATGTGTGTATGTGTGTGTCATATACCTATGCGAGTGCAAAGTATTTCATATATTATTTGTATATATTATAAATATATCTATATATTTTGCATATATAATATCATGTATATATACATGATATAAAAATAAAATTGGTCAATAATTTAAAAGAGATCATTCTATTCACACAATATGCAAACAAAATTTCAGAAATAACTTTGTGCAAGGATCAATCCACTAAGTGCCAATATCAAGCAAGGTATAAAATCAGGAGAAATATCCTCACTTAACATGTTCACCCTGGTCATGGAGCACATCCCGTGTGAAACCTAAAGAAGAATGTTTGATATCCTTATTGATATGTTCTTCATACACCTGTATTCTCAAATGATATTAACTAATTTCATCAAGTCACGGAAGACTCTTCCATGAAACCCACATTAGTTATTTAATTCATTAAACTAAACAACTACACTAGAAAAACAAAGTGGATGGAAAACAAATGTTTTCCAAATCATGACATGAAGCCCACTGATTACGTAAATCAGTATGTCTATCTTGGGCAGATTCTTCAAATGAAAAATGAGCTGTTGCTACAATTAGTAGAAGGGCCACATTTTTGAAAATGCACAATATTATCACAAAAGATGTGCTCATATCATAATTCTTTACACTGCTTTTAGGCTGGGATGTTTGCAGTATAATAGTGAAGGTAAGAAGCAGGAAGGAGTCGTTTTCTTTAAAAATGAAACAAAACAAATAAATAAGTGATTCTCTGAAAGAGGGCAGAAGGAGGAATACAAAGAGAAATGTGAAAACAAAAGATATCAATAAAAATGTATTTTTAAGATACTGAGTATACATTTGTCTTTTTATTTGTCCAGTCTTTTATAGATTGCAAGCCCCTTAAGGCTAGACACAAATATCTGATAACTGCTTCTATATTTCTCCACTGACCATCACTCCCATTACCCTATCCAAGTGTTTTCCACACTCAATAAGTTTTTAATTTTGATAACTGAGTGAACAGGTGTCCTTTACATATTTTTCCATCAAGTGTTCTAACAGTTAAATCCTGAGAGAAGGGATGGTTGGGTAGAAGCATATTTTTGACATTTGAAGCAGGGTAGACATGAAACTCACAATGTTTTGTGCATGCTGTTTTTTGGAAATGTTAAGACAGCTTGGCAAATCACTTTCTCCCACCTGGGTTACTTTCCATAAGAAGAAGATTAATTGCTTGGATGAAGACAGGCTTGCATAATTTATAAACATGCATGGGTTCCACTATGTTGGACTAAATTCCTTTGATCAGATAAAAAGTTGAGAAGATAAAGAAAATGAGTGGACATGGCATCTCTTTTTAAATAAGGGTTTAAAATGTCCCCATGCAACATTCTAGTATCAGAAAAAAATTTGATTTACCTGCTACTGAGATGATAGATCCTCTTTAATGGTCTATGTCATATTGAGGGAAGACAGCTAAAAGTGTTTACAAATATAAGATTAAAATACTCTATTATCCTGAGAAAACAGGAAAATATTCAACAAATTGATTTTGCAACAGAAGTAGAAATAATCATCAGATTCGTAGATAAACTGGGAAAACTTTGAGAAGAATAATAAAGAGAAAAATTTAGTTTCTTTACGCTTAGAATTGAAAATTTTGATCAACAGTGTAATGTCACATTGGAAAAGTAACAATTTAAGTGAAGATAAGGGGTTCTTTGTATTAGATAAGAAATAAAATTATTTATTTCTCGACATCCATGGTAGGGTGTTCATGGGGATCATAGCATACAGTTTGGAGTGCTAAACTTTGAAGGAGATTGAATGGACTAAAATACAAAAAGTAAACACAAAAATACTAGGACCATAAGCTATTCAGTCAGCAACTTAAAATTATTCATTCTATTGCTATAGAGGGATGGCATGGAAAAAAATGAAATCCACAGGGAATCTTCAAATCTCATTTTAGGCAAATGTTTCAACTTCTTTCTCTTCACCAACACTTTACTAAAGCGGCTTATAATAATAAAATTATCTGATTTGAATTTTACTTTCCCCTTAAACTCTGCTGTCATGGTGAGATCCTCCCAGATCCAATCACAGCAAAAGGGATAGTTCAGGAAAGGGCTAGAGAAAACCAAAACATGAGTGGGCCTCTTCTGAATAATCGAGAAGTTGCTGAATCAGAATCAAATGGTGCTCAAGGATTTCATTTACCCTTACTATTCCCATCTCCTATTGGCGGTTGGAAGTAATAGGCTTTTCTCCGGAGTCCTAATATTGTGTTTAAATCAATCTTCTAGGCAAAGTTTTAAAAAATGGGATGAATCTGTTCTTTCATACACTCTCTGTCTTTCTGTCTCCCCTGTCTCTCACTGTCTATGTCTCTCCTTCTCTGTCTTTCTCTGTCTCTGTCTCTCCCTTTCTCTCCTCCCCTGTCTCTGTCTCTCTGTATCTCTCTGTCCCTCTATTTCTCTACTCCTCTACCTCCCTCCCTCTTTAACCTTCCTTCTCTCTCTCTTTCACTCTATTTCTCTCCTCCTCTGCCTCCCTTCTTCCCAATCTATATAGCTTGAAAAAATATTAATCACACAGATATGTACATATGGATTTATAATATCACATATGTGTGTATATATATATATATATCTAGGAAATGGTAAGACCATATTGTAAGTTTATTATCACATATGTGTCTATACACACATACATGTGTGTGTGGACTCATATAAGTCCATATGAGAGGCAGTCTGGCATAATGAATAGAGTTTCCCTCAAAGCCAAGAAGATTTAGGTTCACTCAAGTCTTTTATCTGACACATCCTGGCTATGTAACTTTGGGCAAATCACTTGACCTCACAATGCTCTAGGTAATTTCCTTAAGACAATAAGAAGCAGATAAGTTGTTGACTTGAATTGGTAGAGATAATTTTCTCACCTGGCAGTTCCCTATGCCAATAAAATTACTAGTCCAATCCCTATCCCTTATAAATAAAGGGATATAATCTCCATGCCAAATGGCTGAATTATTTTGCTGTAGATTCAAAGTTAAAGGGCTCTGGTTTTAATTGGGCAATTATTCATTGAGGTGTTTATATATGCACATCTATAAATGCATGTATGTGAATATACGCTACATATATATAAATATAAAATGTATGTATATAAAATATACATATATCATGAGTGCATGTGTGTGCATACATACTTACAAATATATAGATTTCCTTAAAAAACTCAGGTGCCCCCCCATATTTTCTGATCTATTTTTTTAAAATAATATCTCCCTTTTGATAAATCTTTTCATTATTTTATATTTACTGATTTGTGTACATGTTGTTCTCCCTCATACCACCCTCCAGCAGATGTAAACCCTTTGAGAACAGGGAATGTTTCATTTTTTTTCTTTGCATCCTAATGTCTAACACATTGGTTCTACATAACAGGTGCTTAATAAACATCTGTTGAATTGAATACATATGTACATAGATGTATACACATGGGCTGAGCATACAGAGGGTGAGATACATTATTATTATGTTATATGTGCATATAGGTATATATACACATATACGCTATATACACTCACCTCTGCTAGTCACCCTAACAAGGGGCATAACAGTAAAAATATTTAATAGACTTAATAGTGGAAAACATCTTCACAAAGTATCTCTAGCAAAGTAATTGAAGTACTTGGCATGGAGATTATGAAATCATTATCCCTACAGATATTCAAGACCAGATTTAACACCCAACTATCAGAGATAGTGAACAGATGATGATACCAGTCCTGGCCTTTAAATCAGGGGATGGTCTAATTATATTTCTAGCTATCTCCTCCTATTAAATGAAATTCAAGATCCTGCAAAGATCAAAAATATAATCCTTGTCATTGTTTAGTTGAGTTTTAAAAGGATAAATGCCAAAGACCTTTGTGTTCTGTCGACCAGTATACTTAGAAAGCCTACACCAATATCTATAATCTAAAGCCTCAAGTCTATTTTTTTTTCACTATTGTTAGAATTGTAGTCCAGCTCACTTCCTATGAAAAGAGAGCTGAAATCAACATAACAAAGCAGCTGCATGGTAGGTGATACTTGTTCCCATAAACCCCAGGATAACAGAGGGTGACATGGCCTCTTTTTCCAACATAGTGATATCTTGTATGGATGGAATTTAATAACTCTGTTGAACTTTGGTCATTCTTATTTGGGGCAATGCTTCTCATTTGGGTGCAAACTCCTACAGCTTTACAGGTCAGCACTTTTATCTGCATTATTTCTATAATATCCCTTTCATATCAGGCCAGCAGCTGTTCTGCTCATTTACCCTAAAATCCATTCCATTTCTTAAAGAGAGGTTTATGTTTTAGGCAGCGTAAGCATTTATTTTTAGGATTGCAGTTGGGAATAAGAGGGAAATTTTCTCTGAAAAGTACATTTGCCCATTCATTTGTGCCACATGATCCACGGAAATTGCTTTTCTATACTGACTCCTGGGTGATTTTTGCCAATGTGATACATTTATGCAGTTTTATTAATTGTTTGTGATTTATACATAGTTCTACTAATATTTTCTTCACCAAAAATTTTGACATTACTTATAATACAATCATAAAATCATCAGGGAACTCATGGGTCAGCTAATCCAAGTTCTTATCCAAATGTAAAACTGCTTAAATACTCCCCATGGCTGGAAAACTCACCACACCTTACTGAAGCTGCCCCTTACATTGTTGTACAGGGCCAGTTATTAGAAATTTCTTGCTAATAAATCTGAAACATAAATTTACTTATTGTAAAAATGAAGGTTGAATGGTCCATAAAATAACAATGATCTATACAGAATGTAAAGTATCCTTGTATTCTATACTCTGGGGTTCTATCTCAGATCCTTACTGCTGTTCTTGAGCTACAAGACTTTTACGATGGTGATAGGGAGAGGGAGTAGCCAAGATGCTCTTTTTAAAATGTCCACTTTTCTTCCTAATTTTCCTCTGCCTTATCTATGATGGAATGCTTTTTTCTGGAGTTACCATTATCCTATTACAAAAGTCCTGAGGCTCTCCAAAGTGACATATTGTAAGAAATAATTCATTTGGACCCTTACTCTATTCCAATCAGTATTAATCAGTTGAATATTCTACATAAATCATACAGTGATAGATGGGTTCTCATAGTGGGCCTCAAACTTTAATGTAACATTCACTACTTGTTTACCAAGTCATGAGGCTCACTTGCACAACCACAAGGATGCTGACAAAGATATCTCCATCCTGTTTTGCTCAAATTCTATGTCCAAACCCAACATGGTTGGGATGCTTTGGAAATTCTCCCAATATATTTTTGTACCTTCATACCTCTCTCTCTCTCATCTAACATAAGAAAATGACCATCTTATGACCACTTTAGTTAGTAGAGACACCCAATCTCTGACATCCCCCTTCCCCCGAGCCTCTGATATATGTTATTTTTGGCCTGCCAGAGCAAGGTCTATCAACCAATGAGATTTTGTATTTTGTAACTACTCTTTTGCATATTTGGGTATCAAACCCTATAAAAACAAGGTGGCAGAAGTAGGAGTATCTCAGATCATGAGGAAGATCTGCAGTCTACTTCATCACAGGGGACCATGGACCCTTAAATAAAGTACCCTTGGCTTGGAGCTCTGCCTCAGTCTCTTTCATTGTAGATTGAACAATTTTAATCCCCACAATATCCTCACTGGAACTTCTATGAGTTCCTCCCCTGATTAAAACATGAACATCTATGGATCCCTTTGTTCTTCTAGAGGATTCTTTTCAGTTGCCATCACTAGCCTTGCGCCAGCTTCTTTGCTTAAACTGACACTTCCAAAGACTAGGGATATATGAGCCAGTTAGTAATTAGAATGTACAGTGAGAGACTCCTTTTGACAGGCCATTTTCCTTCCTCTGTTTCCTTACTGTGGACAATCTAAATGGCCCACAGACTGTATTTCAAGAAATTATATTCTCAAAGCAGGTTATGTCTGACTCTTTGGTCTGCAAAATCTATGTGCATGGATCTCAACAATATAGGCAAGAATAGGATTGTGCATTGTATTCTATGAATAATTTTGAGCACTGAATAAAATCTAGGTTAAGGAAAGGTAAACCTTTAGGTTTAGCTCTTCACAAAGATCACCCTTATCTCAGGTTTACTGAAATCTAGCCAACAAAACTGTTTTCTGGAGTTTGATTAATGAGGGTCAATTGGAAATGAGTGCAAATACTATGTGCATTTAAGCTGTAAACATTAAGATTATTCATAATCCTCTTAAATTTTTCTATTTTTTTCTTAAATTTCATCAGTCTTGTTAAAATAAAAATAGTCTGCTGCTGTGAGGAGAGGGTTAGTTATCTTATTTAATTTCTATTTTATTTTATTGGCTCTGTGGGTTACAAAACAGAAAAATAGAATTTGAAAGTTGATAGGATCTTAATAGCCCTCTACTCCAAATCCTACACAAGAGGAATTCCTGCTATGACATACTTGAGGAGTGGTGATCTGGCCTCTGCGGGAGACCACTACCTCTTGAGGCAATCCATTCTCCTCTTGGGTAGATTTAATCACTAGGAAATCTGCACCCCCCCCCCCAATCAAGCCTAAATTGATTTTATTTTCTGACTTCCATCCATTACTCCTGTATATGTTCTCTGCAACCAAGCAGAACAAACTAGTTTTACTGCAATAAAGGTAATAGAAGTTTCCAATCCAATATTCTTTATATGGATAACCTAGTTTAGAATCAAACTTTCTGAAGGTTAATTTCATATGCAATGCTTGTATTGATGGAGAAAGGTTGCCATGGTATTGTGGGTAATGAGATGGTCTCAGAGTGAGAAAGACCTGGGTTCACGCTTTGCCTCTGGTACACACTGGTTATGTGCCCCCTAGGCAAGTCCTTAACCTCTCAATAGTATAGCAACTCTCTAAGACTAAAAATTGTGTAGCAGGTATTCATCAGCATTGTCATAGGGAATTTTCTCACCAAAAGGTCTCCATACCAGTTAAATCACAGGTCTGGCCTACACACACACACACACACACACACACACACACGCACACAAGTATAAAAACAACAGGATAGAATGAAGAGAATATTGAACTTGTAGTCACAAATAACTTGGGTTCTTATCCTACCTGTGATACTTGCAGATGCTGTTATCCTGACTAGTTACTCTGCATCTACATATCTTGGGTAATTCTTTAGGAATTCAATACTAAGTCATAGCTGGTAATACCATAGAATTTATATAATAAATCATAATTAGTGGTTCCCCAGGACTAATATATTAAGTCATAACTGGCTAGAATTTGCATTGGTGAAGATACTTCCTATACCAGGAGTACCCTGTGCTTATAAAAACCACATATCCTTGGAGGATCATTATTGGTTAAAAGATTTTGGCCCTTTTTACACGTGGCTCAGAACTGAGGCATGAACACATTGATTCTTAGGGTGCAAACACATGTATATGCCCTATAAAATCAACCATACAGTTTTCTATTATCTTCTGCAAAGTACTAGAGGCTTGGGATTATGCCCTGCCACAGATTAAATCGAGTTTTCCATTCAGGTGCCCTAGGCAGCCATTGAGGCTCCTAAATGGCTAATGTAACTCATAACAATAAAACTGGATGGAGAGTTTCTGTTGTTGTTATTTTACTTCTAGCACTGCTAGATTATAGTGCAGTGGGAGTGTGAATCCCAGCCTGCTGCCTTGAAAATGTTCCCATATGTCTCATATGATAGTATTGGCTCAGATAGTACAAAGACATTTCAAAATACCCCTAGAAAGTGACTCTGCTCCATATTTTAAAGCAGTGTTCCATGCTCATTGGTCCAGTAGGGGTATCATGTTGCTACTACTTTTCTTTCTGCAAAGGGAGGAAATAGAAGTAGAAGAAAAATAATGGTCCCCTCTGTGACGGGGCTCCGTGTGATGAAAGCTGGGAAGACGTCACTCATGGAGAATAAATACCCCTACAGGAAGCATAGGCAAAGAAATGTTACTTGAAGAAATGGTTGTTTTCTGAGGGATCCTTAGGCCCAGAGTCCTCTACCCTCCCCTTTTAGCTTAATCACATTAACTTCCATTGCGATAGTGATTCAAAATTTAGGAAACCCTTTTCTAAACAACCCTTTTGAGGTGATGAGTGCAAGTTTTGCCATTCCAGTGTCAGAGAGGTACTAAGTGTCAGATTCTAGGCTTGAACCTAGGTCTACTAGCATTAAGTCCAGAGCTCTTTCCACTTTGCTATAATGACTCACAGAGGATCTCTACAAGGGTACATTTAGATTGCAAAACCTCTGAATAATGTTTTTCTTTTGCCCTGGGAAGGAACTCAAATTTTACATTATCTCAGAGCTGGAAGCTCTCAGAAATTAGAAACTCCATTTCCTTTATGTAAGGCACAACTTTGTCCGTAGTATATACATAACAGAGGCAGATGGGATGAATGGATATACAAAACCTAAGTCAATAGAGTGCTGGGTTTCAAGTTGGGAAGTCCTGAGTTTAAATTCTACTTCTGAGATTTACTCATCAGCATCATGGTCAAGTCACTAGTGCCTGAATTCCTCTATCTAGAAAATGAGAATGACGATGCCTTTAGTTTCTGCTTCACAGGGAGATTAAAACAAATAGAAGACTTGGCAAACCTTGAAGTGTCATATAAAAGTCACCAATTACTATTATTATTGCAAAACTCCTATTATACCTAACAACAGGAGTCCCCAGTGCTTATCACAGTGCCTAGCACACAGTAAGTGCTTAATAAATGTTCATTGACTTGTAGGTAGTTATTCTGGGACTGAGAGTTATTAGAACAGATCTGTGTATGGATTGTAAACCATCATGAGTCTAATAAAAAATCCAATAAGAAAATCTTTGAAGCAATTTCATACAAATGGGGCTTACGCCCATACAAACTAATCCATATTTCTGTGGAGGAAGGGTGACAGAGAGAAGTCCAGACTCCTGCAATTTCATTAGTATGAAGAATTAATAGTGTAAAACTTCCCTTGAACAACGTAGCTCAGAAATAATTTATAATTATAATTTAAGACACAGACCTGTGTCAACCTCTAAGACATTAAATGATTTGCACAGTCACCTAGTTATTAACTTGGAGAAGCAAGATTTGAACTGAGTTCTTCCTGACTTTAAGGCTCATTTTCATTCCAATGTACTATACTGCCTCTCCTACTCATAGAGAGTAAATTTTCTATGTGCCCTTTCCTGGCCAAACATTCTTTCTGAATGTTTTTGTTGTTCATTCCTTTCAGTTGTGTCTGACTTCTTCATGACCTCATTTGGGGTTTTGTTGGCAAAGACAATGGAGTGGTTTGCCATTTCCTTCTCTGGCTCATTTACAGACAAGGAAACTGGGGCAAACAGGGTTAAGTGACTTGCCCATGGTCACACAGCCAGTAAGTGTCTAGGTCAGATTTAAACTTAAGAAGAAGAGTCTTCCTGACTCCAGGCTAGGCACTCTATCCTCTTCACCACCTAGCTGCCCTGAAGACAAATTCCTGCTAATCTCAGAGCGCCTTATTTGCCAGTAATAGCAGAAGCCATCTATAAATACAAGCACACAACAGCAAAAAAAATGCTCTTATTTGTACCCATCTGATCTATGGGAACCCAAATCCAAGATTAGAAGCAAAGGATAGACGGCTGAGTCCTGCTGAGAATCACACTTTGCAAAGGAACATAGAGATATGTTTGGAATAACAATTTTAAAAACTACATAGGAAAGTAGACATTCTGTTCTATACACATCACATTCCTGACTGTTTTAAGTGTGTACCTGAGTGCTCACCAACCTGAACAAAACCTATTTATGCTCCTGTCAAGGCCAATTGTAGCCGCACAGAATTTGATATTTTTAAGGTATAAAAAGGGCATGATTTTCAATTAACACCTCATTTCTATAAGTCTTTCAAAGTTTACTAAGTATTTTCTTCACAATAAATGGGAGTTAGGTTAAGTCTTGGCATTATTTTAGAGAAGAAGAACTGGAAGATCAGAGAGGTAAAATCATTTACTCGTAGCCACACAGAGAAAGAGTAAGAGCCAGTTTTGGACTCTTTACCTCACTTGTAAAATGGGCATAATGATAGTTCCTATGGCATAGGCTTGTTGTGAAGATAACATATGTAAAATGTTTTACAAACCGTCAAGCTTTGTGTAAGTGTGAGCTGTTGTGACTGAGGCTAATGTTCTATCCTATGCTGTCAGAATGGACAAGATTGCAAGACTTGGAATTCCTGTCCATTTTCTCACACTTACTGGCTGTGTGACCCTGGCTTAACCTCTCTAAGCCTCATATTCCTCACCTCATAAATGGTCTAGATGACCTCTGAGGTCCCTATCAGCTGTCTATCTATGATCTGATGATCCCAATGAACTGAATGGCCCCCAGAGGTTGGATGGGACTCCTAAATGTGCTGCTAAAGACAATGCAAGGACAAGCAAACAAACTTCTGCTGGGAAGTGAGAGACCTAGCCAGTCAGAGTTATCACTGCCATCCTAAGAAGACCTCAGCAACTCAGCCTAGCTGACTTGATGTCCATACATAAATGCCAGCAATCAAAAGACACAGGAAGAAGCTGTGGTAGTTATATCCCCACCTGCAAAGACCAACACAAATTTCCCTATACCTTGAGAAATGAAAGACAGCATGGCATAGTGGATAAAAAGCTAGCTTTGGAGCCAAGATGACTGGATTCAAGTCTTGCCTCCAAGACATACCGACCGTGTGGACTCTAGGTAAGTCCTTAGTACTAAAGGCAACTCTCTAAGACTCTAAGTGGCCAAGAAGGTGCCCAGGAACTCACACCTCCTAAGTATTCTCTGCGCGCTTGTGTGTGCGCACGCACGCACACACACACACACACACACACACACACACGCACACAAACACACGAACTTCTGCATCATGTCTTATCAGGCACCTTCCTCCAACCCCACCCAATCTCCACTTTTCAGCTTCTTTTAGTACATTGACTTCCCCTATTAGATTATAATCTCCATGACAGCAAGGACTATCTTTTCATTTTTGTTGTATCCCCATTTAGCATGGTTCCTGGCACATAGTAGGCTCTTAATAAATGCTTATTATCTTGCATTGGTAGACATCATTTCCTCAGCTATGCATTCACAGTTCCAGTCCCTATCCCTTTTAAACAGCAAAATCAGTAATCTATAACGATACTAATTTCCTGCTAACCAAAGCAATGCATTGAAATGTTGATAACTATTTTAAAGTTACTTCATTCTCCCTTTCACTTCTCTCTCTCTCTCTCTCTCTCTCTCTCTGTCTCTCTCTCTCTCTCTCTCTCCTCCCCCCCTATTCCTCCCCCTCCACTTCCTCCTCATTCTTTTCCTTCTCCTCCTCATCCTTTTCCTCCCCCTTCTTGGAAGATATCTTGTTTATCATAGAAATTATGGTGCCAAAGAAGGTGGGGGAGGAGTGTTCTGAATGAATACTGTCTACCAAAATATATATACACCATACCATTCTAGGCAAAAACTCTACAAGCTATAAATATAGCTACATATGATTCTCAAAGCAGGGCTGACACTGTGGCTTGCACAGAGCAAAATTCAATTAGGAATCATACCATTGAATCACTTGGAATCAACTTTAAAAGTCAGGCATAGAAAGCCTGCTAGCCTCTGAAGAAGTACATATCAATCTTAGCTGTAGAAAATGGGTAGGCACTGAGCTATTTGCCAGGATAAAATAGAAGCCCCAGGAGGAAGAGATAAATATGAATTTTCCCTCTTCCCCACACTATTCTTTATTCTAATCTCGACGATCTCATTGGTGGGGGATGTTAGCAATTACAATTTTTTTTTGAGAATGTTATAAAAACCTGCATAATGACTCATGTAGCTGCCTCAGCTAACAAGCTAAGGCCTAGTCATATACAGGGATTCATTTTGCATGATGGGGCAATTTGAAGACCAAGTGGTACTCACTGAATATGCAGACCCAGTCCATTAAGTCAATACTAGCAAATTCAAGCAAATACTGAAAAAGAAACAAATGAAAACAATGGTGCATGGGCTATGAGAAGATAGACATGCTAACATACTGTTCACGAAACTGAATAGATTTAACCATTTGGGGAAGCAAATTAGAATTATGCAAGAAAAGTTCCCAAACTGTTCATACTTCTTGATCTAGCTGTCTCACGATTGGATTGGCATCTCTAATGTGGTCAAGGACAAAAAAAAAAAAGATTCACTATATACCAAAATATTCATAGCAGCACTTCTTTTGACAGCAAAAAGCTAGAAACTAAGGAGATAGCTAGGTGGCTCAGTGAATAGAGTGCTAGGCATGGAGTCAGGAAGACCTAAGTTAAAATCCAACCTCAGATATTCACTTGCTGTGAATGTGACTTCAGGAAGTCATACAATCTCTATTTGCCTTAAACCACTGGAGAAGGAAATGGCAAGCCACTCCAGTATCTTTGCCAAGAAAAACCCCATATGGGGTCATGAAGAGTCAGACATGACTAAACAACAATAAAGAAATAAAGTAGATTGCTAGTGAGTGGGGAATTTCTAAAGAAAGGGTGACACATGAATGTTGTGGAATATTATTGTATAGTAAGAAATGATGAATGAGAAAAATTCATAGAAACATGGGAAGATTCATTCCAAGAATTGATGCAGAAACCTATAGAACCAGAAGAACAATATACATAGTAACTATAATAATTGTTCTACATTTAATATTTGGAAGGGACCTCAGGGGTTATACAGTCAATGAGTCAGCCTGAATAGCATTTATTAATCACTTACTATGTGTCAGTCACTGTGCTAAGTGCTTGGGATACAAAGAGAGGCAAAAAGTGTTGCTGTCCTCAAGGAGCTCACATTCTAATGAGGGAAGAAAATATGTAAGTCTATCCCAATCTCCACTTTTAATAGATGAAGGAATTGAAAGCTACAGATGTGAAATGGCTTGCCTGAAATCACACACATGGTAATTGAGGATCTGCGATTTGAATCTGGGTTTACTAACTCCAATCTAACACTCTTTCACGATATATTTTAAATAAAAAGTACAGGAAAAGAAAGGCAAAACTTAGAATAATAATCATTAATAATAAGAATCAATAATCAAAACATTATTATTAATATTCTTATTAATAATAGGAAATTCTTATTATTAATAATAAATTCTTATTGTTAATAATAGGAATCAATAATCATAATAATCAGTCTTGGTCCCAGAAAACAGATGATGGAACATACCTTCCTTGTCCTACTGGAGAGAAAGGGGATTACGGAAACCCAATGTCGTATGCATTATCCAAAATGTAGTGAGCATATCAGTTGTTTTTGCTTAACTGTTTTGCTTTATTCAGTTCCAGGGGCAAAGAAGGAAGAGGAAATACATCCCAAAATGGCTGTGGTATTAAAACAAAAGGCATCAGTAAAATATATTTTAAAAATAAAAATAAAGAGAATTGCCATAAACAACAGCACATCTGCCATTAGCCATAATTGGGCTCGGGAAAGAAACAGAAGCTGAATGCAATGCTGGTAATTAAGGAACAAGCTTTTGTTAACACTAGAAATCATGGGGTCGTGATTCCACAGACTTTGAACTTATTATAGTTCTCTAGACTAGTCTATTTTTGCACAGGTGGTATATTTCTATTTTGTATAGCACTAAAGTTTCATCCTGGCTAGGAGACAGGTCATTTATCTATTCAAACAATTTACTATCCATTTCGGAAAGGGATGAGCATTTGCAGAATCTAGGATTACCATGGAAACCATATTCTTAATCCCTGGGGACCGGGAGGAACAATTGGTTATGAAATGGTGATGGGTAAATTGCAAGCCCTTGAGTACTGCATTCTATTCTCTCATATCTCCCTTCTAAGCATATGGGTTTTTATTTGGTTACCCCAAAGAATGAACTCATCCTTCCAAAAGGGCGCCCATAACACTTTGATCAGGTAACTGCTAGCAAATGTGGTGTTTCAGCTGAGAATCCAAATTAAAAATCATAATGGACATAAAAGAATGATTACAATTGTCATAGCAGATGTTCCGTCTCTTTGGAAAAAATAACATCATGCCAGATGAGCAGAGGTTCCTAAGTAAAAGAGGAAAATCACCCCAGTAGGCACAACAGGCTGCATTCCCTTTAGCAGAGTCATAATCACACTACTTTGAGACAGCGCTTGAATTTCAGAGGGGTAGCCCCTCAGAGACAACATCAGAATGAGTCACCTGTTTCCCTCAGTGGTGGCATCAAGTGAGAATTTTCAAACCTTCTGGCATGCTTTACTGTCCCTGTTTATTTCTAAATAAAATGAGGGCTAACCCAAGTGAATGTTTCCACTATCAAAGAAGATACTGACATCTAACCACACTCCACGTTTCCAGAGGAAAAGAGGTAAATACAAAAATTAGACCTGCAGGATATTAGTGCTGCAAATAGGAAAAAGCAAAGTGAACAGTTTTAGGATAGGATGTTGTCATTGAGGGGAAGTGGAGGCTATATAGGCATAAAATTAAATTTATTTTTTGTTTTCCCTAACTTTATTATATTATTCTCTTTCATGTTCTGCTTTCTAGCTGAACAGTACTACTCGTTGATGCCACACAAAACATTCTGTCTCCCTTCTTCATGGTTTTTTGAATCCCTCCTTCTTTCTAGCTTTCTTCAAGGCATAGCTCATGTGCCACCTCCCATGATTTTCCAAAGCTTTCTATTTGTTAGCACTTCCTCTCTTTCCTCAAATAGTCAGGTATATCCTTATTATGGCCATAGTGATATACATCTTTCTCATTTGAACTCCATTTGAACTCCTCGTAAATGCGTGAATTGGATCACACCTGTGATGATAGCCAATCTACAGAGGTCAGCAAGCTGGAAATACAAGTGTCAAAATTTATGGTATGCTTGCCATGATTTATATGAAGAAAAAGGGGTAGCTGCTTGGGTCTCTGCCAAGGAAATGCAATGATGTTTCAAGAATATAACTCCTATTACAGCCTTTAACCAAGGTGAGAAAGACAGCAGCATCAACCATTTGTTACCAAAATATCATTTTAAGAGCAACTCCTACTTCTATGTTGTTTTAAAGTTTGTGGGGGTAAAGCCAAGATGGTGGACTTGCCTGAGCTCTATCAAATCCCCCTCAAAACAACTTTAAATAATGCCTCAAAACAAATTCTAGAGCAGGAGTGAAAAAAAGATGGAGTGAAACAATTTTCCAAAACAAGACAACTTTGAAGGTTAGCAGGAAAAGTCTGTCACACCAGGGTGAGAGTGGAACACACTCCACGCAGACTGCAGCAGTATAAGCCATGCCACAGGAAATCAGCAGCAGGCTTTCGGGAAGACTGAGTCAGTGGCACGCAACAACTGCTTCCAGAGCTTTCAACCCACAGATGGTAAGGGGGCTCGACAACTGGTCAGAAGATTACAGAAGTAGCTTTGATGTCACTGGGTGCAGGACTCTATTGAATTGCCTATTGTCAGACCTAGATCGTAGTCCCAGAACAAAGAGGAGCACTAGCACGCCAGAGTTTGTGGCCGCAGAGAGTGTAGACCCTGGTCACAGTTCAAGGGAGGAAAAGAATGCTTGTGGTTACTCACAGACCATAAGAGTAGTAAACATGCCTTTCCTTAGATCATATCTCCTTATCCACATCCAAAGGAAGAACTGTGGAATTTGAATGCAGATCAAAGCATGCTATTTGTTATTTTTTTTCTCTTCTGTTGAGTTTTGTTTCCTCTTTCTGGTGGTTCCTCCCATTGTTTCTAATTTTTACTTACAACATCACTAATCTGAAAATATATTTAATAAGAATGTATATATATATATATATATGTATATATATATATATATATATACGTATATATATATATATACATATATGTATATATGTATATATATATATATATGTGTGTGTAGCCTATATCAGATTGTGCTCTGTCTTGGGGAGGGTGGTGGGGAGGAAGGGGGATAAAAATTTTAAACTCAGAAGCATATGGATGTGACTGTTGATAAATCTAAATAAATTAATAGATCACATCTCCTTGAAAAACTAAAAGCTTACAGACCCCCAGAATTAGCTCTGAAAACAGCTGTGCAGAAAACTTGAAGCTTGGAACAGTGCCCTCTCCACCCTGGGAGCACAGCTCAACTTTAACACAAAGCTAAAATAAAAGAAATAAGCTTTTAAAAATGGGCAAACAAACAAACAAAAAAGATCTTGACCATAGAAAGTTACTATAGTGACAGAGAAGATCAAAACACAAATTTAGAAAACGACAACAAAATCAAAACTGCTACATCCAAAGGTTCAAAGAAAAATGGGAATTAGTCTCAAGTTCTGAGAGACTTCAAAAAGGATTTTAAAAGAGAGGTAGAGGAAAAATTGGGAAAAGAAATGATAGTGATGCAAGAAAAAATTTTTAAAAGAGTCAACAGCTGGGTAAAGGAGGCACACAAAAAAATAAACTGAAGAAAATGACATCAAAAAAAAAAAACAGGATACACCAAGTAGTAAAAGAGACACAAGAACTCAATGAAGAGAAAAATGTCTTAAAAAGTAGAATTGTCCAAATGGAAAAGGGTATACAAAAATTCAGAGAAGAAAAGCAGAAATGCCTAATGGAAAAAAAATCTTCAAAAATTCACTGAAGAAAAGAACTCCTTAAAAAATAAAATTGGCCAAATAAAAGAGGAAGTACAAAAACTCAATGAAGAAATTTTTTTTTAAATTGGTATTGGGCTGGTGGAAGTTAAAGACTCCCTGAGACATCAAGAAGCAATAAAACAAAATCAAAACAATGGAAAAAATAGAAGAAAATGTGAAATACATCATTGGAAAAGTAATTGACCTGGAAAATAGATCAAAGAGAGATAATTCAGGAATTATTAGACTACCCGAAAGCCCAAATAAAAATATAAATAAGAGCTTAGATACCATCTTTCAAGAAATTACCAAGAGAAATTGCCCTGATATTTTAGAACCAGAGGGTAAAACAAAAATTGAAAAAATCTATAGATGATCTCCTAAAAGAGATACCAAAATGAAAACTTCTGGGAATGTTATAGCCAAATTCCAGAGCTAAATTAAGGAGAAAATGCTGCAGGCAATCAGAAAGAAATAATTCAAATATTGTGGAGCCATGGTTAGGTTCACACAAGATTTAGCAGCTTCTATATTAAAGAATCAGAAGACTTAGAATTTGATATTCCACAGGGCAAAGGAGTTAGGATTAAAACCAAGAATCCACTACCCAGCAAAACTGAGTATAATCCTTCAGGCTAAAAGTATATATTCAATGAATTAGAGAACTTTCAAGCATTCCTAATGAAAAGACCAGAGCTGAATGGAAAATTTGACTTTCAAATACAAGACTCAAGAGAAGCATAAAAAGGGAAACAGGAAAGAGAGATCATAAGGAATTCAATAAAATTAAACTTTCATTCTTACATGGGAATATGATACTTGTAACTCCTAAGATCTTTCTCATTATTTGGGCAGATAGAAGGAGTATACATAGACAGAGGTCACTAGTGTAAGTTGAATATGATAGGATGACATCTAAAAAAAATAAAATTAAGGGGTGAGAAACGGGAATGAACTGGGAGAAAGGGTAAGTGAGAGACAGAATGGGGTTAAGTATCTGTCTTAAAAGAGGCACAAAAGAGCTTTTACCATGGTGGGGGAATATGGGAGAGGTAGGCAGGAGCTCTTGAATCTTACAGAATTGTCTCAAAGAGGGAATAGCATACACACTCAGTTGGGTATAAAAATCCATCTTGCCCTAAAGGAAAGCAGGAGGGAAAATTTTAGACTTGCTGGAGTGATAAAAGGCCAAAGTCATATGGCCAGTATGTTCAGATGCAGGACTTGAATCCAGGTCTTTTTGTCTTGGAGGCTATTTTACCCCACCATCTGTCTCTCACC
Organism: Phascolarctos cinereus; assembly: GCF_003287225.1. Taxonomy (NCBI): domain Eukaryota; kingdom Metazoa; phylum Chordata; class Mammalia; order Diprotodontia; family Phascolarctidae; genus Phascolarctos; species Phascolarctos cinereus. Next base: position 107,586,018 of record NW_027556402.1, on the reverse strand, counting down.
TGATGACAGGGGTTTCCTTAGTCTATCCGCCACTTGCCTCAGGTCCCACTCAAGTTAGGTTATAGATGGATCTGAATCACATCAAGAGTTGTATTCCCAACTCTGAGGTCCTAGAGCCTTTGCTGGGATTCCTAGGGTTGATAGAGAGGAAGATTCTAGGGGCAGAAAGTGTCTTGACTTCAAGGCAAATGACAAAATACCTTATGCTGACCTTATGCATAAGACAGTGCAATAAAAACTGGATGATCACATCTAGGTTTAATTAAATTAAATGGAGAATATCAATTATTAGTTCTTTCACTACAGACGACTGTTTCCAGTGTTGTGCTACAGAGCTCTGTCTGTCTCTGGCCTTCCTCTTTAACATTTTTAATAAATGTGTGGATGAGGACATGGTTACCAGATCTATAAATCACAGCTGAAAGGGATAATTAATTCAACAGATAAAGGTATGAATTCAAACTTATAAGTACAGTAGACTGAAACCAATATGATATGATAGAGGTAGTTACAAGTAATATCTGTTTGTTAGTTTGAACCTAAGCCAGCTTTGTTAGAATGCTTACAATCTATCTTTTTGGCAATAGAAAAGATCTGGAGGTGGGGGGAGCAATACCACAAGCTTAATATAAACTAACCGTATGTCATACCTGCTAAAAGTTTTTTTAAAGATGCAATCCTATCTTGTATTATCAGTAATAATGTCATTGTTGCTAATGTGAAATTATATAGAACATGTGTGCACATCTTACTTTTGTATAACACTCTATACAGTTAACAGAGTTCCTTAACATAGATCATCTCATTTAATAATGAGATGATGGGAGAGAAACAGTGTGTTCATATGAAGGAAAGTTGTAGCCTCACTGTACTCTGTGTAGATCTGTTCAAGATACATTCAACATCCATCTGGGATCTGTATTCAATTCGAGGCACCAAACTTTAAGAAAGACGTTGACAAATCAGAGAGAATCCCAAGTAGGATGACATGGATGATTCGGCATCTGGAACTGTGATGGATAGTTTGAAGAACTGAGGAGAAGTAATGATTTCTTAGGAAAGGTCACTCACTGAATTTGATGGACTTATTAAGTGCTACTACATTCAATATGCTACAACGCTGGGCCCTTGGAGAGATACTGAGATATACCAGATTCCTTCTCTTGAGACAAATTAAGGTGTGATAAGTATACATAAAATAGTTGTATGACTAGAACAAGCCATTTAAACTTTATTTTGCTCAGTTTCCTCATCTATAAAATGGAAGTAATAATAGCATCTACCTCCCAAGATTGTTGTGAAGATCAAATAAATAATAATTGCAAAGCACTTAGCATACAGTAAGAGCTATGCTGGGAAAGATTGAAGGGAAAAGGAAAAGGGGATGGCAGAGGATAAGATGGATAGTATCATGGAAACAACAAACGAACTTGGACAGAAGAACCTGGCCAGCTCTGGTCCATGGAGTTGGACATGACTGAATGACTGAATAACAAGGGCTAGGTAGTGTTAGCTAGTAGTACTAGTACTAGTAGTACTAGTAATACTGAGGCATGACTGAAAAAATAGATTGGAACCAATTACAAGAAATTCTTGAACGTCAGGCTAAAGCATTTGGACTTTATTCAAGAAAACATGGAACTATTGAACATACACGAATACTGAAGTGGCGCAATCATACCTGTGCATTTGGAAAATTAATATGGCAGAAATAACTAGAATGAGTTTGATGAAAAAAGACTGGTGGAGGGCAAATCAGTTGAGAAAGAATTACAATTGTCCAACCAGCAGTCAAGGCCAGCCAGAATCAATCATTAAGGGTCTAGTTCAAGTCAAACTTTTTTTTTAAATTTTTAGTTGGTAGAGATAAAAATAACAAAAATAAAACAGTTGTTAATGTAGTTTACATTTTACTGGGAAACAGTTCACTTCATCCTGAAATGCTTATGATAAGAGTAAGCAAAAAACCAAAAACCTTAAAATAATCACAAATTTTGTGGCAAAATCTGTGGCAGGAGAAGCAGCAGAGTAAAACTAAGAGGGATTTGAAAAGATCTTTCAAGAAAGGTCAATATATATGTGGATATTTTGGTGACTTAAATGAAAATATGGGAACATGAGAGGGTAGCCAAAAATATGTGGGAAAATATGGTTCATACATAAAATACAGAAGATTCAAAGGATCTCTACATCACAAATACTTCATTCCAGAAGGCTGTCAGAAGGGACTGGATATAGGAAGCACCAACAACACAAACAAGAAACAAATGAATACTGAAGTGCAAGAGATTTCCAAATCAGGACTCTAGGTGCAGTCAGACTATCAATTAATTTAAGCAGATGTCAAAAGCAACAGCAACTGAGAAGAAAAGCTTAAAAGGAGAAGACCCTGTGGGAAATGACAATAGCTCTCATTTAAGCTATTCAAAGACTTCACTGACTCTGGAAAATGGAAAATTGATAAGAGAAAATATATAGACTATAATTATTATCACTTTCTATAAAAGCTTAACCAATTGTAAAGCAGTCTACAAAATAAAGACGGAAGGGCCCCAGAATCACTCCACCCAGGAAACAAGATCACCTTGTCAGAGAGAAATATGGTAGCTAAGACAAATGCTTTAAGAGATATAAAATCACTTTTAAAAATGTTACATAGGAAGTTGGAAGACTCTAAGTATTACCACCTCAAACAACAAAACAAAATAAAATAATAAAAAGTAGGTGAGAAAATAAGGCTAGAAAGCTTTGTGTAAGGCCCAGATAAGTCAAACCACCCAAAGAAGATTTATCAATGAAACTGGAAGGACAACAAATAGATTAAAAATGGAACAGGTCTACATTTCTCTACTGATCTATTTCTATCTTTGATGACAGTGAAATTTGGCTTCCATTACCTCAATAGACAATACGCAGTGTGAGCCCTTAAGCGAATGAAGATGGGAACAGAAGTTGGACCAGATCCAGCATGAGCAGAGGAAATCCATCCTGAAGGTGTCACCATCTTGAAAACATTGAGGGATCATTTTCAAGATTTTTCAAGTAAGGTAAACAATCAAATGACCAGAAGAAATCATGGGTGATATTTAGTATCCTAAAAAGGTTAATTTGAGGACATTGACACCTATCAAGGCATTTTTATCTCTATTTAAATCTTCACAGGAATTATATATCTACTTGTTGGAAAGTGATTTGTAATTATGTTTTATAAATATATGTCTGCATGTGGGGGGGGGGGCGCGCAAATATCCCAAGAAAGTCAAAGGCAAAAAGAAAAGTCTCATAGATAACAAAAATAAAACAGTTCTTAATGCAATTTACATTTGACTGGGAAACAGTTCATTTCATCTTGAAATGCTTATGATAAGAATAAGCAAAAGCAAAAACCTGAAAATAATTGCAAATTATGTGGCAAAATCAGTGGCCGATATTTAGAGCAGCACTTTGTGTAGTAGCAAAGAACTAGAAACAGTTGATGTCCATCAACTGGGGAATAGCTAACAACGTGGCATGTGAATATAATGTAAGAAATGTTGTAAGAAATGATGTGAAGAAAATAGGAAGATGTACACGAAGTAAAAGATTTACATGTAAGCAAAGGGAAAAATATACACTGACTATAACATTGCAAATGGAAAGAACAACAGCAGCAACAAAAACTGAATGCTTTATAACTATAACAATCAAACTTGGCCCCTGAAAAGAGTAAAAAATACAATACTCTCTCTTTTTTTACAGAGGCTGGGGACTAAGTGTATGCAACATTCTATAATAGTGTCAAGCTTGACTGATGTATCAGTTAGTTTTGCTGAACTGCTATTTTTTTCTCTCTTTTATTTTTTATGAAAAGTGATAACTCTCTGGGGAATAAAGGGAGGAGGGACATACTTGGAAATTCCAGTGATATGAAAACGAAAGACACCAATAAAAATTTTTGAAGAGAAAAAATCATCTACATGTTTATCAAGAGTATCCTTGGTGAAAATGAAAGAAGGAAACTGGCAATCCATTCTAGGGGAGACCACACTTTCATAGTCATGCAATTTTCTCAGAAGTGCAGAAAACACAGGATTCTGCTATATTTATTGTTGGTTGTTTATTTAGAAGAATTTCATTCAGTAGAACAAGACAGTCATAAAGTATTTCTTCCAAAAAGGGATCTTGGACCTAGGTATGTTTAAGAAATGGTGAGATGTTGTGAAGAAAGTAGGATAGAGTCATTCTCCAAGTGATAAATAGTCAAAGGATATGAGCAAGCAGTTGTCAGAAGAAGAAATAAAAGATATCTACATTCATATGAACAAAATGCTCTAAATCACTACTGATTAGAAAAATGCACATTAAAACAATTCTGAGTTGCCACCTCATACACATCAGATTGGCTAATATGACAGGAAAAAGAAAATGACAAATATTGGAAAGGATGTGAAAAAATTGGGACATGAATGCATTGTTGGTAGAGTTGTAAACTGATCTACCCTTTCTGGAGAGCAATTTGGAACTATGCCCAAAGGGCTATATACCCTTTGACCCAGCAATACCACTACTAGGTCTGTATCCCAAAGAGATCAAAGGAAAAGACCAATAGGTACAAAAATACTTATAGCAGCTGTATTTGTGGTAGCAAAGAAATGGAAATTGAGGGGATGTCTATCTGTTAGGGAACAGCTGGATAAGTTGTGGTATATGATTGTGATGGAATACTATTGTACTATAAGAAGTGATGAGTAGGATGCTTTCAGAAAAACCTGGTAATACGTATGTGAATTGATGCAGCACGTAGTAAGCAGAACCAGGAGAACGTTGTACATGGTAGCAGCAGTATTGTAAGATGGTCAGCTATGAATGACTTACCTACTCTGAGCAATACTATGATCGAAGACAATTCCAAAGAACCCATGATGAAAAATGCCATCCATTTTCAGAGAAAGAACTGATGTCGTCTGAATGCAGATCAAAGTATGTGTTTTTTTACTTTATTTTTCTTGGGGGCTTTTTTGCCTATTTTGTCTGTTATGTGGAAATATATTTTACATAATTACAGATGTATATTCTACAGCAATTTGCTTGCCTTCTCCAGGAGGCAGGAAGAGGAGGGAAGGAGAGAGAGAATTTGGAACTCAAACTTTCAAAAACTGATGTTAAAAATTGTTTTTACATATAATCGAGAAAAAGTAAAATTTTTAAAAGGTAGAATAAAGGACTCTAGACTTTATAGTCTTCTCCTAGACCCCATGAATTACAAAGTGCTAAAACAATCTCCGACTTTGAACATGTTGGAACCAAGACATTAAATGTAACATCAGCTTATCTAAAAAGCCTGACCAGAATTGTAGCCTAGCAGGTAGAAGAAAAGAAGAGCAACATCTCTGTGGAGAAACCCAAGAGAGAAGCTAAGCAGAAATGAAGAGAGGCCTGTAATATCAGCAGGAGACATCAATGCTTCAACACCATGGAAGGTACAGATTCCTCCAACCAGATATGTTCTTAACCTGTGTGCCCTTCCAAAAGTTCCTTGGCCAGACATGTTTACTACATTGGTACCCCGCCATGTGTGCTCTGATCACATGTGCTTTCCACATGTGGTGAATGTACCACTATGTTGGGGAGAAATTTCACTTACTTCAGTTATACTTTTATTGCCTATGAGTTTTTTTTCTTTGAGTTAATACATTCTTTGGTTGCCTAGTCAAAGTAAACACATCCACAGTGAGCCATGCTTTGGAAAGGATACTGACTCACATAAAGTGTTTTGAACCTGTGGTAGTTTTCTAGGGGTCCACAAAGGAGGGTTCCAGGCTACGACACATCTGTTAAGATCACAGAAGAATCCTTAGCAGATGCAATCACAGAGGTAACTTTATTCGATGACCTTTCGCCTAGCAATAACTTTTTTATTTAGTCTAAACCTGTGATTTCATCTCTGTAGGATACTTCCAATATAGAAACTCCTTTAAATGATGTAAATCAGCAATTAAAACCCTGACTTAAAGAGTACTGTGGAGTACTGAGATGTTAAGAGACTTATCAATGATCACCTAGCTAGCATGTTTCAGAGGCAGACTCTCTGAGGCCAGTTTTCTGTCTACTAGCTATGAAACCTTTCATCAGTGTCTAGGAATAAAATGGGAAGAAGTATTTCACATTGTCTTGGAACATAGTCCAAGACCCAACATACAGATCCTAAATAGAAGAGGGCTTCCCTATAAATGCCAAAGTCCTCCAGATCTTCTGTTTACAGATGATATTGCATTGAATCTATTAAGCTTCAGAGTACTACAGGGCTCCATGAAATCTACAAACAGTCAAAAGAGATCAACCTAAAATTACATATTGAAAAAGCCTAAATTAACAAAGAATGCTATTTTTCATTCTACCGCATGCAGATACATGAATGCCCCACTGAATGCTTAATTTTAATTCTATGACACAGTTAGATGAACATAAGCTATTGAGTTGCCTTTAACCATACCAATACCTATATCTTGGAAATGGACAAAGAACTGGACCCAAGATTGAAAGGGAAGGGGAGAGCAGACTGGATCACTTCTGGGAAATTATGTAGCATTGTTTATGACCCCAAGATGTTCACTGATACCTGTCTGTCTCCCACATTCTTGGACACCAATATCTTACCAGGGGTACCAATCTGCATTGATAGAAAGAGTTCCTCACTGAGAACTTGTTACATTGATAAAATCAGGTCAAAAACAAACTCAATCCTTTGAGTGATGCCATATGGCTGCAAATCATAGGATACAACAACCTCTGAAAAATCTAAATTGTAGATGATTCACATGGGTTATAGAAATATGCATAGTGAATATAAGCAGTGTGCTGCATATTACAAACAGTGACTTGCTTTTATAAAAGAAATGGTTTAAATGATATCCAAAGGACCTCTGGTAGTCAGATAATGAGAACAAAAGAACAGGTGGACATCTCAAATTCTGCAGTGGTACCTCTGTAGCATTAGAAGACCAAGAAAACATCCAATATTCTGGGTAGATCTCTGAAAACTTATGGAAAGACACAGACATAAATTGTGTGGGATGAAGAAGAATGGAAACATGGCACAAGGGAAAGAACATTGGTTTGGGAGTCAAAGGACATGGGCTTAAATCCCATTTCTGTCTTTTATAATCTTTGACTTCTTGAAACCTTACAATCCAATCATATCACCTCTGTGGCCTTTGGTTTTCTTATCTACAGAAAAGGTACATCAGAATAGAGACCTCTTTCAGCTCTAAATCCTTTGACTGAGACCTGCATCCTTACAAGGAATATGTGCACGAACAAGGTGCTGTATTTACTGAATTGCTTTAAAAGCTAGCCTATATTAATTAGTTGGCCAATAAACTGCCCACCTGCCTGATGTTAATATCATGTAATATCATGCTGGCAAGGCTTTGATCAAGAGGTCACTGTAATCAAAATACGTAGGGCTTCCCAAAACTCTTGGTGCATTTTTAATCTTTACTTTCGGGATACCTTGTACCCATATGGTACAAACTATACACGGATTTTTTTTTTCCTGTGACCAACCACTGAAAAATCCTACTGCTGATTTAGTTCAATTCCCTAATTTGAGAGACTAAGAAATGGGTCCAGGGACTTGCCCTCAATCACAAAGTTAATTAGAAGAATTGACACTTGACCCCAGGTCTCCTCATTCCCATCACTATGCTCCTTCCATGAAACCACAATGAGAAGCAATATTATGCAAAGATTCTGAGTACAAGGTGCCATGAGCAAGAACACATGGAAATTTTTACTTGGTACTTGAGTACTTTGATATAGTCAACACATTTGTTTTGTTTGTGTTGTATCAGTCCTGAGTACCTCTCTACCTGTTTTATATTAAGAAAAACCTTCCTATATGAAGCACTGTCTGTCTGTTCCCCAAACACTCACCATAGTTTGCTTTGCTGCTACTTGCTAATGAAACTCAACCAGTCAAGTTGCCCAACTGTAAAGCAGACATTAAAGGGTAGTTATGTCAAAATGAGCAGGTTCATTTAGAGATGATAAAAAAAAACACCTTTCTGAAGTCACTGCTCATTTTTAGAAAATAAATTTGAGTTAGGCTGGGGCTTGAAGATAGGCAAATTATGAAACATCCAGGTTCATTTCAATTCCAGTTCCAAGTCAAGAATAGAATTGCTGAGACAAATTGAAGAAAGTTATTCCTGGCATTTTTCCAGATGCAATTTAACAAAAACTAAGCCATGTCTGCCAAAATAGCAACATTTATGTCACTTCCTTTGGTTCTTATCCCCTGAGGTATTCAGACCTGGATGGAAGAGGAGTGCAGAGAGAGTCTAGCATAGTACCTCATATACAGCAGGTAGTAAATAAGTGCTTCTTCAACAGGATTGACTTGAAGGTTCCCAGGTTGTACTTTGGTCTCAAGGAAGCTAGTAAATGAGCACCTCCAGAATGACTAGAAAGGGCACAATCTCAGTAGCTAAAATAATTCCAGAGAAAACCAAAGACAGTTGCATCCACTTGCACTGAATTATGGCCTTTTGGGAAAGTGGGCAAAGAGGTGTGTGGGCTGGTCAATTGATGGGCAGAACAGTTATGTGAGCAGGAAGGTCAAACACAGACTCGGAGACAGTTGCTAAACTGAGAGGCCAAACTTCTAATGAATGATTTGCCAAATGCATTTGGAAGTGAGAAATATTTGGATGCTGCCCATAGAGGTTATTGAAATAGGTCTTTATCAGCTTCAAAATGGGCCCAGCAACACAGCTCAACAAGCAAATGAGTAATGAAACAGACTTCAACAAAGAAAAACACCCACCCACAGAGGTGAGCTAAGCTTTGGAGGGCTTCAGCAGCCTGGTTTTTGTTTGTTTGTTTCTGAATTAAATCCAAAGTGTCCAGAATAGTGTCTTCCCAGCAAGAACATTTATTTGTAGGAAGCCAGAATGCAGCTTCAAAGCTTTCTGATTCCTTATTTTGCTATATAATAATATGCTTAAAAAGCAACACATTGGAAGCCTGGGAGCTGTTAGGCATTTATTTACCATGGTGAGTTAATCTCATTCAGTGAGGTATAGAAACTCAATAATGAGTGCTACAGTATATAAGCTAATTGCTAGGATAAAACCAAATGAATAATTACTTAACTCCAGAATGAGGCCTGTGGGAATTTTTCTTTAATAAAGGTTTAATTCACCAGTGATAATGAATGCAATCTCACATACTATGGGAATAACACCATTAGCATAATGGCTGCGAAACAAAAACTATAATTAGAACTAAACAGAAACGTTAATTACAACCACCAAGGTACTGAATGAAATACTGCTGTTTAAGAAATTGACCTGCTTTGTTGTCAAGTATTATGGGCTCAAGGATAGCTCTGTCCAAAAAAACCCCAACAATATATATTATACATGCACACACATACATGTACACATACATATATGTATATGCACACAAGTATATATACATATCTGCGTGTATGTGCGCATATACACATGTATGTATATCTATGTATGTGTACATATATGCACATACAAAACATATACATGTTTCCAATATTAGAAAAGGAGTTATCATTTATAGAAATAATTTTGAATGCAATAGATATATTAATGTTAAGCATTCAAGGTATTTTAATGACATGTAGAAAACATTCTTTTCTCTTAATATTCAAAAGCTTGATTTTGGTTAAATGAAAATCCTAATATATGCTATTCTAAAAATCTAGCTGAGAGAGAATGGGTATTACTGACTTTGCTTTATACAAGGATTTGCTTTGGGACCACTAAAATCAGCCACCAACTATGAGAAGATTAATAAACTGTGAAACGTTCCTATAATAAAAGGTGAAAAAAACAATAACAATAGACCAAGCCTCTCCCCATACCAATCCATCTTCCACACAGGAAGGCTGATATTCATAAAGCTCAGGTTGTTGTTCAATTATGTTCCTACTCTCCATGACCCCATTTGGGGTTTTCTTGGCAAAGATACTAGAGTAGTTTGCTATTTCCTTTTCTAGCTCACTTGACAAATGAGGAAACTGAGGCAAATAGGATTAAGTGATTTGCCCAGGGTCACACAGCTAGTAAGGTCTGAGGAGTCTTCATGACTCCAGGCACAGCACTCTATGCACTATGCTTCCAGTTGTGATTTTACTATTTCTACACTTAAGAAGTTCCAGTAGCTTTCTATTTTCTCTGACGTAAAATACAAACACGTTTAACAGTTAAAAAGCATTCAGAGTCTGGCTCAAAATCTAAGCTTACTGTGGTTTCGTCAAGCACTTTATGGTCTAACCAACCTGGCCTCCTAGACAGTCCCTATTGATAACGTCTCCAGTCTCTGTACCTTCTCAAAGGCTATCTGATAATACCTGGAATGCACTCCCTCCTTCACCATTTGAATCCATTAACTTCCTTTGAGACTCAGTTCATGTGCAACTTGTTATACAAATCCACTTGCTAGTGCCTTCCTTCCCTAAACTGTTTCGCATTTACTTTGCATCTATTTTGAATTGATGCTGTTTTGTACCCCTGCCCCCAAGCAAACGTAAGCTCTTTGTGAGCAAAGAAAGTTTCATTTTTGTCTTTGTACCATTAGCCCCTACCACAGTGTCTGGCATATAGAAGGTACTTAATAAACTTTGGTTGTATTAATGAAAATCAATATTCTAAAGCTAGGGCTCTTCATCTCTTTGTATCATGAACCCCTTGGGCAGTCTGGCGAAGCTTATAGAATCCTTCTCAGAATAATGTTTTTAAATAATTGAAAGGAATGTTAATCTCAGTTAGAAGTTAATGAAAATAAAGATGTAATTTTTCCCCATCCAGCTTCACAGACATCATGTAATTCATCCAGGGACTAGTACCCAGGTTAAAGGTCCTCTATTCTAAAGTATTGGTGATCAAAATTTTTTCAAATGTTGTGTGTATACACACACACACACACACACACATACACACACACACATACACACACACATACACACATATATACCCTATAGGTACAAGCATATATATGTGTGTATGTGTGAGTATGTATATATACACACACATATATAGCAAATGTATGTACACACATGTGTACACACAATTGAGAATATGCATGTGTGTGTGCACATCTGTATAATGTGTATGTACATTTTATATACATATATGTATGTGTTTTCTATATATGTGTGCCTATACACATATACATATTACATAGCATATGTATTTCTATATTTATAGATATAGGCAGGTAGGTGGCTCAGTGGATAGAGTGCTGGGACTGGAATCAGAAAGACCTGAATTCAATCCAGCCTCAGACACTTACTATGTGACCCTAGGCAAATCACTTCACCTTCTGTTTCTCAGAAGGAAATGGCAAATCACTCAAGTATCTTTGCCAAGAATACCCCATAGGCAACGTTGGCATGAGATGGTCCATGGGGGTCACAAAGAGTCATATATTACTGAATAATAACTTTTCTATTTTCATATACATGTACATATATGCACACACATATACATACACATTCTAATTTTATAATAATTTATATAATTTTGTAATAATTTTATAATGCATATTCTAATTTTACCTATCAAATACAGCATTGGTATGGTAACTATGATATGTCTTTCCATAGATATCTCTGAGAATTTCTGTTTTAGATCCAGGTCCATTGTGCTTCAAGCACAAAAGGGTCTTATTAGTACAGAATCATAAATTTGAGGATTTAAAACCACATTAATAGCCAGCTAGTCCAACCCACACACAGGCAAAAGGAATTTGACCATAGTATACCAGCAAAAAAATGGTCACTCCAAGGAAAGAAACCTCCAAGGAAAAAAACCCACCATCTCCCTAGGTAGCCCATTCCACTCTGGGACAATTCTATTTTGGGAAAGATTTTCCTGAAATCAAGCTTGAATTTTCCTCTTTTCAACTGTAACCCATCACTCCTGACATTGGCCTCTTGGGCCAAACAGAACCACCCCAGATACTCTTCCACATGACAGCCCTTCAAAGACTTCAATTATCACGTCCCTCCTCTCACCCCGAGTCTTCTCTCTAGGTTAAATATGCTCAGCTCTTTCAACTGATCCTTACATGACATCTTCACTATCCTAGAGCCTTCCTCCTCTGACCTCACTCTAGTTTCTCAATATACTTCTTAAATCATGGTGCCAAAACGAAATACTATATTCCTGTTGAGGTCTGATAAGAGATGACTACCTCTCTATTGCTGAAAGCTATATCCCTCTTAATTGCACTGTTTTTCTGGTTGATACACCACCCTGCTGATTCATATTGAGTTTGCAAATTCACAGTCCATTAAACTTTAAGGCCTTTTTCCAAACTGCTGTCTATCTATGCATTTCCTGTCTTAAGTCTGTGAAATTGATTTTTTACACCTAAGTACAAGACTTTACATTTATCCTTATTGAATTTCATCTTATTAAATTCATCTCAATGCTCTAGGCTATATTGTCTAGATCCTTTAGGATCTTGTCATATACTTTGTTAATTCTCTCTCCCGGCTTTGTGTTGAAGACCATACCATCTGTGACTTTATCTAAATCATTGATTAAGAAATGCTAAACAGCATAGGTCTAAGCACAAATTTCTAGGGTAAAGAATAGAGAACAGAGAAGGGAAAGACTTCCTTACCACTGCAACATTGAACCATTAACAATAACTCTTTGAGTATGACCATCCACCCAATTCTGAATTCATGAGATCATATTATCAGCTAATTTGTACAGCTTCATTTTCTCCACAAGAGTAAGATAAGAGACTCTATCAAAAGCTTTGTTAATATCTAGGTGAACTATATTCACAGTATTCCCCTCATTTTGCTATTTTATTAATCCTGTCCAAAAGAAAAAAGAAAAGAAAAGAAATGAGATTAGTCTAGCAGGACTTGTTCCTGAGGCAATCATTCTTGTGATTTGTAATCACTGCTTCCCTTTCCAGATGGTGTCCAGATCTAATGATCTGTTCCAGAATTTTCAAAGGAATTAAAGCCACTTTAACTGACCTATTATTTGTAGACTATGGGGTTTTTGTTTTGTCTTGTTTTTGTTTTTTTGAAAATTGGGACATTTGCCTTTTTCTAATCTTATGGTATCTCTTCCATTCCAAAATCTTTCAAGTATCATTGACACCGGGTCAGGAAATATATCAGCCAGCTCCTTCATCTAGGTTGGGTTATTTGAATTCATCAGGGGCTGCTAACTGCTCTCTTACTCTCTCTCATTTATCATAGATATTAATCCCCTATTTAGTCAATTTTTTCTGTCATTTCCAGTATAAAATCATTCTTTTCAGAGAAAATAGAAACAAAAAAACAAACAAAAGAATTCATCAACTTTGCTTCTTCCCTGATGTCAGTCATTAACATCCTACCTTTCCCTCTGTATCTTTCAAATTTCATTCTTAAGCATCTCCTATCCTTTCTAGACTTCACTTCCCCTGATGCCATGGGATCTTAATTGTCTTTCCTCTGAACTCTCTGAAATTTGTTTTTCCAAAATCTAGGATGCAGGTCAGACTATACTCAGATTTCCTCTCCTCTATTATAAACTCTAGGATGCAATGTGCACTTCCTCCCAAGGTTCCCATCATTGAACCAGCAACCAGCTCCTCCCTCTTAGTGAGAATACAATAGAGAATAGAATTTCCCCTTGTTTTCTCCTCTTTTTAAAGGATGAAATTACCACAAAGGCAAGTCAAGAAGTTATTAACTGCTCTGTTCTTGGAAGATAGAGTTCATACAGATGTCTGAATCACTGTTTTCTCAAATTCCTCCTCCATTTTCTCTTTCTATCCAGGTGGCCTATAATGTGTTTTCATGACAGAATAACTTCTCTTTCTCTGTTTCTTGACCTTCACCCAAATATTCGCCATCATGCTTCCCCACTGTGGTTCCTAAATTTCCTCATTTTAATACACCTTCTTAATATACAGAGCTTCCTTATACTTTCTTTTACCTCTCCTCTTTCTCTTTTTAAAATTCTGCTTCCCAAGCCGTAGTCCAGTCATGGGTTTTCATCCCACAGAGTGTCTGCAATGCCTATCATTTGGTTTAGGATGCAGCTCTCTTGTTTGTTGTCTAAATGATGGGCGTTTGTGTATACACACTTGAAGCCATGGCTTTTATTAACCAAGGACAAACCTGACAAGAATATGGAGAACCTGACAAGTCAAAAAGCATGACGTAAGAAATAGTACAAAAAATGGCCCCAAACTTCTAAACTGAGAAAACAAAGCACTAATCAATCCACAGATTACCTCCAGAGGAGAAAATATCTATATTTAAAATCTGCAAGATACATAGTGGTTAAATTTAATGGTTCTGATGACAAACAACACATTCTCAAAGCAACCAGGAAAAAAGAACTTCAAATAGAAAGGGACAGGTTTCTTCTCTCTCTTTAAAGAGACTCTCTTGATTTGGGTTAGAGGGAGGCCAGAATAGATATATCTCTAGTATCTCCTCCCCTCACCCTTCTCTAAGGGAGACTTTGGTTCTTGCCAGAAAGGGGAGCAGGAGGTGGGGGCCAGAGGCTACTTTGCTCACCTGAAAGAATGTACCAGGATAGGATTATGTGCATCTGCTCCCTTAAATATTATCAATCTAGGAGTTGTAGTTTTCAGCTTCAAGCCAAACTCCTAATTGACATTTCTTAATGAAGAAGGAGGGATCCCAAGCTTAATATATATACAAGGCTTGCCCCTCTTCCCACCAAATACAAGTTCCACAATGAACACACATGGCAAATAGAAGTCTCTTCTATCCAAGTTGACAGCAAAAGAGAAATCAGACAAAATATACAAATGAATATAGATAGCAGACAATACAGAATGAAGGAGTTCTCCCAATGGGAGTGAGATAACTCAGTTCAACCAAGAGAAAGAGTCCCTGATCTCACGCAAAGGGAAATTTCCCTGGAGTTTCTAATGTAGAAAACTGGAGATAGAGACATAAGGAGACTGCCAGCTTTGCTCATGTTGGCTTCTTTCCAGAGGCTTTTTTTGCCTTTTAAGTGACATTTGCATCATCCATCGTCATTCTTGAAGCTGGAAGCCAGAAGCCCTGAAGAAACTGAAGAGATTGGCTCTTCCTTCTCTCACTTACTCTGCCCTACTTCTCATGCAGGGGCATTTTTCTCCACCAGTGAAGAGAAAGTCCCATACCCATTGGCTCTTGGGTTAGGGTGACACATGGATGAAAAAAGATGCACATTCAGTAAGAGGCATTTGAAGTATTACCACAAAGGGAAAAAATATATATATTTTTTAAAAAGACAGGAGCAGATTATGAGACTGGTAAACATCCCAAGCAACAGAATCATAACAAAAGTAAACAAATATGACAACCAAGAAAAGAATAAGTAATGTTTGTGTAATAAACTACATCTATAGTATTTTTACAAAGAAAACAGAAAGAGAAAGACATCTATTGGCTATTTTTTAAGGGTCATTAAGAAATTTCTTTTGGAAAGTACACAAGGGGATAAAGATAAAAGTGGAATTTAAAGAAATAAGAGACATAATGGTAAAGTAGTAAGTCTGAAACACCGTGGAGAAACCAGAAGCACATTCATCAATTTGAATCAATGTATTTTATGGGACTAAGTTTCAGAAGAAGAGGAATAGATGAAATGGTGGAGGATGGGTGAAAATGTGTGATGTTTCCTAATCAAATCCATGGGTAATAAAGTAAAGATAACTCCTATAGTCAGTCTCTCAGGAAAAGAGATTCAAGAAAATTGAAGTGGCAGTAAAGGAAAAATTGAAATAAGCAAAAGAAGGAGAACTTGTATAGATCTAATCCAATTGCAAATACTACTAATAGTTAAACCAGGGAAGGATAAGGCAAAAAATAAAAGAAAAAGTTAACCCAATAGGTGGCAGAAAGAGCAGAAAGAGGCAAGAAAACTTGATCAAGATATAAGACTGGTAAAGCCTGTGGTCCATTTACAGGAAAGGAGAAACATAAACATTCCCCTTGGGACAGAAAATAAAAGTAGGTGTTGCTTTCCTTGCCTATCTACACATGATGACAATTTTCTCAAATGTTTGTTAAAAGTGCTATGTGGATGTAATGTCCCATGTTACTGCGTGCTAAGAAATGATGAATAGGGGGGATTCAGATAAACTTGGGAAAACTTGTCTGTATTACTGTAGAGTGAAATAAGTAACACCAAAAGAACAAAATACAAAATTACTCTAACAGTTTAGGTGGAAAGATCACAAAAAAGATTCTACTCCTGTTCTGGAGAGCAGATAATAGAATATATCTCCTACTAGAAATATAGGTTGTTATAAGAACAGAATATATTCTAAGAATGTGTCCTTGATAAATATGTGTGTGTATGTGTGTGTGTGTGTGTGTGTGTGTGTGTGTGTGTGTGTGTGTGTGTGTATGAGTCAGGAGCAGGCAGAATTTTGAAGACAGTTTTCTATTGTAGATCAAGAATGCCCCCAATGTATGTGTTCATATATGTAGATTATTCTCATAAAAATTATTTAGAGACATGAAAATGCATAAATGGGTTAGTAGTAATTAATATAGTCTTAGTCATATTTTTTGGTAACTAATCTGAGAAAAAAATTTCACAGCCTTTGATATCTTCCTCTCTCTCAAATACTTTGGAAATTGATTCCTCAGTACCATCAAAAATGAGTCACTATGTGAACTTTTTCTATGTGCGTTTGTTCAAATACAGCCTTGTTTCCTTTTGTGCTTTTCCCACTTCCTCATATAGTCCATCAGGACTGTGATTGGTCCCAGTGTGGATGATCCATTCTCAATGAGGCAGAAAATAATATTATAAAGTATTTTTAGATCTTTTCCATGTTTCATCTATTTGGTATTCTTCCAGTTTTATCCTTAAATGCCCTTGGTTTAATTTTGCATAGGTCTCCCATTTAGCTTTCAAAACTTATTTTTCCTTTGATTATATAAGGATCTCCCATTTAAGATTACCATCTGCAAAGTTAATATTTGTCAGCAGCCTAAAAACTGTGTAGTGCTTAGTATCTATAATTCCTTTTCTATTACTCTAACATCATTACTTTAACAGTCAGGAATGGGCTACATGAGCCAGATTGAGCGTCATTTTATTTTCATGAGACACCATCATCAAGGAATTCATCACCCAGTGTCCAGTCTGTTGATGTTGAAACTCTCCATATTTAGCTATGTTGGTCCTTGGGAAGTAGACACAATCTATTGGCAAGACCAGGGATGGGGAACCTGCAGCCCAGGATGGGGAACCTGCAGCCTTGAGGCCACATGTGGCCCTCTACATCCTCAAATGCAGCCCTTTGTCTAAATCCAAACTTCACAGAACAAATCCTCTTAATAAAAGGGTTTGTTCTATAACACTTGGACTCAGTCAAAAGGCCACACCCAAGGACCTAGAAGGTCACTTGTGGCCTCAAGGCCACAGGGTCCTATCTCTGCCCCTCCCCCGGCCAAGACTGTGCTCAAAGTCCTTCCAGCTTCATACAAACTGTTAAAGTTTGAGCTTAATTGGTATGGCCTTTGAGATCCTATGGTCACCTCTACTCCATGATAAGAAGAAGGATTTTGTGACAAACTTCTTTCAAGAAGGCATCCTATAACTGCAAGAAAAAGGCAGATAAGGAACTGATTCTTTATCATTGTTATCTAAAATAGCACTTGTGTTATATTACTTTTCTATTTAGATCACAGCTATCATAGGCAAGTAAAACATTGATTTGGTGTTTTTAAAAAGTTACCATCACCACTTCATACTAAATATCAATAATAATTACATTAAGAAAAACTGAAATGCAGAGTTTTTGGTTGTTTGATGTTTTGCTTTGTTTTTGAAACCCAAGCAATGATCCAGTATAGACAGGTGTATTGAAAACACTTTGCTCTTACAACAAATTCTTAAATATTTGAATAAATAATTAATTTGAATAACTAATTTTGATTTATCTTGAATTATGAAACTAATATTTTTTCATAGAATCAAAGAATCTCAGACTTAGAAGGGATCTCAGAGATCATCCAGTACAATCCATACTTATGCAAATCTTCCCTTCTAGAACCTTCATAGCAAATGGTTGCCCAGTCTCTTCATGAAAATCTTCAAAGATGAGAAACCCTCTACCTTGGAAGGCAACCAATTCCACTTTGAGATGGCTCAAATCTTAGGAAGTTGTTCCTTGTATTAACCTGAAATCTGCTTGTCTGAGACTTCTTCTCTTTTAAAAAAAATTGAGTATCACTTTAATATTTCTAACTTCATTTTGTGCATATAAATTGCTTTATATATCTTAAAATGCTACATAAATGCTAAAAATCATTATCATCATTATTTCATTATCGTTTAAGTTCTTTTGGAAAGTAATATTCCATTACTTGGAGAAGGAAATGGCAAACTACTCTAGCATCTTTACCAAGAAAACCCCAAAGAGGGGTCACAAAGAATTGGACACTGAAATGACTGAACAATAACAATTCCATGACTGGATAACTTAGCTGCTAGAGGTTCTTGATGGAGTTTTAGAATGAAAGTAATTTTTAAAAATATAGTTGTTGCTTATTGGGAATTACTTATATTATTTTTTTTATTTATTTAGGCTTTTTACTCTGCTTCCTCATACAAATATTTGATGGAATTTACAAGTTATTCCTAATCTCATTAGGAACAAAATAGAACAGGGAGTACATAAAGGAAGCAGAGGAAGAAGATGCCACATGCCAATTTCTTCCCTCTGATATTAACTCTGGAGCAGGAGTGTGCTGGTAAATATTTAAACTCTTGCTCTCAAGAAGAAGAAAAAATGTACACATGACACACTTTGAAGTGTAATCTTCATGGTTTACATTTTCTCCATCATTTTCTTAAGCTAATCAGTAAATCAGTAAATCAAGTTCAGATCCATAGCATTTGTCGATTTCCCAGGTACAAATGCTCACATTGAAAGTTTACCAATGGGTTCTCCTGAGGTGGTAAGAGGGGAGTCAGAACACCCCTGCTCTGGGGTTTTCTGGGTCCAAGCAAACCAGCCCTAATATCTCTTCCACATAAGAGTTCTTCAAAATCTTGAGGCTAGCTGTCAGGTCCTCTCTAAGCCTTCTCTTCTCCATGCTAAATAGCCCCAGTTCTTTCAAATGGTCCATGTATAGCATGGTTTCAAATACCATTGGTGCTCGGTACTTAACACAATATCTGATGTATGTGACTTACTGACTAACCACTACCATCTTGATCTCACTTCTCCTGAAGTCCTGTAATTCGTCAATGCCAGTCCTAAAACACAGTCTCCGGAACACAATAGAAAAGCTATGTGCTGAGTTGAGCACAATAAGACTATCATTGCTTTTATTCACAGCTATGTCACATTCATGTGGCTTAAGTCTCACCGGAATAAAGGCTTGTCTTTTTGAAAACCAGGATTCTTCTGGTGATACCATATGGCTGTGAATCCAGAAAACCACAGTCTTTCCCCCAAAAAATTACAATTGCAAATTACCCGCAGAACAATGGAGAAATACATGGTGCAGCAGTTTCTGTAAAATGGGGATAATAATAGCATCTACCTCCAAGGGTTGCTGTGAGGATCAAATGAGGATCTGTATTTACAAAGTGCTTAGCCCAGTGCCTGGCATACAGAAGGTACTATACAAATGCTATAATGATAATAATAATAATTATTATTATCTATTGCTCAACAGAAAGGGCATTAAAGCATCATTTTAAAATGTTTAAAAGCTGTACAATAGAAATAATCATAATCATGATAACACTGATGATGATAAGCTAGCATTTATGTAGCACCTCCTGTGTGCCAGGCACTGGGCTAAGCATTTTGTAAATATTGATCCTCATTTTATCCTCACAACAATATTGGGAGGTAGGTGCTATTGTCATCCCCATTTCACATTTGAGGAAACTGAAGCAAACACAGGTTGAACGATTTTCCCCAAGGTCATACATGTGGTAAGTATCTACAACCAGATTTGATCTCAGGCCTCTAACCCCTACGCCACCTGACTGCCTACCAGGAACAGCCAAGAAAAGAATGAGAGACAGCCAAGAGACAGGGCTCCCTATTCTGACAGTACCCATGTTCCATCAAGAAATTTACAGAAAGGCCTCCAAAAAGTCTTAAGCAGGTTGCATAAGAAGAAATGAACAGGGGTCACTTAAAATGAGAAGACATGGATAGGCTGTGATTTGCACCACTGGAGAGGATACCGATATTGATGAAATTCCCATGTCCATTGAGTTAATGACAAACCAAAGCCTTTGGGACTGGCATACCACACTTGACTCAGAACAATATTACCCCAATGTATGTTGAATCAAGGGGAAGAGGGAAAGAGTGAATACTGATTTTTTTTTCAAATGCTCATTTATCCAGAGAGCAAATCAATATCTTCCTTTGGGGGAAAAAAAAGCATTCCTAATCAACCACTACCAAAACTTGTCACCACTAGATGCACTGGTTGGCTAATAATAGAAATATCTGATAGGCAGCAATTCCTTCTGAATACTTATGTGTTGAAATTCCTTTAACCAAGTGCTTAGAGAAAGGTCCTCATATTTCTTCCATTAAGCAGTTCTGTGACTTCTCTGTCTTCCTTAAAAGCAGTACATGGAGAGAACAAGTGGGATCCGGATAGTCACTGCAATCAGTTCTTTACCCTTGGGTGATCCCTGGAGTTATATAGCGTGCAGGCAGAGTCTGGGAAATATTCACCTTGCTATGGACCTTGAACCATTCCACAAACACATAGAAAAGTAAATTAAATTAATTCAAGTGCTGCTGCTGTTGCCATTGTCCTTCACTGAAGGGAGAAAAAAATTGTGATGGGGAGGTGGGGCAACGTTACCCACAGCAGAGAAAAAATTTTGGAAGTGGCACTAAAAATCTGATTTGCTTGCCTGGGGGCAGGTCTCTGAAATGCGCCAGGTAATCAAAACCTAAATATTTGGTCCTATCTTTCCAGATGTAGGGTTTTGGGTACATTGGGGTTTTGTACTTTGCACTTTATAATCTTAAAAAAAAAACCTTGTCCAAATCGGTCCGGTACTACACCCACAGATAGTCAATAAGATTCAACCTAATCTGTATTTTTAATTAACTGTGGCTCAGCAGTAGTCTTTTAACAACTAACATTCTGCGTGAGTTACATTGTGCACACTGCTGAGACATAAATGCAAAGTAATCACTCTAATAAGAGGATATAAACATTTACAACAATTCTAACAAGTCTATTCAACAACTAAGAGAATATAAAGAAAAATAACTAGCAGCAAGCAGGGAAATCAGCCTGAACACAACAATTGGAACAATCTGAGTACAGCTCAAAGCTCAGGTCTTTTGTTGCCCTTAATAGTTGCAAGACCTTCAAGTGGCTAATGAGCTTACAATTTCAATGCCTGTAAGAAGGACCCAGATTTGGACAAGGAAAAAAAAGCAACCCACAAGACTTAATTTTGTAGGTTTCTGCCAAAAGACGCCAACACACTACATGAGCTATCTAATTAGGCACTATGATCCCAGGATCATTTCTATAACAATTAGCGATTATAAAGCTCCCATTTAGTACCACATCAGGGCCATCCCTTTGCCTAAGCAAAGGCCTGAGGAAGCCATAGTATTGCATAGTTCTCTTTTAAGAAAGGCCATGGTATATATCCCAAAGAGAACAAAGAAAGAAGTAAAAGACCTATATGTAAAATACATATATATGTACATCACAAATGTGTGTGTTTATGTATATACACATAGATAGATAGATAGATAGATAGATAGATAGATAGATAGATAGATAGATAGATGTGTGTGTGGTTTTTTTTCCCCAAGAGTTATATGGGGAGGCCGTGTATTTGAGAATAGCCAAATGATGATATATGAGCAAAATGGAATATTATTGAGCTGTAAGAAATGATAGAAAAGACAGTTTCAGAGAAGACTGGGGACTTGTATGAACTGATGCAAAGTGAAGTGAGTAGAACCAGGAGAACAATGTATACAACAAGCACCACATGATGAAGAAAAACAACCTTCAGATCTTTAAACCACTGATTATTGCAATGACAAATTATGATTTCAGAGGCATAAAGATGAACCATGCTACTCACCTTCTGAGAGAGTGGTGATGGACTCAAATATTGAGACATTTGTGGATATGAGGGAATTCACGTGGCTTGATTGTGTATATCTGTTGAGAAGGTATTTTTAATGTGTTTAATAGAAAAGGGAAGTAGGGAGAAAAGAGAACAAATTCTTGTTAATTAATAAAAAACAAAAAAACACACCCTTGACTAGCATAGCCAAACATGTCTCAAGAGGATGTGCTATCTGGACAGAAACTGAACATATCAAAGCAATCCATTCATTTTTACTCTGCTGTCTAGTCTCTTCTTCAACAAGCCTTTGATTCATCATGACCACTTTGGGTTTGAGCTATTATCCTTAGCTCTGTGTCATGCAGATAGCATTATTTTTCAGTCAACAAGAAACAAGCTTTTTCCATGTGCCCAGCACTACAAAAACACTGGGGGATATAAAGAAAGACAAAAACAGTCCTTTCCCTTAAGGAACTCACAGTCTCAATCAAGGCTTTTAAATTTTTTTTGTTGTTATTGTTTTGGGTTTTTGTTTTTGTTTATTTGTGACATGGATCCCTATTGACCTCTTCTTAGAATGACATTTTTTAAATGTATAAAATGCATAATATTACAACAGAGACAAATTACATTGAGATATAGTTATCAAAATATATTTTTTTAAAGTTCACAGGCACTAGATAAGAATCTTTGTAATTAGATACTTCACATATATGAAAAATATTTTCCCCACTGTCCTTTCAAATAGGTTGAAATTTTGACCATTGGAGTTACTCTTTAGAGTAATGCACTATCTCTAGAAGTTCTTGTTAATTTGTGTATGAACACGCGCACACACACAATATAGAGACACATACGCACATCTAGAGGAATAGGGGTGTCCAGTGTCAACCAGTGACCATGAGTATATTCACATAACTTGAGTTTTTCAGGACTTTTAGTTCTTACCTTAGAACCTAAAATAAGTGAGGTATATGAGTATTAAGTTTTGGTCTGTATTATGGAAAGCTGTATGAGAACACTGGAAACTTGGGGACCAAAAGAGGGAACAGACATCTAAGAGATGGAGCAACAAGGGAGAAAGGAAAGAGTGATTATGTTCCTAATGTATAATTTTCCCCTGAACCTGACATATCTAAGAAGACTAACAATAATCTAAAGTAATAAATTTGATAATCTATATTTGAAAGATTACTCACATATTTCTAGCCTGCTTGAACAGAAAAGTATGTTTGACTTAAATCACTTCTCCAAGTCAACATACAGAATATAAGATTCTTGAAGGCAGATGCTGTTGTTTTCTTCTCAGCATTCCCAGGCCTAGACACAGTGCCTGGTACTTAGCATAAGTATGATAAATACTGCAGTGAATTAACCCAAACCCACAAGCCCAGAAGACCCTTCTCTTTCATTTTGTAACATATCTATTCAGCAAAAACTAAAACCTCAGCCTCTATTTCTGCCTCTAATGACTAATCAATATCTCTATTCCAATATCCATCTAACAGATGGATAACTGGAGCCATTTATACCCCACCTGCAGCCTTAGCCCCACCGCAAGTTCTGAGACTGACAGCCACCAGGCAAGGCAGATACAGCACCATACAAATCCATAGCTCCCGCTACTGAGCACAAATTGGCTTTACCACTAACTCCATTTTGACCTTACACCTGAACCCTAGTAATTATGATCTTGACGTATCCACCGTGACTGAGCTGCTAAGTTAGTGCCTCAGTTCCAGTATTGGGCTTCCTGTCATATTCACACATTCTTTTTATGCCAAATTCCCACCTTGATACTCTAGTCTATACCCTACCTTCTCCAAAATTGGAGACCTTTCATGTTTTCTTCAATCCAAATCCATGCAGACAGTAGCACCCTGCCCATGAACTAGAGCCTAATTAACAAAATCTTCACTACATGCTATCATACTTCCATAATACTAGCTACCTAACTAGCCAGAGAGCCTACTACCAGACAATACTGATGCCATTCTCTGCCCACTGGCCAAGAAATCTCTCTACTACATTTTGCTGGATTATTTTTTTAATTTCTGGAGGTGGATAGCATTTTTTAATTAATTTATTTTTAGTTTTCAACAATCATTTCCATATGCTTTTGCACTTTAAATTTTTCTCCCCCTCTGCCCCCCAAGACAGTGTGCAATCTGGTATAAGCTTACATATACATTCCTATTAAATATATATTCACATTAGTCATGTTGTAAGGAAGAATTAGAACCAATAGGAGAAACCACAAGAAAAAAGAAACAAAACTGAAGGGGTAAAAAAGAGCAAATAGTTCTGCTGGATTTTTAATAGAATAATCTTGGGTGTGACATATATGAAGCAAGATACAAAACTTATTGTACAAGAAACGGTTTATGCCCTCATGGATCTTAAAGTCTAGTACAGATAAGGTATGTCTATAAATCACTGTAACATATAATATTCAGTAAGTACATTAAAGAGGTATAAAACTTGGTTTTATGTGTATGTATGTATATATAATACCAGAATAAATAATTACTCCAACTATAGCAATTGGATGTACTTAAAAGCTTAAGCTTTAATGCTTAAACATTTATAAAGTTGCATTCTCCATAACTTTGGATATAGATAATATAGGTGTTATTACAAAGTTAAGTGAGTGGCCCACGACAACATGCTATGTGTTGGGGGCCAAATTTGACTCAGAACGAGGTTACCCCAATGTATGTTGAAGCAAGGGGAAGGGGGAAGAAGAGAGCACTGAAAAAAAATTTTAGAGTAAATCAATATCCTCCTTTGGGGGGAAAAAAAAGTATTCCTAATCAACTACTACCAAAACCACTCACTCCACTAGATACATTAGTTGACTAGTAATAGAAATATCTGATGGACAGCAATTCCTTCTGAACACTTATGTGTTGAAATTCCTTTAACCAAGTGCTTAGAGAAAGGTCCTCACATTTATTCCTGATTCCAAGAACAATCTTCTATTTATTCACTATCTATGCCCGTCCTGCCCCTCACAAATAAATAGCTACAGAGTGGGAGGGTTTCATCAGTCTAGGGAACTCCAAGTGAGGGGACACCCTCTTTCAATGCCTGTCAACACCATTTGTTCAACTCATAAAATTAAAGAGTTGTGTGAACCAGTGGCTTCCATCTCAAATAGAAACAGGTCACTAAACTGTCCTTAAGGATCCTTGGTGGCCTCATGCTGATTTAGAAAACCACACATTAACATTATCTATGTTCTAATGCATTTTTATTTATTTTGTTAAATATTTCCCAATTACATTTTATTTTGATTCAGGCTGTACTCAGGAGTGTTGCAGGCTTGCATATAACCACTGGCAATATGTCTAACACTTCTGGTCTAGGACACTGAGAGGGTAACTGATTTGATCAGTTTCACAGAGTCAGTAAGTGTCCATGAGTTGGAGGCCAGTTCTCTCCACACCATCCCATGGTGCTCTGGTAGGCCTGCATCAATTTTAATGTGCATATATGTAAATATGAGTACATACATATAAATACATATGCACATGTATATTTTATCACACAGACATGGTTATAATATTTGTTCTCATCAATGGAAGGCAGTAGGAGGTAATAAGAAGAACACCAGGCTTGGACTCAGAAGGCTGGGGTTCCAATTTGAGCTGGGTCACTTAGTGTGTGACCTTGAAGTCATCAAACCACTGGGCTTGTTTCAGTTTCCGCATCTTTAAAAGGAGGAAACCGATCCATGCATTACCTATCTCACCGAGTTGTTGTGAGAATCACATGAGAAAATGTATAAAAAGCACTCTGTAATTATAAAGAACTAAATAAATATGAATTATAATTATTATTAAATATTAAATTATATGATCAACACTTTTGTCACTCTTTACTTCCCCTCAGGAAATTAAATACTTTGCATGAAAATATTAAAAAGCTTTAATTCCAATATGTTTAAAATGAGTTTCTTTCTAGTAAAGGAGCATGTAAACATAGCAGCACTACTTTGGAAAAATACTGAACCTCTATTTATTGGCTAATCAAATATACTGTAAAACCAGAAAGACACAGCAATATTTAAAATCTTACTGATTACCCTTTGGTGGCAGATGACTAACAGCTTACCTCAGCAAAGCGAAAATGCTGCCAAAGATTTCCTTATAGAAATGATCCTTATTTATTATCTAAGATCACAGCTGTATTCATGCAGGCAGGAAGTGAAAACACTTAGAGACATGGGAGAAAAAGAGTCCAAACTTTATACGACAGAGATGTGATGATGCTTATTAAATCAGATTGAAATCAATTCACAATTTAATCTTTGATGATCCATGATAATTAAAATGTTGACACTCTAGAGGAAAAGAAATATGTAAATTTTCATAAATTTTTTTAATCTTTAATTGATAATTTTTTTAAAAAGAATCATCCTATTTGGCTCAGGAAAATGTTTTTAAATTTATTTTTGAATAGGATGGAAGTGAGGTCTTTGGTTCTGGGAATACACTTCCAACCCCAGAAATGAATACGCGTTATGAAGACCTGCCTCAGGAATTGCTGGGAAGCTGTACAAGTTCTCTATCCTGATAGTTCTGCAATTTATCTCACACTGAGAAGGCACAGCTGTCTCTCTCAGTGATCCCTCAAGCTATGCTCAGCAGCCTTCTCAATTCTTGCAGCAGAAGGATTCAAGCAGGACTATGCTGGAGCTAGCTCATACCTGCTTTAGAGAGCCAATTGTTATATTTTCAGCGTGAGTATTTACACCTTGGAAATCCACAAAGGCTACAAATCTGGGCTGAATTTATAGTTTTATTGATTGTCTAGACTTAAAAAGTGATGGAGAAAATGCAGATTAAACTTAAAATTGTGCCACGAGTACAAATTTTTTTTGAGAGCCATTTGTGAAACATTTACCAGCACACTGTTGGGTTCAAGCCACAATTATTTGATTATTTATAAATGTGAGAGGCACCAAGT
Source organism: Phascolarctos cinereus (assembly GCF_003287225.1). Lineage (NCBI taxonomy): Eukaryota > Metazoa > Chordata > Mammalia > Diprotodontia > Phascolarctidae > Phascolarctos > Phascolarctos cinereus. The sequence goes on along the minus strand of NW_027556402.1, from coordinate 107,558,941 downwards.
TCGGTTCCACAGTGGTTGTGTTTGCGTTTTAGAAGATTTCTTTTCTGCATACTTAAGAGTAAAGCATGCAAAAGGTCAACAAGGCAAATGACTAAGAAAATAGCTTCTATTTATTAAAAGAGAAAGATATCTCTGGGAAAAAGATTGTTTTGACTGCTTACTTAACCTTGACAGCAAGGGTAGGGAATTGGATGGGAATGATAGTCACCTCTCCACCACTAAGATTTAACCACAATAATAGTAGTCCCCAACACATTATGTGGATTGGATTGAGGAGGGGGATTTCTGTAGCAATCAGGGAAGGATTGACTTGCCCCTGGACCTCTCCTTAACTCAGTGAGATCAGAATGTAGATGATAAGACAATGATTTCAGTTCTTAACAGGGCAGAATTGAGTAAGCCTAAATTCCAGCAAGAAGGAATGTGGTGAGGGTCATATTCTAGATTACAAGTCAAATGAGTTTAAGGGGAGCCTTCTGAGAGCTCTGATCTCTTCCTTTCTCTCTTCTTCTTGATATGCAGTGAAGGGGACAGAGCAGCATGGAGCATTCTGGTTTTTAACCTTCTCTGTGGCAGGTAGTAAGTCTCTCTCTCGTGGGGAAAGGAGTGATCAGCATTCACTGTCTTGGTTTCTCTTTCCATCTTTCTTACTGCTGGGAGCTGGGAAATCTATATGACCTAATGTCAAAGTAGACATAATCCATTGCCATTCTCCTTTCAGGAATATTCATGGCACTTCTCTTCATAGTTATTAGTTAAGGATAACATTTTTAACTCACACTGAGCTTGCATGCTAAGCAGTGAGCTAGCAATTACCAACATCGTCACCATCACCATTATCATCATCATCATCACAAAAACAATAGCTAGCATTTATATGGCATTTTTAAGTTTATAAAGCACTTAAAATGTATTATCTCATTTGATCCTCACAACTGAGGAAGCAGGTGCCATTATTTCCATTTTGCAAAATGAGGAAACTGAGTCTTAGAGAGGTTAAGTGACTTGTCCAGGGTTTTACAGCTATTAAGTATCAAAGGCATGATTTGAATTTGGGTCTTTTCTACCTCTGAGTTCAGTACTCTACCAACTATACAGCCTCTTTCTTGAACAATGGTATTTGTTTATTCCATGGGGTGCAGGCAGCCAAGTCTCCTACTGTCCATTGCCAGAGATTCCTGAGATACAGCCAGGCCTGGCCCTAAACAGTTTTGAAATGTTCTGGTGTCTTTCACACCCTTCCATAGTTATGCATGATTAATTATAACTGAAGCTAGAAAAACGATAAAAGGCTTATAGGGTTACAGTCTTAGTATTTTCCCTGTACTAAACCTCTCTCCTCTAAATTAAACTTCCTTCCTTGAAAAAAAATTCCTGATTCAGCCCAAAGCTGGAAACTTTAGATCTAGCTATAGTACTCACTCCTTGTGCAGCCTTGGACAAGTCATTTATTCTTTGAGCCTCAGTTTCCTCACCTGTAAAAGGTGAAGATGTGGACTAGATCTGTAAGATTCGCTCTAGAAATGATGACATAAAAGGAAGTGACCCAACATTCCATAGTTACCAGATTCATCCCTGCCCCTCAGCCGTCTGGAAGTTAACAGATCCATTCTATTACTGAGTAATAGATACCTTCTCAAAACTGTGAGATGAGGAGTTTCATACTCTTCCAGAAGACTGTTGTTGTTGTTTGTCCTTCACTTTCAAAGAGGACTATGACATCATGAAGGTGATGTCATGACATGCAAGTGAATTGGATTTAAGTGAGGGAGGCTGGGCAAAGTCACCAGCCTCACTTTCTCCTCCGGAGCCATCTGGGTCCTGTGGCCGATACACATCAAGACGACTGGAGATGGTCCTGAATGCAGGGGAATACTACCCTTCCAGAAGAGCAGGAAGAAAGGAGGCCCAAACTTGGCAAACTGCCTGGCCACTCCTTCCACCTGATATTCCATTTTTCTTCACCTTATCTTTGTATCGGTTATTCCCCTATGTTTGGAATATACTTCCTCTTTGTCTCTTGCCTTTAAAAAATCTGTAATTTCCTTTAAGGCTTAGCTCAAAGGTCATCTGCTTCATGAGATCCTTCCCTGATTCTTTCAACTGCTAGTGCCTTCCCTGCTCAAATCATTTTGTGTATGTATATGGGAGAGGCAGCAAAGCACGGTAGGGGATGGAGAGATGATCTCAAAGTTAGCAAGACCTGGTTTCAAGTCTTACCTGTGACACAGACTGGTTGGATGATTCTAGCAAAATAATTTAACCTCTCTGTGTTCGTGACTAGATAATGAATTGAAGAGAAGGAGCCAATCTGCTTTGACACAGGGAGTTTGCTCTTGTGGGAGTTCTTTTATCAGCTAAATCATAAGTCAGCTTCCTCACCCAATATTTTACATATTACATATGTGTTTGCTATCACCCTTGATAGAATGAAAAGTCCTTGAAAGCAGGTACTATTTCTTTTTTGTCTTTGCATTCCTAGAGCCTAGTCTAGAACCTGGTACAGGCACACTAGATAGGGCAGAAGATCTGAGTTCAAATCTAGCCTTACACATAAATAGCTATGTGACCCTGGGCAAGTCATTTAACACTGCTTCCTCACCTGTAAAATGAGCCAAAGAAGTAAATGGCAAACCACTCTAGTATCTTTGCCAAGAAAACCCCAAATGGGGTCACAAAGAGTTGGACATGACTGAAACAACTAAACAAACAACAATTATTCTGTAAGTTTCCCCACTTCTTTTTTCCTCCTTCATAGTCTTTCCTCTATTTTTCTTTCTCCTTCCTGTCTTCCCTTTCTATTCTTTCCCTGCTTCATTTTTGCCCTAGCTGTACCCCAAGTGACACTCTTGTCTTCCTTATCTCTGGTTCCATTCATGGCCCTATCTTTGTTCTCTCCTTCCTACCTTCACTGACCTAAAATGTAGTCACTTTATTCTAATAATATGAACTGAATTTTGTTTTGATTACCAAATGAGTAGTGTCCAAATCACTCAGCATTTTATCTACATAACTGCTAGACTATAAGCTTTATGAAGGCAAGGACTTACCTAATACCCACTCCATCCAACCTCACCTACATGCACACAGCAGGAATTCAATAAATTTTTGTTAAATTAATTAAATTTACATTTTTTCTTTATTAAAAAAAGGTTAATAGAGTTAGGTTATACTCATCAATTTCTATTTCTCTGGAAATACTGCACCATATTTTACTGATGATCTACATATTCACCATGAATGTCTCTAGAGAGACAATCTTAGTGTGTGTTCCGAAATTCAGTAAATTGAACTATTCTGAATAATTAGTGTATCATTTTCAATTGCTTATGACTATTTGCCAAACTCCTTTATACTCTTTGAAAATTATGGAAGGTTTAGATTAAATTGGTAGAAAGATTTTAATTTTCTTAATATATTCCTGAATTACTACTAACTTACTTCATACTTAGACTGAAAGCTGAAGTTATATTAGCAAATGAAATACAGTAAGAAAGTTTTATTAAAATGCTTCTAACTTCTAGTTATGTGATGAAAGAAATGGGCTTCATTTTAATGTCATTTACCAGTTTCCAAATCACCTAATTCAAATGTAAATTAACTACATTTTCTGAAAGCTTTATACTTGGGTAAGGAAAAAAAAATCACCTTTGACATGATTTTCAGCAGGAAAAAAAACAGGTTTAATCCAAGGGAATACTCAAAGGGATTTAAAAATAACAAGTAAGAATAAAAGTTGATCTTTCAAGTGTAAAATCCTGACATATTCATTTGTGATGCTATTCCAACAGAAATGGGGAGTAAACAGGGCAGATGTCTTAGGATTTATGAAGGGTATGATTGCTTCACTTTTGATAAACATAAAAGTATATGAAATCCCTGGTTAATAGCAGAGTGAGAGAGAGAGAGAGAGAGAGAGAGAGAGAGAGAGAGAGGAGGGAGGGAGAGAGACGGGGGGAAGGGAATTGTTCAAGAAGATGCTTAGCTAAGTAGAGAGGCCATTAAGTGACGAATTCTCTGCCAATTGCAACTAATAAAGTAAAGAAAAATACAAAATGATCCCCATTCTTATGGAGCTCCATTTCAATTCCACAATGACAGTGGCAGTTAGCAAATGATGCTAAGAGAATCAGTTTATAGACAGTTTTTAAACATTAAGTGACCTGTTGGCATTATAAATGTGGGATTTTTGTGCAAAAGTTGATGAGAAAATGAAACCTACTATTATTCTAATTGTGAATTCTCATCAGGAGACAAAGAAATGTCAGTCAAATGAACACATGGCCCATAGGTTCTCCTTGGAAGTTGACTCAAGAAGTCGGCAGAGATCACAAAAGCAACAAGGAATATTCTTGCATGGAATACTTGGTCATCTCGCTCTTTGGCATTCATGATGAGCACAAGCAAAAAGATTGTCATGAAGACAACTGTACATTAAGCTCTAGCATCTCTTGTAGAACATAAAGAGGTAGAGAAGCTATATGACAGACTCAATAAACTTCTCTATAACAAATCAGACTCTACCTCGGTACTTGATTCCTTCACTATTAGGAAGAACACTGAAATATATGTTTGAAATGATATGATTTAGGATTCATATATTAAAAATACTGAGGGAAGGCTTGTAAATTACAAAAAGCAATGGAGAATTATCCAGCTATTCAAAGTTGCATTGTGGAAGAAATGCACAATAGTAGCAAAATAGAACCCCCCCCAAAAAAAAGTGTGAGTGTGTGTGTGTGTGTGTGTGTGTGTGTGTGTTGTGTGTGTATGAAGAGGGACAGAGACAGAGAGACAGAGACCTTGAAGGTCTAGTCCAGTTCTATAGAATGTATAGCCCATAGGATGCTTACTACCCACCAAAGTGGGTAGTTTTACATCCTCTACATTTTCCCCAGACTGCCCGAAATCTTTCGTGGGTTGAATTTTGTGTAGGCCTAGTCTAGTCACTCTAGTCCAGGGTCTCAAGGCCACTCTGTGGCAGGCCTGCAAACATTATTTGGTCCATTGGCCGCCTGCCAAAGTGGTCCACAGGCAGTATGTCGTGCAGGCCTATTTTACATTCTCTACATTTTTCACTAGCCACTCAAACCCCTTTTGCAAAAACAAACTTCACAAAACAAAGTTTGGATTCAGTCAAAAAGCCACACTTGAGGACCTAGATAGCTACATGTGGCCTCAAGGCCACAGGTTCCCCATCCTTATCTAGTCCAAGGTTTCTTTACCTTTTTTCTCTCAGGGATCCCTTGAGCTATCTGATGAAGTCCATGACCCCTTCGGAATAATATTTTAAATGCACAAAATAAAATGCATGGCATTACAAAGGAAATTAATTATATCAAAATGCGGTTGTCAAAATATTACCAACTCATGTTGCTAATCTGTGATTAAGGGGCAGTGAAAAATAAAAGTACACATTTTTTTCTCATCCAAATTCATGGATGTCCTTCCATGAAATCTTGCCTTGGACCCCTTTGAGTGTCTCTGGACTTATGGTTAAGAATTTCTGATCCATTACATAGATACCAGACTTCAAGTGATTCTGTAAAGAAAAAAATCAATAATGATGGACAAGTAAACCCATCTGTTTTCTTTAACTTCGTTTCACACATCTAGAATATTTAGCCAATGCAGAAATAGGTCAGAATGATTTTATGTGGCTTAAATGTTGACTTTTTAATCATGTGGGGTCAATCATTAAACAAATCTAATAATGTATGAGACACAATGGCAGAATCAAATCATAGGCTGTAGAGATGGAAAGGAACTTAGCAATCATGCAGTTTAACTCCCCTTCATTTTATAGATGAGAGATTTGGGGCCCAGATAGAGAAAGTTGCTTATCTGAGATCACAGCAAGTTATTGGCAGAGCCAGGAAAAGGAACTGGACCTGCTGATTACCAATATTTTTGTAATCATGCCTCGTATCTAGGTCTTCAGAATACCAAATCCAATGTTCTATCATTAGGATACTAAATCTCAAAAAGGTGGTTTGATTTGCCCAAGGTCACTTGGGCAATGATGTAGGAAAGGCAGTATTTCAATTCAATTCAACATAAGAGTTCTTTCCTCTATAATCATTTGATTATTGGTCAGTTTTGGTGGAGTAATCTGTTGAAAGAAAAATTTTTCATTTGGGCTTTCACCCTAATTAATGAGGTAAAACTCAGAATAAAAAGAATTAAAAGGAGTTAATTAGAAGTAGGTCAAGGTAACAACACATTGATAGACTGATTATTTGAGTTGATCATTTGAGATCAGTGATGGCTTCAAGGCAGAGCCAGATTTTGTTGATAATTCTTGTAATGAGATAAAGGTAATTCAGATAGGTCAACATCAGCAAAAGAAGTTGGGCCCTTGCATTTCAGTCTTCTCTCCCCTAGCAAGTTTGTGACAGTTCCCAGTGTAGGGGGTGTCTTGACAATGTGACAAATATCAAGAGATTGACACCTCCCTTCAACACTGATTGACAAGTAGGTCTGGGAACAATGGGTCACTGAAGCTAAATTATTTACAACAAATCTATGTCCATTAATGTTGTTAGCATTCTTTATTGTAATTATTTTTCCTTCCAATACCTATTATGAATCATTGGATAAGTCCATTAAGTTTGTAGAAAGAAAAAAATGAAAAAGTGTCAATAACCAAGTCTCTGATAATGAAATAAACATCCATAAGCCTAGTTCTGACATCAAAACCAAACGCATAACATAAATACAAAGATTGCATCCTACACCAGTACTCTTGATGTTACAAAAATTGAAAATAGTTCTCTGATTCTTGCAAAATTGCAAAGGCATTTATAAACAGAGAATTTTTAATGCTGATTTTCATAATTAGAAATATGATGAACTGAAATTATTTTCCTCAAATGCTGTTTTATATGTAAATAAAGGAGAAAAGAAAATTGTCATCTTATGTTGTCAGCTTTCAAATCCAATATGATTCTCAATTATAAAACTTTTAGTGATAATGTAAGCTACATCCTTCTTACTCAGCCATTTGTTATGTTGTTATGTTTTCCGAGGAGTCTTACTCTAAATCAAAAATTTTCTTTCTTAATCAGCCTTTAATGCTAGATTTTTAAAAAGTTTCCTTTAAAGAATTTTAGAGAAAAATCTAAAAAATGATAAGAGAGAAACCTTGGACCTACCACTTGCCATGAGATTTTGAGTTCCTTAGGTACAAGGACTGTTATTATCTCTATTTGTATTTCCTTCACTTAGAACAGTGCCTGGCCCTTACATGCTTGTTGATTTGACTTCCATTTACTGTATTGAAGCTGGAACAAAAAGAGAAAATGCTCAATACTGAGGTAGCTCCATAGATAACTGCCCAGAGCCTGAGCTAGACAGAGAGTGGCTGTTGCCTCAGTTGCCAGGACCTGAGTTTCCAAGGGAAAGGGAAACTAGAGACTGAATTAGGAGTGCAACTCCCTGCCCCAAGGATGGATGAATTCAATTCAAATCAACATGCATTTATTTACCAAATACCTATTGTTTTCTTGGTACTGTGATAGGCCTTGGAAAGAAAATATAAAACTGGAAACAGCTGATACAGTGAAATGAGTCATTCATTTGGAGTCATAGGACCCATATTTGTATCCTACATCTGCTACCTGTATGACCTTGGACAAGTCACAACCTCTCTCAGCCTTTGTTTCTTCTTCTGAAGAACTAGGGTTTAGAATCAGAAGACCTTGAAGGCCTGCCAGGGCTTTAAATCTCTGCTCCTGCAATACTCCCTGTCCTTAAGGAATATGAGAAGAAACAATAATTACACAGAAAAATGAATACAATTAAGATATTAAGTGGAACAGGAGTTCAACCTCCTCTTCTTCTAGTTCCTCCTTCTTTTTCCAAGAGTAGCAATGACATCACAGGCCAATATGTTGACTTGAACTTATATTGGATTTCAATGAGGCAGAGTTGCATGGAGTCATCAGCCTCATTCTCTCTTCCAGTGTCACTGAAGCCCAATGGCAAGACAAAAGTCTGGGCAAAGGCCTGGATGCAGTGAATAACCGTGGCATCTTCTACGTCTGACCAAGCTCTAAGAGGTCCACAGTACCTGCTTTAGCCACCTTCATGGTTGTTGGAATAAATTGTTCTCATCCACCCATTCCACTGGAGGGAGTCTTCACATACTTGGGGTACACATCCCCCTAACTCACTTATACAGTCAGTTACCCTCAACCTGGTTTAGCCCATCAGCAGAGATGGCTTATTGGAGTGTGGCCTCTGCACATGTTACAGCTTCTTGGAGTCACAGGTGAGAGTTGAGTGAATTAAAGGTGGATGAGCAGCTCTGAAAAGGACTTAGCAAACCTTCACATCACAAGTCTAGCCTTCTATTAAGCCATATACCCCTAACACTATCTTAGACAATTACGAAGTCATTTAATTTCTGTGAGCCTCAATTTCTTAATTAGTACAATGGGGATAAGAACAGCACTTATCCCCCAAGGTTGTTGTGAGGATCAAATAAGATCATATTTGTAAAGTGCTTAGCAAACATTAAAGTGCTATATAAATGCTATTATTAATATTATTAAATGAAATGATATATGTAAAGTACTTTGCAAATCCTAAAGTGTTATGCAAATGTTAGCTATTATTAAATAGAAGGTAATTTAGGAAGGGGAGTAAGTTTTATCAATGGTGGTGGGGACAAGGAGATAAGGAGATAAGAAAAAGCTTAATATATAAGGTAGCACTTGACCTATGCCTTGAATGGTGTTACGGATTTGGGCAGAGGGTAGGAAGGAAAGTGATCTGTGTATGAGGGATTGTTACTTGTTTTATATAAATGGACAAGATACTGGTAGGTGCTAAGTAGCCATAGTAGTTAATACTAAAAGAGTTTCCCCCTACACCAGGCTGACCTGCAAGATCCTGAGAGGGTTTGAGTCATAACCATGTGACCAATGCTCTGGGAACACCAACCCAACCTGCCATAGTGAGTACAGGTGAGATGAGTGAGCCAGCCCCAGCACACAAAGAAATATAGCTTTAGGGGCCATTGTTAAGTCTGGGCTACATTTACAATGTCACAGGAGGAGATGGAATTTCACAGAAGTGGAAGAGCATATAGATCAGTTTGATTCTGAGGTAGAGTAAATAAAGGGAATCAAAGGTCAAACAAGTGAGTAGTAAAAAAAGCTTTAGACATTTTTTCTTGACCAATCCTGGCATCATTGCTTGGGTAGACACAAGGCACCTGAGTCTACACACAGTTTCAAGAACCATATATTAGTATGGCATAGCAGCCTCTACCTTGCCTTTGCAACCACTGTCTCCTAAATGCAGATTTGTGGAGAAAGCACCAACCACCAGGGCTCTACAACTCTAGTATTCACAAAAAATGTCAGGATCCCCACATCATCACTGTAACAATGACACATTCTCAATCAATTGCACTGACAAGATTCTCCCTGTTGAGGTAAAGATGCTAGGGATGCTGGAACCCTAAAATCACAACACATGGGTCCTGTCCAAATGAATTCAACCAAAGTCTTCTTTAAGCTAAAGACACAAGCCAGATTCTTAAGGAATCTGAACATTAGTGATGCTCGTAAGGATGAGCAGGCATGAGGCAATCTCAGCGCTTAAATAGGGACCAGGATGGATTTTACATACAGCCAAATAATTTGGGGTGACTGGAGGAGTTTAGGGAGAATCCTGATGGGATTGTCTAGGAGGTTGAATGGGGTCATCCAGGAATAGACAATGGAGGGCTAAGCTTTATTAAGGTAACAAAGAATTGGAAGATAAGGAAGGAAGAGTTTAGATGGGGTCTGGATAAGATCGAAGCTGGGAAATATACTAGGCTTAGTTAGGTATCAAAAGGAGATAGGGCCTAGGCAATAAGGCCAGTTGACAGGAATAATAATCAGGAGACTGCTAGACTTCCTTAACCAGATCAGTGAGTTCAAAGAAAGCTTAAGGGTTTTCTGGTAAACAAAAGGGACCCAAATTCTTTTTAGAATGAGGGGCAAAGGTCTCAGCTTGGGCCTATACCCGAACATCCCCTTCTTCTTACACAACCATTCTCTATATTGCTAAATTCTATTACACCTTCCTTCTTCTTTTGCCATCTCTTTGACTCCACCATGTAGGGTCTAGTCCAAACATGGTCACTAATAAAAAGGGCATGTTTTCATGCTGCTTTAAAGAAACCCTCAGAATTGTGGATATGATTATCAACTGGGGCCAGTGGTATTCCCCGCCGCCTTAGTCATTTAGTAACTTGCCTTTGAACTCAGAAATCTGACAGAATGACTCCATTAGTACAGTAAAGAAATCAGGAATTGTAGGGAACTATCAGAGCACTAGAAAATGAACAAATCTCAAAAGAGATGGGTTGTCAAAAGATAAAACAATTGGATAATTAACACAAAGTAATTATGAGAACACCCTAATCGAGTAAAAAAAAAAGGCCAAGGGAAGAAATGAAGGAACAACTTAACAAAAGTACAAAGAGACAGAGAAGAATTTAAACATCAATAGAAGAAGGAAAACCATAATAAGAGCAGTCCAGCAAAGATCAATGGTTGAGAACAAAATTAAAAAATAAGCCGAATGTTTCACACAGTTCAAAAACAATTAAGATTGAAAATTATAAGGAATGTAAAGGAATATGGAAAGGCATATTCTTCAAAATGAAGAAAAACAAACCAGATAATTACAGACAATAAATAATAATATATAAAAGGAAAATACACAAATGTATGGGCAAATGTACCCCCAAAAAATGGAAGACGAGACACAGGGAAGCAATATTTAGCATTTAAAAGTTTAATTAGTTATAAATGGAAGTTAATTGCTCTTTAAATTTAAGGTTAAGGTCATAAATGAATGAGTCACAATAAAAGCAGAATTAAACACTTCAGGAGGGCGGAGCCAAGATGGTGGAGTGAAAGCAGTGACTTGCTTAAGCTCTCCCCCAAACCCCTCCAAATACTCATAAAAAAATGGCTCTAAACAAATTCTGAAGCAGCAGAACCCACAAAAAACAGAGTGAAACAAATTTCGAGCCCAAGACAACCTGGATGGTTGATCAGAAGGGTATATCTCGTCAGGCTGGGAGTGCAGCTCAGCGTGGGCGTGAAGGCCTTAGCAAACCTGGAGCAGGCCTCAGAGGACTGAATCTCAGGCAGCTGTGGAGGTTTCCAGACTTCTCAATCCACAAATGCCAAAGACAACTTAGAAGGCCAGTGGGAAAAGTCTGTTTCCTCACTGCTGAGGCAGGAAGGTGGAGGGCGGGGGGGGTGACAGGTGCTTATGGAGCTTCTGGCCCATAGACTGAGGGGAAATCCAGTAGCTGATCACAGAGGGATTGCAGGGATCTCTTTGCCAGTGCTGAGGCAAGGATCTCTTGCTTTGCCTGTGTTTGGATCTGGGTCACAGTTCTGGGCAGCAGTGCTGGGTTGAGGAGGAGCACTGGCATTGTGGAGCTTGTAGTGGCTGTGCAGAGAAACCCCTCCTCACAGTTACAGGACAGAAAGGAGTACTTGTAGTCACAGACCAGGAAAGGAGTAAACACCTTGCCCCTTATCATACCACCTTGGAAGAACTGAAAATTTACAGGTCCCTACAAGTATCTCTGAAAACAGCCATACAAACCCCCAAAGCTTGGGACAGTATATTCTCCATATTGCAAGCAGATTTGTACCTTAACAAAGAGTTTAGGGGCAGCTACCTGGTGCAGTGGATAGAGCACCAGCCCTGGATTCAGGAGGACCTGAGTTCAAATCCGGCCTCAGACATATAACACTTACTAGCTGTGTGACCCTGGGTAAGTCACTTAACCCCATTGCCTAAAATTACAAAAAAAAAAAACCCAAAGAGTTTAAAACTCAAGTAATTGGCCGGGTTCATGAGCAAGCAGCGCAAAAAGAGTCAGACTATATTATCTTACTTTGGTGAAAAAAAAAGATCAAAACGTACAACCAGAAGAAGACAACAAAGTCAAAGCTCCTACATCCAAAGCCTCCAAGAAAAATATGAATCAGTCCCAGGCCTTGGAAGAGCTCAAAAGGGATTTTGAGAAGCAAGTAAGAGAAGTAGAGGAAAACTGGGATGAGAAATGAGAGTGATACAAAAAAATCATGAGAAACAAGTCCACAGCTTGCTAAAGGAGACCCAAAAAAATACTGAAGAAAATAACACTTTAAAAAATAGCCTAACCCAAACGGCAAAAGAAGTCCAAAAAGCCAATGAGGAGAAAAATGCCCTGAAAAGAAAAATTGGCCAAATGGAAAAGGAAATCCAAAAGATTACTGAAGAAAATACTTCCTTAAAAATTAGAATAGAGTGGGGCAGCTAGGTGGTGCAGTGGATAGAGCACTGGCCCTGAAGTCAAGAGGACCTGAGTTCAAATCCGACCTCAGACCCAATACTTGATACTTACTAGCTGTGTGACCTTGGGCAAGTCACTTAACCCTAATTGCCTAAAAAAGCAAAAGAAAAAAAATTAGAATAGAGCAATTGGAAGCTAGTGACTTTATGAAAAATCAAGACACTGTAAAACAAATCCAAAAGAATGAAAAATTAGAAAACAATGTGAAATATCTCATTAGAAAAACAACTGACCTGGAAAAAAGATCCAGGAGAGAGAATTTAAAAATTATTGGACTATCTGAAAGCCATGATCAAAAAAAGATCCTAGGCATCATCTTTCAAGAAATTATCCAGGAAACCTGGCCTGATATGTTAGAACCAGAGGGCAAAATAGAAATTGAAAGAATCCACAGATCTCCTCCTGAAAGAAATCCCCAAAGGAAAACTCCTAGGAATATTATAGCCAAATCCCAGAGTTCCCAGCTCAAGGAGAAAATGTTACAAGCTAACAGAAAGAAACAATTCAAGTACTGTGGAAACACAATCAGGATAACACAAGATTTAGCAGCTTCTACATTAAAGGACCGCAGGGCATGGAATATAATATTCCAGAGGGCAAAGGACATAGGATTACAACCGAGAATCACCTACCCAGCAAAACTTAGTGTAATCCTTCAGGGGAAAAAATGGTCATTCAGTGAAATAGAGGACTTTCAAGCATTCCTGATGAAAAGACCAGAGCTGAATAGAAAATTTGACTTTCAAATACAGGACTCAAGTGGAACATGAAGAGGTAAACAGGAAAGAGAAGTCATAAGAGAGTTATTAAGATTGAACTGTTTACATTCCTACATGGAAAGATGGCATTTATAACTCATGAGACCTTTGTGAGTATTAGGGTAGTTGGAGGAAAAAAATTATATGGATAGATAGATAGATAGATAGATAGATAGATAGATAGATAGATAGATGGCCCAGGGTGAGTTCATACAAGGCTTCAGTGTTACATCCATTCAATTCAATGAGCATCTATTAGGCACCTACCTGTGTAAAACACTATGCTAAGTGTTGGGATTACAAAAACAAAAAAGTTTTAAAACGCCTTTTCTTTGCCCTCAAAGAGCTTGCATTTTAGCAGAGGAGACAGCATATAAACAGATAAGCAAATACTGTATTTGTGCCGAGAGTATGTACTAACAGCTAGGAAAATCAGGGAAGCCTTTTCAGAGGAGGCAGCACCTGAGCTCAGCCTTAAAAGATTTTAAGAGGCAAAGGTGGAGAACGAATGCACTTCAAGGTATGGTGGAGAGGATGCAGAGGGAGGACTTGTCTGCTTTGATTGAGGGAGTTTCTCACATAGGAGTTCACTAAACCAATGAAACTTTCGTTTATTTATTTTTTTTTTGTGGGGAGGACAGGACGTATGATTTTGGGGTGATAGGGAGCTCCCAGAAAGGAACTTACCTACTACTGCAAATTAATACTTTCTTTGCAATTTATAATCTTGGAGAGTTGTCTCGGACCCTGAGTGGTTCAGGGACTTGTCCAAGGTCACATAGCCAATAGGTAAAAGAAGCAGGCAGACCTTCTTGGCTCAGAGGCATCTGTCTACACATTTCAACACACTTTCTCACCCATAAAACTTTTCTGAAGGCCATGGTCTGTCCTCCTTGCTCACTGAAATGACTGATCACATCTCAATGGGCATTCGATGTCCTTGTGGAATTCTTTTATCTCTCTAGCTCCAAAGGCAGGAGAGACTCCATCTTAGTTCTCCAGGAAAACAGAAAGCATCATAGTAGCAGACAATACAAATCTGGTTCCCTTGTGCCAAATGCTTTTCCATTAGGAAGGGCAGTCTCATACTGCTTTATAGTTTGATAAGCACTTTTCATGGTATCTCAATTGAGCTTCATAACAACAACGTGAGGTAGGTATTATTATTATTATTATTATCCTCATTTTACAGATGAGGAAACTGAGGCTAAGAGAGAGTAAGTGACATCCAGGGCCATACAGTTAATAAGGATCTGAGAAAGAATTAGAGCTCCAGTCTTTCTGACTCCTTCTATTTTTGAATCTCCTAGCTGTTCCTAAATGCAGAATCATTTTGGTTGAGAAATGGAGTGTCTGTTGGTTTGTAGAAGTCCCTTTAATTTGACCATGAAAACCTCAAAATGGAAATACAAAAATAAGTAGGAGTGTTTGGGAATCAGAGCCAGTAGAATAATGCTGTACCATCCTGTATCTGATATAAATTTGAGATTTGGTAATATTTAATTCATTCATATACTATGCAACCTCTAGCTAAAAAGAAGGAAGATATTCTCTCAGGCTTGTCCCCCATGGCCTAGCAAATGACAATAACATTGTTTGTTTTTTTAATTTTTTATTGCAGATATTTATTTGGTTGAACTTGAGAGAGTTCATGAAAGTAAATTTTAATGGTGAACATTCGCCCTTTTCTAATAGATTTAATTTATTTCTTCTTTAAATCGTTGGAGTATTTTTTTATTCATTTCTGTGTTGTCAGTTGAATTATTCTAGCAGGTCCCAGGCAAAGCCTAGCATTATAAAATCCAAGGCAGTTTGTGACTTATGATCCAACCACCTCATCCTGCCTACTGCTGGAGGGGTGAATCCCCAACCTTCTCCAATATTAAGTGGGTAATTTCTGCTGAGTCTCAGACTATTTCTCATAAATATGTGTTTCTGAAAACCAAGTCACTGTAATCAACCACACCATGCTGAATGGCTTTCATCTCATAAAGCTGGACGGAGATGTTTTTAATAAAGATGCTTGCTTTCGACATCCCACAGTAGAAGTGTTCAGCTAGCCATGTGAATATAACCAAAGGGAATTAAATCTAACTTTCAGAGGGCTTTGTTTTGTTTCCTATTCTCATAAGGCAGCTCCTACAGTATTCTGCTTATATTAGCAAACCCTGGTCATGACCTGCTCCTCTTCTCTGCTTATAGGACTGAAAAATACTCAGCAACCTTGACCAATTCTCATTCACTGGTGTAGTGGAATGATGCCTGTTAATGGGGAGACTCTGATCCCAGATGACAGTCTCTACAAATTGGGGGGGGGGAGTTCTTTATCCAAGTACAAAATTCATTTCTACGAATTTGGAAAAGACAGGGAGAGAAAGGAGAAGGTCGTAGAATCATAGTCCTTCTGAAAAGCTCTGATTGTTAGAAAGCTTTTGCTGACATCAAGCTTAAATTGACTACTTTGGCTACTTCCACGTGCTATTTCTGATTCCTTCTTCCAGGATTGAATGGGTGTGGCCTCAGACAAACTGAGACCTAGAAAAGTCCTTAATTTAGAAAGGCCACTGCATCTTGGGCCATCGCCAGTTGTCTTGACCTTTGTCTTACCACTGCACTTCTATGACTCTGGAGGAGGGAGTGAGGGCGATGACTTTGCCCAGCTCTGCCCCACTCATATCCAATTCACACGCAAGTCAAGACACCACCTTTCTGATGCCATCGGTCCTCTTTGAGAACTAAGTATGAGAACAAACAAACAACAGCAGCAAAGAGGCCTGAGAAGAGAAAGTCTTATACTTCTTCTACATGACAGCCCTATAAATGGGTGAAGACAGTTGTGATGGCCTTCTGAATCTTCTCTGTGCTAAACATCTTTAGTTTCTTTGATTGACCTCATATAGCATGGATTAAAGATTCTTTGGCATCTTAATTACCTTCCTCTGGATACTCTATAGATTGTCAATTACCTTCCTAAACTATGGTGCTTAGAAGTGAACACAGTGATCCTGATGTAGTCTAACCAGGGCCAAATATAGACAAGACATCACATGATCTACCTTCAACAGGCAAATCCATAATTGGTTCAATTATCTCACTTAAGATATCCAAGTCATCCTTAATCCTTAAGCTGTCTTTTCAATGCACCATGAATCAATATCTGTTATTTCTTTCTTTGAAATATACAAATATGCAAAGCAAATGTTTCTTCTCAGACAGTAAATATGAAGGAAAAGGGCAGAAAAAGGGTGTCACATTTATCCATTTAGTTATAATAAATAATGCAATCTTTCCAAGTAGAAGTACCAGAATAATTAAACTAATTTCCCAAAATTATTCTAGTGTATTCAATTACAGATTTTAATTATTTTAGAGAAATAACTTGCCATGTTAATGAAAGAGACAGTAGTAAGAATCATGGCAGAGTTGAGGTTTCATGTTCCTGCATTCTATATGCCTTATTAGAAAATGTAAATCAAATATTTGATGAATACTAAGAGCCGCTGGGGAAACTGAAATGAATATTACTATTGTGACTCTGAGAATCAGGTTGAAATCTAACAGAAGTCAGTTAAGGTAAGTGGATTTCAGTGCCAAAGGGAACATTAGCTGTTTTAAAGAGGCCTCTAGGGAATTACTCCGTATTAAATACCAAATAGAAAAAATTTAAATAGCACTTGGATTGTGACAAACTAACAGAAGCTCAAAATGTAAAGGTAAGACTGCTCTTCCTAATTCAATTCAAGAGGATAAAAACCTTTAAGCGAAGTTAGTAAGGGGCCATCCACACTGATTGGTTTTTCTCATCTTTTATTTGTCCATTTTAATAATAATAATTGACATTTCTAGAGGGTCACAACAGGTTTAGAAATGGAAGGATCCTTAGAAGATGTCTATTCCAGCCTCCTCAATTTATAGATCCTGAGATCCAGAAAAACCTAGTAACTTTTCCCAGTCCACACACATAGTAAGTGGGCAATACCAGGATTTGAACCCGGATCCTCTGACTCTAAGCCAGAACCCTTGCCAGTGGATTCTTATGTTTCTATGGTGTTTCAGATTTAAAAAGCCCCTTCCATAGAAGTGGAGTTAAGATCTGAGTTCAAATTCCATCACTAGTATTGACTAACTGCGTGACCACTGAAGCAACTCATAAACTCTGTGAGCCTCAGTGTTGTTTTGTTTTTCCAGTCAAAAAAGGAGAAACTGAGGCTTGTACTAATGACCTGAATTACAAGGCTATTATGAGAAGCCTAGGTTCTTAAAATCACAGAATCATAGACATAGTGCTGAAAAGAACCATAGAAGTCATTTAATCCAAAGAGCTAATAATAATAATGGTTTATATTTACATATAGTACCTTTAAGATTTATAAAGAGGTAGATAACCTGGGCATCACCCCATTTTAAAGATGAGGAAACTGAGGGTCAAGGATTGATATGGCCATATAACCAGTAAGTTCGAGAGGTAGAATTTGAAAAGAGATCTGTCCTGAGTCCCAGGCAATTAGTGATGTTTCTAGTCCATCATTCTGCCTCTCGATTGTGCAGGGGGTCTAAATGGTCCTTATTCTTTTTTTTTTTACTTAACCTCCTTTTAAAAAGACAATTAAATGCAGCATCCAGTAAGGTCAGAAAGGATATTCTCTAGTTTGACTGAAGGAGTAGGATTTTTTTTTCGGTCAGAATGACTTACCTATTTAGGCACAGAATAGTAGCAATCTGTGTCAGGACAGAGAGGACCCAAACCAATTATATCACAGATCCTCCATAAGCAATGAAGTAAAGAAACCTGTTTTAATGACTTGCCCTTTTTTCCCTCCAAGTCAAGTACAGAAAACATTCTGATTAATTATGATTTCTGGTTAGTCAGTTTCTAGTTAACTTAGGTTTTCCTCCCAAATTCCATGTTATATAAAATAAAGGTGAATATAAAATTGTGAAAAAATGACAATTGTCTGAGCGTTTATGGGCAATATTGTTCAAAGAGACAATACATGTTTTTCTTATACTTTAGTTTACATGTAAGATCTTTCTCAGTTGTCCTCATCTTGTTATTACTAATATATCCTTATATTATTAATATGTCCTTGAACAAATATGTGAAGGATAGTTGATTTCACCAATACAGGGAATTTTCTCTATGAGTGCAAATCACAATCCATTTATGATAAAATCTAAGGAGTAGTAAATGGTTTGGTAAGACTGATTGTCACATAGCTGAAAGTGTCAGAGGTGGGACAGAACTCAAGGCTTAGTGATTCCAAGCCCAGCACTCTAGCTACTATGTTCAATTGTCTCTTAATATAAATTTATTTGCATCTTATTATTAGAAATGCAATGGAACTTGAAGGATAAGATAAAGTCAAATTGAAGAAAAGAATCAATAATTCCTCCCCAAACTGTCTAGATCAGGAGTTCTTAATCTTGTGTGTGTGTGTGTGTGTGGTGTGTGTGTGTGTGTGTGTGTGTAATGGATCCTTTTAAAATTTTGGTGAAGCCTATGGACCCTTTTATAGAATAATGGTTTTAAATGCATAAAGTAAAAATACATAAGATTATGAAGGAAGCCATGAAATCTATTAAGAACTCTTGGTCTAGTTCAGTGGTATCAAACTCAAATAGAAAAGGCTCTTGCTGGCCACATATTGACTCAGGAAATCTCAAATTAATATTATCTGTATTTTACTTTTATTTATATTGTTAAAGATTTCCCAATTATATTTTAATCAGGCTCAGGACACACTTAGAAGATGTGCATGTGGACTGTGAGTTTAACACTTCTGGTCTAATTATGTCAGAACCATAACCACTAGTTTTTACACTTGGGGCAAGCTTCACAAAACGCAGCAAGGACAAACAATGTAAAAGATGCCCTCAAATCTACTTCTTAAAGAACAAATTCAAGGACCTCTTGGTCCTCACACTGGGGAAGAGGATAGAATCAGAGCTCCCAAGGCACTGAAAGGGGAGAGGAGTAAGTAGTATAGATCTGGGAGAAAATCATTTGTGATATGTTAACTGAGGTTGAGGATGAAGAAAAGAGTACCATCTGATAACTTCCGATTTTAAATAAAAATTCTTGCTAACCAAATGTTAAACTCAGTTGTTTCTATTCTGCTGAAGGTTTTTGGGTACTGTTAGCACCCAGTAAGTATCAGCCCCTCTACCAAAACCTCAGTAGTCCCATCTTAGTTATAGCGTTGTATAACTATATAGCATTATATTTCTATAATTTGAATCTAAGTTAAAAATGCAAGTCTAGGAAACAACAAAAACCCATTCACAAAATCAAAGACTCTCAGAGCAGGCAGGTAATTTGGAACCTATACCAGACTATCTATTGAAAGGTGATAGAAAGGGGGATGTACTGCCTAGAGAAGAGAAGATTGGGGAAAGGAGGGGAGGGACATGAAGTTATCTTCAAGTATTTAAAGGCCTGTTACATTGGCAAGATGCTTACCTTGTTCCACTTGGCCCAACAGAGCACAACCAGAAGGAAATGGGTGAAAGTTACCAAGAGGCAAATTTGGGCTTGATAATGGGAGCTAACAACGGGAGCTGTCCAAACGTAGAACAGATTGCCTTGGGAAGTGGTGGTTTTTCCCTTCTTGAAAGTCCTTTAAGGGAAGGCTGGATGACTCCTCTTAACAGGCATGTCATATTAGAGATTCCTTTCATGTGCATAATTGTCTAAATGGTTCTTGGAATCTTTGATTCAGAAATCTCCTCTATAATACCTTTGACAAGTAGGTGAACCACCTTCTGCCTGAAGACCTCCACTGAGGAGAAATCCACTACTTCCTGAAGCTGCAAATTCTACTTTTGGAAAGCTGTGATTATTGGGACATTTTTCCTTACATCAAGCCAAAAGCTACCTCTCTACAGCCTCCATCCACTTTTCCTATTTCTGTCCTCTGAAATGTGAAGTTGAATTCAATTCAACAAGCACTGATTAACACCACACGGGAGAGGCCAAGTACAGATATGACTGACACAGGTTCAGTGCCCCCTAAGTTTCAGAATTATCTAAGTTAGCTAATCAAGTAGACACAGATTTGAATTTATTTTTAATTTTATTGCAATTTAGTTTCATTTTCATTCTATTTAAACATACATCTGTAAAAATTTTTGTCATCTTTCAGTCATTTCTACCATGTCCCACTTTTTGTGAGCCCATTTAGGGTTTTCTTGGCAAAGTTACTGGAATAGTTTACTTCATTTGCATACCAATCGAGGAGGACAGGAGAAAAGAGAAACTCACCAGTCAACCACAATAGTTCTTATGAGGTTTGGAAGGACAGAGTTTCTAAAATTGATTTTAAGGACACAAATTCATAATCAGGGATTTAGTAGGAATTGAGAAGAATTTTCAAACCCCACTTTAGATTGTAGTCTGGGCCCAGGTGACAAGAGTAGTAGAAAGGTGGTCAAAAGTGGCCTTAGTCTTGTCTTGAGTGTTTCTGCCTGATATGTGAGGGAATTTCTAGCCATTTGCTGTACAGCAAAAGAGTTATAGCTCTCCCTGCCAGAGAGTCTTTCTACATACCACACCCAAGTACAGGATACCAAAAAGCAACATGAACAAAAGTCCAGTAGAGGTGCTCAGCAGAGAGCCACAATGGAATGCACAGAAGGGAACACTGTGATGATATCACCACTGCATTATCAGAGGTATGAGTTGATCTGGTCACAAGACACTATGTGTATGCCTTGGCTATACAGATTTCTGGCATGTGTACCTTAATGTTATGTGACCTGGCCATATGTGATCCCTTCATGCATGTTTCCTAGTCATACAGTTTGTCTGCCAGCATGTTGTCTACCATTTGCAATATTTTAATGGTAGGAGAATGTATTTCATTTATTCATGGGGGTTTTTTTTGCAACTTTATGATCTATCTTATTGAATTCAATGTCTTGTTTTCAATTAATGTGTCCTCTGATTGGCTGGTAAACTTGAATGCATCAGTGTGGACAAGCCAAGTACAAGCTATGGTTTTTGGCTGGGGCTAATCCATATGTGTCTTGGATTTAGGGTGGTTTTTCTTAGGGGGCAATGGGAAGAGTTTTTGGTGAGAATGTTCTGGTACAACACAGAAAAATACACACACATGTATTACATATACAATAAAAACTTCTCTGGAAAAAAAAGTCAAAGTTGTCACAGTAAACAAAAATCTAATCTCAACACACAGAAAGGTCTCCAGAATGTATTTGTGTGATGTCATTCCTAGTTAAATTTTTGAATAAATACCATTACAGTGATGAAAATGTCTTACATAGTACTTAACACATTCGGATGAATGAAAATATTTCTGTGTTCAAATGTGAAAATGACAAGAAAAAATTTTAAATGTCATTGTTTGAAATATATGGTTGAGAATAAGCATGAAGGATTAATAACCTGGAATACAAAATAATCATCTTAGTAGGTAGTTTGCCCCTGCTGCATTTCTTTTCCACTCCCTTCATACTCTTTTCCCCTCATCATTGTATTTTCTATTCCATTTTAGGCCAAACATTTATCATAAAGAAACATACATTTTACAAATAACCAGTTCTCTTATTTGTAACCATAAATTCTCAACTCAACAAAAAAGTAATTATACAAATGGAAGTTTGTAGAACATTTACAAATCAACATAGCAAGAACATTTGCAAGGAGGTTCTAGATGTAATTCTTTTCTCAATGAATGTCAGTTCTGTGGGAATTCAATTTCCACAGTACTGAAAAACTGGAGAAGTTTTCTTTTTTTCTTTTTTTTCTTTTCTTCTCCCCATGAGAAAGATCCTTCTCAATCCTATCAACAAATGTTTATCCATCAACAATCTACAAGAATTCATTTAGCTCCTGTGATGTGCTGAGGGATTAAAAAAGATGTGGCCCAAGCATACAAAGTGCTTATAGTCTAATTGAGGAGACAGGTTATAGAAAAGAATACATAGAATCCCCACCATGAGTATAGTGACACCTCCTGTGATGTGCCGAGGGATTAAAAAAGATGTGGCCCAAGCATACAAAGTGCTTATAGTCTAATTGAGGAGACAGGTTATAGAAAAGAATACATAGAATCCCCACCATGAGTATAGTGACACCTTCATGGTACCATTGTGGCTATGGCTACACACACATGTATGTGTATATGGCATGATATATGCATACATGTGTATATATACTCGTGTGTATGTACATATGTACACATACATGTATGTGTACATGTGTGTATAGATAGATATAGCATACTCTCTGGCACATAGTAGGCACTTAGTAAATTCTCATTGATCAATTGATTGAAATTACCAAAATCTGTCATGTCATTTGGGTGAAGTTAACTAGCTGAAATCCTACTGATACTCCTTTCATAATCCCTGCCCATTCCCTCTACCAACAATTAAGTATATGCCCTCATTACCATCGCACTATTTTATAAAAATTGCTTTCTAATGGGTTTCTTTCAATCTCTTCCCTATTCCAATCACATTTGATATGACAGCCAGTTTAGTTGGCCTCATGAACATATTTAGTCTCTCCTCTATTCAAAACCTTTCAATTGCTTCCTGTTACCTCCTGCAAAAAGCACCAACTTCCTAAATCTGATATTCAAGGCCCTTTACAACCTGCTATACCTCAACAAACTCATTTCACACAAATTGGCCTCTTTGTGGGCTGTGTCCTCAGCTAAATCGGACTATTAAACTGACTTTCATACCCATCACAGAATTCACAATGAAGAGAAATGATGAATAAAAAAAACCTTCCAACTGATTTCATTTCTTGCTTGACATAAGAGGTGTAACATGAAGGAGAAACTCACTAGGTAATTAATGTGGACAAGCTTTCAGTCAGAAATCAAACCTTACTCAACAGCAGAAAAGTCATGATGTAGGTGAAAAAATCTACACATTGAATTTGGATGAATGTTTTACCTTGTTGTACATCAGAGAAGAAATAATAGAAGAAAGAAAACAGGAAAGAAGGAAAGAACAAAAATGAAGAAAATGGAATAGTTGTTAGTGTGATCTTCAAATTCAAGTTAGGGATAATTTTAAAAGATGAGGCCAGTGATATAGTGAGTAGAGGGATAGCCTTAGAATCAGAAAGGCTTGTGCTCAAGTGCCGGCTCTGACCAATCAGGGTTCTCAGGCAACTCTCTAAAATTCTCATTACAAATTGCTGACCTGCATTGGTGGGAGGAATTTCCAAACCTTGCTTAAATCTGTGTTCACATACACATAAATGCATGTGTGCGTATGTATACACGCATGTGGGCATTATCCATACACATGTATAAATATCTCTCATTTGGTGTAACCCTAAGGGATATGCAGGGATCCCACCTGCTACATACTGGCTTTGTGGCCTTGTACAAATCACTTCACATTTATTAAATGTCTTCATGCAGAAGGCATTTAATACATGCCTAGGCTTCATGTAAAATAAGAAAACTGATTTAAAATCTAAATCAAGAAATCAATAATTATTCAATTCCCCATTTACAGATGAGAAAGTTCAGTTTCAGGGAGATTAATTTGCTTGTATACAATCATATTACTTCTAAGTGGATCACCCTGGATTTAAACCCAGACCTTTAGTCAATCATTAAACATTTAGTAACAATTACAATGAACCAAGCACTATAAGTGAATGAATGAATGAGTATTTATTAAGTGATTATTATGTATCAAACACTAGAGACACAAATAGAAAAAAAACAAAACAAAACAAGACAGTCTCCACACTCAAGGAACTCACACTCAAGCTGGGAAAAACACCACCCAGGGAGAAGCTGAAGAACACGTGGAAAGCTGGAGAAGTCCTAAGAGTTCTGCAGCAAGGTGGATAGCAAGGTCCAGGGAGCCCTCAGGCTCAATCACTAGGTGAAATTACAGGGACAAAGATCTGGAGATTGCAGGAGGTCAGACAGTAACAACTGGTAGTCCTCCATCTCACTGGAAGGAATAGACTCCCATCTCATTGAAATGATGTGATCTGTCAAGTAGCCTGGGTAAATTCTAGAAAACCCAAGGCTCAGGGTGGCAAGTGGAGATAACTCTTCCCTCAGGAAGATCACATAGTAATAGGGGAGACTAAAAATTACAAATAAGATACATATAAGATATATTCGGAATAGATGGAAGGTAATCTCAGAAAGAAAGAAATTAGGAGTTGGTAAAGGTTGAGTGAGTGGTCACTGAGTTGAGTTTTTAATAAAGTCAGGGAAACTGGTAGAAGTGAAGAAGGAAAAACAAAACATTCCAGGCACAGGTGCCAGCCAAGGGAAAGGTGTGGAGATGGGAGATGAAGTATCCAGACCATAGAATATGGGGGCAGTGAAGTGTAAGAAGACTAGGAAGGCAGTAAAGTCAGATTTTGAAGTGGAGTTTGAATGCCATGTAGAGGATTTTATATCTAATTCTGGAGGTCATAGGAACAATTAAATTTTTTTAGTATGGGTGAGTGACATGGTCAGACCTGTGCATTAGAAAAATCATTCTGGCAGGTGAGTAGATTAGAGTGGAGAGAGATTTGAGTCAGGGAGACCAATTAGTAAATTACTGAGATAATTAAGAAGAGAGATGATAAGGGCTCAAGTTAGGGTGAATGGAGAGAAAGGCACATACATGGGTGGTGGTGTAAAGGTAGAAACTATAAGATTTGGCAGTAAGGTGAATCGGAGAAAGAAGTTAAGGATGACTAGCCTAGGAGACTGGGAAGGTGATAGTGCCTTTGACAGTAATAGGAAACCTGGGAAGATAGCAAGTTTGGTAGGAAAATTTGTTTGGGACATGTTGAATTTGTGATACCTATGTGATATGAAGTCTGAGTAGCTGGTGATATGAAACTGGAGCTCAGAAGAGAGAATTTTTGGATACATAGCTTTGGGAATCACTTTCAAAGAAATGACCATTGAATTAAGACAAATGAAAACTCTGTGAGGCAGAGTTTCTGAGTAATTAATAATCAAGTAATTTGATCCAGTAATCAAGAAATTGACGATCAGTGATTTCTCTCAATAACCAAAGATGCCAAGGGAGACCCTGAAACACCTTAAAATCTCTCCTGAAAGCGAACACCCCTGACAAGTGAAAATTAACCATGATTAGTGGACATTTAAAGAAGAGGTGGGTTAAAACTGTACCACTCCTCCTACTGAGAACTCAGCAGCCTCAAGGCTTTTGGGCAGGGGAAGCCATCTTCATCTGGACCTCTCTGGGTTGTTTTCTCCTTCATAAGCTGGATTGCCTTAAACTCTAATGTAAGGGATCAAGGAAAGGGGGTTCTTCCCCCAGACAGAGGCTCACTCAGACTGGATTCTATTTAGATGCTAAACAGAAATAGGTCTCCCCATTAAGTACGGTTCTGTGGAAAGTTAACTGAGCATGTGCCTTGAGGGCTAGGAGCAATCTCATAACTCAGCCATGCCTTCAGAAATTGACTGACCTTGGGAGTTGGATTTTAACAGAGATAAAAGGAAAAGGGTGATCACAAATTAATGAGTTATTAATATAATAGTATAATACTGATTTCTCTCAGAATCTATGGGAGGTGATCAGTCCCTTAAGTGAGGCAATATATTAGAGAAGAGGATCTAGGACAGAGACTAAGGGGCCAACTACAGTTAGCCTGATGTGGATGAAGATTTAGCCAAGAAGACTTAGAAGACCCAATCATACAGGTAGGGGGAGAATAAGAACAGACCAATGTCATGGCAAGAGCTCCTAGCGCATAGAAAGGGCTTACTTTAAATATTTGTTGCACTGAATGAAGGTAACAAACACAAATATACAATATAATCTCATTATCATTTCTCCCCACTGCCTCTAAGAAAGGAAAACCTCCATGGGGTCAAAGATTTTATTCTGCTCCATAGGGAATCACATATGAATTCATAGACTCAGCATCTCAGAGTCGGGAGAAACCTCAAGGCCATTGAATCCAACATGTCCCTGACCAAGAATTTCCTCTTCAACATCCCTGGGGAATGGCTCATCCTGCTTGGAGAACTCCAATGCATTCCTGTTTTCTTTCAGCTAAGACCTGCTTAGGTTCCCAGTTCCTTATTACTTACAATATTCACATAATACCTTTCAATCTGCAAAGCATTTTACTTATATTATCCCACTTGATCTGTGGATACAACAACCTTATGAAATAGGAAGCACAAATTATTAGCCTGTTTTACTGATGAGGAAACTGAGGTCCACATAATTTAATTAGCATGGCCAAAGTTATATAGCCATTAAATGACAAAGTTAAGATCTGAACCCAGGACTGACTCCTTGTCCAGTGCTTTGCACATGGTACCGCATTCCCTTTTTCTCTGATATAGAAGAACAGAAGAAAAGAAATTGGATGGACCCTAGTCATTCAGATCCCTTCTTCTTGCTGTACTATCCAGCTAACCAACACCATGGACGAGGCCCTTTAAGAGAATCACCTCCCCCTCCACTCTCCTCCTCCCTAGCCAAGTGCTTGGACAAGCATTCTCTGCAAACACTGGTGAGATACACTTTCCAGGGGAAGTTTCTGATTACAAATGGTAATTTCTCAGAATCAAGCTGGCAGCCTCCACCTTTTGGAATTTCCTCCTTTGCCACACCAGCAGAATAAGGCCCCAAAGAGTGCCCATAAACCAGTTACCATTCTGCTTTATTTTCATTTTAACAATCAGAATAATGTTCTCCTTTAATATTTAAACATTTGCTCTGATTAAAAAGTACATTTCTGCTGACTCACCCCTGAGCCGGGCACAGGATGCTTATGAACTTTTCAAGGAATGCAGGATTACTTACAGCAGGTGCCAGATAGGTCAGAAAGGTCCTATTGTTAGACACATAAGAGGGCAGCTTGGCTAAGCAGCAGACACTCAACGTGTTTGGGCCCTAATCACTTGAAAACAAATCTCAAGTTTCTTCTTTTGCTTTTAGATACTTGGTATACCTAGCTGTGCACCCGGTCCAAAATGTATTGGATTAGGGTCAGGAACAACATCAAAAATAAAACCTGCTTGAACACGTCAGCATAGAACTTAATTTGGGATCCATGAAACTCTAGAAGCAAACATCTTGTTTCACTGGGAGAAAACAGATTCACATGAGCTAAGAAGTAGAAAGAATCAGATGAAGAAAGAATATGAAAGTGGCTACCCAGGGAGAGGGCGGTATGTATAATGGTCAGCGCACTGAATAAGGTATCCCCACTCTGCTCCTTATTACCTACAGGACTGAGGGTAATTCACTGGAGCTCTAGCTGGACTCAATCACCTCTAAGTTTACTTCCAGCTTGAAATCTATGCTTCTATGTGTAGGCCAAACTGACGGGCTAATATTTTTGTAAGAAAACACAATAGAATCATGGGAACAAGCATAGGAAAGGACCATAAGAGGTTATTTTCTCCAGTCCTCTCATTTACAGATGAAATACCTATGGCACATACCAATGGGACAGATGAGGAAAATGGAGGCCCAAGAGAGGAACTGATTTATCCCCAGTTCACATGTTGAGAGGTGGAGCAAAGCCTAGAACCTAGATCTTTTAGTTCCCAAAGCAGTGTTCTGTTTTTGATCTCTCCTTATTTCCCCAGTGGTTAGCAATAGCCCCTGCACATTGTTGTTCAGTCATTTCCAGTTGTGTCCCACTCTTAGTGACCTCATTTGGGGTCTTGGCAGAGTTATTGGAGTGGTTTCCTTTTGTTTCCTTCTCAGACGAGCAAACTGAGGCAAACAGGGTTAAGTGACTTGCCCACAGTCACACAGCTAGAAAGTGTCTGAGGCTAGATTTGAACACAGGAAAACTAGTCTTCCTGACTCCAGGACTAGCACTCAATCCACTGTACCACCTAACTGCCCTAAACTTAAAAAATGCTTAATTAGCACTTAATAAATGGCTCTTGACTCGACTTAACATTCCATTGTACATGATGCAATTTAGTAGTATGGTAAATAATGTGTTTAGTTAGAATCAGGAAGATCTGAACTCAAATTCTGTTTCAAATGCTAGGCAAATCACTTAACCTCTCTTGCCTCAGTTTCCTCATCTGTAAAATGGGTGTAATAATAGCCCCTTCTTTATAGGGTTGTTGTGAGGATCAAATGAGATACTTTTTTTTTTAAGACAATTGGGGTTAAGTGACTTGCCCAGAGTCACACAGCTAGTAAGTGTCAAGTGTTTGGTCTGAGGCCAAATTTGAACTCAGGTCTTCCTGACTCCAGGGCCGGTGCTCTATCCATTGTGCCACCTAGCTGCCCCAAGATACTCTTTATAAGGCCCTCTGTAAATCTTAAAGTCCATCGAAAATGGTAGGTGTTATTATTATTCTTAGCATTCTGCCTCCCAAAGGTTTCACCACCCTTGTTTAGAAACTGTATATAACATGCTTTATAAGACTCTTAAAGGGTAATAAACTGGGCAGATCATGTCTGATGAGAACTAGCCATTATTACACAGGCAGAGAAGGGATGGGACTCTTTGCTTGTTTTTCAGCCACATACAGGTGGTGGTGACCATGCTAACAACACTTTCAAATACTTATACAATCAAGAATGGATAATCAATTAATTGATAATGAACATATGCCCAAGGAACTATAGATATTCAATGTACCGTTTAAGACAAAATGTCAGAAAACAATTCCTTTAAAAGATGCAACTGTCTTTCTTGGTTGGCCTTGCAAATTAAACTTTTCATACTTCAGGCAAAGGTTAAGGCTCTAAACTGTCTAATCTTCACTGAAAATTACAGGGATAGCAGGGTGATGCAATGGATAGAGTGCCAGGCTTGGAGTCTGAAACACTCATCTTCCTGAGTTCAAATTTGGCCTCAGACACTAACTAGCTGTGGGCTAATCACTTGACCCTGTTTACCTCATTTTTCTTCTCCGTAAAATGAGCTGGAGAAAGAAATGGCAAATCACTCCGGTATCTTTGCCAAGAAAAGCCCAAATGGGGCCACATAAAAAAAAATGACCGAACAACAACACCACTGAAAATTAGACAGTCTCTCAGACTGAGGGACATGAGTCATAATAAACATGTCACAGAAGTACATAAAATGAAAGGTAATCAGTCACTATCAAGATCTAATTGGAAATCCTAAATACTAAAATCACAGGATTCTCAGCTGGAAGAGACCTTCTTTATGAATGAAGAAACTGAATTGCTTTTCCAAGGTGATTACAAGCAACAGGTTATAAAACCAACATCCACACTCAGGTCCTCTGGCTCCAGGTCTCCTACCAGCCCGCCAGAAGTAAATCGCACTTAAGCCACTTCCATTAACTATCCATCTATTTACTACCTGTATAATCTTGGGCAAATCTTTGAGACTTTCTGTTCCTCACTTTCCTCATTTGCAAACAAATAGATGAGGAAGGAGGGGAATGGGACTAATTCAGCTCTTTACAGGGTAAGATTGTACAAAATACTCAAAGATTAGTATCCGAAAAAATTTTAACGGAAATTGAAATGTAAAAAAATATGAAAAGGAAAAAAAAGGTTCAGTACCTAAAACTAAGATGAAATATACCCTCATAAAAGGGAACCAGTTGTGGGGGAGCAGCTAGGTGGCAAATAGTGGATAGAGTGCTGGGTCTGGAGACAATAAGACCTGAGTTCAAATGCAGCCTCAGGCATTTCCTAGCAGGGTGACTCTGGGCAAGTCACTTAACCTCGCTAAGCTTAGTTTCCTCATCTGTAAAATGGGGTTAATAATAGCACCTACCTCTAACAGTTGTTGCAAAAATCAAATGAGATAATAATTGTGAAGACCCTAGCCCAGGGTCTGTCACTTAGTCAGGACTAAGTAAATGTTAGCTACTATTAGCTATTATTATTAGATTAAAATGCAACCTTGGCCAAATGTGCCAAAGAGCTCTGGACAAAAGACATGATGACATAAAAATGTCTCCATTGATTTCCACGTGGAAAGAGTCAAAATATTTTTAAATCTAAAAATGGAACCACCAAGTCGATGCTCTTAAGCTGATGATAGAGATGACGTTTCAGGCATGAATTTGCTGTGCTTTCACATTTTTCATGAGTTAAGATGCAAAATCACACACACACACACACACACACACAAAGATGGCAGCTTACAGCAGGAGGCTTCAATTTACCATTTTTAATCATAAGCTTTCACATCAAAACCACTTATAATTTATATGGGACATGATGGGCTTCACAGTATGTGAAGCAGGAGGCCATCCTAACAAAGTTCAGCTCCTTGAACAAAGAGCCTTGTTTAGAGCAGCTGGAAGAGAAGGGAAACATTGAATCCTATGCTCAGACAGCTTTATAGAATGGACTAGGCACACAAGAGACCTCTCTCCCTCAGCGTGGACGCCTCTGCATGATGCACAGAGGGCAACCTTGACTTCTGTAGATCGCTCCCTCTTCAGTGGATGAGGAGACAGGGCCCTGAAATGGCAGAAATGCCAAACAAACAAGGCTTTCTCGTATTATGTTCATGAAGGATTTTTTTGAGGAGGTATCAGAACCAGTAACTTTAGCTGTGTAGACAGCTCCCTGTTCAGGAAAGTCCCTCTACCCAACAATACAAATCAGTACCTGCTCCACAGCCCATGGTCTTA
Organism: Phascolarctos cinereus; assembly: GCF_003287225.1. Lineage (NCBI taxonomy): Eukaryota > Metazoa > Chordata > Mammalia > Diprotodontia > Phascolarctidae > Phascolarctos > Phascolarctos cinereus. The sequence continues at coordinate 107,528,234 of NW_027556402.1, read as the reverse complement.
AAGAGTTGGCTGAGGGACCCTGAGAGGGCACAGCTTGCCTGATGTCACATCATCAGTGTTTGTCAAAGGCATGCCTTGAACCCAGGTTTTCCTGACTTTGAGGCAGGCTCTCTATCCACTCCACAATAACCTGTTACCTCTTATGAGGTTAGTTAATCATTATTGCCACTTCTGATTGGCCATTTCACAAGAATTCAGGATGGAGTATTTCTGATTCACATTCTTAGCGTTTATCAGAGGCTGGCTCCCACATCAAAGTCACCCTCACAAGGGAAGTTTCCTTTCCAAACATTATAACCATTTAACCCCATAAAACAAACACTTACTAGTGGCTGGCTTCCCATTAGGAGGTGTGGATGAAGAATCTTAATAACTAGTTATAACTAAAGGAGCTCAGGGCTCTGCTCTCAACCAGACTTATGAAAGTAATTAGATTCTTTATCAAAGTTACACCAACTTCAAGCCCCTGATGTCCCTACTGGTTCTTAAAGATGATTATTTTCTACTTAAAGGAAAACAGACTTTGGAAGGATTGCTGGGGTTAAGTGATGGTACAAAGGCACAAAATTTAATCAGTTTATATGCCACAGCTTAGAAACCAATGGTATAAATATTTGGACCAAATGATATAGATTTATTAAAACTGAGACACTGGAAAATATTTGGGGGGGATGGGGGATCTCACAGGTCAAGAATGGACAGGGAGACCTGGGAGTTACTAGACTGTTGAAATCATAGCAGCTCATGTGGGTTAGACTTAGGAGAGGATAGAAAAAGGAAGCAGAGAAAGCTTCTTTTCTTGCATTGTCTGTGTGTTCAGAGAAATTCAACAGCACTAAGTTATACTAGTCTTCTGCACTCATGATTAGGCTAAAGGAAAATATCAGGAATCCTTAAAGTAGGATGGCAGGAATCAGTAGTCCTCCCAGCTCTTTTTCAGGAAGCTTTACAGTTGTTTGAGTGAGGAGAGGAAGTACATGAAGAAGAGTTGATGAAGGTTTCTGGTCAGGTGCCATTACCTATACCTTGGGGCTTGCTCTTCAAATTTCAAATAATTAGAACCTAGAAATTCAGCTTACCCAGGAGTAATTAAATCCTGGGAAAAAGTGGTCCACCCTATCAAAATTCATGCAAAATTGCTTTGTATTAGGCAACCAATGTCATGCTTCACAGGGAGATAACTCATCTTCTAATAGAAAGACAATAAAGAATTAAATTGGGCAGCTAGGTGGCACAGTGGATAGAGTGCCAGGCCTAGAGTCAGAAAAAACTCATCTTCCTGAGTTCAAATCTGGCCTCAGACTAGTAAGTACTAGCTGTGTGACCCTGGGCAAGTCATTTAATCCTGTTTTCCTCAGTTTCCTCATCTGTAAAGTGAGCTAGAGAAGAAAATGGCAAATTTCTCAAGTATCTTTGCCAAGAAACCTCTAAAAAGGGTCATGAAGAATTGGACATGACTGAAGATGACTAAAATAACAACCAAAAAAAACCAAAGAATTAAATCTCTGAGTGTGGTAAAGAGCTAGCCCTACTGCATGAACATCTCAACCTATATGCTCTTTTTTAAAAACCTAATGAAGAAAAACTCCAAACCACACACTTAAAGTTGGAGATCCTCTAGGAATCCTCACCAACTCAACCGGCCATGTAGAATTTCCTCAGGCTCTCAAAGCTGTTGGGAGATACCCTTTTATCTAATCAGCTATAATCATAAGATAAGCCCAGGTAAAAGAGACTATTTTAATAAAAATGGTAGATCTTAAGTTTAAAATAAAACTTCAAAGACAAGAAAGTTAAGGAAAAGATAGAGCACTGGACATGTAGTCAAGAACAGCTTTGAATTTGAATCCTGCTTCAGAAACTATTTATGTGACTCTGGTTAAACCACTTAATCTCCCATTCTGTTTCCTCATCTGTAAAATGGTGGTAACAATAATATCTACCTCAGAGGGTTATTGTGAGAATAAAATGAGATAATAAATGCAAAGCACTTAGCAAATTTGAAAATGCTACATAAATGTCATCTATTAATATTATTAATAAAGAAAGTGACATTGTACAGATATGTAATAAATGGAACCACAAAACATAAAAACTGTGTAACAGTATTTCTTTTCATTTTTGCCTCTATTCCTGTGATGTAACTAGGGAAAAAGAAGAGTGGTGTATCATATGAGGGAATAAAATAGTGACAATGGTCCTTCAGAAGTGCCCTCTCTGGACCTGACCAAATACTTATGTAGAAAATTTGTACTGCTAGTGAAAGGCATCCAAGAACCAAATTTCCAATATTTAAAAAAAATAGCACGATACCAAAAACTCAAAAGATAATAGTCAAGCAGAGTGATGCATGCCTTGAGTCCCTGCTTGTGGACTGGCTGAGACTGGTAGATCATTTGAGTCTGAGAGTTCTGAGCTTCAGTGGGCTAAGCTGATCAGGTGTCTATACTAAGTGTATTGCCCCAATATGGTGAGACCCCATGAGCAGAGGGCCACTAAGCTGCCTAAGGAAAAGTTAACTGGTTCATATCAGAAAAACTGAACAAGCTAAAGCTTCTATGCTAGCCGATATGGCCATTGGCCTGTGAGTAGCCACTGGACTTCCAATCTGGATAAGATAGGGAGACCTAGTCTCAAACAAAAAAAAGCCATAAGTGGGATTATTACACTCAAGGACATGTTTGAAGAAATGTGATAAGGTAACAGATAAAACTTCAGAAACAATGTTATATACCAATTCAGAGACTTATACTCATACAAATAAATGAGAAAAATAGAAATTAGGCAATAACAACATAATACTGTGGAAATAACACTGATGTTGGAGTAAAAGGATCTTGGTTCAAATGTTGTCTCTGAAGATTTTCACCTGTGTGACCTTGGGAAAATAATTTAAACTCCCAGGGTCTATGTTTCCACATCTATAAAATGAGGGTATTGCATTAGGCAGTTTCTGTGCTCTATTATAGCTCAACATCTATAATCTTAATGTGAAATTTCACTCTTTCCATTGCTTATCGATTTTCTGAAAAATCATTCTATTTGAGAGAACAAAATATGATCTTACTGACATTTTTGTTTAATTTCTTTAAAGTGCCCTCTCTCCCTCTCCCTCTCTCTCTCTCTCTCTCCCTCCCTCTCTCTCTCTCTCTCTCTCTCTCTCTCTCTCTCTCTCTCTCTCTCTCTCTCTCTCTCTCATTAAAATTACTTAAGGAAACATACTCATTAAAAGAATTTTCCAGGTAGAAGGATTCCCCATCAAATACAGAATTCTTCAGATGTTGTACTTTGTGGCTGACACTGAACTGAATAATACATCAAGCAGTGGAATAATACCAGACCTTGTCAGTGATAATCAATGAAATATAACTAAGCCATTTATTTACAGTGGAAAAATAAAGTGTGAAAAATGCAAATGCATCACATTATGACGTGCAGTTGGATAGATAATCCGCTGGCATTGTCCATTAGATTATATGTGAATTACTGTATATATACATTCATATTTATACACACATATACATATACATGTATTATATATGTATATGAGTATGTATATATACAGACATATACATTCATATATACACATATATGTGTATATATGTATGTGTACATGTATATACAGACACATATTCATACAGGTATACACATAGATGCATATTATGTGTGTGTGTATATATATATACACACACACACACACACACACACATATTTGTGCATGCATGTGTGTAGGTAAAAGTGATATATAGAAATGGGCAATGAGATGGATGCTGATATGGACCAAAGCCTGACTGGGGGAAGGCAGAAGGCTGGTTTGGTGTGCTATATTTTCAAAGATCTCACGCTGATCACTGATGCAAAATTCCATCTTTTAAACACTAACTATGAGGGTGGGAGTTCCAGGCATGAGGGTCAGCCAGACAGTGATCATACCCAGATTTGGGAAATGGAGTTTCTTGTTCCGAGGAACAGCAGAGTCTAGTGCCACTACATCAACTATAAAACACTTTTTAGTTATTACACTGAAGTTAAAGGTGGGTCCTTCAGTAATCAAATCCTTACTCAAATCTCATTTTTTTTTACAAGTCTATTAAGCCTTTTGGAAAAATTGACTTACATTGGTAAGATATCAGTTCCAACACTGAAAATATGAGATTGACTTCACTTTCTCCTAGTCTATATACTACTAGCATACTCCTTGGAAACAGCTCTCAACGGTCTGCCACAATATATTTCTATTCTCTTATTTTCATGTTTATATGAGGTAGATGATCTTAAGTATATCCAGTCACCTTAACAAGAAACCATGAAAGATTATTTGTTATAGATGTTTTGCATTACAAAATTAGTCTTCAGCTTTCTAAAGGACTACAATTTATATTCTCCTTTTCACCTACTGAATCAGAAAGACTAGGAATCTCTTGAACAATGAAGAGAAAGAAAAAAAAGAGTCAGTTTCATGGGGGTCTGGCACATACACAGAACCCATCAGTTTGCTCAGATGGCATCTCCACATGGAGGATGCTACAGCAGATTGCATAGCTTTGTGGAGGATGCTAGGAAGTGGCTCTTGTGAGGATAGTGATAATATATATGGGAAGTGCCTTGGAGAGACTGGAAGATACATGGATATTCTATAACTGGTTCTGGTTGACCTGTCATATGGTTAGCAGGAATTAGCAGGGGTTTTGTTTGTTTATTTCCCCTGTTGACTACATATACAAAACCTTTGGTGACTTCAAAAAGGGCTGAGTCAGCTTTAGCACAGTCTGTGCTCCATACATAGCTGGGAGAGCTCCCAGACTCTCCCTTAGTGAGATTACATGCTAAGTTGCACCAAGACCTTAGAACTTCCTTCTCCCCACCCCAAGGCCATATGACCCCTAAGAAATGGGCCCTCCTTGTTCATTCTTTTCCATTGTATATGTGGAGTCTCCAACTTGAGTCTATAGCATGTGTTAGAATCAATCAATAAATAAATATTCATTAAGTTTCTACTTAACATGGTGCCAGGCACTGTGCTAAGTGCTGGACTATGGTTACAGGAATTCAGAAATTAGAATCCAAACCACGTCAGTCCTCCCACCAGCTATCCCTGAGGACTAAGGAGCTATATTTGGACTCATATGGCTCTGATATCACCTTTGGACATGAAGACAGTGGGACCAATGCTGGGGAGAAAGTGTGCCAAGAAGAAGTCAGAGGGGTGGAGCCAAGGCATAGTAAAAGCAGTGACTTGCTTGAGCTCTCCCTGAAACCGCTCCAAATACCTGTAAAAAGTGGCTCTAAAAAAATTCTAAAGAAACAGAACCCACAAAAAGAAAGAGGGAAACAAATTTCTAGCCCAAGACAAACTGGATGGTTGATTGGAAAAGTCCATCACACCAGGTGGGGAGAAGAATGCAGTTCAGCTTGGGCACCAGGCAAAACAGGTCTCCGTGAAGCTAGAGCAGGCCTCAGGGGACTGAATAATGGACAGCTGTGGTGGTTTCAAGACTTTTCAACCAATGAACGCCAAAGAGAACTTAAAAGGTCAGTAGGAAAAGTCTGTGACCTTTGTGAGAGAGAGGCTTACCCCAGTCCCCAGCACAGACCTGGGGAGGTGGCTGCTTCCTCAGTTTCCAGCCCACAGACTCAAGGGGAAGTAAGTGGCTGATCAGAGGTGGATTGCAGGGATCTCCTTGCTGGTGCTGAGGCAGGATTCTCTTACTTTGCCTGTGTTTGGGTCTGGATCACATTTCTGGGTGGTGGTCCTGAGGTGAGGAAGAGTCCTGGTGTGGTGAAGCTTGTAGTAGCAGTTAAAAGGGAATCCTTCTCACAGTTTTAAGGCAGAAAAGAGTGTTTGTGGTCACTCATAGACCACAGCCCAGGCCAGGAAAGCAGTAAACACCTTGCCCTTGATCATACCGTGTTGGAAGAATTGAAAATTTACAGGTCCCTAAAAGAATCTCTGAAAACAGCTGCACAAACCCCCCGAAACTTGGGACAGTACATTCTTCACACTGGAAGAAGACCCCTACCTTAACAAAGAGTTTAAAACTCGAGTAATTGGCTGGGATCATGATGACGCCTCACAAAATCTCAGACCATAGAATCCTTCTTTGGTAACAAAGATCAAAACACACAACCAGAAGAAGACAACAAAGTCAAAGCTCCTACAACCAAAACCGCCAAAAAAAAATTGAATTGGTTCCAGGCCATGGATGAGCTCAAAAATGATTTTGAGAAGCAAGTAAGAGAAGTAGAGGAAAAACTGGGAAGAGAAATGAGAGTGATGCAAGAAAATCATGAAAAACAAGTCAACAGCTTGCTAAAGGAGACCAAAAAAAAATACTGAAGAAAACAACACATTACAAAAATAGCCTAACCCAAATGGCAAAAGAGGTCCAAAAAGCCAATGAGGAAAAGAATGCTTTAAAAAGCATAATTGGCCAAATGGAAAAGGAAGTCCAAAAGCTCACTGAAGAAAATACTTCCTTGAAAATTAGAATAGAGCAATTGGAAGCTAGTGACTTTATAAGAAATCAAGACATTGTAAAACAAAACCAAAAGAATGAAAAAAATAGAAGACAATGTGAAATATCTCATTGGAAAAACAACTTACCTGGAAATTAGATCCAGGAGAGATAATTTTAAAATTATTGGACTCTTTGAAAGCCATGATCAAAAAAGGAGCCTAGACATCATCTTTCAAGAAATTATCAAGGAAAACTGCCCCAATATTTTAGAACCAGAGGGCAAAATAGAAATTGAAAGAATCCACCAATCACCTCCTGAAAGAGATCCCCAAAAGAAAACTCCTAGGAATATTATAGCCAAATTCCAGAGTTCCCAGGGAAGGAGAAAATATTGCAAGCAACCAGAAAGAAATGATTCAAGTATTGTGGAAACACAATCAGGATAACATAAGATTTAGCAGCTTCTACATTAAGAGACCAGAGGGCTTGGAATATAATATTCTGGAGGTCCAAAGATATAGGATTACAACCAAGAATCACCTACCCAGCAAAATTGACTAAAAAAAATTGGCATTCAGTGAAATAGAGGACTTCCAAGCATTCTTGATGAAAAGACCAGAGCTGAATAGAAAATTTGACTTTCAAATAGAAGACTCAAGTAAAACACAAAGAGGTAAACAGGAAAGAGAAATCATAAGGGACTTATTAAGGTTGAATTGTTTACATTCCTGCATGGAAAGATGATATTTGTAACTCATGAAACCTCTGTCATTATTAGGGTACTTGGAGGGAAAAAAAAAACTATATGTGTGTATATATAGACAGACAGATCTGGAGAATAAAATTAAGGGGTGAGAGAGGATTATACTGGGAGAAGTAGAAAGGGAGAGGTAGAATAGGGTAAATTATTGCACATAAAACAGACAAGAAAAAGCTTTTACAATGGAGGGGAAATGGGGTAAGGTGAGAGGGAATGAGTGAATCTTGTTCTCATCAGATTTGGCCTGAGGAAGGAATAACATACATATTCATTTGGGTATGAAAATCTATCTTATCCTACAGGCAAATAAGGGGGAAGGGGACAAAAGAGCAGGGGTATGATAGAGAGGAGGGCAGACTGGGAGAGGGCATAATCAGAAGCAAACACTTCTAAGGAGGGACAGGATCAAAAGAGAGAATAGAATAAATGGGGGGTGAGATAGGATTAAGGGAAATACACTTAGTTTTTCACAACATGACCACTAGGGAAATGTTTTGCATGACTACACAAGTATAACCTGTATGGAGTTGTTCGCCTTCTCAATGAAGGTGGGGAGGGAGGAAGAGAGAAAATTTGGAACCCAAAGTTTTAAAAACACATGTTAAAAAAAATAACTGGTTTCACATACAACTGAGAAATAAGAAATATAGGAAATGGGGTATAGAAATCTATCCTGCCCTACAGGAAAATAGAAGAGGAAGGGGATAAGAGAAGGGGGCAGAGATAGAAGGGAGGGCAGATTAGAGGAAGGGGTATTCAGAATGCATGCCATCTTGGGGTGGGGGGAAGGACAAGATGGGGAGAAAATTTGGAGCTCAAAATCTTGTGGAAGTGAATGTTGAAAACTAAAAATAAATAAATTAATAAAATCATGGGGAAAAAAAAGAAAATATGCCAAGATATGGGCCTAATCCCCCACTGAGGTGACATAGGGTGGATTGTGCCCAATATAGCATGGTATTGGACCAAAATGTTTATATGTTTGCTCTTGCTAGATCTCTGAAGTAAAAATCCTTTTGTAAAGCTAGTTGATGTTAAGTGGTTAAATGAGACTAGAATGTAACTTACTGGTACCTTAAAATGGAGGGAACATAGCTGGTAGATACAGGCTCAAACTGAAGTGGATAAAAGATATCCTCAAATCCCTCAGTTTACCCTGGAACCATGAGCGGAAATGTAGCATTGCAGCCCTGAGAGAAAGTCAAAGCTTACTTGTTACATAAATATCAAAGACATAGTAGAACCTAGAGCTGGAAGTGACTGCTAACCCAGAGGTCTGCTAGCCCAATTCTCTCATTTTATAGATTAGAAAACTAAAGCCCAGGGAAGTTAAGAGACTAGATTAAGATCACATAGCTAATAAATATCAAGTGAGATTCAATTCTGGGTCTTCTGGCTCAAAATCCCACTCTTTGAACCACAACTTTATGATAGCCATACTATCATGTTTCCTGGGGTTTGGTTTTTCACCAGCTTTCCAATTAATATTTTGTCCAGTCCTATATGCACTCAGTTCTCCAAAGCATGTCAAAAGCCACTTAGTTTTCTTTTTCTTTTTGATAGTGCTAATTAGAAGACTAAGAATCTTACCAGTTTTAATGCTTTACTTTAATAAGTTAACATTATCTATGACAGTTCTGCCTACTTTTGTAAAATGAATTTGACAATGCCTCATGTTTCTTAGTCACATCATAATCTCTTCTTCAATCCAAAAACCCTGCTTTCTCATGGCATTATTTAATCCTTCCTTTGTATAATTAAAATTTTACTATGGATTCCTGAGGAAAAATTCAATACAAGTTCTTCTATTTAATTATATTACATATGTGAATATATATGCAGATATAATAATTTTTCAAGATATCAGCAAGAAAAAGTGCAGAGACATTGGTAATGTGGTGAAAGAGCTGTGGACAGTGTAGTAAAAGACCCTGGTTCGTTATCTTTTCTTCATCAATAACTAGCTCTTAGACCTTGGACAAATCACTTAATTTCTGGTCCTCAGTTTCTCCATTGATAAAATAAATGGGTTTCACTGAATGACCTCTAAAGTACCTTCCAGTTCTGCCCTTATATTGCTTGGGTAGTTTTATTTTGAACCCATAATCAGAGCAAAAAAATAATGCTGCCCTTCCTCATTAAATCTATGGCTGCTAATGTCACTATTTCCACTTAGCAGACTTTTAAATGTGAAATAAACACAGGTTTCCCAAATATGTCATCAAGTATATTTGGAAAAATTAGCCTACGGACTCAGTAAGAAGTGGCTTTCTTCTCCCAAAGCAAGATTCTAAAATGAAAATCATGTCCTTGGTCATAAAAATCTGTTGTTACCATAGTGATAAGAATGGGGAACTAAGTGGGGGAAAGATGCTAAAAATACCTGGATTGTGCAGACTGTTTTAGGAGTTTGACCTACTTGATATATTATACTCAGTATTCTTTGGGAAGTTAATCAACTGAGTTAACCACATATGACTTACACGAACTACTGTAAACCATGAAATGTGTTGATTGGTACTTACAGCTATTATTTACCATCAAAGAAGTAATTAATAAAGACTTGACTAGTGAAATACAATGTTTAGCATTTAAAATAAAATAAAATAAATTACTAAATTTAAAATCAATTAGTAAATTAGAATTTCAACCAGAAGAAAATATGAAATTCTAATACATTTTGACAAATGCTGTCTTCACTATGTTAGATAATGTTTAATAAAAGCTTTCTTTAAATCCATAAAGACTTTTAAAATTTGATATAACACAATTAGAATCATTTACAATTCATCTTTCCTATATAATCATTCCACTACCTCTTACATATAGTTTATTCACTTGTGTAAATTACTTACATTAGAAATGATAAATATTAAAACTGCTTTAGAAAAAATAGTTTTAAGATATTCATTTTTTCAGACATTCGACAAACATGGTTTGAAAACTAATGTTGTGCCAACCCTTGCTTTACTTACTACTGTAGGAAATATAACGAGCAACAAAATGAGTTCCTGAAATGTGGTAGAATGAGAGATTGTCAAGGAGCCTCACTTCTCAATCCCCCACTCTCCAAAAATTTTTTTCCCATAAGCTGCTCTTCTTGGCTTGACTCTGGAGGACAACATACCCTTCCCCAGCCCATTATTGCCCCCCAAGATAAGCTGACACCTGAAATTTCATCACCAGAAAGAATGACTCAGGTTTTGATTCTTTGCACTTTCTCAGTTGCCTTCACTCTCTGATTGCAGGTCTGGAGGACAGAATACTAAACTCCTCCCAAAAATCTTCCTTTATGGAAGGTTCACAACCTTTCTGGTAACTCCATTTTCCAACAGCTGCTCTGCTTGGCTTCAACTTCAGGGAAGAAAATGGCCCCATCAGGTACCCATTAGTGTCTCCACCCTACTCTCCACATCTCCCTCCCCCCAACTCTGCTTTTCAAGTTCCTTTTGTGTGTTGTCTTTTCCCATTTGAGTGTAAACTCTTTGAAGGCAGAAGCTACCTCTTTTTCATATCTGTATCCCCAGTCCTTAGCATAGTACCTGGCACATTTGTTGTCATTTCAGTCACATCTGACCCTTTGTGACCCCATTTGGGGTTTTATTGGCAAAGAACTGGAATGATTTGCCATTTCCTTCTTCAGCTCATTTTACAGATGAGGAAACTGAGGCAAACAGGGTTAAGTGACTTGTCTAGGATCACACAGCTAGTAAGTCTCTGAGGCCAGATTTGAACTCAGATCTTTTTCACTCCAGGCTCAGAACTCTGTCCACTTAGCACTTAGCTGCCCATCATGGGTACACAGTAGGTGCTTAATAAATGTTTATTGAATTTAGTTGAAGTGAAGGATAAGGAAGGAAGACTTGGGAAGGGTAAGGGGAAAGAAAAAGGAAGGGAAGTGAAAGAAAAGAGATGTGAAAGGAGAAGGGAAGGTAGAAAGCAAGGGAAATGGATAGAGCTGCAAATGTAGTCAGTGCATGGCTGATAGCATGGGAAAGAATTGAGGGGCACAAAGATTTGAGGTCACAGTGAGCATGAAGAACAGGGATACAACATGCAAGGCAGAAGAAGTGGAATGACAAGAGATTGTGATAAAATAAAGGTATTTCCGAGATTCTGAACATGGAGGTGGAACATTTGTGGATGAAGGCAAGATCAACATCTTTATGTGTGGTTGAGGTGGGACAGAGGAATAGGTCATAGGAAATGAGTCACTTGGGGAACTAGGAGTTTAGGATGTTTGAAGGAATATCACTATGTATGTTAAATCTCCTAGCGTGAGTATTGGAAGAGAAAAGCTGACTAAAGCTTTTGTTATACAGATCAGGCTGGATCATCCAGTAACTATTCAAGGAGTCCTGACAGGCATTTACCATCGAGATTGTTGGTAAACATCAAATAACGTTAGCTTTAAAGTCATGAATGATCAGATTTCTAGATGGGAAGGATGTTAGTATTTCACAGGATTTCTGAAACAGTGGTTAAGTTTTTATGACTTGAAATTTTCTCCACGGAATTCAAGACAGAACTGGATAGGTGATTTATTATGCCTCTCTTCCTCGGAAATCCTAAGGTGGAACAGTGGTGGGTTGGGTTGCAGGAAGAGGGATGGGGCAGGAAGGTAGAGGAACAAAGAGTCATCAATGATCAATAAACATTGAGTGCCTTTTATGTCCCAGGCACTGTGCTAAGTACTGGGGATGCTAAGGGAAAAGACAGTCTCTTCAAACAAGGAACTTGCAATCTAATGATGAAGACAAATGTAAAAAAATATGTATAGTCGAATGCAGCTGCTGATCTTGCCTGATCCTACACCTAATTATCTGAGGGCTATAGAAACCAGTTTAAAAAAGAATGTTGAATGCAGGCATCAGAAGAGGCCACCTAACTTTGGTCTCAAATGACCCCCAAAAAGTTGCTGCACCTAGAGCCCTAGCCTGCTATTCTGATCAGATGTCACTCCTCTCCACCAGCTTTCCTCAGCCTTCTCTATGGACTTTTGGTTGTTACATAAAAAAACTAACTTAACAGCTTCTCCAGGCTGTGCCTCCCATGAGACTGCCTCCTTGTTGAAATATATTGAACCCTGCTGCCCTCTTCCCCTCTTGGGCACTCCAGTACTATGGTGCGGTGGGGTGACCCCTGATTGCATTCCTCTTGCCTCGGTTAAAAGACCCTAGTTTTAACTACTTTGGTTGGCTTTTTATTTCAGGTAGACAATACAAAGCAAACTATACATAGGATAAATTGAAATAATTAATAGAGGGAAGGCTCTGGAATTAGGAAGGATTAGAGAAGGCTTCCCATAGAAGGTAGGATTTTAGTTGGGATTTAAAGATAAGCAGGGAGGCCAGTAGTTAGAGGAGATGAGAGGGGAAAGAATGTTCCAGGGAACAGCTAGAAAAAATATCTGAAGTTGAGATGGACTGTATTTGATCCTGGACACAGTAGGAAGCCACTGGAGTTTATTGAGTGGCTGGGGATAAGGGTGTGTGTGTGACATGATCAGACCTGCATTTTTAAGAAAATTACTTCAGTGGCTGAATGGAGGATGGATTGGAATGGGGAAAGACTTGAGGCAGGCAGAGCCACTAGCAGGCTATTACAATAGTCCAAGCATGAGGTGATGAGGACCTAGACCAGGGTGATGGCAGTGTCAGAAGAGAAGAGAGGACATATTTGAGAAATGTTGCAAACAAAAGCAAAATTGTAAGGCCTTGGCAACAACTTGGAAGTGGAGGGCAACAAAGTCTTTGATTCAATTAACAAATGCTGAACAGAAAGATAATTTTGATACACAACTAAAAGTTAAGGATGAGGAGATCACATTCAAGTAAAATAGTAACAGTAAAATAATAGAGGAATGGGAAAAAAATGAATTGTAACATTGTGGACCTTACACATGATGAGTAAGCAATTCTCAAGGAGACAGGATAGGCAAGTGAAAAATAAGCCCTCAAAAATGAAAAAAAAAAAGCAATGTAGTTAATTGAACTAACCTAGAAATTTGATTTTTCTGTGAGTATTTGTCAGGAGGAATTCCTATGAGTTATTAAAGACCAGAATTTAATCTCTCCCTGGGGTTATGAGTCTTAATAATCGAATCAGATTAACTAAAGGAAAGTAAGATAGAGCTAATGAAAAGAAGTAAGGTTTTGTTGATAAAATGAAAATTATAATTAAGCATGAAAGAGGAAAAATGAATTTAACAATAACTGCATATTAATGGATTAGATTAACCTATAAAAAAGAATTACAGGAAAAAAATACAAGATCCAGAATCATGTTAACTATAGGAAACAAACTGAATTTTTTTAAACTACTTAAGACATAGCAAGAATGTTGGGAAAACATGTATTATCCATCAGCTGACTCCATAAAATGAAAAGTTTCAGTCATGCATGATTTTAGGCAAAACCGAATTGAAGTAAGAAAATCAAGAGATGGCATGACAACTTTATGATTATTAAAGGAATGTTATCAATGAAAGAATATCAATATTAATTAAACAATCATATATGTAATTGCAAAGCAACTAAGTCTTACAGAAAAACCTAAGTAAGATGCAAAAGATAAATTGTAAAAGTGGCATATTTCAGCATCTGATTTCAAAATAAGTCAGATGGAAAAAGTAAATAAGAAAGAAGTTACAAAATTAACAAAATATTAGTTAAAAATACTAGTAATAACAAATGAAGAATTTGATGGATTTATTAGAGAATGTGTTATTTGTGCAGATGTCCCCATGGCAATCATAAAAACTGAACTCACTCTAAAACATTAAGAACTTATAAAGAAAAGTAGAAAATTTCAACACCACTTTTACAGATTAAATCCAATTGGAATGATCAATAAAGTAAACATAACTGATATCATATACTCCTTAAAATGTTCCATTAGTTGTGTGGAATAAGGCTGACTGTGAGCTGACCTTGTCTGATCCCAGAGCTACAAATTGCTTGAGGGTGATCAAAATCAGTTAAAATTAAACTACAGAGTGGAAAAATTAGAACATTAATGTATTATTGATGAAGCTGTAAACTGATCCAACCATTCTGGAGAACAATTTAGAATTATGCCCAAAGGGCTATAAACATGTGCATACCCTTTGACCCAGCAATACCACTTCTAGGTGTATATCCCAAAGAGATCACACAAATGGGAAAAAAGACCCACATATACAAAAATATTTATAGCAGCTCTTTTTGTGGTGGCATATAATTAGAAATTGAGGGGATGCCCATCAATTGGGGAATAGCTGAACAAATTGTGGTATAAGAATGTAATAGAATACTATTATGCTATAAGAAATGATGAGCAGGAAGACTTCAGAAAAACCTGGAAAGACTTATATGAAATGATGCTGAGTGAAGTGAGCAGAACCAGAACATTATACACAGTAACAGCCATGTTATGTGATGACTAACTTTGATAGTCTTTTCTCTTCTTAGCAATGCAAGGATCCAAGACAACTCCAAAGGACTCATGATGGAAAATGCTGTCCACATCCAGAAAAAGAACTATGGAGTCTGAATGCAGATTGAAGCATTTTATTCGTTCTCTCTCTCTCTCTCTCTCTCTCTCTCTCTCTCTCTCTCTCTCCTTTTTTTCTTTGTTTCTTCTTTCTTGTGGTTTCTTCTATTGGTTCTAATTCTTCTTTACAACATGACTGATGTGAAAATAGGTTCAATATGAATGTATATTTACAGCCTATATCAGATTGCATTGTATCCTGGGGTGGGAGGAGGGAAGAGATGGGGAGAAAATTTGGAACTCAAAATCTTATAAAGTGAATTTTGAAAATTAAAAATAAATAAAGTTTTTTAAAAAAGAAAACTATAGAAGCTATTTTAAAAAAGAAAGAAAAAAGGAGCCCACTATTCTGACCCGAAGTCACCACTCCCAAGCCTCCCTAGCCTTTTCTATGGACTTTCAGTTATTATACCAAACAACTTACATGATAGCTTCTCTAGGCTGTGCCTTCCATGAGACGCCATCCCTGTTGAAAAGTATTTAAACTCTGTTCCTCTTTTCCCTCGTGGGAATGCTTGTCCCTTGGTGCTGTGTGGTGACCCCAGATCACAACACTCTTGTATTGATTAAAAGATTTTTTTGTTGTTGCTACTGTGGTAATCTTCTTTAATTGAAGTTGACAGTTGCTATATATTGATCAATGAAAAAGTCATGATATTGTTTTCATGGTCTGAATTCACATCTTTTGCTATACTATGTATCATTTAAGTGCTGTATATTAACCCAAAAGTCCACTGTTACTATAATATTGTATGTTTATTAATGGCATTAATATGTATATTAATGTGGGCATATGTGGAGAAATCTCTAAAAAACAAGGGGGAACAAAGTTAATTGAAGGGTACTGAATTGCTTTTGCAGTTGAAAAGCACAAAGGTCTCCTGATATTATAAGAAAATATAGGACTTAAGAATGAGGATATTTTAAGGATATTGGGTAGAAAAGACTTGAAGAAAGAACAATCAAGGGCATTGATGTTAAAGGCAAGTGAGATGACACAGGAAGAGTTTTTAATCCTCTCTGAGAATTTTGGCCACAGAGATATACCTGAGGAATTGACAGTAGGAAGCTATTCCTGAGAATTTCAGATTTGTCCATCATCTGAGGATAAGCACTGTTTAAAGAGACAGGAACCCTTCTAATCAAAGGAGGAATTCTTACAGAGAGACTGAATGTCCCAATTAAATCCAAGAACTCCACTGCATTTATGATTAAAGTAGAGGTCATACCCACTGTGGTTACCATGTGAGGAACCATGTTCCCCAGAAGAACAAGCTCTGGTGAATAAGTCTGGACAAGCAAGAGTGCACATGGGCCATTGGCAGGCCCCTGAGCTAGACAAATGATCAGACCAATAGCTAGTGATCAGATCAATAGCAATGCCTATGGAGGATAGCTTCAGTGGCAATGGATATTTTCAAAGGTCAAGTAAAGGCAGGAAGGGAAGGCAAGGGAAGGGAAGGGAAGGGAAGGGAAGGCAAGGGAAGGGAAGGGAAGGGAAGGCAAGGGAAGGGAAGGGAAGGGAAGGGAAGGGAAGGGAAGGGAAGGGAAGGGAAGGGAAGGGAAGGGAAGGGAAGGGAAGGGAAGGGAAGGGAAGGGAAGGGAAGGGAAGGGAAGGGAAGGGAAGGCAAGGCAAGGCAAGGGAAGGGAAGGGAAGGGAAGGGAAGGGAAGGGAAGGGAAGGGAAGGGAAGGGAAGGGAAGGGAAGGGAAGGGAAGGGAAGGGAAGGGAAGGGAAGGGAAGGGAAGGCAAGGCAAGGGAAGGCAAGGCAAGGGAAGGCAAGGCAAGGGAATAAGCATTTATATAGTGTCTGCTATGTGCCATGCATTGTGCTAATGTTAGCTGAGATATTTGAGTCAAGTGGATCAGAAGACCCCTAGGCTAATTTTGACTCTAATACTGTGAGGTACAAAGGAGAAAAGCCTACATGACCCTCTTGCTTTTGATGTCACCCAATCTATGCAGACACAGAAACTATTGTCAATGATGTCCCAATTAAAACAGACATGCCTGAGTTTCAAGGATCAGTATAACCCATGAGGCTGTCTCAGCAGGCTCCAGGTCTTCTCAAGTGTTCACCATAGAAGCAAAGCAGGGAGATGGACCATGAATGAAGAGCTGCCCTCAGTGGGTCAGGGGAGCCTCATTTGGTTGGTTACATACCCAGAAAGGCTATGTCTTAAAACTGGCCAGACTATCAGTCTTTTTCCTGCTGGATACAGAAGCGCAGGTACCATGAACTAAACCATTCTTCCTCTGTTCTCTCTGTCTCTCTCTCTGTCTCTCTCTCTGTCTCTCTCTCTGTCTCTCTCTCTCTCTCTCTCTCTCTCTCTCTCTCTCTCTCTCTCTCTTATCCTGTCTCTGAGAAATAGGCCTGGGGGTGTTTATTTCTGTAAGGTTTCAGTTTGGCCTCAGTTTTAGCTGCCAGAGGTGATATGAAATGTTTCATCTACGGCCTTCAGTCAGTGGGGACTATGGCTGTCAGAGTTATATCTGGGCCCTTGTCTGGGATAAATTAAGTCCTCTGCCTTTGCAGGGAAAGATTCCTTGCCTGGGGATTTTTGTTTTAGATAACCCTAGACTGTAAGATCCTAGAACAATTTGGCACTTTTTTAATTTTTTATTTATTTATTTTTTAATTTTTTAAATATAAATGTATTTATTTTTAGTTTTCAACATTTACTTCCACAAGATTTTGAATTCCAAATTTTCACCCCATCTTCCCCTCCCCCCACCCCAAGATGGCATGCATTCTGAATACCCCTTCCCCTAGTCTGCTCTCCCTTCTATCTCTCCCCCCTTCTCTTGTCCCCTTCCCCTTCTATTTTCCTGTAGGGCAGGATAGATTTTGTACCTTATTTCCTGTATTTCTTATTTGCCAGTTGCATGTGGAAACTTTTTTTTAAACGTGTTTTTAAAACTTTGGGTTCCAAATTTTCTTCCTTCCTCCCACCCCACCCACCCTCATTGAAAAGGCAAGCAAGTCAATACAGGTCATACAAGTGCAGTTATGCAAAACACTTCCATAGTAGCTGTGTTGTGAAAAACTAACTCTATTTCCCTTAATCCTATCTTGCCTCCCTCATTTATTCTATTCTTTCTTTTGACCCTGTCCCTCCTCAGAAGTACTTCCTTCTGATTACCCCTTTCCCAATCTGCCCTCCTCTCTATCATCCCCCTGCTTTCTTGTCCCCTTCCTCCCCTATTTTCCTGTAGGGTAAGACAGATTTCCATACCCAATTGAGTGTGTATATTATTCCCTCCTTAAGCCAAATCCTATGAGAATAAGATTCCCTCATTTCCTCTCACCTTCCCCTGTTTCCCCTCCACTGTAAGAACCTTTTCTTGTCTGTTTTGTGTGAGATAATGTACCCCATTCTACCTCTCCCTTTCTCCTTCTCCTAGTATAATCCTCTCACCCCTTAATTTAAAAATATGGAACGCTTCAAGAATTTGCATGTCATCCTTGTGCAAGCGCCATGCTAATCTTCTCTGTATCGTTCCAATTTTAGTATATGTGCTGCCGAAGCAAGCACGGCAATTTTTTTTTTAAATCAGTAAATGTACAGTCCCATTTTTTTTCCTCTCAAGTTAGTTCTATTGGTGTGATTTTGCAAACTTTTCATGCATTGATCACTTCACTGTTAAAGACGTAATTTTACAAACTGTTCACTTATTGATTACTTGGCTGTTTAAGTACTGATACCTTTTTGTATTATTAAATCCTGCATAAAATTGGATATATTGATTCAATCTATATTACTGAGTCCTGTATAAGTACTGATATTAAGTTTGCTGGGAGAAATTAGGAATCACTAGATTGCTACAGTCTAACAGAAATGTTCCTATTGTTATTTTAACATTTAAACAGATCTGGATTGCTTGCCTTCATCTTATCCTTTTATTCATTTGAACACAGATGCATTCCCCAGTGCTAAAATTAGCTTCTTTGAGGAGGAGAAGTTTTAAGCTGTAACAATGTAAATTGAGGGCATTTTAAATAAGTCATAGATAACCTGACTCTTTCACTTACTACCTGTACATAACCTAGGACAAGTCCCAAACTCTTCAGGTCTCTGTTTCTGCATCTTTAAAATAAGAGGGTTGGGCTAAGTGACTTCATAGGTCCTTTACAGCTTTAAGTATATAATCCCATAAAATCTTATAAATTTTATCTCATCTTTTTAAAAATGGGAGGAAAAAAAAGAAAAAGCCAAGGAAATATTCTCTTCCTTTAAAAAAAAACCTTCATCCTACAAACGCCATGAAGCATATTAAGCTATTAAATCAGCTGAATAATTTTCCCACTTACCTCATTGTCACAGGCACTTTATTTATCTTAAGTAAAGAGCAAGTAAAAAGAGGTACCTACTTTGGACCAGCAGATGTGTGCTATCAATATGCGATTGGGTTGGAAAATGACCACAGTCTCTGAAATATTTAAGCAGATCTTGTTTTGGAATCCCTTGAAAATACTCCCTCTTGGTAAACATGATTTCATAAACTTAAAAAAAACAGAAAGAAAGGAAAAGGAGAGAAATATTTTCTTTAGTGAATAACCAAATTAAGTAAAAATCACTTCAAATCTCACCTAGTAGTTGAGTAGCTTTTAAATTTCCGTTAAAGTCTTCCTGCCTTGGGGAAAAAAATTTTACCGCCAAGATATATTGTCATGAATGAGTATAATAGTCTTCTAGTTCTGTACTTTCTTACCTCTTGTATCTTTTTTTGCTGGCTGACCACCATAACTACTATATGCTGCCTTCTCTGACCTATTGAAAACTTTCTTGTTCCTTCTTAGCCCAAATCAGGCGCCACTTCTTCCATTGAAGTGTTTCCTGATCCCCCACCCCTCCCATCCCTCAGCTTAAAATAATTTCTCCTTCCTTTGATTTTCTTAGAGTAGTTATCTGTGTAATGGCTCCTTACTAAATGCATACTTAAAATTTACAATTTACTAATACTCAAGACTTACACTAATTTTTTAAGGAGCATCATTACTAGCTATAAGTCACTATGCTAAGTGTTTGGTAAATAAAGACAAAGAGAAATGATAAGAGACTTACTAAGGTTGAACTGTTTACATTCCTGCATGGAAAGATGATATTTGTAACTCATGAGACCTTTATCAGTATTAGAGTAATTGGAGGGAAAAAATTATATGTATGTATATATACAGATAGATAGATAGAGGGCACAGGGTGAGTTGAAGATGAAGGGGTGATATCTGGAGAATAAAATTAAGGGGTGAGAAAGGATTATACTGGGAGAAGAAGAAAGAGAGAAATAGAATGGGGTAAATTATCTCACATGAAACAGATAAGAAAAGGCTTATACATTGGAGGGGAAATGGAAGAAGGTGAGAGGGAATGGGTGAATCTTATTCTCACAGAAGACTCAATTGGGTATGGAAATCTGTCTTACCCTACAGGAAAATAGAGGAGGAAGGGGACAAGAGAGCAGGGAGATGATAGAGTGGAGGGTAGATTGGAGGAGGGGGTACGTAATCAAAAGCAAACACTTCTGAGGAGGGGCAGGGTCAAAAGAGAGAATAGAATAAAAGGGGGGAGATAGGATGAAGGGAAATATACTTAGTTTTTCACAACATGATGACTATGGAAGTGTTTTGCATGACTACACATGTATAACCTGTATCAAGTTGCTTGCACTTGCCTTTCAGTGAAGGTGGGTGGGGAGGGGGGAAGGGAGAAAATTTGGAACCTAAAGTTTTAAAAACACATGTTAAAAAAATAAGTATTTTCACGTACAATAAGAAATAAGAAATACAGAAAATGGTGTGTAGAAATCTATCCTGCCCTATAGGAAAATAGAAGGGGAAGGGGATAAGAGAAGGGGGGGGAGAGATAGAAGGGAGGGCAGATTAGAGGGAGGAGTATATAGAATGCATGCCATCTTGGGGTGGGGGGAAGGACAAGATGGGGAGAAAATTTGGAGCTCAAAATCTTGTGGAAGTGAATGTTGAAAACTAAAAATAAAGAAAAATTTAAAAAGAAAAAAATAATTATTTACTGAAATAAGAATTTGCATCAGTCGAACTCACTCTTTGCCTTTTCTATCCACCATTTCACTGGGTACTGCCTACCTCACTAAATTTAAAAGCAGTCAGCGTTTTTCTCCAGAATGCAAAAGTAGTATCTGCTCCTTCCTCATTACGCATGAATAAGAAGTATGGAAAGAGCTGAATCTTCTCTCAGTATGAATACTTGTGGGGTTTTTTAGCTGAATACCTCAAATTTCTGAACATTGAAATTATTCAGGGGATCACGGCCAAAGCATCGCTACAGAATTTGTGCCAAATCATTCTCCCCTTTTGTAAGAAGAATATTCGAGGTCAGGGCCTGGTTCACAAACTAATTCATGCAACTAAATAGAATCACTAGTTTTCAACCATAATGGCAGCTATTCTATATTAATTGGACTGACTTGTTGACAGGTGATGTGGGCCATTTGTATAAAATGTTTTTTTAAATAAGCAAAGATTTTTTCTCAAATGCTGGCATCAAAAAAGATACAAATAGCAAAATGTATTCATAAATGAATCCACACTATTGCATTTCAACAATCAACATTTTATGTTTCATGTGCCTATTAATTTTCTATTTTCAAATAAGCTGAGAGTATCACTTGTCATTTTCATGTTTGAGAACATTAAATGTGTAATGGCAAGACTGCTGGATTATAGTCTGAGGATTTGGCTTTGAATGGGAACTCTGCCATGTGCTGCTTATGAGACTATGGACAAGTCATAGAGATTGGTTGGCCTAAATTTCCAAATCTATAAAATTAAAAGATTGTTCTGATACTTAAAGTGCCTTCTAACTTTAAATGTCATTATCCTAAATACCATTTTTTCTATTACCAGTTTGTTTATTGAGGAACTGGGGGAAATGGAGGCAGGCAAAATGTTGAAAACATAATAATGGTCCTGAAAGGATCATATGACTAATTGGCAGATGAACCTAGAAGTAGTTAAAAGGAAAAGCAGCCTCAGAAAGGCGGGGGCAAGACTTCTCTAAGAATATGGTTGTTTTTTTCCTCAAAAGGGAACAATATTTCTCACCCTCAACCTAAATGACCATCACTTTGTTGTTAAAGGTTTTGGTTGGCAGAGGGCAGAAAGAATTGTTCAGAATTAGACCATGCATTTGGTTGGTGAAGGTATACCATTCAACTGATAATTCTGGGAGAAACTGTCTCAAAACTTCTCAATTTGTTTTGTTTTGTTTTAACTATTGGAAGTGACCAGGTTAAATAAAATAACAAAGTCAATGCTATTTACTTGTCAAGAAGTAATTGGCTGGATTTTTTTATGTCTTTAATCAACTAATTTGCATATGTTGAAGAAAAAATTAGTCGTCCTGGAATATGCCATTCAATTAAATTGAACTGAGTCAAGAGAATTATGAAATAAGGGGTTCTATGACTGACAGGGAGATAGCTAGATGGTATAATGGATGGAATGCCTGGTCTGGAGTCAGGAAGACTCCTCTTCCTGAGCTCAAATCTAGCCTCAGGTACTTACTGTCTGACCCTGAACAAATCACTTAACCCTGTGTGCTTTAGTTTCCTCATCTGTAAAATGAAGAGAGAAGAGAAGAAAATGGCAAACCACTCCAGTATCTTTGTCAAGAAAATTCCAAAATAGGGTCATTAAGAGTCAAACACGACTAAAAAATGACTGAACAACAACAACATGATTGACAGACATATGGAATCTTTGCAAGACTATATAAAATTAGAGAGCAAAGGCTGCACTGAACCTCATAGATCCAAGCTAGTATTTCCTCTATTTTCCTCTTACTTAAATTCTTACCCAGTCTGAGGGAGGGTCCTTTGATGGGCTTCCTGGGTACCTTTTGGTCTCATTAGGTATCCTTTTCTCCTTTCTCCCTTTTCACATAATTAGTTTCAATGTAACCCCAAAATACTACCTCTAGAAAAAGTTCCTTTTAACTCTAAGGAAATTTTAAGGAAAAGGGCATCTTTAATAGTCTTTTCTTTCCAGAAGCATTTCTTTGTAAAAATTGTAGCCTCAGGTTCATTCTTATCTATGTGCATATTTATTTTATACTGGTCCTGTCCATCCCCGAATTGCTAAGATCCCTTGCAGTTATAAATTCTCTACCAAAAGATGATTATAGGCACTTAGCCCAAATACTGTATCTTAATATGAAAAATCCTTTTGCTGAAATACCAAGAGAATATTATTCTTGGTACATTCATATTCAGAGTAAATAGACAATAAAGAATGATTAAATAAAGTTTTGTCAGTTTCTATAAATGGTTACTTATATACCTCCTATTGGGCACTACTGTCAGAGAAATCACTAATCAGATTATGCATTGTTTCAAGGTTAAATGATAATGCCATGTACCTGTACTAGAACTTCATAAAGCCCTAGAGTCTAAAGTTTACTTATTCATGTAGAGGTATTTCTCTTGGTCACATATATTTCACATATAATTTCCCATAGAATCTAATAACATTTACATTAAAATTCTTAATGAAAAGAATTCTTTGGTCTAGGGGAGGGGAACCTGACATGTTTGTTGACTGGGTAGTATATCTATTTAACGATTCTTCTATCTTTCCTATTTAGGGACCTTGAATAATTGTGCCATCCTAGGCCAGATATTTTTTTCCCATAAAAATTTCTTTATCAAAACCAAAATTTAAAATAGTTATTTTGCCTTAAAAGACTAATGTCCTTCTTCCAGTTATGGCACGGTAATTACATCATCAGACCAAAATATCTAAAAGAAAGCAAAATTTTCTATATTAGTTTACAAAAGAAAAAACTTCCTCTTTTTACCTCCTACATATACAATCATAATGTACATTTTTCTACCATGCTGACTTCTCAGAAAAATCCCAAACACTAAAATGCCAAATGTTTAGCAAAGTTTAAGAAACTTATTTTTAGAACTTCCCCTAAATAAGATGAATATGTGTGTATATCTATATCTGTGTCTGTGTCTGTGTATATACAAATACCATATATATGCATATATGTGGTATATGTGCATATTCATCTTTATATATACACATATAAGTTATTACCTCTTTGGCATATGGATATTTCAGCTGCTAAAAATGGGGGGGAGAGTGTGGAAGGAAAACTGAGAAGATCATCATGAAAAGAAATGCAGCTTTTCAAATAAAATGCTAAGGAAAGACCTAGAGAGAAAATTTCTCATATAAATATATTGAAAAGATCTATTTGCAGGTAAAGCAAATACTGAGGTAACAATAGCTGCAGGTAAATTATTCTCCATCAGCTCATTTGAATGTGACTTTCAGAATTTTAAAAATTATAACTGAGAAATTGTAAATCAAACAACTGGAAACTATAGGGAAATGGGAGAAGGAAATGGCAAACCACTCCAGCATCTTTGCAAAGAAAAGCCCATGGATTATAAAGGGACTTCTGAGATTGTATCTGACAGAAAGGTCGGTCTTTTGAGTTTCACATCTTAAGTTTGAGATGGGTCACTGCTAATGAGGAGGCCCTGATTTGAGGCATTAGAAGACAGAAAAGCAGAAAGAAGAAAGAGAAGCTTAGAGCAGAAGGCAGGGACAGAAGGTTCAGGAAACAATGAGAAAAGCTGCCTAGTGAAGAAGACAGAATACAGCTAACAGGAGCTCAGCTGACAGGAAGGCTCTGCAGATGTTTTGCTGAGAGCCATCCTGATTGGAAGAGAGGCAACAAGTTTCTGAGAGCTAATTGGCTCATTGAAAAAGAGTAAAATCTTTCCAATGTGTATCACTTGGCTGAGCATAACGCTCTCCAGTACCATGTAAAGCCTGAGAAAGGGATAGAGATGGGACAAGATGACAGGTAGAGGGAGGAAACATCTGGATCTAAGAGAAACCTTAGAGGTCCTCTGATCCAAACCACTGATTTTACAGATACAGAAACTGAGACTCAAAAATGTTTAGTGATTTACTCAAGGTCATACAAGTCAATAAGCACAAGCTGTAGAATTCAAACCCTCGTTCTCTGATTCCAATCAGTAGTCTGTCTACTGCTGCCTCCCATAATAGCTTTTTGACAAATTTGTAAAGAATTATATTAAAAACCTTAAATAACTATGCAGAAAAAAAAACTGAAGTTCTCCAAATGTTCACATTCCTGCACAGCAATTTAACAGGTCTTTTCCAATGAGCAAACAAGGTGTGAGAGTTTCTACAAAGCTAGAAGGTGAAATTTTTCTATTTCTAACTAATCTAATTTAATGATATCCACTTCATTTTTTTCTCTTTGGTTTCCCTAAGCACAAAACTCTATTATTTATTCTAAGTAATGCAGATATTATGTAAATAAAAATGGAAGTCTGTGTGTTATTAAAATTTTAGGGTGTGACCTGGGGAATTTGGTTTCAGAATAGAATTCCAACAGTGAAAAGTAGTGTTATCTTATAAAGAAAAGTAGGTCGGTTTACAACCCCATGGAAAATTGTTTGCCCTTTGGTTCTTCTAGAAATTATGTATAAAAATTGAGGCAGCTATAAAAATCATACTCCTGCTATATTTAAAACAAAACCAAACTACAATAAATGATGAAACTCTAATCCTTCCTCTCCAAAGTGAAGTAGGGGACTAGAGATGGGAATTGTTGCCTATGACCTCTGAAGAGTTTGCTGTCACCTGGCTTTGCTTACCTGACTTTGTTACAGATTAGACTTCAATATGGGGGTTGAGAGGGTGGGGAAGGGTATAACATGGAGGGGACAGTGGTCAGTGTGAAATGACTATTGTGTTAAAATAAGACACCAAGAATACTTCTTTTGAAAATGAATACAAGTTAAGACATCAATGCTACTCACATTTTTTCCTGTCCAACCATTCTTCTAGCTCTGAGAAGTTTAAGATTATTCTTGTATTCCGAAGCCCAGCTCGGCGCTGAATACGGTCGATCATTCTGCGGTATGCATTTACAACAGCTTGAAAGTTTGGGCCATGGTCTTTCGCCTGAAAATAGTTATAAATACGGTGAAACAATTCACATTGCTACCATATATATTTACTAAAAGTTATTGCTTCCCTTTCCCTCCCTTCCACTCCTTTTCCTAAGTTACTTATATGCTAAGTTCACACATCTCAGTAAAAGGTTTCTACAGTCTTCAGAAATTAGCCCTGATGATCAGACAGAAGTTCCCAGGCCCACGTAAGGGTTTCTGTACTGTGCTGAATGTCTTTAGGTTAATTTCCCAGCTAACACTAAGCGGGGAATGGTAATATGCTTGGTTAATTAAGAAAGTTCTTTTGACTATCCATTTGAGTAAAGTTCATAAAGACTACTTTATTCAGCATTATAAAATGATTTATTGCAGTTGTTTATATGCCTTATTAAATTTCCTCAAATGATATTTCATTGTTATTTGTACCATACTAGCCCCTGAAAACACAAAAACAGATTAAAGGTAGGTTTTATTTTGTTCATGGGAATCTTAATACACAAATATCCAAGATAAAATTTCACATTTACATGTGGAAGAAAAAATATCAAAAACAAAGAAAGTAGACGTAGCACATGCTTATAGAATATTAGAGCTAGAAGGCAGCTTAAAAGTACAGCTCCATCATTTTATAGATAGAGAAACTGAGGATCAAAGTGGTTATATGAATTCTTCAGTACCATACAGCTGATAAATAACTGTGTCCATGCAGAATTATATCCCTTGGTATGCAAGAGTAATGTGCTGATGAAAGGAAAAATGGATAGTGTTTAAAACTATTATTCAAAAGTCAGTAACATGGGGATAGAAGCAGAGAAAGCAGATGGTGGGGGTGATTCCTCCCTGTGTATGTGGCAGAAGGACAGAAATTCAATAATGTCAAAGGTGGTTGGGGTCATGTATAGTTGGACTTCCCATAGGGGTCAAGAATATTAAGGAAGAAAACTAAAGCCAGAGCAAGGATGAGGGACTAGGACAAAAAGGTGGAGTAGAGGGACAGTAGATTTTAACTAAAGAAAAAACATGGGTTTAGAAGTAGTGAGACTGATGAAGAGGTGAAAGGTCAAGAAATATACATAGGGTGTCCCAAAAGTCTTCTTAGAGTTCCGAGCTTGAATTACTTTAGAAGAATAGATGTTAAAATCATTTATATTTTAAAAATAGAGTTATCATCAAGCTTCAACATAACTACTATTCGTACATTACTCTAGGCAATTTTTGAACTTTGTGAAAATTTTTAACATCTGCTGCTCAGTGACTGAAAGGATTGCAATTATAATACAATAGTCTTACTAATCCAAATAATAAGGTTTTGATGCATACATGATGGTTTTGACGTGACTTCACAAGAAAAAGTGTAATGGAGATAGATCAGATGACTGAGGTGGCCAGGCAAGAGAATCTCCTCTATCAATCCACAAGGAAAATGTTATACACACAACAAAATAATAACAGCATACTTCATCTTGTTAAAATTAAAATTTTTAAATGCATTCATAAAAATTCACAAAACTAAGTAAGTATAAAAATAATTTAAATAACTAAACTTTCAAATGATGTTTTTGTAAGTTTATAGCATTTGTATTTATGAAATTATTAAAGCTGAAAAGTTGACTAAGACTTTTGGAACAAGAGTGTATACACACACACACACACACACACACACACACACACACCCCCACTGTATTGAGCACTGGTCATACAAAAGAGGCAAAAGACAATCCCTGACCTCAAGGAACCTACAATCTAATGGGGGAGACAAAATGAAAACAAAGATATTTGTATAAAGCAAGCTATATACAAGATGAATAGAAAATAATTAACACAGAAAAGACATTGGAATTAAGAGGGGTTAGGGAAGGATTCCTTTAGAAGGTGAGATAATAGTTGACACTGAAAGGAAGCCAGGTAGGTAAGTAGTCAGAGCTGAGGAGGGAGAGCATTGCAGTCATGGGAAATAGCCAGAGAAAATGCCTAGAGACAAGAGATGGAGTATCTTGTTCATGGAACAGTCAGAGGCCAGTGTTACTGGCTTGAAGAATACATGTGGCAAAGTAGGTGTATGAAGACTGGAAAGGTAGGAGGGGACTATATTATGAAATGCTTTGAATGCTAAATAGAGCAATTTGTATTTGATCCTAGAGGTGATAGGAAACCACTCGAGTTTACGGAATAGTGTGGTGACACGGTTGGACCTGCACTTTAGGAAAATCACTTCGGTGGCTGAATGGAGTATGGATCAGAGTGGAGAGAGACTTGAAGCAAGACAACTCACCAACAGGTGACTACAATTATCTGGGTATCAGGTAATGAGGGCTTGCAGCAGAATGGTAGCAGTGTCAGAGAAGAGAAAGAAGTGCATTTAAGAGATGTTGGAAAGGTAAAATCAATAAGTCTTGGCAACAGATTGGATATGAGGATGAGAGATACTGAGGAATACAGGATGATTCTAGGGTGTGAGCTTGAAGAACTGGGAGAATGGGGTTGCCTCTCTCCATAGTGATCAGGAAGGTAGGGCAAGGAAGAATAATTTAGAGGGAAAGACAATGAGTTCCATTTTGGACAGACTGAGTTTAAGAAGTCCACTGGACTTCTAGTTTGAGATGTCTGAAAGGCAATTGGAGATGTGAAATTGTACATCAGCAGAGAGATTAGGGCAGGATAGGTAGATTTGAGAATTATCAGCATAGAAATGGTAATTAATCCATGGGAGTTGATGAGATCACCAGGTAAAGTACTATAGAGAGTGCAGCACAGAACCCTAAGAGATACATATGGTTACAAGGCATGATCTGGAAAAAAAAATAATAGTCCAGCAAAGGAGACAGAGAAGAAGTAATCAGATAGGTAGGAGGAGAACCAAGGGAGTGTGATGGCTCAAAAACCTAGAAAGAGAGAATATCAAGGAAGAGAAACGGTATCAAAGATGTCAGAGATGGCAATGAGAATTGAGAAAAGCCTCGTGGTTTTGGTAACTAAGAGCTCATTAGTAACTTTGGAGAGAACGGTTTTGATGGAATAAGACTGGAAGCCATATTGTAAGAGATTAAGAAGAGAGTAATAAGAAAGAAAGTGGAGGCACTTACTGTGGATGGCTTTTTGAGGTAGAAGTAGAAGATGGGGACAGCTAGGTGGTGCAGTGGATAGAGCACCAGCCCTGGATTCAGGAGGATCTGAGTTCAAATCTGGACTCAGAGACATAACATTTACTAGCTGTGTGACCCTGGGCAAGTCACTTAACCCCATTGCCTAGCAAAGACAAAAAAAAAGTAGGGGATGATAGATAGTGAGAATGGAAAAATCAAGTAAGAGGTTTGGTTTTTTTTTCCAGGATAGTGAAGACTTGTGTATGTTTGTAGACAGTAGGAAATGAACCAGTGGACAGGGAAAGATTGAAAATGAGTGAAAGAGTGGGGATGGCAGAGCAGGCAATTTATTAAAGGAGACAGGACAGAATAAGATCACTCGAACAAGTATAGTGGTTAGCACTGGTAAGGAGTAGGGCCACTTTATCATGAGACACCAGAGTGAAGAAGTAGAAAGAGGCAGAAGACATCTGAATGACAGGGGATAAGGAAGAGGGGAAAAGAGGGAATTCACAGCAAATGGCCTCAATTTTTCCATGACAAAATATGAGGCAAAGTTCTCAGCTGAGAAAGTGAAGGAAGGGGGAGCCATAGGAGGTTTGAGGAGGGATGAAAAGGTTTGAGAGGGCCTCTGTGGAGACTGGGATGAGTCGATAAGAAAGGTTCAGTAGGATTGCCAGAAGCCTCAGGGGCCCAGTTGAGGTTGTGTAACTCAAATTTGGAGTGAACCTAGTCAGAATACTTGAGTGATTTTCTCCACCTTTGTTCAGCAACAGGTACATAGGAGCAAAGGTGAGAAGTGGCTTGGCTGGGCATAATTGGTGACATGTTAAGGGGGGAGGGATTTGAGAGAGGAGGACAGTGTAAAGGTGAGTTGGTTCACCAAGGGCCAAGAGCTGGATAGGGCTGATAACCTCAGAGAGAGAGTTTTGTTTGGTTGTTTTGGTTTGATTTGCTTGGGAGGTGTTTTCTCTTACTTTTGGCTTTTTACTTTTGTGTTATTTTGTTAGGCTATAGCAGATGATTGCTCAGTCACAGGGATTTAGGGAAACAAGAGTTCTGAATTTTCTAGTCAAAGAACTAAAGAAGTATTGATTCATAGGATCATCAGTTTGGAGCTAAAAGAGAGGTAACCTAGTTTGACCTCCTTGTTTTGTAGGTAAGGAAACTGAGACCCAAAGAGATTGACTAACTTGTCTCAAGTTATACAGGTGGCATAGCCAAGATCTCAACCCAGGCTCTCTGACTCAAAAACCAGCTCCCTTTCTACTGAAACTGCTAAGTCCTATTAGACAAAGACCCTCAATCTTCACGGTTCTGGGATGATAAAGACTGGTGTTGGCCTCAGTGTTTGCTTTGTAAATACTCAGCAGCTGAGGATGAAAAAGGTAAGGAGTTTTGACCATGGGTCTGGATCAGTAAATACAAGTCTCCAGGGGCTAAAATGAACTCGCAACATATACCAGTTCTGTAACTTTTATTCAAAATGGTAAAGGATGAAATACACCCAGATGCTATATAACATGCCCTCACTTCATCTGAAGGATTTACTGGAGGTCCAGTCTGGGCAATAGTATACCTTTGTCTAAGGCTCTTGTCTTTTCCATGAGGCCTGATGTAATAGTCCCTGTTATGAGTGGTGGTAGGCCTCTGTCATTTGAATAAGAGGACTAGGTTAGCTATTATGGCTTATTATAACTTTCCCCATCTGTTTGCTATGTTGAGCTCAGATTTCTACATTACTCTTGATTTTACAACCAGCTTCATCATCATAACTCTGTGAGGTCTTTCCCAATGAGGAAAATCAGTTTCAGAGAAGGAAACTGAAGTCCTGGGTCACCAAACAGGCAAACACCCTAACCAGGACTTGATCCCATATATCGCAATGGGCATAATGTTGGACTTGGAGCCAAGAAGCCAAAAAGACATGGTTCAAATTCTGTTTCCTCACTTGTAAAATCAGTATATAATAATAATGGTACTACCTTCTTCTTGGGATGGTATGAGACTCAAATGAGATATGGTATGCAATATATTTTGAAAGCTTTAAAACATCAAGTCATTTTGTAATTGACTAATCAGTGATTTCCCCCACATCACTGTGCCTTTCTACCAAGGAAACATGGGTGATGTAAAAAAAAAAAAAGCAAATCAATAAAAATGTATTTCTAAAATAAAAAAACATAAGCCTTTGTTTCCAAGAGAAGTTTGGGGTCATTGAAAAAAATGTCTTTGATAAATAGTGGAATTTCTAAAACTGGGCTCTCAGAGACATCACATGGCTCAGACCAGTTTCCTACATTCATCTCCTTCCAATTGGAAAGAAATTCTGGCCCCATGTTCTGTGTCACCTGGATTCTTCTTCGCCATCATTCCCTGTGAACAGGGAAGCAGATTTCTGAAGGTCTTTGAAATAAACATCCAACCTAACTCTTTAAGATTTTTTTTAATGGTCTTGCCTGAAGGGAAAAAGTGGGGTATAAAATCACAATGTTAAGGTGTCATGATGCTTCTTACCTTAAGGCAGATAATCAGAGTACCATTCACAGATCAGACCCTCACTGGTTGGGAAGAGGAAAGATAGAAGTAAGCTGGTGGGACTTCTGAGCTTACCATTGTATGAGGGTGGGGTGTATGGGGTGTTCAGAGAGGACAGGTATCTCTGGTGTGA
The DNA here is from genome assembly GCF_003287225.1 of Phascolarctos cinereus. Taxonomy (NCBI): domain Eukaryota; kingdom Metazoa; phylum Chordata; class Mammalia; order Diprotodontia; family Phascolarctidae; genus Phascolarctos; species Phascolarctos cinereus. The sequence continues at coordinate 107,496,747 of NW_027556402.1, read as the reverse complement.
GGGCTACCAAGCCCGTTTTAAGGCTATTCATCAGCCTTTGGTACCTTTCACCTAACTCTCACCTGTGGCTCCAAGAAGCTATAGCATGTGCAGCAGCCACTCCCTGGTAAAACCATCTCGGCAGATGGGCTAAACCACTTCGAAGGTAACAAATGGGCCTCAAACCTATCGGTGACTTATGGGAGTGTCTACCCCAAATAGGTGAAGACTTCCCCTGGTGGAATGGGCAGAAGAGAACAATTTGTTCCAATGGCCATAACATCAGCAAAAGTAGACGCTATGCAGTGCTTAAAACTTGGTCAGACATTGAAGATGCCAAGGTCGTCCACTGCATCCAAGACCACCACCAGTCGTCCTGACTTTTGTGTTGCCACTGGGTTTGGACGACTCTGGAAGAGAGAGTGAGGCTGATGGCTTTGTGCAACTCTGCCTTATTTCAATCCAATTAAGTCAAAACATTACCCCATGATGTCACTGGTCCTTTTCTAAACAAAGGACAAACAACATGAGAGTTTGAGGGTAATCATTCTCTAGATCCAAGTTAACTGCAAGAATATTGCAGTAAATTTACTTAAAAGGAAGGGAGGTAGTGTGCTATGCTGTAGAGGAAAGCTCAAGCAGTTTGAAGTCAGAGGTCCTGGGTTCAAACCTCTCTCTATTACTTACCACTTATAATCTTGGGCTAGTCACTTAATCTCATTTTCCCCATTTGCAAAATGAGGAGTTGGACTAAATGATCATTAAGGACCCTTCCAGCTCTTGCTCTTATAAGAACACATCATTCCCTGTGAAAAAAATTATTCTATAATCTGATAAAAATTTGGTAGCCAAGGTTTAAGTTTTTATTTTGGAACTATTGGTTTCAATGAGTCTAAGTCAGAACAATCAGAGGAAGTCATTAATGAACACAATCACCCTCAGGTTCTGTCACAGTGTTTTATGTATTTTGAAGGGGTTGCACAATAATTTCACTGTGATAAGGAACTCCCAATGAGGAAGCTCCTTCTATCAACAGAGATCAATACCTGCTTTGCAACTTCGAGAGTGTCCTGGGGCACTTGCCCAGGATCACACAGCCATCATGTGTGAGAGGCAGGATTTTAACATGTATGCCTGACCCTATGGTCACTCTCTATGCACTAGGACCACACTGCCTTTCTGAACTTGTAGGTTTTTAATAAAATTTTGTTCCACTGAATTGAATTTGTTATAAAAGGAACAATGGTTTTATCATTGTAAACAAATCCTAGATCCCATGAAGATCCCATTGGAAGGAAAAGACACAGCAATCACTGTCAATACAACAAATCTGGGGGGCAAATCCAAATGTTTCTCAACCAAAAATGGTGAAAATAGATGGGACAAAGAGCTTACTGGGCACTGTATTTGTTCTCTGACCAATGAATTTCAGTAAAAGCGAAGTAATGTTTATAGCTTTTGCCCAAGTCATCCCACCACTAAGCATATATCCCAAGAAAATTAAAGATAAACAAACAACCAAAAAAGGTTCTTTTTATAACTAAATACCCACGGCAGCTTTTTTTGTGCTAGCCAAAAAAATAAAATAAAAACCAAAAACTGGAAACAAAGTAGATGCCCCATAATCAAAGAATGGCTAAACAAATTGTAGGGGATGGGATTTTTTTATTCTATGGAAAATGGTGAATAGGAAGAATTCAGAGAAAAATAGGAAGGCTTGTATCAACTGGTAGAGGGAAATAAGCAGAGCCAGGAGAACAATACACATAAAGCCTCCAATAATGCAAATGAAATTACTCAAAGGCAACTGAGCTCAGATTAATTGCAATAAACAAATCCAGATCCAGAGAACAGAGCATGAAGTGCACACATCTCCACTTGGTGGGGAGGTGAGAGACTATGGGTGTGTTCTTAAATGTGTTCCTAATATCCATTGATTTTCTTAGCTGTTTTTCTTTGTTCAAAGGGAAATTTCAAAATATGACTCAAAGAAGGGGTATGAAAAGACAATTTGCCCCATTCCTTGGCATAAGTAAGAGATCCACGGCTGTGAGACATTACATATGTTTTCAGACTTTTTCCATATTTTGATCAGTTTTGCTGATATTTCTCTCTTCCTCTTCTTTTTTTTTTCAAAATATTTGTTATATGGATGGTTTTCTGGGATGGGGAGAAAGAGGAGTAGAGGTACTAGGATAAATCTAGGCAATGTAAAACAGATATCCCTCAAATTTTATTTTTAAAAATTAAAAAAATAAAGGGGAGAATTCAATAAGCTAGGGAATGGTGTGATGTAAAATCAAAAGACATCAATCAAAACTTTTAAGTAATATTTTTAGACATAATGACTTAAGAAATTAATTGGGAAGGCAGATGTGCAGCCAGAAGGGACCTTAAATGTAACATAGACCAACCTCCTCTAGCTCATCTCCAAAAATACACTTAACAGCAATGAACCTCATAGAGAAGAAGAAATAATGTGGATGAGACAAACTAACAACATTGATAGTGAAATGGAGTTGTTACATGGTTACCCAAAATTTTTGCTAAGCAATGATTCCCTCAATCCTGCCTCATCATTCCCTACAAAAAAAAATCAAGCTTGAGATATTTCATGGGGAAGCCTAAAAATTATATAGTTCCCTGAGAAATCCTAAAACTGCATTCTTGAGGGCATTGTCTGCAGTCACAAATTCTGAAGAAGAAAAAATAAGGCAGAGGCCAAGCCAAACAACAACACAGTATAAGTATCCCCATGGTGGGACTGCCACTATAGTGACAATTATCCCAGGATCTGGTGCACAGCCTCTAGAATGAAAGATCTATTATGAATTTCCCCCAGCAGCTTATCAAATAGCCACCATCCTGGGAACGTTCTTTTTGCTACTTTTACGATATGTGATCCCTTGGCAAATTTCAAGAGCAGGCCAACTCAGTGCAGCAGAACAGCCCTAGTTATATCCACAGAACAACCAGGAGGCTTACAAAGCATGATACCAACAGGGGAATAAAGAAAGCATAGATGATGACCTAAACAAGGCACCCAAACACCCCCTTTCAATCTCTCCATCTCTTAAAGTCAGCTTTGTCATGATGAATATACTATTAATTCTTTCCATCTAGTAGACTTCCCTATAATTACCTCAAATTCTTCCTCCAGGGGCAATACAACTCTTATATCATCTTTCCCTTCCCATCCACATCTGTTGGTTCCATCTGGTTCTCCACTTCATCTCCTCTACAGGAATATATAGTACAACTCTCTGTGGCTCCCACTTTGTACAAGAAAAATAGTATATGTGATGTGGTATTTCATGAATCCTTAGATGTGTCTAATAATGTCCTGCAACTAGCAGGGTGTTTGAGGATTAGAATCTTAACTCTGTTTCAGATGACATGAACTTGGGCAAGTTACAGACTCTCTAAGCCTCAATTTCAGCACTTGCAAAATGAAGATAATAGGAAAGCGTCTTGAGAAGTTTTAATTACTATATAAATGTATACAAATTATATAAATATTTATATACCATATAAATGTAAAGTACTACTATTATATCCTAGGGGTCTTACAATGATGCAGTGGACATAGGATATAAATATAGTGTTTAATGAAGCCCCTAGAGGTCTCAGATAGTGTGGGAAGTTGATGTACTATAATGGAAAGAATTCTTAATATGTTGTTTACTATCATCAGTAAGGTAGGTGATGTAACTGACAGAGCACTAGCCTTGGAATCAGGAAGACCAGAGTTCAATTCTGCCTCAGACATTTTCTAGCTGTAGAACCCAGGCAAGTCACTTATAACCTTTGTCAGCTTTAACTTCCTCATCTATAAAATTGTGATAATAACAAGTAGTTTCGAGGTTCAAAAAAAATTGGTTGTGCTATATAAATGTTACTATTATTAATATTGATGTGGCCTCAGACAAGGCTCTGAGCCTTTGTTTTCTCGTTGGTAAAATAAGAGAGTTGGATCAAATGATCTCTGATTCATTCACTTTCTAAATTTACTGTTAAGATACTACCGACTTTCAGTAATTATGGCTTCCTGAGCTTGGAGGTGTTGCTGGGCTGTTCTCCCTAAGAGAAGGAATTTCCTTTGAAATTCCTTTGAAGTTTCAAAGGAATATTTCTTAAGACCTAGACATAAGTAGTATATAATACTCACAGCTGCTCTTAAGCAATTAAGGCAAAGCAAAGGTCTAAGTGCCTTTCATGGAAGTCATAAGAATTAAGGACTACATTTTTTAAAATTCAAGTAAAGAAAGTTATCACCTAGCCCTCAGAGTTTAAAAATAGTCTTGTATAAGCCAACAAGGAAATGGCAGTCACTAGATTCTAATGATGTATTTGCAGACTATTGAATTTAAAAAAAAATCTGAGCCATGAGCAGTCCCAATTCAATGGGTTAGATGAGGTTACACCACTTTTAAAAGGAAAGAGCAGTAATTAAAAGATGAATTACACATGACTTGATGCATGACTTCCATTTTGATACATTATTGATTAGGGGCTCACCTGGTATGAAGGGGTCTGGCTACTGCAGGCATCTGTCTCTAAAGGTCATCACTTATCCTTGCATACAGAGAGAAAAGGTTAGGCATCTGGGAAGTTTTTATAATTCAAGGCCAGAACTTCCCATCACAATTTGCTGTTCTTACAACAATCCTGGAAAGTAGTTGCCATTATAATGTCCATTTTTATAGATGAAAAAAAAAAACTAAGGCTAACAAAAATTGAATGACTTGCCCTGGATCTGAAGCAGGATTTACACTCAGGTCTTGCTAACTCCCACATCTAGTTAGTACTCTATACATTGGAACAAAGTAATTGCTCGATAATGTCTACAGAATAAATTCCCATCAATCACCTTCCCTACTTCCCACTATTCAGGAATATCTGTTACAGGGAAGAAGTCAAGAAAGGTCCTTTTAATAAGGTCCTAGGTTGAAAGTGATGTGGGATCTTTTGCAGCTTGGAAGAATCGGATGAACTATTAAAAGACTGGAGCTGTATTGAATCATATGAGCTATTAAAATGTACTAAATGTACTAATGTACATTAATGCTAATGTATTTAAATATATTAAAATTTCTCATGCAATATCAAAATTGCCACACACACCCATCCTCTCCATCCAATGTTCAATTCAATAAACTATTACCTGCATGTTCCAATTCCTGGTGATAAAAAATAAAAAAAGTGCAAGATAGTTTCTTCCCCCAAGGAGTTTATATTCTATTGAAGGTATATAAATGCACAAAGATAAATGAAGACTAGGTACTTTGAAGGAGATAATAGCAACTAGCAGAATCAGGAAAACATTTCATGGAAAAGGTGGTATGTAAGTTGAGTCTTGAAGGAATCTAAGGATTCTATGATGTATTGGTGACAAGGAGCAAATTCCAGGCATGTGCAACAACTCATACAAAGGCACAGAATGCCAAGTTAAAAGAAAAACAGTTCAGCTGAAATGTAGAGTACATTAAGGAGAAAGATATATTTGAAGTACCTGTCAGTGAATTAATCAATAAGCATTTATTAAGTGCCTACTGTGTGCTAGTCACTCAGCTAGGTGCTGGGGATACAAATATAATGAAAGAAACAACTTCTACTCTCAAGGAGTCCCTGTTTCTAATGATTCTCTTACACGGTCTATAGATACTATATCTTTAAGAGTCAAATGGGATGTTGTAGGAAAAGCCAGTGATTGCTAGCAGTTTTTCTAGGAACAGCTGAAAAATATCTCACTTTGAGGTGCTTGTCCCTATGCAGTCAGAGAAAAACTGTGTGTTTTTGACTTCTGATCTATAAGGATCTATTAGATAAGCTGCAGAGAGGAACTATTAAAAGTGTTAGCTTGAGAAAGCTGAAAAAAAATGCTTCCTGTCATTGCAGGAGAGAAGATATCAAAGACAGAAAGGACATAGAGATATTTTCTAATGAAGTAGTTTTCACCTTCATCTTGTGAAAGTTTTTGACAAAAAAAAAACCCTACCTTTAGTTGGTATCTTGAAAGAAAGTAAATAGTTTGGGATGGTATTTTCACAAGTGAAAAGATGTCTTGGTGTTATGTTATAGTGAAGATCTGAAGTATCTCTGGCTATGTTCTTTGCACAATATAAATATGTCTAATGTCTTGTTTATTAATGTCACACATTGAGTAAATATTTCAATTAATCTTGGTTAATTTTAAAAATTCAGTTAATTTTCAGTAATATTCAATAAATAAACATTGATTTAATTATAAAAGATTAAATGATTTATTGTATAGAAAAATAATAGTAACTACTATTGGGAAATGGGGTTTCAAAGCCCGTGCTAAGCACTGGGAATATTAATATTAAAATAAAATAGTTCTTGCCTTTAAGGAGCTTATCATATAATAGGGAAAACAAGATTTCTAACAAACAAATGTGATGGGGTGGGGGAGGGTGGTAGAATGTGGTAAGTGCAAAGAAAAGATCCAAAGTAACTGTGAGAAGGTTGAGGAAGACCTTTGCTAGCATAATTAAATTAAGTGGCAGCTTAAAATGGTTGTCTGAGCAGAGGCAGACAGCCTAGCTCTCCTTTATTCGCTTTTAGCAAAAAGCTAAAAATTGCAATAGACTGAAGAATTATCAAGAAATCACATTAGAAACAATGATGATTTCATGTAACTCCCAACTACACAAAAATGCAGCCAAAGCCCACAGCCATCAGGATATGGAGCCTGGGGGTAACTCCACAGCCATCATTTGCTGTTGCCTCCTAGCAGGACCGGAGGCCAGCCACAGACACCTACACTCTACCAAGGCTCTGTATCCAGAGGGAGAAAACTTCCCCAAGAAATCCCATGATTAATCAAAAAACTAGCAAAGGAGATTTTGGAATTGAGGGAAGCAGCAGAAGAGAGAGTAAGGCTGACAACTTTGCAGCTCTGCCTCACTTAAATGCGATTTGCACTCAAGTCAAGACATTACCCCGTGTTGTCATTGGTCCTCTTTGAAAATGAAAGACAAATATCACCTGATCAAAACTGCTCTGAGTGAGGACAGCCTAAGACTGAGGTGCCTAGTACTCTATCCTGAGACACCACAAATCCAGTGTTCAGCTCAGAGACCTACTGGACAGTGGAGGGGATGAGGGAGCTTTATTCCAGGAGGGGAAAGTAAACATTGAAACTCAGGTGACCCAGTTCGAGTCCCAGTAGGCACAACAACTCTGCACAAAAGTATAGCAGGAGGTGGAGACTGGCCCTAGCACAAAGCCCCAATTCAGGAACTAAGGCTTAAGAGTAAAATGAAGAAGACATAGATCACCATAAAAAATTATAATATATTCAGAGATATGAAAATCTAACCTAAAAGGAAAAAAGTATTTCCCCAACAATTATAGGCAGCAAAACAAAAGAAAAAAATTAGATTTCCCCAAGTATTGCACACACACCTAGAAGATATTAAATATGCAATTTTTAAAATTAAACAGAAACGGCACAGATTCTTACAATCCAGCCAATAGCTCACATACGCTCAGTTCCTTAAGAGTCTGGCTAATATAGTGTATCTTTAATAAACGTTGGCTGAAAGAAAAAAAAAATTAAACAGAAGCCCTAGAGTAAAGAATTGAAAGAAGGATAAAGAGCCTAGAACAGGAAGTGGTAAACCTTATTCAAATAATGGACTCCCTCAAAATCAAAATGAAATCAATGACTCTATGAGGCAAATTAAATATTAGAGCAAAAACTTTTAATTAAACAAAAAAGAAGAAAATCTGTTATCAAGAACAACTAGCCTAGAAAACAAGGAGAGAGATAATTTAACAAGCATTGGATTCCTGAAAGCCATAACCCAATAAAAATCCAGGTAATTCTTTTTCAAGAAATCATAAATGAAAATTATCCTCATTTATTAGAACTATAAAGCAAAGAGAGAAAGTATCCACTGATCACCTCCTGAAAGAAACCTCAAAAGGAAAAGTCGCAGGATTATCATAGCCAAAATCCACATTTTCAAAGAAAAATACTGTAAGCATGTAGAGAAAAAGCAATTTAAGTACCCAAGAACCACAACCAAGATGGCACAAGTCCTGGAAGCTTTTACCATTAAAGAGAGGACACCTTTGAATAGCATATTGCAAAAGACAAAAGATACGGGCTTATAACCCAGAACAACTTCTCTTCTGAAACTGAATATAATCCTGGCGTGGGGACTGGGAGGGAGCCACGGACCTATAGCGGGATATAGGACATTCAAGCATGCCTGATGAAAAGACAAGATCTCAGTAGACAATTTGAAACGTAAATACAAGTCAAGAGAAACCAAGAAAGGTGAACTTATTTTGAGCAACTAAAGGGACTATATGATGTGATAGGGCTAATATTCTGATAAAGGAAGAAGAAACAACAAGTTCTTTGAAGCATATAAAAGGCATTAAGTAAAAAAAACAAAGGATCTGGGGGTGAGCTGGTTATGTTCCAAAGATTTTAATTCAAGAAATACAAGGTTGTATAAAAGAATGCACTAGTTTAGAAAGGGAGTGGAGAGAAGAGGGAAGGGAAAGAGGTGGAGAGAGCTGGATTTTGTAAGAGGCTACCCATTAATTGGGGAAGGACAAACTATGATATATTAATGTAATGGAATATTACTGTACTATAAGAATGATGACATATCGACTGTGTCTTCAGAGTACCAATGATAAAGCATGTTACCTCCATCTTTACAGAGAGTTAATGGACTCAGGGTGCAGAAAGAAATACATATTTTGGAAATGGCCACCATAAGGATTTGTTTTGCTTGACTATGCCTATTCGTTACAAGATTTTTCCCCCTCTGTTTTTAATTGGGGAGGGGAACTAAGGAAGTAAGGGAGTTAAACAATAGTGATGCAAGGGGGCCATTACAATATATTTTAAATACATAAAAGACAAAAATTCAAAAGGAAGCACCAATGAGCAGGACAATTTTGAAAGTAACATGCTACAATTATTATTAATAATAATGATGATAAAGCTTAGATTTAAATAGCACTCACTATGGGCCAAGCACTGTGCTAAGTGCTTTACAATTATTATCTCGTTTGATCCTCACAAAAACCCTTGGAGGTAGGGACTATATTATTATTTTATTATTACACTTGTCTTTTTGCTTGATTTTCCAGGCAAATACCTCTTCGTAAAACCTAATTAATATTGATTGGTCAAATTGAACTGGGATGCCAGTCACTGGAGGTTAACACTGGAGGGGGGGACCCCACTGGAATAGGGGCTCAATCTTATAGCATTTGAGAAAGGTACCCTCAACTTCTGAAGCATGCCCTAGAATCCTGGTTTAGTCAGCCTCAGTCTAAGAGTTGAGAGGCCAGGGCCTCATTACACATATATTCAATCTTCCTGTCTGCTTTTCTTTACATATTAAATTGTTTATGTTTGTTGATAATTGAGTTCATTTAAAAAAAGACTTTTCTTTTAAAAAAAAGAGTCGATGATTCTGAGGTAAAGGAGGAAATTTAGGGAAAATGGATAGATAATAGTGCCATAAGGAATCAGCAAATGAGGAGGAGAGAGGCAAGTTTTAGGCAAAATTATTATCAATCTCCCTTTTAGACATAATGAATTTCAGATGGCAAGGAGTTACCTATGTAGAGACATCTAGCAGAGAGTTGAGGATGTAGAGCTAATTCAGAAGAGAAAACAGAACCACATATGAAAATTCAACTGTCATCTTTAGAGGAGTGATAATTGAAACTATGGAAGTAAACAAGATTACTGAGACTTGTACAGAGTAGAGAAACTTGACTTTTCCTTCAAAAGTCAGATAAATAGTGGTTCTTCTGTAAGGTCTTCCTTGACCTTCCAAGTACAAAGTGATCTCTCTTTCCTCTAAACTCTCAAGGCAATTTGTATGTCTCATGTAGTTTTCAAGTTGTATTATATTTATTTATGGATGTGTCTTATCTTCCCTATTACATTATAAGCTCCATGAAAACAAGGACCACGTCCACTTTTTAAACTGAATATTGAATTAAACTGACATAATTTAACCCAAGGTGTACTTGAACATAAAAATTATTGCAGGATTTGACTACTCATGTGAACCAGTAGTAAAGACTATGGCAGCTAGCTCAGATACTATTAACTCTCCTTCCGTAAACTTTGGAGCCAAACCAAGTACAACTTAACCCTCAATGATCACCAGGATTATGAGAAGAATTTTTGTACTAAAAGGGCCACAAAAAAGTTATGGAATGGATGAAAAATTTACACAAGCTTTGTAAAAGTTATCATTTAAGGCAATAGATTATGTGAGAACACCCCAATTACCAAAAAAAGTCAATCAAATTTTAAATCACTTTAAAAAATTAAATAGGGTAAAAAGACATCATTATGATAAAAGGAGGTGAGACAAATAGGTGATGTAGAGAGTGATACCATATGAGAAAATAAAGGAATTTGTCTATTAGTCTAAGTGCATGTTAAAACTTTGAAACTGTTCCTTATATCACCTCTATAAAATGATCAAGGCTCTTGACCAGACGGTCTTCACCATTTTTCTGTTATGGAGGAGGAAATGGGAAGCTTTGGTATCACGACTGGGGGCATGATGAGGATGGATGCCTTTGAGATAATCCAAGTGGAGGACTGGGCATGTAAATTTGGGAGTCACCCTAAAAAAGATGGCAATTCAAACTTCTCCTATTGTGTTTTGTATCGGTTATTTGCCTCTTGCCTTCTTTACTAGATTAAAAACTCTTGAGGAGAGAGGCTGCCATATTTATCTCCATAAAACCTAGAGTCTCATACAACAGCTTGCACATAAGTATGTGATTCATAAGTGTTTCCTGAATAGATGCGACCATCATCTCTACTTGACAGGGATCACCAAAGTCAACTCTGGTCTTTCATGGTGAGAGTCTGAGCCTGGGAGCAAAAGTCTTGGATCCTGATTTCTGGATTATGGCATAATTTTGGATGCCAGGTCTCTTAAGTTTGTTACTAACTACATATGTTTAGAATAGGCACTGTATGTGGGCTACGAGCTGGGCCCAGAGCTGAAAAGGAGAAAGAAAATGGACTGACCTGCATTTGGGAAATTGTACAATGTTTTCAATGTTCCCAAGGTTCTCTGTGATACAAAAACCCAAGGAGTCACCATGAATATTCTTTTGGTGATGTTTTCATAATTATATATCTTGAAATATTATCATCTCTAAGGAATGAAAGCATACTTTAGGCACCTAATAAATGTTGAATAAATGGTAAGTATTTATTTAGCAGTTAGGTGCCCTAGTGGATAGAGCACTGGGCCTGGAGTCAGGAAGACCTGACTCAAACACTTACTAGCTGTGTGACCCTGGACAGGTCACTTAACCACTGTTTCACTTAATCCACTGGAGAAGGAAATGACAAATCATTCCACTATCTTTGTCAAGAAAATCTCATGGACTATATATGGTCCACAGAGTCAGGAAGTATTGGGTGTGACTGAACAACTGAACAACAACATTTATTTAGCACTTCTTCTGTGCCAGGCACTATGCTAAGCACTAACTAAATGAAAGAATTCTTTTATTAAGTACCTACTAAGTACAAGGCCCTGCCGATGAGTGACAGTAATAGCAGGACCTTGTTCTCAAGGAGCTTATATGATCTTCAACAACAGTCTACTGATGACTGAATCTTTCATTTGGCTAGTATTTCATTTAGAATGTGCACAGAAGTAATTTCTGAGCACGCATTTCAGAATCTTAATAGACCCAGTCTAGAAGAACTCTTAAACAATTCATTACCTTGGCTATTATTCTTTTTAGTCTTTTCCGCTCAAGCCACCCCTTAACGGCCCCCTGAATCAAGGTGATCGCGTTCAGGACCTTTTTGCTCATTTTGACATTACGCTTTCGGAGTTGAGGTTGAAAGGCAAGATAAATGTCTAAGTGTGGCCCAATTCTTTCGATGTCAGCTGTACGGCCAATAGATTTCGTCCTAGAAATGAAAATGGAAAGGTTTTGTTTTCTTTTCTTTTCTTTTTCAGATATGTGTAAGTAACAACAGACAGCTAGATGGCACAATGGAGATAGCACTGGGCCTGGAGTCAGGAAGACCTATGTTCAAACCCAGTAGCTGTGTGACCCCGGGCAAGTCACTTAACCTCTATTCGCCTCTGGAGAAGGAAAGGAAAAACCACTCCGGTATCTTTGCCCAGAAAACCTCATGGACAGTATTAACATGATAGGGTCCACAAGATCACAGTCAGAGTGATCGAACAACCATCAAATAACAATACGGGTGCTAGGTGGCACATAGTGCACAGAGTGCTCAACCAGGAATCCTGAAGACCTGAGTTCAAATCCAGCCTCAGACATTTACTAGCTTTGTGACCCTGGGCAAATCACACTAACCTCTCTTTGCCTTAGTTTTCTAATTTGTGAAATGGAGATACCACCAACCTCCCAGGGTTGTCATGAGGATCCAAGGAGATGGTATTTATAAAGCACTTAGCACAGTGCCTGAAACATAGCGAATAGTATACAAATTTATTATCATTATTACTATTACATTAAAATCTATGTATTTAAATAAGTTTTAATGATTTCAAATGATTGGTATAAAGATGTAACACTATGTAACTGCTGATTATCCTTTTAAGTCTTCTATAAAAAATAAAAGTACAATTAGTTATTCTGGCATTCAATGAGACTTTTTTTTCCTTCTTCATTTTCTTCTACCCTGAAGGTAGATTCTGTGAGATCCTTAGATATATCAGGAAAAGGCTAGACAGTCTCATTGTCCAAAGGAAGACTAATGTTAAATCCACAAATAAAATCAATGTAATTAAAATTAGAAAGGAAATAACTAACTGCAGGGGCAAGTTTCTCTGATAAATCAAATTTCTCTGATAAAGGCCTGATATTCAAGGTCTGATAGGAATAGGAACTTTTCTTTCATTATTTCAGGCAACACTCAGATGAGGATACTCCCCTTTACCAATGCAAATCAGCACCTTCTCTGTTTTAGCTGCCTAGAGCTCTGACAAGTTAAATAACTGTCCGTATGTAAATATATATGTATGTGTGTGCAGTATAACTATGCATGTGTATGTAGAATAGATTAAATATGTAAGAAGCAGAGCTTTTATTCGTTAGATACATGGTCAAAGGGATATGAACAGGTAGATCACAAAAGAAAAAGCCAGGCTATCAATTGCCATAAGAAAAAAAATGTTTCAAATCATATATATAATATTTTAAATATTAAATATAAAATAAATATTTAGAAAAATATGAGGATGGGTACCTCACACTCATCCAACTGGCAAAGATAACCCCAGACAAAGGAAACTAACAATTGTTGGAAGGGCTATGGAAGGACAGGCACAGCAATGAACTATTGATGGAGCTGTAATGTGGTCCAAACATTCTGGAACATATACCCAAAGAGTCACCAAATTAGACATACCTTCTGATCCAATGAAACTACTATTTGGCTTATATCCAAATGAGAGCAGAGGAAAACAACCTATATGTACAAAAAGACATATTAGCAGCCCTTTTTTGTTGTAGCAAAGAATTGTAAACAAAGTAGGTGCCCATCAATTGGGGAATGATTGAACATATTACAGTATACAGATGTAATTTAATATTGCTGGACCTTAAGGAATGATCGAAGAGACAGACTCATAGAAAACTGAGAGGACTTGCATGAACTGATGCAGAGCAAGTCGGGCCAAGATAAAAGTTTATAAAATAACTAAAACATCATGAAGAAAAACAACTGTAAAAGCCTTAAGAACAGGATCAGAGCAGTACAGCACTGAAGACTGAGTAAGTTTCCCACCTCTGGGCATAGAACTGCTGGACTAAAGTATAGAATGAGATGTACGTTTTCAGACATGGCCAATGTGTGGATTTGTCATATGCAATTTATATATATGTATGTATGTATTTTCCAATAAGGACTTTTTTTGTAGGACAGGAAGATATAGGAAGGACAGAGTAGTGATAGTCATACTAAAAATAGAAGAAGACAAAGAAAAGAACATTAATGAATAATTTTCGAATACACAGAAGGGAACAGAAGAAAGTTCAGAAAGGGACACAGATAACCAGAACAGTGTGGAAACTGCTTTGTTAAATTTGAATCACCTTTTTAAAGCTTTATTGAAGAAAAACATATGCATAACAAAAGTTCAAAGTTTTTTTTCTTTGCATGTTGAAATGTTCTTTTTTTTTGTTATGTTCATAATAAAAAAAATTACATTTTAAAGACTATGTCATAACAAGAGAGACTTATTGAACTCATCTCTCCTGTTTTATGAGAGAAATTCATTCCAATGATACAGTATGGATTCCTGGAACACAACAGGTGCTTAGTAAATTATTTTTTAATTGAATTAAGATGGAGTCATGCTACTTGTCAGGAAAATGTAAACTGTGAAAATCCACAAATCTGAGAGGGAAAACAAGGTAGAAAGTGCTTGGACAAGGAAAGACAGATAAAGTGACAAAACGCATACAGATATCATAGAGGAGTGATAGCCTAGGCTTCAGGCAGGGATATGCTGGTGTATGTTTAACAACTGACTCTCTAGGGGGAAAAAATTTCTCGGGACATATTTTTAAGTTTAATCTGCAGCATTAACATTTTGTCCATCATTTTATTAAGTCTAGACAGTCAATAAAACAATAAATCAACCCTATTTTGTAGCATTTGCCAATTCAGAGCTAGAAATGGTCATACAGAAAATTTACAACCAGTTCTCAGAGCTGATATGAGGCAGCTACAGCACATCCCTAAGTAACTCAAATCACCTGACCAATTGGAAAAAAATGATGACAGGTGATTGCAGACACAAAAAAAGTTATGCAAAACTAAATAGCATATGAAAAAAGAATACTACATTGTGTGCAGAATCTCACACATCCATGGTCACATGGGTAAGGAAGTCTTCTCATATCTCTTTGTAGATCAACTTAAAAAAAATCACCTAAATGGCCAACAGCAATTTTTTTTTCCTATGACTCCTTTTCAACTACACATTGAAAATCTTTGAGAAAGAGGACAGGAACACACATTTAGAGCTGCAAAGACCGTAAAGTCATGTAAGCCAAACCTCTTATTTTACAGAGAAGAAAACTGAGGCTCAGAAAGGTATAGGAATTTGCCCAAGGTCACACAGATTGTGACTAGCAGAATAGGTTCCAATCCCAAATGTGATGTTCTTTCTACTACAATAAGAATGGGAAGAACAGGATTCAATAGGAAAATTTGGCTTTCTCCCCTTAGATAGGATAAATTTATGGATCAGAGCTTTAAATCAAATAATATTTTCATAGAAAGAAAGAAAGAAATAAGGAAGATCACACATCAGAGAAGACACAGAAACAAGTTAATTAATAAGTTAATCATGTCCGAACTTTAGACACTAGTTTTGGCAAAACATCTACAATGGGATTTCCTTTCAGTGTTCAATGCTTAGAAGAGGCTATATATTAAATACTAAAGCAGTTTTAGAGTTTGGTTCAGATATTGCTACTAATTAGTTTTGGCTGATACTGAAGTATTTTGTATGCCCCATTTATAAAAGCACTGTTTGCCCATCTGTTCCTGGGTTGAAAGTGATTAAAGGATACTTATTTTGGCTGTTGTAAAAGCCAGATACTTTTCAAGCTGCAAATATGGGACAAACCCAACTAAGACTGCCAAGTTCAGAAACATATTACAAGAGATTGGTGATGCCTTCTTCCCCCCACTCTTCTTCCAATGGGCATTACAGAAAAGTAAATAGTACCCATCTCCTGATTAGACTAGCAGGCCTGCTTGGTCCAAATGTCTTGCAATTTTGTTCTAATTTATACAATTTGCTCTGATTTGGATGTTCTACTACCAAACTGTGTTGAGGGTTTTCTGCTTCCTGCATGTACAGCCTTGGAAGAGAAGCATGTGATAGGCTTGTGCTCAGAATGTAACTTCAGTAACAAGGAAAACACATTTGTGTTCTTCCTTTATCCCACCCCTCAACTTTCTCACACCCCCCCCAAAAAAATGAGAGCTATTCCTACGCAAAACAGTCTATTCAAATCAGACATGGTCTGGACTATTTTTTGCCAGTTTAAGGATGTAATACATTCCTATTAAACAGTTACAGTTTTTCCTCAATATTAATTATGTTCCCTAAACCCTACTCAATGACTTGATGCTTTGTAACACAGAGTTGCGGCATTAACCTTAGCACACTACTTTTAAGATCAAAGAATATTAGGAGTTAAAAAGGACATGGAGATCATGTTGCCCATATATTTTATTTTAATACATATAAGAAAATAGGCCTGGAGAGATTAAACAATGTGTTCTTGGTTGCACAGCTGGTTAGTAGCAGAACTGGGGTCGCTGAGGCAATTCTTGACTATTCAGGTTAGCCCAGGGCAAAATTTTGAAAAAGAATGAAATTTGCTGTTCTACCAATAGTACCTTTCAGTGTCCCTCTCCTCTACTAAAGGGGTTCTTAACCTAAGGCCCCTGAACTTTTTAAAAACATATTAATTTAAAAATATATTAATTAATTAATAACTTTCATTTTATGTATTTTATTTTCTGCTTTTAAAAGCATTTGGAAAAGGGATTCTGCCAGATGGTCAAAGGGGTCCATGGCTCAAAAGGAACTTCCAGAACTACTGCTCTACTATGTGCAAAGTAGTCTGTTAAGCGCCAAGTAAGACACAAAGTTTTGATAAAATATAGTGTCTACCTTCATAGAGCTTACAATCTTATAGGGAGGGATATGATAGATACAACTAAAGTACAAAATAATACTTAAGTCCATCAGAAAATTGACAAAATCCTAATGCAGAACTGATGAGGTAAAGAATCAATGAAGGCTTCAAAATTTCTTAGAATAAATGATACTTCAAATGGGCTCTAAAAGGAAGAGTTGAACCTAACAGAGAGAGAATCATGGTTTCTTATGCAATAATCTTTTCTGTTCTTTGTACATGGAAATGTTTGCACTTGCTGGTATTTGTTAAGTTCTGAATGACAAAAAAAAATTTATTTAAAAAAAAGGAAATGGGTAGAAATTCATCATTCTAAGATGATATTTGTAACTCATGAGAACTTTGTCAGTATTAGAGTAGTTGAAGGAAAAAAATTGTATGTATGTATATATAGTTAGATAGATAGAGGGCACAGGGTGAGTTGAAGATTAAGGGGTCATACCTGCAGAATAAAATTAAGGGATGAGAGAGGATGATACTCAGAGAAGAAAGGGAGAGGTAGAATGGGGTAAATTATATCACACAAAAAAAAAAGCAGAAAAGAAAAGTCTCTCACAGTGGAGGGGAAACAGGGGAAGGTGAGAGGGAATGAGTGAATCTTATTCTCATAGGATTTGGCTTAAGGAGAGATTAACATACACATTCAATTGGGTATGGAAATCTGTTTTACCCTACAGGAAAATAGGGGGAGAAGGGGACAAGAGAGCGGGGTGGGGAGGGTGATAGAGAGGAGAGCAGATTGGGAAAGAGGGTAATCAGAAGCAAATGCTTCTGAGGAGGGACAGGGTCAAAAGAAAGAATGGAATAAATGGGAGGGCAGGATAGGATTAAGGGAAATAGAGTTAGTTTTTCACAACATGTCTACTAAGGAAGTGTTTTGCATAACTGCACATGTACAACCTATATTGAGTTGCTTGCCTTTTCAATGAGGGTGGGTGGGGAGGGAGGAAGGGAGAAAATTTGGAACTCAAAGTTTTAAAAACACATGTTTAAAAAAACTGTTTTCACATGCAACTGGGAAATAAGAAATACAGGAAATGGGGTACAGAAGTCTATCCTGCTCTACAGGAAAATAGAAGGGGAAGGGGATAAGAGAAGGGAGGGGGGAGAGATAGAAGAGAAGGCAGACCAGGGGAAGGGGTATTCAGAATGCATGCCATCTTGGGGTGGGGGGAGGGGTGAGAAATTTGGAACTCAAAAACTTGTGGAAGTGAATATTGAAAACTAAAAATAAATAAATTTATATTAAAAAAAAAAGAAATTCATCATTCTAGTAGGGAGAGCAAAGAGTATCTCAATCATAGTTAATAGTCCCACTATACCGACTGAGACCCTCAAGTGATAAATGACCTCCTTAACTTCATACTTTTTGTGGCACAATTTTACTGGCCTCCCTGCCCCCATATCCCTCATCCTAGTGAGTCAGCCCATTTATTCTTGCTCTCCTTCCTACAAAAACATTCCCATGCTTGACAATTCCTTCTATCCCCCATGCTACCATCCCCTCAAAGAATATTCTTATTCCCTTCATGCTATCACCTCCAAAGGAAATAATCTGATTAAACTAATTCTCCATGAAATTCTTCCCATTTAATTGTCAATTCCTTAAGAACAAGTCCCATGTACTTCTTTATTTTTGTGTCTAAAACTTAGTGACTTGTACTTACTAAATCAGGAGCCTTTACCTACATTTCCCCTTCCTTTCTCAGCCAAAATTCTGGGGAAAAAAGGTTTCTATAATCATTATTTCTACTTCCTCCTCTTGCATTGACTTCTCAAGCCTTTGCAATCTGCCTCTTGACTTCATCAACTGAAACCTCTCTCCAAAGTTACCAATAATCTCTTCATTGTTAAATCTGACTATCTTTTCTCTGTCTTCATTCTTCTCAACTTATCTGCCACATGTGAAACTATTGTCCACTTTCTCTTGGATACTCTCTCTTCTCTGGGTTTTCATGACACTCTTTTCTTCTGATTCTCTTCCTTGCATGCCTAATGGCTCCTTAATCTCCTTTGCTGGCTCATTTGCTTCCAACCATGGGTATATTTTCTCTCTCTCTATGCTCTCTTTCAGTAATCTTATCTGTTCCCATGAGTTTATCACTTCTATGAAGATGACTCCTATGTATGCATAGCCTATATAATCCAAACCCATGTCTATATCCTAAGCTCAAGTTCAGTGTTATCAACTGTCTATTGAACATTTCAAACTGGATGAACAATAGATATCTCAAATTCAACATGTTCGAAAGAGATCTCATCCTCCTCTTATCTACTGAAGACATCAACATCCTTCTAGTCTCCCACATTCAAAAGTTAAGCATTCTCCTTGACTCTGCACTCTTCCCCCTCTGTGCACACCCCCTCTGCTGCCAAATCTTACTGCTTGTAACTCCACAGCATCTCTTTTATCTGTCCTCTACTTACACCTTAGCCACCACCTTAACTCAAGCCCTCATCACCCTTGGCATGGACTTATTCAATGGCCTCCTAATTGGTCACCCTGCATCATCTCCCCTCTCTAATCAATTCTCCACACAGATGCCAAAATGATTTTTCTTAATCATAGATATGACCAAGTTATCCCCTTACTCAAAACACTCCAGTGGCTCCTTATTGCTTCTAAAATAAAATTAAAATTCTTCTTCCTCACCTTTGCCTCATAGAATTCTTTACTTCCTTTGGGATACAGCTCAAGTACTACCTTCTACATGAGGCATTTCTCAGTCCTTCAAATATTAATGCCCTCCTTCTCTAAACTACCTTGTTTTCATTTTCCATTAATTCTTTATATGCATATATGTATATAAAAACACACACATATACATATACATAAATAAACATCTAAGTATTAATACGTACATCTTCCTGATATACTATAAGCTTGTTGAAAACAGGGACCAATTAATTTTGTTTTAGTATCCTCAATGCCTAGCACACTTGCTGGTACATAGTAGGCACTTAATAGAGGATTATTGATTGAGACAAGGAGGGGAGATAGAGAATCATAATAAAAGCATGTAACCTGAAGAAAGATAGTGATGAATGAGTTTTCATGAGTAGAGTCCCTAACTCCAAAGGAATTCTAATAACTCTTGTGTTTAGCTGTGTCTAAGCACTTAATAATAATAATAATTATAATAATAACACTTATATGGAATTTTAAGGCTTGCAAAGCACTTGACATATATTACCATTTGTCCCTTACAACAGCCCTATGAGGTAGATGCTATTATTATACCTTTTTTCTTACAGATAAGGACACTGAGACTGAAAGATTAAGTAATTGGAGTAATGTCTCACAGCTAACAGTGTGTCATGTAGGGTTTGAACTCAAAATCCAATGCTCTATCCTATATCATGGATATCCAATCATGGCATACCTGCACAGGAAAGATAAGGGCAGCCCTGGGCCCAAATAGGTATTGACCAGAAAGAATCAGAATACAGAGACCAGAGGGCAGAGAAGGGTGAGCGTCTGAAATAGCAACAGGTAGTATTTAATTTATATTGTGCTCTAAGGTTTACTAAATACTATGCATACCTTATTGCATTTGATCCTTACAATGTCCTGCAAGACAAAAACTACAAATGTTATCACTGTTTTACAGATAAGGGAGGAGAAACTCAGGAAGGATATGAGTAGCTCACTCATGGCCACACAGAAAGGAAATATCAGAGGCAAGATGTGAAATCTAGGCAACTGGTCGGTAACCAATAGATCTGCAGGCAGAGCAGAGACAGAGCTAAGAGCAGAGTTGAGGAAAGCAATCAAGAATTGGACTTGTTGTAGGAAGTGAGAGAGGAAGGTGCAGTTAGTAGTAAAGGTATGTAAGTACCATTACCAGGAAACCCCAAGATAGCTAAGAAAGTTTGCTATCCCTGATTTAGTTGCTTTTACCTCTGCTTGTTCCTGGGGTATCAAATCCTGAAACATATTTGAAGGCTTGTAAGTAGATAGTAACTTAACAGGAAGAGAATAAGCACCTACTGTGTGCCAGGCACTGTGCTAAATACTTTCTAACTATTATCTCATTTTGTCCTAAGACAGCCCTGAGGGAGGTGCTATTATTATCTCCATTCTACAGCTGAAAAAATGGACAGAGTTTAAGTGACTTGCCCAGGGTCACACAGCTGAGGTCTAACCTGAACTCAGATCTTCCTGACTCCAGGTCTAGACCTCTAGGCTTTCTGCCCCCGCAATACTCTAAAAAACAACAACTCTGAAAGAGCTGTACAAACTAGCGAGTGCCAGGAGGAAGGAGAACATCAATTAGCAGATCCCAAACAATGGCTTTCCAAGGCCACAGTCTACTCTTGGCCAAACAAGGTGTCATCAAAGTGTTTTTACCTGGTCTCTCTTGTGAACTATTTAGCATATGAAGGCAATATGCACAAGAAGGAATGGTAACATGAGAAACCTGGGAAAAAATATCTCTCTAGACATTGAAAGGAATTGTACACAAATTTTCTAATATTGGAAACGCGGACTGCAAGATCAGGTATTCACAGATGATTAAACCACTATTGAATTTCTTCTGAGGATTAATAAAAGATGAAAAAGGAACCAAAGGAAAGATTATTACATAAGAAAAACAATTTTTAAAAGGGCAGGAGGCACTGAAATGAGAGGGCTGAAATCTACTCAAGGGAAAAGGTGAAGATGGAAAAGGTGTTTTCAAGGGTGCTAGAGGGGATGAGGCAGGTGTCAGCTGACAACTCCAGATTCTGAGATGTGAATTTTATGCCCATATTGTCAAATGACCAAATTCTCATTGTGTCAAGAAAGGAAAAAAATTTAGTTCATATTGAGTTTTTCCTCTGCTAAAGACATTAGGAACCCATATTCTTCTATACAGAGGCCCAAAATGCTATCAAACAGGAATGAAGACTTTTTCAATTCAATAAGACAAGCACTGGACAAGTATAAGTGGGCCAATCACTGTACTAGCAACTGATGATAGAAAGAGTAAAGAAAAGAAGAAATAATCCCTGCCCTCATGGAGGTTACATTCTATTGAGGGAAAATAATATTTATGCAAATAAGTAAATGAAAGCTAAATTTAAAATAAGTACAAAGTCATTTTAGGGTGGAGAAAAATGCTAACAATCAGGAAGAAGAGGCATTGAATGGAACTGTATGGGGAGGGGATGTTGATAACCACTTACCCCAGGTAAACTGCGGTCTGAAAGTCTGAAGAGGACTAGACTCCAAGGAGCTCCAAAATGGTAGCTTTTTTTTTCTTGTAGAGTTGGACTGGATTCAAATTATAGCCTCAAAGGTAAAAGGGTTGATGACTGATCCCTGAACCTATTTATCACATCTACAGATTGAATCTGAAGTCTCCACAATAGAAAGTACTTCCACTATGCATTAAAGAGCTATCACTTTTTGGGGAGGATTTTGAAGCAAATGAGTTAGGTACTTTCTTTAATGAGATTATGTATCTAGAAAGCTCAACAAAAGGAAGGTTTATCACTGAAATCATATTAATCTGCCCGGGATTAAAACAAGCTGCTGAAATACATCAACAGAGAATAAGAAGTTTATTCATAGACTACAATGAGATCTCTGACTCTTTTAAGTGCAAAGAAGTATTTATTTTTCTTTATTAAATAAATTTTACTAGAAAAAAACACTGATCACTTGGGGAGGAGGAGAAATACGCTTTCAACTTGACTTAAGGAAAAGATGGTTAGATAAAATAAATATTACAGATAGAAATAATAATAGCTAACATTAATATAGTGATTACTGTGTGAGAGGCACTGTGCTAAGTGCTTCATAATTATTATCTCATTTGATCCTCATAAAAATACTGGGAAGTAAGTGCTATTATTATCCCAATTTTACAGTTGAGGAAACTGAGGCATAGAGCAGTTACATGGCTTGCTCAGGGTCACACAAAAAGTATCTCAAGCCAGATTTAAACTCAAGGTCCACTGTGCCATCTAGTTGCCCTAGAAAATAACATGGCAATTATATAACCATGGTAGATAGATCACATACTCTACTTTTCCTCCCTGCTTGCAGTTTTTGCTGAGTGCTAGAGAGCCGATTCCATTTAACTGTGCTAGGTTGTTATTTTGCTTTATTTAATAATGCAAAATGCTTTGATACTTGAGATAAAAGATACCATATAAAAATAAATGAAAGGGAATTATGGAGAACACCATAAAGTTAATGGGATGGAGAGAAAGACACATGGCTATGAAAATACCAGGAGTCCTTTCAGAGAAAAGAGATCATCTGAGCCTTAACTTTTCCAACAACAACAAAAAAAAATGAATATACTGTAGTTCTTGATTAGTTCATTGTAAATTGTAAAAAAATTAATATCCATACTTGATCTAAAACTTTCACATGATCATATGACTTAAGGAATTTGCTTCAAGCCTCTCACTCCCAGAAAATGTTCTGTTGCAATAGCAGATTAAATGTATATTGCTGGGCAGCTTGAGAAAACTTAACATATATTTTCTATTACATAAAATGGCCACAAAAAAAAAGGTTTTCACAGCTCTATCTTAAACTTCAAAGAAACATTAATCTTGTTCTCTTCTAGAAAGAAAACAGATTCTCACATTCAGCTGAAGTGCCAGGGTCCTGGGACACTCTAAGTTGGATAACAAAACAAATTTGGTTTACAAAATGCCCATTGCCCACTTAACATGTACCTACAAGGAGCTCAGAGAGAGATGGAAAGGTTCCATAGATTCTAAATATTCATGAACAGCACTTTTTGCTGTTTGTAGCAAAAAAAATGTGGTAGATAAATATAATGGACAATTATTGCTCTCTAAGAAATGTTGAATTTAAGGAATCCAGAGCAAATGCAAAGAAAGCAGGACTAAGAGGAAAATATACACAATGACAATAATATTGTAAATAAAAATAACATTAAATCTTATGGCCACAGGAGAAATGGTGAAACATGCCTCCCACCTCTGTAGAGAAATTTAGGGGTATTAGAGACGCCAAATATTTCTTATGTATGCTATGTTGATTGCTTTGTCTAATTTTATATTTATGTGTGCATGTATGTATGGAAGAGTTCTATTACTAGATAAATCAGAGATGCAGTGTAATATATCAGGAAAAAACTGTGGTATTTAATATAAGACATTCATAAAAACTTTAAAAATAAAAATCTCATAAAAAAAAACCCAATCTCTACCAATTGAACAGAGATGGTATATAACCAAAAAATACCACTAATTTAGTAGGGCTATGACATCCAGGCAAAAGGTATCATTCTCATTCCATATTCAGCAAACGTTATCTAACTCACTTAATTCCACAGATTCCTGCAGGTAATGGCAGCATGCCTGTTAGCATCTGTTGCAGAAGATGAGGAAGTAGAGAAATTCACAGTGTCTGGCACATAGTAGGAGCTTAACAAATGTTATTGCTTGATTGACAAGATCTTCTACACCAA
This sequence comes from Phascolarctos cinereus, assembly GCF_003287225.1. Classification (NCBI taxonomy): domain Eukaryota; kingdom Metazoa; phylum Chordata; class Mammalia; order Diprotodontia; family Phascolarctidae; genus Phascolarctos; species Phascolarctos cinereus. The sequence continues at coordinate 107,472,583 of NW_027556402.1, read as the reverse complement.
ACCAACATATCCTTTGATACTCAGTGACTTCCATGTAAAAATAGCTTGGGGGAATGTGGCTGAAAACATGTCAGAAAATACAGTTCATGTTTAAGAAACAAAAGAAGCATAGACTTGTTTCATGCTCATAAAGCATAAATTCTTTCTCCCAGAAGAGTCAGGAGGAAATGCATCAAACTCTTATTTCTTTGTATTATCACAGCCTAACAAAGAAATCCTAAAGGTATTTGAATCTGAGCCTTATTATACACTCTCAGCAAATATTTCTAGGGAAAAGTGGCTTTGCATGCACATAAGAATAATATTTGCCATTCATTTTCCCCAATATTTTTCAAATCTTCTCAACTAAGGAAACTAGGGCAGCTCAGTGATGCAGTAGATAGAGTGTCAGGCCTGGTGTCAGGAAGATGAGTCTTCTTGAGTTCAAATGTGGCCTCAGATACTTAATATCTGTGTGACCCTGGGCAAGTCACTTAACCCTGTTTGCCTCAGTTTCCTCATCTGTAAAATGACCTGGAGAAGGAAATGGCAAACTGCTCCAGTATCTTTGCCAAGAAAACCTCACAAGGGGTCATGAAGAGTCAGACATGACTGAAATGACTGAATAAAAATAATAAAAGGGTTAAAACCCTTGACAAATGTAGATACACTGGGAACTCACTCACCAATTTAGAATTTTTATCTATTTTTTCATTCTTTTGTTTCTGTTTGACTGATTCTTGCTCTCTCATAGTCATTAGCTTCCATTTGCCCAATTCTAATTTTTCAACAAATTGTTTTCTTACATTAGATTTTGTACCTCCTTTTCCATTTGACCCATTTTATTTTTAAGGGAATTCTTCTCAGTGAGTTTTTGTACTTCCTTTTCTGTTTGGCCAACTCTGCTTTTTAAGGAGTTGTTTTGGGGGCAGCTAGATGGTGCAGTGGATAGAGCTCTGGCCTTAGAATCGGAAGAATCTGAGTTCAAATCTGGCCTTAAGACACTTAAAACTTCCTAGCTGTATGACCCTAGACAAGTCACTTAACCCCCAATTGCCTCACAAAAAAAGAGTTGCTCTCTTCAGTTAATTTTTGTCCTTCCTTTTCCAAGCTATTGACTCTTTCTTGCATACCTCTTATTTCTTTTCCCAATTTTTCTTCTACCTCTCTTATTTGATTTTTAAAATCCTTCTTGAGCTCTTCTAAGAAGGCTTTTTGCACTTCAGACCAGTTCATATTCCCTTTTGAGGTTCCAGATGTGGGTTTGTTGACAATGCTGCCCTCTGCAGAATTTCTGCCTCGATCTTCACTCTTCACATAATAAGCCTCTATGGTACGTTTCTTTTTGTTCATGGTGTTTTCTTATTTCCGGGTCTTTAAAAAGACTGAGATCTCCTACTGGTGAGCAGGGGGCACTGACCCAAGCTTCTTGTACTGGAAGCCCAGGACCTGGTCACTGGCTTGTGTGCTGGGGCTTCCAGTGCTGGCAGTTGGAGGCTATAGGGTTCTGGCAGCTTACCTGGTGTTGGGCTGGAATCAGCAACACTGAAACTCTAGGGGTAGGATTGGGTAGTCTGGGCCATGGAGGTTGCCTGCTCACCCAGGCCTTTCCTTTCACTTTCTTTGGCTCCTTGCAGATGGATGTTTTGCTGCTGGGGGATGTTTCTTAACCTGGGGCTTTCCCCCTTGGAGCTGTGCTTCTCAGAGTTTTGCTGAGGCACTGGGAAACTTGGCTGCCATAGAATGCCAGAGCACATGGTGGTTTTCAGAGCTTGTTTCCACTGGTTCCCCTGCCTTTACTGAGGCACTCAGGGGTCCTAGGGTTGGTGCTTGCCTGCTCTGCCACCTAGGGTTAAGGATCTCCCCCAGGTATGCTGAGGTGAAGCTTTCAGCTAGCTTGCTGGAATGCCTCCCATTCTGTACTGCTCCCCCTCCCCAGGGCAAGAGGGGCCTTTCTTGTTAATCCCTCTAGCTTCCTGGGCTACAGCACTGCTGTGCCCCATCTTTCTGCTGGTTCAGCTATTCCAGGATTTTTCCTGGGGCAATATTTTCCGGGCTTTCAGAGGTTAATGAGGGACAGTGAGAGCAACATACTTCTTACTCTGCTGTCTTGGTTCCTGGAAGCAGAACTCCCCAACTTAGATTTTCTAAAGATGTGTGCAGAAAAATATTCAAGTAGGGACAGAGAATGAAAGATAAATATTTTATTAAATGTCATGATCCTATAAGAATAGTGTCAGAATGAGATGAATACTAATGACAAAAAAAAAGCCATTTTAGCTAGGTTGGGGGCAAGAGGAAGCTCAAAGAATAGATAGGACTTGGTATGAAACTGAATGATCATAAAGAAAGGCAGAAAGAAGTAAGAACTAGTCAGGACTTCTTTTGTTTCTGTTTTCTTTACCAGATCTTTTATACTAGGAAGTAGAAAACAAAGCTTGTTAATAAGGAGTTGATTAGCAAAGTAAGTGAGATGATAAAGGAACATCTAGATGCTCTTAGTGGGCTCAAGGATCCATACAGAATGTCCTGACATGTGTTTGCTGAGTGTCTTGTTAGCGATTTTGAAAAATCATGGAGAATGGGAGAAATTACACAGAATTTGGGATGGATAAATGTTTTTGTGATCTTCCAAAAAAGGGAAGAAGGTAGAATATTCAAACTATAAACCAAGATATAAAAGAATGATGAGGGAACTGATGACATTTAGCTTATAAAAGAGAAAATTGGGGGAAGGTGAGGGAACAGGAGGAGAGAAGGGGAAAGGAGAAGAGAATTGATATCTATCTTTAAATGTTTGAAGGGCTAGCATATACCTGTTCTGCCTGGCTCTGGAGGCCAGGACTAGGAGGAATGATGTGAAGTTTCAGAGAGGTAAATTTAGGCCTGAAATAGAAAAGAAGAAGAAGAAGAAAAAAGAACTAATAACTAAAGCTTTCCGAAGGTGGAATGGGCCACTACTTCAGGGGGAAAGGGCGCCCCATTCCTGGAAACCTTCAAGCAGAGGCTGGATGCCCTCTTGTTGTTGTTCAGTTGTTTCAGTCACGTCCGACTCTTTGTGCTCTTTTTGGGGTTTTCTTGGCAAAGATGCTAAAGTGATTTGCCATTTCCTTCTCCAGCTCATTTTATAGATGAGGAAACTGAGGCCAACAGGGTTAAGTGACTTGTCTAAGGTCACACGGGTAATAAGTGTCTGAGGCTGGATTTGAACTCATGAAGATGAGTCTGTGATTTTAAGCCTAGTTATCTACCCGCTGTGCCATCTAGCTGCCTTTCCTCCCTCCCCATGTCTCTCGTTTGTTGGGGATTTGTAAAAGAAAGTCTCCATCACTTATAGTTTGGACTAGGAAGATACTGGCATCCCATCAAGCTAAGATTCTGTGAGATTGTGATTCTGACCAGGAATTTACTAGAGGCGGCGAAAAAGGACATTGTGGAAATGACTCAGCTTCAGTACAAGGGGATGAGGTAGGGAGAGGAAAAGAAGGGGCAAGTATAAGAAAGATCAGCTAATTTCTGACTGGACCTGCAAATGAGGGCCAGTAGGAGTTACAAATCACTTCAAGAAAGATTTCCCTAGGCTGAATGAGAAGCTACATGGTGTAGGGAGTGAATAGAGGGCTGGCCTCCTGGGTCAAATTCTGCCTCAGATACCTACTGGCTCTGTAACCCTGGCTCCATAACCCCAGCCCTATAACCCTGACTTCACAACCCTGGCCCTGTAACTTTGGCTCTATAAGCCTGGCTCTGTAATTGCTGGCTCCATAAGCCTGGCTCTGTAACCTTGGCTCCATAACCCTGGCTCTGTAAGGGCAGATCTTTTAACTTCTCAGGGGCCACAGGCAGCTCTCTAAGATTATAAGTTACAGATCAGTTCCTGATCTATGGAAAGTGATACCCTCACCATAGCAGGAGTTTCCCCACAATGATGAAATCACAGATTTAAAACAAGAAGAAAATATTTGTAGATCACAGGGGTTCTTAACCTAAAGTCCATGAACTGCAGCTAGGTGACACAGTGGATAGAGTGCTGAACTCAGAGGCAGGAAAAGTCATCTGCCTGAGTTCAAATCTTGCCTCAGATGCTTACTAGTTGTGCAACCCTGGGCAACTCACTTAACACTGTTTGCCTTGGTTTTCTCATCTGTAAAATGAAATGGAAAAGGAAATGGCAAACCACTTCAGTGTATTTGCCAAGAAAATCCCAAATGGGATCATGATGATTCCAATGACTGAAACAACCTTTCCAAGCTTCTTACACTTTACTCCCTTCCTCATATCCAGTAACACTGACCTTGCTGTTTCTTAAACTCAACACTCCACCTCCTGACTCTATGACTTTGGCTGTCCTTCATGTTTGACATGTTCTCCTTCCTCACTTTTGATTACTTGCTTCCTTCAGGACTCAGCCCCAATTCTACCCTCTGCAAGAAATCTTTCCCAGGCTTCTTTTCCATTACTGTTCCTCCTCCCAATATAGGCATTCTAATCCCCTGCCTCTGTGTTTATCTCCTATTAAGTTGTGTATATCTTATAGATACATTTTTAGTTACATGTTATCTCTTCCCAATGTGAGTTCCTTGAGAGTAAGAATTATATTTCTGCCTCTTCATATTTCTGGCACTTAGTACATTGACTGGTGTGGAGTCAATAATTGCTAACTGTTCATTTTACTGATTTCTTTCACCCAATCTGGGTCTTCCCAGGAGGAAGGGAAGACATTACCTAAGGAATATTTACCATACACATTGAATCCACATTTAAGCCACATATCCTTGTGCCCTGCCATCATCAATCCAACAATCACCTCCATCTCTCACCATCTGCAAGGACTGGCTGGCTTTTTGAAAGACTTGACCATTTTAACTGAATATGTATGTGTATCAACTGGCCTGTTTACAACACATGTATGTGGTGCTTGTAGTTACATATGTATAAGTTCTCTATTTTTTTCCTATAACTGGAGGGGAGGGATATAAATTCACATCCTTGCATACAGTTGCCTGGAAAAGGTGACGTATGTGTGACATTTTTCACCCTCGCACTGCATGAGGGTACATGAGAAACTAGCCACTATCATATTGAAGCTGACTGATGATGGAGGGAAGATGATAATGTATTATGCCTCATGCAGGCTACAAGGAGACCTCCAGCTGAGTGAGGATTCTGAAATTCCCCTCAAACGAGAGAAAAATCTTCAAGCCGGGCTCTTAAGAATGTATAGGAGCGGGGGAGGGGGGGGAGTGAAAGGAAGCAAACCCCAACATCCTCTAAATTATAAATTAAGTAGTTAAAATGAAATAAAACTTGAAATAAGGAACAAATGTGAATAATGAGTTTATTTAAAATTTCAGCAAAAAGGAAGTGGCTCTTGCCTCCAAATATTCATTATTTCTCTTTCTTTACACTCATTGTTCTGTTTTCACTCTTTCTGTCTCATCCCAGAATTTTATAGGTATATAGGTCAAGTCTACTTCTATAATATTTCTCACACCTTTCCTTCTACTCATAGCCACCACCCTAGCTCAGGTCCTCATCTCCTCTTGCTTGGGCTATTGCAATAGCCTCCTAATTGGGCTCTCTGCTTCCAGGTTTTCTACTCTCTAATCAATCTTTCACAAAGCTGTCAAAATAATCATCTCAAAGCATGGTTCTGATAATGTCATTCCTTTGCTCTAGAATCTTTAGTATCTCCCTACTGCCTTCATGCTAAAATACATACTCCACAGATTCTTAAAGTCCCACACAATCTAGCTCCAAGCTACCTTGCTAGACTTATTTCAAGTTATTCCCCATGATGCCCCCCCCCATGTCATAGTCAAATTTGTTTTCTTAACTGGAAATTGATTCAGCATAGCACCATTGCTATCTCCATGTTTTACATGTATTCTGCCTCCCTACCTATGCATGTTACAATCTCTAGATTCAAAGCTTACCTCTCCTAGAAATCCCCACCCTATGTTAGTGTTCTCTTCTGCCTCAAATTATCTTGTGTTATGTCTTTGCACTCCTTGTGCCTAGCATGACCTCTTTCATTTGTGAAATGACCATGGCAACATTCAAGAAAAGAAAATGGGGTGCCAAACATCACATAATTTTAGACCAGGGATTCTCAACCTGGGGTCCATGAACTTGTTTTACTTCATTTTGTTTTTAATGTTTTAATATTGTCATGTCTGACTCTCCGTAATGCCATTTGGGTTTTCTTGGCAAAGATCCTGGAGTGGTCTGCCATTTCCTTCTCCAGCTCATCTTACAGATGAGAGCATTGAGGCAGACAGGGTTAAATGACTTGCCCAGAGTCATACAGATAGAAAGTGTCTGAGGCCAAATTTGAACTCATGTCCTTCTGACTCCAAGGGCTAACACTCCATCCATTGCACCATCTAGATGCCCTACAACGTTTTTAATAAGTAAATTTCAATATCATTGTTTCCCATTGTAATCCTACACATTTTATTTTATGTATTCAAAAATATTATTCCAAGAAGGGTTTGTAGGCTTCACCAGTCTAACAAAGAGGAGTCCATGACACAAATAAGGTTAGGAACTCCTGTTTTAAATTATCCACAAAAACTAGCTTAGCTATTAGTGTTCTAAATATGAGAAACTACGGTGTAGCAACCAATGAATTGTTATAATATAAGTTGTCAACATTGACATTCCTGTTGTAAATGAAACCCAGAAACAAAAGGAAGTTATACCTAAAAAAAAAAAAAGGTGGCTCTCACAGATTCTCTCTGGAGAGGTAAAATAATTGGGAATATTGGATTTGCAATGCATCTAAAAGTGACTTACGTGGGAAATCTGGTCATCTTGTATCACATTGTTTGCTATAGGTATTCTAAAGAACTCTATCAAAAAATTGCAGTTTATATGACAACATCAATTACTTAGTCAGCAAACATTTAGTAAGCTCCTATCTGCGCCAAGCAGTGAACTAAGCAACACTGGGGATAAAAGGCTAAGCACAAGAGGGCTGCTCTCAAGAAGCATCCACTTTTACATCTGCTTCAGGGATGAAGAAGTAGAGGAATTCTGCAAAGAACTAGGTGAAACGCTGCAAATAAAACCAAAATGTGCTGTCACTTCATTGCAAATGTGAACATAGAGAAAGATAGTGTGTGTGTGTGTGTGTGTGTGTGTGTGTGTGTGTGTGTGTGTGTACACATATGAAAACAGAGTAAGAAATGAGAGGTTAGAGACTTATGGATTATAAAAAGGCCTCAAATCTACATATCATAAAAACTTGAAGTGCTAGATATGGTAAATACCAAATAATAGCATTTAAAATGAAATAAATTCCTATCATTTTAACCAACCTGACAGGTATGAGATGGTACCTCAGATTTGTTTTAATTTGCATTACTCTAATAGTGATTTAGAACACTTTTTCCTATGACTATATAATGCTTTAATTTCTTCTTCCAAAAACTGCCTGTGCCTCTGGTTCTTTAAAGACCATTTTTCAATTAGAGAATGACTCTTATTCTTATAAATTTGACTCAGTTCTCTATATATTTGAGATATGAAGCCTTTCTCTGAGAAATTGCCTATATTTTCCCCCCAGTTTTCTGCTTTCTTTCTAATCTTGGCTACATTGTTTTTATTTGTACAAAAAAATTAATTTAATATAACCAAAATTATCCATTTTATATCCTACAATGCTCTGTATCTTTATATTTTGAAACAAAAAAAATATTTAATTCATGTGGGAGTCATTTCCCAATTAGCTAGAAGAATTAAAATGAAATGAAGACATAGTGTACAGTTGAGGCCAACCCAGCCTGACCTATTTAAATGAGCTGATGATGTAGAAAAATGGAAATGGACAAAAGAACAAAACATTGGCATAAATTATTGCTGTTTCCTATTGAAGCTTAAGTGACATAAATTAATCACTTTTGCAAGAAGATCAAAAGAGTCCAGTATTTCTCCACCGCTAGCCTGAATTAGTGTAGATTTGTTCTCTAATAAACTGATCTTCAATATAACTACATGGCGATTTCTTTAAATACTAGGTTTGGGAGGCAGTTTAGCATAACACAAAGGGTGCCAAAACAGGGGTTAAGAGACATAAGGGTATCATCCCTTCCACAACCCAGCTAGATGATTGACTAAGTCACTTGGCACTCTCTTAGTCTGAGGGACCTGATCTACAAAACAAGAAGGCTGGACTAAATGATCTCCAGGGTCCCTTCCAGCTTTAACATTCTATTATCTGTCTATCTATCTATATGTATAGAGAGAGAAAGAGAAAGACGGGAAAGAGGAGGGAGAGAGAGAGAGAGAGAGAGTGAGAGAGAGAGATCAAGGTAGATGCCAAAAAGGTGAACTGTTTTGCCCAAGAAGACACAGACTACATCAAATTAAATGGTACTCAGTTGGTCAGGTTTGAGATCATACACAGCATTATCCTTTTCCTCCAAATAGTCAACTGTTTCATTTTAAGAAATTTGGTTTTCAAACTCAATCTTGAATAGGAAAGGTTTGTTCAAACTTATAATTTCTTTTTTTATTATTTTTTTTGTTGCATTGAGTTCTAAATTGAACTCTTTCACAACTGCTTTAGAGAAGGTCAACTATATATATATATACACACACAGACATATTTATATGTACTATATATGTATACACACACACACACGTGGAATCTTACATTGCATAATTCCATATATCAGTTTTTTTGCTGGAGGTAGATAACATTTTCCTTCATTATATTCTTCATAGTTGATTTGAATGACCATATTATTTAGAATAGCTTAGTAATTTATAGCTACTCTTAGAACAGTATTGCTGCTTTGTATACAATGTTTTCTTGCTTCTCTTGTTCTTCTGTTCTCTTGCTTGTTTATTTTATTCTGCATTATTTCATGCAAGTCTTTCCATGTTTTTCTAAAACCAACCTGCTCATCATTTCTTACAGCATAGTAGTACTCCATCACAATCATGTATCACAACTTATTCAGCCATTCCCTAATTGATGGGCATTTCCTCGCTTCCCAATTCTTTGCCACCAGAAAGAAAGCTGCTAAAAATGTTTTAGAAGATGTAAATTATTTCCCTTTTTCCCTGATAACCATGGGAAACAGACCTAATAGTGGTATTGCTGGGTCAGAAGGTATAAACAATTTTATAACTCTTTGGGCATCATTCCAAATTGCTCTACAAAATGCTTGGATCAGTTCACAATTTCACCAGCAAAGTATTAGTGTCCCAATTTTTCCACATGCCCTCCAACATTTGTGATTTTCCTTTCCCATCATTTTAACCAATCTGATAGGTATGAGATGGTACCTCAGATTTGTTTTAATTTGCATTCCTCTGATAGTGATCTAGAACACTTTTTCATATGACTATCGCTTTAATTTCTTCTTCCAAAAACTGCCTGTTCCTCTGGCCAGGAATGGTCCTTTAAAGATCATTTTTCAATTAGAGAATGATTCTTATTCTTATAAATTTGACTCAGTTCTCCATGTACTGGAGATATGAAGCCTTTCTCTGAGAAACTACCTATAATTTTCCCCCCATTTTCTACTTTCCTTCTAATCTTGGCTACGTTGGTTTTATTTGTACAAAAAAATTTAATTTAATATAATCAAAATTATCCACTTTACATTCTACAATGCTCTATATTTCTTGTTTATTCATAAATTCTTCTTTTTTCTATAAATCTGATAGGCAGTATGTTCCACGTTTTTTCTAATTTACTTACGATATCTCCCTTTATATCTTTGTCATATATCCATTTTGACCTTATCTTGGTAAATGATGTAAGATATTGGCCTATACCTAGTTTCTGCTGGACTGCTTTCCAGTTTTCATAGCAATTTTTACCAAATAAGTGAGTTTTACCAAGTAAGTGAGTTCTTAACCCAAAAGCTTAGATCTTTGTGTTAATGAAAAACAAAGTTAATATAATCATTAACTACTGTGTATTGTACACCTACTCTATTCCACTGATCCACAATTCTATTTCTTAGCTAACATCAGCTAATTTTGATAATTGCTGCCTTATGATAAAGTTTAAGATCTGGTACTGTTAGCCTTCCTTCCTTCATTTTTTTTTCATTAATTCCTTTGATAGTCTTGGACCTTTTGTTCTTCCAAATGAATTTTGTTATTATTTTTTCTAGCTCAATACAATAATTTTTGGTAATTTAATTGGGATGGCACTAAATAAGCAGATTAGCTTTGGTAGTCAAGCATAACTGTACTCTCATTGATAAAACTAAAAATAAATGTATTTGTACTTTTTCATAACAGTGGGAAAAACATTCCTATACCTTTTGTCTTCTTCTGTAATTTTCTTCTTCTTTTTACGCTTCTTTGATAACTAGGGGGAAAAAATAAAAGAGAGAAACTAAGAAACTGTAAGTTTATCAGTTCAATTTATCTTGTTTTAGATTTTCTTAAGAAAATATTATTTATTACATAGACATTTCACATATCAAGTTGCCCCCAACCAACATAATTTTTGCAAAAAAAAAGTTAATATATTATCACCATGCCACACTCTAAATTTTAGTTCTTATTGATATCCAAAAGTCAGACTCCAAAGACCAAGCCATCTCTGCTGTTAGAAATTCGCTTGACACCAAAAATTTAGTATCAAGCAGGTTTATTACAGAGAAAGTCCAGAGGATTTAGATGTTTCTGGCTAGAAGCCAGCTCCACTCCTCTTCAGGAGGGGTGGGCCCTGAGTGTTAAAGTGCAAATACTTTTATACAGTTAAATTCGGCGCAAAACCTCCCAGGCCCAGATTGGTCCATCCTTCCCAGGTTACATCTTTCCTTACATGTTTCCCCTTGATATGCTCAAGTATGTTCCTCTTCCCTTGGTCATACATCCCATGACTCGCTAATGAGGCTCTAATTTTATGCGGCGCAGTAACATTTTCAGGTGTCCTCAAGTTGACCCTAACTGGTCTGAGCTGGCTCGACCCTTATCTTGATTTTGGGGTCTTTTTGGAACCATCAACTTACTTTTTATTGGCTAAGCCTGAGCCCACCTACAGTGTACTACTTCCTGGAGCTGTTGTTCTTTAAATCTCTGCATTATTCTCTTTCTCCTGGAAATTTAACCTTTATCTGACTCTCACATCGGCCTTGGTAGACATAGAAATAGTTCCTTGTCCTTAGCTGCAACTCCTTTCATAGCTAAGAACATACTCCATTCAATTGAAGTAATTGGTACCTGCCAACATAATACACCCTACAGACGTGTTTTGTTCTTTTTTTTGCAGAACCCATCAACAGTAGATGATGGCTCCAATAGAAATATAATGCTCTCAGACTTAAAGCTAAAAGGTACCTTAGAGACCATTAAGTCCCATTGTCCTCTTTTTACAAATGAAAAAAACTGAGGTTGAAAAAGCTCAAGTCCCTTCCCTAAGGTTACACAGAAAGCAATGCTCAGAGGCAGGGCTTGAACCTAAGTCCTTTGACTTCTGAATGATTGCCTTCTATGGAAAGAGCCCCCATGGCAAATTCTGAGGAACTAAAATTCGAACAGAAATACAAAACACTGAATCAGTAACTAAAAAGTTTTGCCTCTTACTTGAGAGTCAACTACAGAGAGCTAAGGCTAAAGATTGACTGCCCCACTGAAATCGGTGACAGAGCCACATTTTAGATACCCTCTCAGCAGCTAAGCAGTCACCAAAATAACTAACAGCCCCAAAAAGGCAGGGGCACCTATTTTATAAGTCCACGTGGCTATTGGAAAGCATTTAGAGGTTTTTCAGAGAAAGTAAGCAACTAAGACTAAGAAGGAGAAAAGCAAATTATGAATTTTTTTAAGGAAATGACATATTCCTCTCTCAAAGCCCAAGTTTCACTCTGAAGTTCCACCATTATACTTACTCAAAAGTAAGATGACCAGTGTTAACAAATTCAATACAATTTTTGAAGCTAATGATTAATCTTACTTTTAATTTTTAATTTTTTTATTTTTAGGCAATTGGGGTTAAGTGTAACCTTACTTTTAAATATGTTAGTATGAGACAATAACTTCATGGATTTGTCCATGCCAATTCTCAAGCATTTGATACTTTCAGAATGAGCAGGCAAGCCAACTCTTCCCAAGGTAAGTGAACACTATCTACCCTAGGAGGATATCAGGCTTTTCTGTATTTCACCACCAAGATTTGAGGGTAATGCGGAGCTAGGAGGTGGATGGGGCTGGTAACTTGCATTTTTTAAAGGTGCTCACTAGATATACATGATCTCAATTCATGGTTTGGAAAAGAAAACATTTAAAACAGGAACACAAGTTTTCATCTTCTATCTTTTCACCCCAAACCATGTAGGGCAGTGTGTGCTTGGCTCAAAACAAACTGTTCACACTAGATATGACAATAACCCACTTGCCAACAGATTTTTTTCCTCCTCTGCTACTCCTTGGCAATGTCTATATCATGCAGGGTTATCAAAAGTGAAGGCTGCTGAATGAAATGTTCTCATTCTTACACAATTTCCCTTCCTAAGATTTTCTATGCATGACCTCCTTACAACATCTAACTGTTGTAGTTCCTTTCTTTCTGTTTATTTTCCTGGAATGGAAACTCCCTCCACTGATACAGATCTTGACCCCTCTTCCTGAGTTGCTACAACCCAAAAAATAATTCTCTATATGGTACCCTTCATGTAAAGATGTTCTTTTGACTTAACTGGACTGACCCCCTATTAAAAGACATGCATTTCCATAAGGGACTCATACTCTAAGTTTTTTCATCCAGTAAGACCTATTCTCGGGTGAGCCGAACCCAGCTCTCACCAGCTTGAGAGAGCCAATTGTTAAATTTTCAGTGTGAATGTGAATACACCTTGGGAATCTGCAAATGTTACAAATCAGGTTTTGATTTATTATTTTGTTGATTGTCTCAATTTAAGAAGGTGATGGAGGAAATGTTAATAATACAAATTAAATTTAATAGTGTGCCATGTATACATTTTTTTGAGAAACCAGTTGTTAAACATTTATTAGCACATCATCAGACTTACTTCGGCTTGTGTACTCATTTTGCCACAATGAGGCATCAAAGGAGGACTTTAGTTAGTAGAGTTTTTTCACAGAATGTTAGGGGAAACTTAGAGACAGTCTAATTTTAATACAATCTTTTGAGGGGAAGGGGAAGGAGAATTTATAGAGTACCTACTGCATGCTAGGTACTGTGATATTCCCTTTACAAATATTATCTCATTTGATCAGCAACTTATCTGCAACTTAGTTTTAGAACACTGCCCATGGGCATTAAGAAATTAAGTATCTTAATCAGGGTAATACTGCTAATATAGGTCAGAGATAGGATTCAAACCCAGGTCTTCCTGCCTCCAAAGCCAGTCCTCTAATAACTATGTCAAGTTGCCTCTCTGCCTCTAACAATTATTTTCTCATCCATTTCCAGCCTAAATCAAATTTACTCTAATACTTAATAACCTCTCTAGGCTTGTCCCATGGTATTTGATGAAATTCTTTTTTTCCTAAATACTTTCTCCACTCTCACAATTTATCTCATCACAAACTTCCTTCTGACCATTTACACAATATCAGTACAGCTGGTGCTTTACAACATTTCCATCTGCAGCTCCTCTCGAGAGCAGCTTTCCTGTATCTCTCAGCTCCATCAATTCTCCTCCTCTTTCCAAATCTCCTCTCAAAATACATCTTTTCTCCTCTTGCCAATACTCCTAATTTTTCTCATAGCCTAATAATTAAATTCTTGCATTGATTAACCATATGTCTTTAAACCACTCCTTTTTTTTTAAACTTAGTATCAAAAAGCCAGGCATGTCCCTGTACTAATCTATTATGGGCATGGCATTCAAGGCCACAGTTTACATAAGAAGGAATTTGCACGGACGCCTCTCTCCACCCACTGAGGGAAACTACATAAAAGGGATAGCTCTCCAGAGCAAGTGACTTTTTTTCTGCAAGAAGCAGCCAGTGACCCCTGGAGACACATACATAAACACCCCACTAAAGGTGAACTTAAGGGCTTGGTTAAAAATAGATTACTGTGAAGACAAAATCATTAGCAGCATATACATACAGGCTTATAAATTACACATTAACACATATGTGAGATAAACTGAAAAGCTTTTTCTGCCAAGGCCTGGAGACTGAGATTTGTGTTTCCCCTGCAAAAGTCAATCATGTCATTAACACCTTCTGGGAACAGCCCCAGGAGCTGGGATCTTCATACAGCTGGTGGTATGAGAAACCATCTCAACACAAGCCCCCGTGGGATAAAGCAACTCCTTCTACCCATGTACACAAAGGACACATACCAACAACAATAACAACAACAATAATAAAGATAACATTTTAAGGTTTACAAAATGCATTTTATTATTTCATCTGATCCTCACAACAGCCCTATAATGGAGGTGTTATGAAGATCTTCATTTTATAAATGGGGAAACTGAGGTACAAAAATATCGAATGACCTGCCTCAGATCACCTAGCTAATAAATGTCTGAAACAGGATTCTAATTCAAGATCTTCCAGAATCCAAGACCAGAGCCTAGCCACTTAGTCACCTAGCTGCCTCCCTGCCATGGGGGCCATATGTCACACCCACTATGGATCTCCTATTCTAGATGAATACACTAAAACAAGTTACCAACCAAAAATCACATATGTAGAAACAAAAGGAAGGGATAACCAACAAACAGCCCTCCTGCTTTATTGGAATCCATTCAATGTCAAGAGATCTTGATCCCAAGGGCCTCCCGTTTGTGGATCTTCTGCATGGGATTCATAGAAAAACCCAGACAAAAAGTCACGCAGAATAAGAAGTCATGGATGAGTTGTAAGCTGCACTGGTTGAGGGGGTGCACACATGAGGAGGTCACAGAGCCATCAAATAGAACAATAAATATGTCATGGAGAGACAAAGACCAAGAATTATGAGAGGAGGAAGGTTGTTAATAGCAGGTGGATAGAAAAAGGTTTGACGGAGGAATTCAAGGGGGAGGTGGCATTTGAGTTCACTGTTAAAGGTCAGTTGTAGCAAGTCATTAGCCTCAGTTTCCTCATCTGTAAAATGGAGATAATATCTACATACCCTCACAGAGTTGTTGTTAGAAAAGCATTTAGGTAATCACAATGCACTATACAGTTACGAGGAACTATTATTCTTATCATTATATTTGGCAAATTTACATGATTAACTAAATTCTGAGAAGCAGCATAGCTTAATGGACCAGTCCCAAGGCCAGGAAGACCAGGTTCAATTCACATCTCTGACAAATATTATGTGAACATAGGTTTACTCACTTAAACTTACAGTGCTCTAGGCAACTCTTTAAAACTATAAGTGTTGAATGAGGTGCTAACCTGCATTGGTAGGGGAAATTTTCTAACCCATGACTTCCCTGTACCAACGAAATCACGAGTCTAGTCCTTGTCTTTAAACTTCAATTCTAATTCCAGAATTTGTTATAATTTTCTCTCCCAAGAAATCTTTTGTAAGATTGTTACAAGTATTCCCAATGATTTACAAGTTTCACTTCCTTTATTTCTCACATCAAAGAAAACAAATTAATGAACACTTTGGCAAAAGAAAAGCAGGAATCTGAGATAAATGAAGAAAAGCATTGAACTGAACAACTCATCAATAGATCTCATAGTTGGCTCTTTGGATATAAAAACAAACCATGCCTGGGATCACAGAGAAAGGCCTAGAATCATAGAAAATTGGGAATTGAAGGGTCCAAGCTCCATGACTTCATAGCTATATGACTGTGGGCAACTCACTTAACCTCTCAATCCTCAGTTCCCTTATCTGCAAAATGAAGACTAAAAAATAAAATTATAGCACTGATGTCACAGGGATGCCATGAAAGAAAACCCTTACCACCTTAATGTACTATTAAAATTTGAGTTAAATTGATCTCACTCATATAACAAGGAGAGGAACACAATAGTGCAACAAGACCATATACTTTGGTTGTCCTGAAAGGGTAAAGGTCTGTAGTCTTTTCCAGAATAGTTTATTAGCTCTTCACATAGAGTATTGCTTCATTTTGGTTCCTGTGCAATCCTACATTTCCCTCCAAAAATTTATAGTTCAATGCTCCTTGACCTCCTTCCAATATATCCACTATCTCTAATGGTATTGATTACAATCCATCCATACCTTTTCTTCCTATGCAACTCTTATACATGATCTTCCATTAATCATTTACAAAAGATCTGCTCAAAATTTTGGAGACTCCCTTGGTCTTTTAATATTGAGTAGGTACCAGTGCAAGACTCAGATTTACTGATCTGTTATGCCTCCCTATTACTCATGACTGGCCTATTTCACTCTCTGATCACTGAGTTCCAGAATGATATGGTAACTGGTCAACAGCTTCAATAATCCCAGGCTACCAAGAGATGCTACTTCTCACTGGAAAACTACTGGTATTAAAGACAGTTCTTCAACAATATGGTAAACACAAACAACTCTGGAAGACTTCAGATTTCTTATCAATGAAGTAGACAACCATGATTCCAGGATTACCTCATGGAACCCTGAGGTGGAGATGTAGCCAACCTGGCTCTAGGAGGCTAGGTCCAGAGTATACCCACCATACTTGACTGTGAATGTTTGTTACAAGGGTTTTGTTTTATTTTCCCCCATTGAGGAGGGGCGTAGAGAGGAAGGGCGAAAAAAATGAATTGTTGTTAATGGGGAGAGGGGAGTTCAAAAGAAAGAAAAAGGTTCGTGTTGTAGTGTTGGTTGTTGATATTATTGTTGCTTCAGCCTGGCATCATTGAAAGTACTGCTCAGTTTCCCAAATACAAACCAGCCCATTCTCTTCTTCCTATTCAATTTGGAAACTACATACTATTCAGTTTGGGAATAGAAAACATTCACTGTCCTTATGTGATATCTAAGATATATGTACTAGTGAACTAGATCTGTAGGTTGGCTATACAATTGTATATCCTAAGCCTTGATAAGGGACATTCTTCATCCCTTTAGTTTCTCTTGTGTAGATTGGATTAGTAAATTCTTTTTGAGTGTTTGTGAATTTCATTAAGGAGACTCTGTAGCATTCAGAGATTCAAAGAATCTACACAATATTTTTGGTAAAAAGGAACATCTGCAAACCTGGTCATCTACAGAAAATATCTCTTCCATTTGGTCTGTCTTGGATTGCCTCCATTATAAAGCAGCATATATATCTCTATGTTTTATACCTCATTCGTTATTTAAAGAGAATCACTGGAAAAAAATAGTTATTATTGTGGTTGCATTCATCATGGAATGCTAGAAGAGAACCACTACATTTTTACTTGGTTCTACTCAGTCAAATGCTTGTCTACAGTCAAACAATGATCTACTTTCTCAACCTTTTGGTTAATTCTGTGACTGTAGAAAATCATTTGCAAAAACCTGTCTGTCCCATTCTTATAATTTCATAAAGGTAACATAGATATATATGTTTATCATTCTTTAAGGACTTTTTAGAAATTAGAAAATAGCTTTGGTAATTACTGGTGCCTTTTCAATGACTTGTAAGGTTTTTTCTTTCAGTTGTTCAGTACCATGCTCCATTTCAGATACTTTGAGAATCAATCCCTCAAAAGTACCAAAATCACCTCTGACATAGACTCCTTCTGTTAGCACTTGATTTCTTCCACTTATTCTTCCCATATTCATTTTCTATAATGATATTTTTACTTCCTAGCACATGAGGGGACTTAAGGGTTAGAGTTCAAATGTTCCAAGTTTCATAGTCATTCATGATGGAACTAGTTCTTTATAGAAATTCAATTTAATTAAATTCAACACGTTTAGTAAGTATCTATTCTGTGTACCAAGCACTGTAGTAGGAGCTGGGGAGACAAAGACAATAAATGAAAAGCCTGATGGATTTATTTTATTATTTCACTTATTTGTTGTCCTTTTTTCTGTATTCACTTATTTACATTTTAAGAATGATTTGGGTTAACTGAGTCTCATACTAAGTTTTGTACAGGCTCCTTTTTTTCCACTAATGCTCTTTGTTCTTTTAAGAGGAGATGTTGTTTATAATTTTCTATTGTCATTCTCTGTAAGATTTCGCATATAAATTTAAAATCATTTCCAGTATTTTTTGTTGACCATGTTGCTCTTCTTTTCATATCAAATATTTGAGAATCAAAACAGTTATTGGGCTCATTCATACTCCGTATTGTGGTGATGTCTCTACATGTATAAATTTCTGTAGGAAATGGTATTAGGCAAGGGAACTCTTAGATGAGAAAATTCCCTTTACAAGTGTAGATTGGGACCATCTCAAATATGATTAGTCTTTTTTTTTAGTTTCAAAAAGCTTTTATTTGTGGCTTCCTTAAAGCCAAAATATCAGAAAACAATCCACTGAAGATACAACATTTCATAATAAAGAAGTGGTATCTTTATCCTTTCCCTTCCCTTGAGTATACATGCTTTCATCTTGTTATAAACATTTAAGAGCAATTTTCCATGTCTAGATACACAACTTGCTTAAAAAGGCATCCATAAATAAGGGCCCTCCACTATTCTGCACATCACTTAGCAGGCACTGTGCAGCTTCTCTGTAGTCTCAACCACACACTGTAACATAATTAGAAAGCTCTTTTGGCCAATATAACAAAATATTTTAAGGTTGTATTCTACTTCCCTGTTACCTCCTGGAAAGAGAAGATTCTTTAAGTCTTTCCTAACTGTGGTTAGAACACAACATTTGAGGGGGGAAAAAACACTATCTGAAACACCTAAATTATTACAAGTTGTTGGTTGTAAACTCAGGGAGGTAAAACACAAAATCAGACATGTTAAATTATCTCCTCAAATGGATAATCAGAAAAAGAGATGATTTGTCTATCAGGTCAGTTAAAGAAGTCCTGTTCCTACAGTGCTCCTAAGTAGTCCCTTTCCTAGATGCCAACCATACTAGTTGGCTGATAAGGGAGATTGCAACAGAGCTCACAAAGATTGAAGTCCCTCGGGCAGCTAGGTGGTGCAATGGATAGAGAATTAACCCTGGAGTCAGGAGGACCTAAGTTCGAGTCCAGTCTCAGACCAGACACTTGATACTTACTAGCTGTGTGACCCTGGGCAAGTCACTTAATCCCAATTTCCTCACCCCCCCAAAAAAAATGTAAGTCCCAAACAGTGCCATCCCAGAGACAGCCAGCAGAACAAGGGAGTTCAACGACTCAAGTGAAATGCTAGTAAAGGCACAAGGAGAAGAATCATGGGTGACTTTTAGTGCCATTTTCATTTAACAAGCCATTGGTAGAACAGCCCCCAAACTCCTGACTTTCATCACCCCAAGATGTTTAAATCCATTACTGAAAGAAGACATGATTGGCAGACTGGTATCCCTTCTGGTAGAGATCTTCAGGGGAGCCCCAGCCAGACCCCAGCATGGTCTTCCTGCAATAACCTACAGCTGAGGGACATACCATAGGTATTTCTTACCTGAAGAGAGCTCTTTGATGAAGATACTTTTAGGAAACAGTTTTTTGGCCTCCTCTTCAGAGATAGTTGGAAAACCATGATTCTATCCCCACATTTCCAGTCAATAGAAGTAGTAATCTTCTTGTATGCAGTCAACAGAAGGGAATCAACCACTCTGAGGATCTCGTCAAAGTTCCTGCCAGTAGTTGGTGGGTAAAAGATAGACAGCTTCAACAATGTCAGAAGCACACCCTGCCCACCCTTTCATTTGGGTCTAACATGCCCAACTAGATGGCAAGGTCCCATTTATGATCATCAATGGTGGAGTAAGGCAGCTTCTCTGTGGGCTCATCTCCATTGTGTGTATTGATATCCTTATTCGAGGTAAGATGGTCTTGGACAGAGTCAATAGAAAGGGCAATCATCTTAACATTCCACTTTGCAAATTCTGGGGCCAGCTTTGCAGCACAGCCCAGCTCTGTTGTGCACAATGGAGTAAAATTCCGAGGGTGGGAGAAGAGAATGCTCCATGAGTCTCTGAGGAAGTCATGGAAACGGATGTGGCCAGTCATGGTGTCTGCCTCGAAGTTGGGGGCCTAGTCTCAGAGCAGCAGACCTTCAGGCATGGTGGCAGCAGTGAGGGGCAAGACGACCGAGAAGAGGAGGAGGAGCCGCAGACAAAGTGGGCGCTCATTAGTTCATGATGAGTCTTATAGAGAGTTGCACAGAACGTTGAGAGGTTGAGAGAATTACCCAGGATAATATAGTCACTATATGCCAAAGGCCACACTTGAACCCAGGTCTTTCTGGCTTTTGTATTAGATTAGATTTGAGTGGTTGTGATTATATGCATTAATTTCTACTACCTGCAGCTCACTATGCTAAGTACTGGAGATACAAAACTAAAAGTGGCAGTCCCCACTTTCAAGGAGTGCCTGTTCTACTAGAGAAAATACGGTAAACATAAGTAAGTATAATAAACAAGACAGGAAGTAGTCTTGGCAATGAGAAGACACCTAGAGTACCCGAGGACAAACTATTCAGCCACCATCTATCTCAGGTCCAAAAAATATGATTAAGGAATCAAACTGGATTTGATGACCGACCAGTCAAAAGAGTTTGACAATCCACCCATTGGATCACAGGATTTAGAGCTGGAAAAGATCTTAGAAATTAACTCAAATAGTCATTTTATAAATGGAAAAGCTGAGACTAATAGAGTTAACTGTACAAGGTCACAGAACTGTATAGAGCTAGAAATTAAACCCCACTGCTTAGATTCCAGGTTCCGAGTTCCTTCAACTATTTAATCAGGGCTGTGCTGGATCCAATTCATACCAGATCTCAAGAGCTAATTGTGCAATTTTTCCCTCAGAACATAGCATACTCTACAGATCAGGGCTTGATTTGTTGTTTCATTGATTGCCTTGATTTAAAAAAGTAATGGGGAAAACAGTAATTCAGATTTAACTTTAAAGTGTATCATGCATGCATTTTTTAAAGAACTAGTTGTTAAACATTTACCAGCACATTCCTGAATACAACCCTAATTGCTAATAATAATAGGTGGCATTTACACAGTGCATTTTAGATTTGCAAGATACTTTATATGTATTATCTCATGTAAAGCTTCCAAAAAATTCTATGAGGTAGGTGTCAGCACGATGATTTTCCTTTATTGGCAGAGGGAGCATGAGTAAAATGCAAGATTTGTTATTAGAACACTATGGTTTAAACGCTGCCTCAGACATTTATGAGCTATATGGCTGAGGGCAAGTCCCTTTAACCAGTCTGAGCCTCAAGCAAGACTCCAAGACATTTCTAGTAAGTTATAGATGACTCACAATCTGTGTAGTACAGGGAGTGCCCACACCAATAAAATCAAAGAGCCTTGACATGAGGTAAAGGTAAAAGCAGTCAATCTATATACTCCTCCCAGAGTTGTTGTGAAGATAAAATGAGATGCATTTGTAAAATGCTTTGCAAACCTTAAAGTGCTATATAAATGCTAATTATTATTATAATTATTATCGTGATTACGATATGGCAGACATTGGAGATACAAAAACAAAAACAAAAAAAAAATTAAAAGTACCTGCTTTCATAAATGCCATGATAAGTTTCAAAATACTTTCTCTCCTCTGGACAGAAAAGCTAAGCCCAATAGTGGTAGTAATAGTAACAATAAACAGCTCATATTGAAGTGATACTTTAAGGTTCACAAAGTGCATTTCTCTCAATAAACGATGAGGTAGGGAATGCGAACTATTATTTCCCCATTCTGTAGATGAGGAAATTGAGATTCTTAGAAATTAAATGATCACACAGCTGATGGTCCTACAGATAATGAGTGAGTGAGGCAGTATTTAAACCTGGGTTCCTTGACTTGAAGTCCAGTGTTCTGTCCATTCTACTCATGCTTTCTCTCTGCACAAGGAGATACAATAGCTATCCCGCTCACACACCGTAAGTCTTGTCATTGTTTTAGGCAGATGAAAAATTCAGAAATCAACACTTTAATCCTGTTTCTGATACTTCACTTTGTTCAGATGTTCCCATCACCGCAACCATCATCACCTTCACTAACAATTTACTTTTGTTCAGTCCTTCATAACAACTGTTACAAAGCTTTGTGATCATATACTTTTATGTTAAAGAGACAGATTTTTATACAACATAATTTCAAATTGGGTTATTGGTTTTTTTTGGCAACTGGGATTAAGTGACTTGCCCTGGGTCACACCATTAGTAGTGTCAAGTGTTTGTTCTAAGGTCACAGTTGAACTCAGGTCTTCCTGATTTCAGGGCCGGTGTCCTATCCACTGCTCCACCTAGCCACCCCATAATTTCAAATTTAATAAATTCACCTAACTTTTTGTTCATCTGTTTCTGATCCTTTCCAGAGAGCACACTGAGGAAATCCTAAGTAAATTCAGTTAAGAACAAGCCCCACTCCCATCCCCTGTGCATAACATTGAGTCTGGCTATCCGTGCTTTTTGTGTTTCCTTGTTATTACAATTGCACTTTTAATTCATATTCAACATATGCATCCAAAGCGCTTTGTTTCATGAAAATATGCTAATCAATGTTGCACCTTCCCATTTGTCAATTTGTTCTAAATAACATTAAAAGGGAGTCAAATGAGACATGTTAAGGAACAGATGTTTGTGTTTCTGGTTGCCTTCCTACAGTTTTCATTCACTTTCATCACTTTTTGAGAAATTGGACTAATCTTCCTTATCTAAAGAACACAACTTTACCTGGGTTGCTTGGACATGGAATTCTAAAGCCTATGGACATTTTAGGCAACCATACAAACAACATTTTGGACTAACACTGTTATTCTTACTGTAGAAAAAGTGAGAACATGACATATTAGACTAAAGGCTAGATTTAGACCCAAGAAGACAGAAGTTCAAATCTCACCTTGACACTTAATCAACATGAAATCGTGGGCTGAGCCATAACAACCTATTTTCTTATGTAGGGCAAGCAACACAAAATGTAAAAATCAATCTTGTAATTTATGATAGAATAATACAAGAAAACAAATTGAACTGAGTAGGAGGGGAGATTAATTACTAAACTGATTTCTGTTTGATGAAGAATGCATGTGTTAAATTTTTTTTCATCCTCTAAAATTGAGGGCCACAGGAAAAAGCTCTGGCTGCCCCCGTCTCAGTATGGTAGCAACTCTGGCCATTCCTCAGGCAACCGTCAGAGGTCTTCATCAGCAGAGGGAGTTCCCATACTAACAAAATCACAGATGCTTGATATGTTGACTTACTCAAAACACTCTTCTTGTTCAATCTTTCACCCAGATTTTGCCCATTATCTCAGTCCAGCATATAGCAAGAGACCATGAAAAATATACTGGTAATTATGCAATTACACTACTATTATAATCATGACTCCTAACAATAACCCTAGTTCTCCATCAAGGAGGCACCATAGTACAGTGATATGAGTGGTGATTCTAGTCTAACATTCTGCCTGGCATGTAGTAGACACTGAACAAATTAATTTTTAATTGATTGGTAATATAACAGGTTTAAAATGTAAATGGACTTTCAAGCATAGCTATATAAACTGAGAAACAGTTCTAAAGTTACAAAGCAAATTACAAAAGCTATGTAACTGTTTCACATCCTTGCAAAAGCTTCATATATGGGGGATATAGAAAAGCATTGAAAGACTACAGACTGAAACAAAGTGAATTAAGAAGAACCAAAGAAGCGAGATACAAAATGACTACCGCAATGAAGTGGAAAGTAAAGCAACAAAAACATCCAAACTGGCTTTTGAAAAAGCATAATAACCAAGCTTTGTCCCAAAGGAGGGTACGAAAAATCACCTCCTCTGTTTCTCTGCAGAAGTATGAGATCACAGGTATAGGATGCAAATATAATGTCACATTTTAAAAAATAAATTACTTTTGCTGAGATGATTTTTCTCTTTTATTTTTTGTATAAGGCGGTAGTTATTAAACTTTTTGGTCTCTGGAACCCTTTAAATCCTTAAAAATTGTCAAGAACTCTAAAAACATATTGTTTATGATAGAAAGATAGACACATGTACAGATACATAGATAAATACATTACTATTTATTCTATCAAAAATTAAAGCTGATAAAGTTTTTTAAATATTTATTTAAAAATAATAATAAGCCATTACATACTGTCATAACATATTTTTTTAGGGGTAAAAAAACCTATGTTTTCCAAAGCAAAGAAATTCAGTTACAGTGACATTGTTTTTCATGTTTTTTGCAAATATCTCTGATGTGTGACTTAATAAAAAGACAGTTGGATTCTTGTATCTGCTTTTGTATTCAATCTGTTGTGATATGTTGCTTTGGTTGAAGTATATTAAGAAAATTTGGTCTCCCACAGATATGCAGTTGAAAAACGAATAGTATTTTAATAGGCAAATAGCATCTTAGCATTGTTATGTGAAGAGTTTTGATCTCATGGACTCTTGGAAAAGGTCTTGGGAACCCCCGGGGTTCAAGGACCACACTTTGAGAACTATGTAATAAGGTGTTATTTTCTTGGAGGGAATGGTAGAGTGACACATTTGGAAAGATAGGTGATATGAAAACAAAAGCTACTGATAAGCATTAACAAGAAAGAAAGAATGAATGAATGAAAGGCCTGGTGGCATTGAAGTATAAAATCATAGAATAGCAAAGTTGAAGGGACTTTGAAAATTATCTAATCCTACTCCATCATTTTACTGATAAGGAAACTAGAATTCAGTGAGATTAAGTGATGTGTTCATTACTAACAGAGCCATAAGTGGAACCCAGACCTTCTGATTCCCAGTCCAGTGTACTTTGCATTATAACATAACACCTCAAAAGCAGATAGGAAAGGGGGATCAGAAAGAGGACAAAAAAAATGTGAGTCAAATAGGAAAATATGAGTAAATATATGAATAAAGTAAAAGTAGTCAAATTGTCTAATTTGCCACATTCAGGGAGTATAGTTGACTGGCAAGTTTAAAATAGCCAGGAATCCTTCCTGGATAGTTAAATAGTTAAGAGTTTCAAAGCAAAAGAGAGATGAAGAAATTTCAAGGTTCCAAATTAAGGAAAAGTATATTTCCATAGACTCTTGTTAGGGCGACCTAATCAGAAATTACAAGAGGAAATTCCTTAGAGGACAAAGGAGAAAAAATCTGTATGGTTTAAGAAAAAAAAAAGAATTCTTCTCAATTTCAACATACTACTGCAGCTAAAATAAAATTTCTATGGAGAAACGTCTAAGATATGCTTATAACTTCTTTTCTATTCCTGCTAAGCAGTCACATGGAAGAAAATTAATGCCATTTTTGAAAGTAGTTTTGTAAGTATCTTTGGCACCATTTGGTGGCCCTTGACTAGGACATGTTTTTGTTTTTTTCTCTTGAAATGCATCCTCAAAAATGCAAGACTACTTTGTCTTGTACTCCAATACAGTGATGTTCTGTGTTTTCCCAGAGAACCCTATTCCCACCTTGATGTACATTACAATCCTTTCCATCCAGGTATAAAAGGGTATGTGATGCTATCTATGACTGCTTTGAGGTAGAATGGTGTAATGATTTTTTTTTTCTTCTTGATTAAAGACTTTCTGTTTCCATACAAAAATTGGTACAATTCTAGACTGAGGAATGTAAATTTTCATGGCTTTCAGGTCATCCAATAATTCTTAAATTATCTCTTTTTGATCTATTTTACAGGTCAGTTGTTTTCCAATGAGCTATTGGACATTTTCTTATATTTTTTCATTCTTTTCATTTTGTTTTACTATTTCTTGATGTCTCCTGGAGTCATTAACTTCCACTTGCACAATTCTAATTTTTAAGGAATTATTTTCTTCAGTAAGCTTTTCCATTAGGCCAATTGTCAGTGAATTTTTTTTTATATATTTTTCAACTTTTTGTGTTTCGTTTACCAACCTGTTGACTCTTTTTCATGATTCTTTGTCACTGTCATGTCTCTTCCTGATTCTCTCTCTCTCTCTCTCTCTCTCTCTCTCTCTCTCTCTCTCTCTCTCTCTCTCTCTCTCTCTCTCTCTTTCTCATTTGAGTTTTAAAATCCTTTTTGAGCTCTTCTTAGAATTCTCTTTGGGCCTGAGACCAATTCACATATTCCTTTGAGGCTTTGCTTGTAGCTGTTTTGACACTTCTGAGTTTGTGACTTTTTGTAGTTAGATTCTTTTTTTGTTTGATTGGTTGTTTTTGCTCACTTTTCCAACCTATTTCATGGCTTTTAACTTTATATTAAGGTTGGGCTCTACTCTTGGGGTGGATGGGGCACTGTCCCAAGCTCCAGGTTTTTCATGATTCTGTTTTTAGAGGACCTGAAGGACCCGTAAGTTTCCAGTTCTTCCAAGGTTGTATGACCTAAGGAGAGGTGTGATCACTACTTTGCTGGCCTGTTCTCTGGTCTATGAGCGACCATGAGCACCATGGAACTGTGACCAGGATCCCCACTCTGCTGCAGTCACTTGCTCTAGTGTACTAGTTCTCCTCCTCACCCTAGGACTGTAACCCAGAATCACATGAGGGCAATGCAACAGAGTCTTGCCCCCAGTGCCATAAAAGTGTCCCCTGTAATCTCCTTCTGACTCCTCTCCATCTCTCTCTTACTATCTGTGCCCTGACAGCTCAGGAAGTTGCTGATGATGATTCATTCAGTTGCAAGCAAAGTCTATGCTAGTTTACTTGGGTGAGGCCTCACTGCTGACTTGCAATGGGCTACCTGCACTGAACTGTGCTTCATTCTCATCCTAATAAGACAGACCCCTGTTGCCAAACTTCTAAGTTGTCTTGAGCTGCTGTGATGGTTAAAAAGTTCAAGGGACATAATTTCTGAATAATTAGTCATTTTATTAATAATGCCAGCATGTTTATTAAGAAAAGGATGGTCATTTGGCTCTCTCCCTTAGACCAAAAATGATTTATGGTGGTGGACTCACAGTTTGTGTTCCTGAGGGTAGCAATCAACTCTGATTGGTTAATAATTAATGAGAAAAGGAATATTATGATGAGAGATTGGGCTATATTACAACGAGAGTCTGGAGATATGACTTGGATCACCCAAATCTTGGTCAAAGAGATATCAATTTCCATATCATCTATTTGACAAAAGGGAAGATCCACATTTTCCCAAACCTTTCTCAGCAAACACAGGAGCAGGAATCCATCCATTAGCTTAAACGTAGGATTTCTTTTGCCATCTGATTAGATCTTTAGTCTGGGTAAGCCTTTGAGAGAGATTGATTTCCCACACTGGTTGATTTTTGGATGAGGAAATAGAAAAGGGAAAAAACCTTGGTTCTGATTCAATAATGAGTTATTAATACAAGAGAGAAATAATCATTTCTCTCATTTCCCTATTTGATTCTATTGAGAGACGAAGTTTCCTCAGTGAATCACTAAATGATGTTACAAATACTTTATCAAGGGTTCTTAACTATGGGTCTTATGAGGGAAAACAAAGTGGGGTGAAAAGGGAAAGAGATCAATCACATTGACAAAATCAAAGGGGGCAGTCCCCTCCATTAAACAAATCTTACAGATAAAAAGGGGAAAATTAATAATAATAATAATGATATAATAGAATTGTCCATTTAAGACTCAGAAGCCTCATCTCATAGAGCTGTCTGGTTCTTAGGACACCATTTGATGCAGCTCTCTGGTTGGGATGTGGTCCTCTAAACAGTTTCCAGCTGACTGGCTTCTTAGACTCATGTCACTTATAGAGATCCTCTACTCTGCTAAAAATCTACTACAAAATTGTTCTTAACACAATTTTAAATTTACTTTGCCAATAACCAGGTCACATAATGAAAATTAGCTCAAACCTTATGTCTCTATTACTAGAAAATCAAATTTGGAATCTTTTAGACCAGAAAATTTACATTTTTAGGTTAGCTGATATAGCTAAGAAACTCAGATATCAACTAAAAATTAGAACCCAATTTTTATACTTGCCATTGTTCATTCCCCCATTAGGAGGATGAGATACTGCTAAGGACTTAATAACCAAGTATTTTAACTAAGAAGATGAACTCCAATACAAAAATGAATTCATTTAACAAAAGGTTCCAGGTTGGGATACAGAAATATATTGAATAATGAACTTCAAAACAGTACATATTAAATAAATTACAATAAAAACATTTTCAACTTCTAGCCATGTTCAAATGAATAACCTTTAGTAAAAGTATATCTCTCTTTAGGTCATTTATAAGATAGACCACAAGTCCTTCTTTTGAGATAACTAATTATGCTGCTTTTCTTTTCATTAACACAGAACTGAGACAGTTACAATATTAACCTTACTAAATAAAAGAATTATATTCTGGTTTCACAAGTCTTTACATCATTGTCTAATTATCCCCATACCATTAAGAGAAATTAAAGCACATTATCTCATACAGAGATATATAACTAGTAACAGTAGATGACAAGGTTAAGTATTAATTTAGTTGCTCAGAATATAGAAAGGACTAGAATTCTACATCAAATAGTTTAAATCTTATACCTGTATCTTACTATAATAACTCAGAAGTAATTGAGTAATAACATAAAAAACTTAGTTGCATTTATACTGACCATCTAATATGCTTATAGAAATTTGCCATAAAAGAAAAATCATGGACATAGTTACTCGGTATAGGGATAATGCTTCCTTAACTCCATGCCAATTCCAGGTAAAAGTTATATCCATAGTCAGTTGCATTGAATCAGGCTTAAAGCCAGCCATTCAAGAGGAAATTCACAATGGAGAAATTGAACCAGGAAAATACTTCCTCAATCCCTTCAAGAGTCGTTCTCCCAACCTATCTCATAAGAAATCCTCCTATAGTTCATGAATGTAAACTCCATGAGGTTGTTGGCGTCATGGATCATTGGCTTAAGACTCAGAATAATATCAACTGCAGTCTCATAAGATCTTAAAGAGCAAAGTTCCAATAATCAGAGTTTTGGGTGGATTTAGTTTTCAAGGATCACATATCCTAGATGACAAGTGTTGATTATAATTTCACATTGGTAACAGTAAGATATTTATCATGAAAGAGCACAACTTATCTTGATATAACTAGTGCTCATGATAAGTAGATGCTTTTTTCACCACTAGGTTCAACATTACACAAATGATTTGGCCTTAAGATGCTTAATAACAAACAACAAAAGACCTGAGATGGGATATATAGATATAATAATCTCAAATTATATACAAAGAAGAGCTTATATGAAACCATCTATAATAAAACATGTTCCATTATTATCCATGTTCAAATGGACATAAACATGGACTACTGCTCTCCAAATCCCTTTAAACAATGGGAAAATCTTTAAGGTGACTCTTACATCAAAGGGGGCAGTCCCCTCCATTACGTAAACCTTACAGAT
This sequence comes from Phascolarctos cinereus, assembly GCF_003287225.1. Taxonomy (NCBI): domain Eukaryota; kingdom Metazoa; phylum Chordata; class Mammalia; order Diprotodontia; family Phascolarctidae; genus Phascolarctos; species Phascolarctos cinereus. The sequence continues at coordinate 107,443,271 of NW_027556402.1, read as the reverse complement.
AAAAGGTACATAAAGAAAAAGTGAATAATAACAATAATAAAATTGTCCGTTTAAGGCTCAGAAGCCTCACTCATACATTTGTCTGGTTCTTGGGACACCATTTGATGCAGCTTACATAGTTTGCATGCATTTCAGGATATGCTCCACACACAGGTTCTAATCCCAAATTAAAAAACAAACATAACTAAAATCAGATTTCCTGTTAAGGTAACACAAGAGAAACCATAAGTTACTACTCTTCACCAACATAACTGACTGTATGCTAAAATCATATTCCTTAAAACATAAACAAGAGAGGTTCCTGGCTTTACCCTCACAACTTAATAGATTCATATCTTTATTTCACAAACTTCTTTACCTTTGTCTAACTATACTGATATCATTTTGAAAGATCAGTAATTGAACCTTATACATGTGACAAGTTCAAGCATTAATTTAACTCTTGCTTAGGCCACGGAATGACTACAAATTAGATCAAATTAGCAAGGTTTTTCCTACTTGCAGCTCAATATAGTAATTCAGATAGCATCAATCTAATAACTAAAAGATCCAGTATTACAATGGAAAACTTCCACTGTCTACTCATCCTGATAATAGAAATTTGCTATGAGAGTTAGAAGTGGAGACATAACAGCCTCAAGGCCTATACCACTATAAGTAGCCTGGAATAGGGAACCAGGTAGATAGATTTCTTGTGTGGGAAAATGTATTAAGAAAGGTCCAACCTGGGGGCAGCTAGCTGGCGCAGTGGATAGAGCACCGGCCCTGAAGTCAGGAGGACCTGAGTTCAAATCCGGCCTCAGACCAAACACTTGACACTAGATGTGTGACCCTGGGCAAGTCACTTAACACCAATTGCCTAAAAAAAAAAAAAAAAGAAAAAAAAGAAAGGTCCAACCTTAATTTTCTCAAAGTAAGCTTCCTATCTTATTCCCAGAGACAGATATTCACTAGCCTTAGATCTCAGATGTCACTCCCATTGAGCTGCTGACTGTAGATGTTTTCTCAAAGTGCTCATTTAAATTTGGTCTAAGGACACAACAAACCTAAGAATAAAACTTAAAAAGAATTCAGGGTCCCCAAAAGCTTTCTCCTTGAACAATAAAATCTCATTAACTGCAGTGGGTCTGGACACAATTATTATCAATAACATCAAATTATTGCAATTAATTAGCTTACAAATAAAATGCAGTAGGCCTTCTGAGAACTTACACAAAAGATTTTTACTTAAACATGTACACAAAAGATTTTTACTTAAGTATTTCTTCCTAAAAGCATTTTTCTTTCTTAAAAATAGCTTAAAATTTATCCTGATATTTAAAGGAAGTTGTGGGGCAGCTAGGTGGCACAGTAGATGGAGCTCCAACCTTGGAGTCAATAGGCCTGAGTTCAAATCTGAGCTCAGACACTTGACACTTACTAGCTGTGTGACCCTGGGCAAATCATTTAACCCCAATTGCCTTGCAAAAAAAAAAAAAAGGAAGTCGTTAGAATCTAATTAAGTTAGTTGGAAACATCTAAATTGACAGTTATCTCTATCTTATTGAAACTTAAAGCAAAAATAGATCCTTAAAATTGGAATTTATCAAAACTAAGTTGGTATAAATTGTCTTTAAGTACCATAAATAAATCCCAAAAGTTCTATAAAAACAAAATAAATTCCTAATCATCACAAATTCCTAAGTACCACCCCCTCTAGCCAAAAAGTGTCTGCAGCGGGGAGGAGATTCAGTTTTTCTAAGCAAAAAAAAAAAAATTAAATTATCCTTATCACAATAACAAAGTTTACCAGGCCTTTAAAAGTTTGCTCACTATCTTTTTCTTCCCTTTTGCCTTCTCCTAGAATACAAATTCAACATGATATAAAATATAGCACTAGAAATCAAGAAAATAATTACAAGAGGAGGAGCCAAGAGGGCAGGGAAAAAGCAGGGACTTGCCTGACCTCTTCCCTAAACTCCTCCAAATATCTTTAAATAATGAACCAAAACAAATTTTAAAGAAGCAGAACCCCAAAAAGGACAGAGTGAAACAATTTTTCAGCCCCAGACAATTTAGAAGCTTGCCAGTAAAGGTCTGTAGCACCAGAGTGACAGTGGAAGTGCAGTCCAGTGCAGGTCATGCCAGGGCAGACCTTAGGAGTGACTGAATCAGTGGCAGCAGTGGCTGCTTCCGGAGCTTTTACCCAAAAGAGATTAATGGGGCAAAAATCTGGTCACAAGGAGATTACAGGATTCTCTTTTCTGGCAGTGGGGACAGGACTCTGTTGCTTTGCCCAAACTCAGATCTGGGTCACAATCTTAGGTGGCAGTCCAGGGCAAGGAGGAGCACTAGCACATCAGAGCTTGTGGCCTCAATGGAGTGGGGGAACCTTGTCACAGATCCAGGACAGGAAAGGAGTTTGTGGTCTCTCATAGACCAGAGCACAGGCTAGGAGAGTAGTAAATACGTGTCTCCTCAGATCATACCACCTTGGAAGAACTGAAAACTTACAAATACTTAGAAGTATCTTTGAAATCAGCTGCACGAAACCATCAAAGCTTGGGGCAGTGCCCCCTGCCCCTCTGGAAGCAGAACCCTACTTTAGCATAGAGTTAAAAGTTAAAAAAAAAAAAGACTGGAAAAATGAGCAAACAGAAAAAAATCTGACTATACAAAGTTACTATGGTGACAAGGAATATCAAAATACTTATTCCGAAGAAGACAACAAAGTCGAAACTCCTACATCCAAAGCCTCAAAGAAAAATATGAATTGGTCTCAGGCCCTGGAAGAGCTCAAAAGGATTTTAAAAATCAAAGAAGAGAGGTGGAAGAAAAATCGGGAAGAGAAATGAGAGTAATACAACAAAGTCATGACGAAAGAGTCATGGTAAAAGAGGCGTACAAAAAGTAGTGAAGAATATAGCACCTTAAAAAAAAGAATAGGCCAAATGGTAGAAGAGGTACAAAAATCCAACAATGAGAAGAATGCTTTGAAAAGCAGAATTGGCCAAATAGAGAAGGAGGTCCAAAAGCTCACTGAGGAAAATAATTCCTTAAAAATTAGAATGGAGCAAATGGAAGCTAATGACTCTATTAGAAATCAAGAAACAATAAAACAAAACCAAAAGAATGAAAAAATAGAAGGCAATGTGAAATATCTCTTTGGAAAAACAAATGACCTGAAAAATAGATCCAAGAGAGATAATTTCAAAATTATTGGACTTCCTAAAGGCCACGATCAAAAAAAGACCCTAGACATCATCTTTCAGGATGAAGAATCAAGGAAAATTGCCCTGATATTCTAGAACCAGGGTGGGGAATCAAAATTGAAAGAATCTACCAATCATCTCCTAAAAGAGGTCCCCAAATGAAAACTCCAAGGAATATAGCCAAATTCCAGAGCTCCCAGGTCAAGGAGAAAATATTTCAAGCAGCCAGAAAACAATTCAAGTATTATGCAGCCATAGTCAGAATAACACAAGATCTGGAAGCTTCTACATTAAAGGATCAGAGAGCTTGGAATACGATATTCCAGAGGGCAAAGGACTGGGATTACAACCATGAATCATCTACCCAGCAAAACTGAGTATGATCTTTCCAGGGAAAAATGGATATTCAATGAAAAAGAGTACTTTCCAAGGAAAAGACCAGAGCTGAATAGAAAATTTGACTTTCAACTACAGCATTCAACAGCAGCATAAAAAGGTAAATAAGAAAAGTAAATCATAAAGGACTTAATAAATTTAAACTGTTTGCATTCCTACGTGCAAAGATTATACTTGTAACTCATAAGAACTTTGTTATTATTAGAGTAGTTAGAAGGAGTATATAGAAACAGGAAGCACAGGTATGAGTTGAATATGAAGGGATGATATCTAAAAAATAAAATTAAGGGGGGAGAGAGGAATGTACTCAGAGAAGGGGAAAGAGAAAGGTAGAATAGGGTAAAGTATCTCACAAACAAAGAAGCAAGAAAAAGCTTTCACAGTGAAGGGGAGGAAGGGGAAGTGGTGGGCAATGCTTGAACCTTACTCTCTTTGGAATTGTCTTAAAGAGGGAATAACACACACTAAATTGGTATAGAAATTTGTTTTACCGTATAGGAAAGTAGGAAGGGAAGGGGATAAGAGAAAAGGGAGTATAATAGAAGTGAGGGTAGACTGGGGGAGGCAGTAGTCAAAAGCAAAACACTTTTGAGGAGGGACAGGGTAAAATAAGAGAGAGAATAGAATAAGCTGGGAGAATAAGATGGAGGAAAAATATAGTTAGCAATTATAACTGTAAAAAAAACTGAAGCAAGTTTCTCTAATAAAGGCCTCATTTCTCAAATATTTAGAGAACTGAGTCAAATTTTTAAAAATAAAACCATTCCCCAATTGATAAATGATCAAAAGATATGAACAGTCAATTTTTAGATAAAGTAATCAATCTATAACTATATGGAAAATGCTTTAAATCATTGTTGATTGGAGAAAGGCAAATTTAAACAATGCTGAGGTACTGCCTCACACCTGTTACACTGGCTAACTAATAGGACAAAAAAGAAAAATGATGAATGTTGGAAGTAATATTGGTGGAGTCGTGAACTGATTCAAGCATTACATAGGGCAGTTGGGAACTATGCCCAAAGGGCAACCAAACTGTGCATAACCTTTGACCCAGCAATACCACTACTAGGTTTGTATCCCAAAAGAGAAAAAAAAAAAAGGAAAAAGATCTATGTGCACAAAAATATTTATAGCAGCTCTTTTCTAGTGTCAAAGAATTGGATATAGAGGAGATGTCCATCAATTGCAGAGTGGCTATGTTTTGGTTTATGATTGTGCTAGAATACTATTGTGCTATAAGAAATGATGAGCAGGATGCCCTCAGAAAAGCCTGGAACGACTTGCATGAACTGATTCAAAGTGAAATTAGTAGAACCAGGAGAACATTTGTATATAGTAACAGCAATACTGTAAGATGATCAATGATGAATGACTTGGCTATTCTCAGCAATACAATGATCAAGACAACTCTGAGGACTTAACGATTAAAAATGTTATCCACCCCCAGATAAAGAACTGATAGTCTAAATGCAGAGCAAAGCATACTTTTTAAACTTTCTTTATTTTTCTTTGTTTTTTTAATCTATGTTTTCTTTTATAACATGACTAATATAGAAATATATTTTGCATAACTACACATATATAACTTGTATCAAATTGCTTGCCTTTTCAATGGGGGGGTGGGGAGAGAGGGAGAGAAAGAATTTGGAATTAAAAAAATTTTAAATGAATATTAAAATTGCTTCTACATGTAATTGAGGGAGAGTGAAGTAAAATACTAAATTAAAAAGAGAAAATCTAAAAAAAGAGAAAATAATTACATTCTAGAATCCCACACAAATACTGAAGTGATAGTTCCCTTAAAGCCCTAGAAAAACAACACTGGTCAATTGTAAATATATATACATATGGATATATACATATATGCATATGTATATATAGTGTATGTGTATATGTATGTGTATATATGTATATACACATACACATATATATAAACTCACTCTACATCACAAGCAGGCTTGAAAATTATGCTCTATTTTTTGTGAACAATATTTGTATCCCATTTACTCAATAGGAATTCCACAACACAGAAGATTCTTGCACAGGGTTGACAAGAATTTATGACTAGATGGTTCTGAGAACCCTTGTAAGTCTGCAAAAGAGATTTTGCAAGTTCTTTTCTTTGTACAATTACACATTTTCCTTTTTAAAATTCCTATGTAAATACTTGAAAGGTTTTTAACATTATGACGATAACTTCAAATAGCTTAGTTAACAATCTCACAATTTCACAAGAGATCACCAAATAATTCTGGATGAAACTTCTTCTTTAATTATAGGCAAAACTGGAAGTTTGTAAGTTCTTAAATTACAATAGTTCAGACCATTACAGCATGTGGTGCACGTGGTCAGCAGGGTTTTTAAAATTACCTAACAGCTGTCTCAAACCTTTTTTTTAACCTTTTAACAGTACAATTCTTAATCTAACAATATCCAGATAATAAGAGCAGCTGCTTTTCTAACAAAATGACTGACATAATAGCTCACCAAATTTCACAGTATAGGAAAGTTTAAAAATGTAACAATTCCATAAAAAATATTATGTATATAAAACTAGAAACAAAACCCATTACCAAACAAAACCATTACTACCTGAAGTGACCTTAATTCAGTTGAATGCATTTCCAAATTACCTTACCCAGAATATCATTTGTCTCACATCACCATTGGTAGTCCATACTAATCACATCTAAAATACCATATAAAGTTATCAAGTCTGAAGTAGTCATATCTAATTAAAGAAATAATAAAACAATTAAAATTTATATAGTATTTGCCCTATGCCAGACACTCTGTTAAGCATTTTAAAATCATGTGATCCTCAGAAAAACCCTGGAGGTGGGTGCTATTATTAATCTACTTACAGACCAGTAAACTGAAGTAAACAGACATAAAGTAACTTGCTTGGGGTCATACAGCATAAACTTAATGACAAATGACAAATGTCTTTTGTGTTAGGTTCTAATTTACCATAATTATCCTTATAGGAGAATATATTCAGACCCCATTCTTATTTCCTTCAGGACAGATTTTGGTTTAAATCAAATAAAATCTATATTCATAATAAATAATGGTAACATTTCAATTTAAATTCACATATTTCTATTATTTTGCTTATATGTGTGTACATATATTTAAAGACATGCGCACACACACACACACACACACACACACACACACATACACACACACAAAATCCCTTTTGTGACTATTTAATTTCACTTTAGATGAATTTGAATTTCACTTCCCCTGCCCATTTAAAAACCAAGGGCAGCTTTCTCTCATTGGCTACAGCTCTATGCCTCTTGGTAAAAACTGGGCCTCTTACTTCAAGAAAGTACTCAGAAACAAAACTGCTTCCCTGATTCTACCTTCAAAACTCACAGTCAAAAGACAGGAAGAGAACTCTTTAAAATTAAAACTACCTTTTTTAAAACATTATAGCCTGGGGGAAGTTTCACCCTACTTTTTTCGGTTTCCCCCACTGCACAAATACAGGCCATATCCTAAAGATAAAGACAAAACACAGACAGAATACTCTCATAATTGCCTCAATTCCAGTATCAAACCCTCTTAAACAGAACCCCAAAAGCTCTCTTTGGCAGAGCACCATACCTCCTGACAGAAATCTAGGGGTCTTAAGAGAATTCTACCTGCAAGACACTTCGGACTGCACAAGAGCAAAAAATTCAGAATGAAACAGTTCAAACATGCAGAACGGACATATAGACTCATACATGCTTACCCAGATATGATTGAAAGTTTGAATCAGAAATTTCAGGTTGAAGAGAGTCAAAATCATAACTTACAGTTTCTCAGGAAAGGCCCTCTTTCTAGGTGCAAAATTTCACCAGTGAGCACTCGAAAAGGAGAACATTTTCTGGGAGACCTTAAGTCAGACCTGTCACTTTTCCCCTAAAATCCCTTTGAGGTTGCCATAAACTGTGGTGATTAAGAAGTTCAAAAGACATAATTTCTGAGTAGTCATGTTATTAACAATGCCGGCATGTTTATTAATAAAAGGATGGTCATTTGGCTATCTCTCTTAGACCAAAGACACCTCATGGCAGTGGGCTTACAGTTTATGTGCCCTTGGAAGAACATGTGCTCCTGAGGGTGGCAATCAACTCTTGACTGGTTAACAATTAATGAGAAAATGAATATTACAATGAGAGTCTTGGAGTATATGACTTGGATGACCCAAATATTGATCAAAGAGACTTAGAAATTTTCATATCACCTATCTGACAAAAAAGATGATACACATTTTCCAAGACCTGTCTGAGCAAACACAATGAGAAGGAATCCATCCATTAGTCAAAACTTAGAGTTTCTTTTACTGCCTGATTAGATCTTTAGCCTGGGTAAGTCTTTGAGAGAAAGATTCCCCACACTGGTTGATTTCTGAATGAGAAAGTAGAAAAGGGGAAAAACCTTGGTTGTGATTCAATAATTAATTACTAATACAAGAGACAAATAATCATTTCTCTTACTGGAAAATTGTTTCACCTCCTCCTTTTGTTGGTTCTGCCACTCCAGAACTTGTTTTGAGGTATTATTTTAAAGTTGTTTTAAGGGGAATTTGGGAGAACATAGATGAATCCCTGCTTTCACTCCTCCATCTTGTTCTACCACCCATGTCTTTTTTTTTCTTTTAGTGAGGCAGGGACTACAGAATTTACTGAATCTAATTCCCTGGGAAAAGAGGTCCAAAGAAATAACTTGCTAATAACAGCTTGTAACAGACAGAATTTGAACCCAGATCTGCCTGAATACATCTATTTTGATGCTATATAGAGCTGGATGCACACTTAGTGATTACCTAATTCAATTTTCCCATCATTCTATATGCCATTTTGCTAAATGTGGGGGTATTAAAGGTGGAACTCTGACCTTGAAACTTTTTTTATTTGTATTATTTCTAGGTTCTGGAGAAATCCTTTACACCTCAACAGATTAAAAGCTCTACCAAAAGTCTTGATGACACTCAGAAATTTCTGCTTTTGTTGTTTTATTCATGTCTGTTGTGTCCAACTCTTTGTGACCCCGCTTAGGGTTTTCTTGAAAGAGATACTGGAGTGGTTAGCCATTTCCTTTTCCAGCTCATTTTGCAAATGAGGAAACTGAATCAAATAGGGTTAAGTGACTTGACCAGGATCACACAGCTAGTAAGTGCCTGAGGTCAGATTTGAACTCAAGGAGATAAGTCTTCCTTACTCAAGATCTGGTATTCTATCCACTGTGCCACCTAACTGAACACTCAGAAACTACTTTATGCCAAAGAAACCTCACAAAGAAGCAAGAAAGCAGTATCACCATCTTATAGATGACATGAACAACAGAGCAGAGAAGGTATGGAGCCTCAGGTTCTCATGGGTGGGGATCATATACCTTCTGTTCTTCTGATATCCTATCCCTTCAGCAGTTTTACAACATCATTTAACTTATTTGAATTTAGTCACAATTTACCCTTCACAACTTCCCAGAAAAGCTTCCTAACAATTCCACTTCAAAGTGGAATGGATTGACTTGAGATATGGTGAGATTCCTCTGTCTTTGGAGATCTTCAGGCAAATGTGGCATAGTGGCTAGTCTATACATATGATTTAGGCTAGATGACTGCTGAGCTCCCTTTCAACTCCAAAATCATGTAATTTTCCACTCTACCCCCCATGACTGCTGGCAACATCACCACCTTCCTCAAAAAAGGCTTAAAGTCAATGTCAACTTACTTCCTATATCCAAATTGTCACAAAACTCTGTAGATTTTTCCCTTTTGTATTTCTCGTATTAATTCCTTCCTCCAAATTCTCACATACTCTTAGCTAACCCAAACCTTAACCATCTTGAGTGTGTGTTATTCCTTTTGACAATCTTCCCTCAATCCATAAAAGAAGGTAGTTTGATTTGATAATCTCCAAGTTACTTTCAACTCAATCAGTCAAGAGGCAATTTTTAAGTATCTGCCACATGTCAGAAATTATGCTGGGTATGAGACATATAAAGATGAAAACAATATAGTCCCAACTCTTAAAGTGCTTATAATCCAATCAGGGGAAACAATACATTTGCAAATAAGTTAATAAATATAAAGTGAAGTGCAAGTGTAGTATCCTGCCTAATAGAAGCCAGCCAAAAGAACTTCTAGGGAATCCAGGGACATGGGGTCTGAGCAGTCCAGCTTTTTGATGCTGAATCAATTAAAAAGAGAGACAGATTTCGGTTGACTTTCTCTTGCATCAGTCCTCCATGTGGCATTATGTAACTCTGAACCTTCCAGGGTAAGGGGGGGAAGAGTTGCCTCTTCTCAACCAGCATCATGGATACCATTCTCATGTGGCAGCTAGAGTAGGTAGAATACATTAGTACAGAGCTTATATCTATGGTTGACTTCTGGTGCCTATCCTGAATAGATAACTAAGCATCAGTCTTAATGTGCACATATCCACCTTTGAGGGACCTTATGAGTTTGATAGTTCTGGAGCTCCATGAAATTGAGCGGCAGCAAAGGTAGTTTCTTCATCAGAGAAGATGACCATTGACAAGAGGAGGACTCAAAGCCTCTGATCCATTTCACCAGAAAATATAAACCAGTAGCTCTTTGCACAATGAAATTTGAACAGGAGAGGTGAAATGTAAAATGCCTGATCAGCAGGCCCACAAAATGCTCTGATGAGGTTTAAATATCTGTTCCCCAAGAGAGATAAAAGTAGTTGTTAAGTTAAGTTATTGGATCCTGTTTTAAGTTATTCTTCCAATATACATTGTGTCTATTAATGTTTAATATGGCTGTAGAAAATAAATACCTACCCCACAACTGATTTACAATGTGCTTTCTATTCTATCTTTCTAGAGATCTATACACGAGCTGAAACCTAAGCTTAAAATGATTTGTCCTGAATTAGTGGGGTTGGGATTTCATGGGGAGGAGAATGTGGGGGAAAGGGAACCTAACCCCTCTACATAGAGACCAGGCTTCCCGCAACTAATTCTATGCAGACTGTGTACTTGGACTGAGAGCAAATGGATCCCTCAGAAAGAGAGGGGCAGTGTACATAATGCCCCAATGGTCCTCAGGCTCAGCAGACGTTCTTTTCTTATTTTTTAAAACTTTATTTTTCTTGTTTTGTTTTGTTTTTGGTCTCTGTTTTCTTTTGTAACAGCCAATATGGAAATGTGTTTTGAATGACTGAAGGACATATGAAGAAAGACACCGCCTGCATTCAGTAGCAGTTCTTTATGTCACACAAGATAAATGTGAAGAAATGGGGGCGGGGAAGGTGGCATGAGATAAAGAGAATTCAGGAAAGGCCTCATGGAGAAGATGGCATTTGAGCTCATCCTGAGAGGGAGCTAGAAATTCTAACAGGCTTGAGGCGAGGCAGGCAAGCATTGAGGTCACAGGGGCAAACCTGAGCAAAAGCTAAGAGATGGGAAGCGAAAGGTTGTGCACTTGGGACAGCAAGAAAGCCAGCAAAGACAGCTACTGCCGATGACATATTTTTGTGCTTCCTTAATTGTGCACATGTTCCCCATACACACACAGAGAATGTAAGCTCCATGAGGACAGGGCTATTTCATTTTACTCTTTGTATCACCTGGGCCTAACAGAGTGGTAGGTACTTAATAAATGCTTATTAATTGATTGATTGATGTTTGTGGTTGTGTATATTCATAAACACACACATACACAGGTATGCAGACATAAATTCTACTCAGAAAAAAATCTTGTAATAATTTTCTCACTGGTAGACTTCTATGGCTATCTCATTCACAATGAACCATAGGTTTGATAAGCCCAGTGGGAAAACTGTGAATGGTGTTTGAAAAGCAATGATTGGTATACACTGTGTTTCTCTCTCATAAAAGAAAGGAGGAAAAACTAAATTAAATTGTTTTCCTCATGCAGCAGCAATTAAATGACTGGGGTTTTTTTTCGCTGAGTGTCAGTAGCTCTCAAAAGAAGAAAGCCTTCCCCTCCCTTGTCTATGACCACTTTGATTTAGTCCATAAGACTCTCATGGAAAGGACCATTGTGTTGGGGATATACACACACATGCTTATGCATATGTATATGTATATGTAAGTGGGTGTGTATACACACATACACTATACACACAGAGTTCAATTTAACAAACTTTAATTATTTCTCAGAAGGTGCTAAGCATTGCGTTAGGGACCTAGGATACAATGACCAATAGTAAAATAATCCCTGCCCTTAAGGAGCTTGTACTCAACTGGAGGCCAACAGCATGTACATGGATAAGAAAATACAACATATATACACTACTGCTTGCATCATTAACAGAATAAGCATTTATTGAGCATCCATTATGTACCAGGCAAAGTGCTAAGTGCTTTACAAATATTACTTCGTTTAATCCTCACAACAACCCTGGGAGGTAGGTACTATTATTACCTCCTTTTTTTACAGTTGAGGAAAGTAAGGCAGACAAAAATTAAATGGTTTGCCCAGGATCACATACCTAGGAAGGGTTTGAGGCTGAATTTGAACTCAGGTCTTCCTGACTCCAAGCACAGCACTGTACCATATCAATGCATCATAACTGGAGAACTCTGAATAAGGAAATCCCATCTACCAATGCAGCCTGCCTTCAGCTCTTCAACTTATGGTCTGGTCTGGGAGAAAAACTGAAGTGCTGAGTGGCTGTGACTTGACCAGGATCACAGGGCATGTATAAGAAGCAAGACTTGAACCCAGGTCTTCCTGAATCCAAGGCCATCTTTCTAATTATATTATACCATACCACTTCCTTATAGTGCTATAGACTATCTCATTTATACTTACATTATTCAGATATTCTTGGTACAGTGAATGCCGACTTTTATTAAGCCAACCCTCTTTACAAACACGATGTGTATCATAGTTTTCTGAGACAATTCCTCTCCATTCATAGTATGATTTTCCTGTTAGGACAATCAATACAAGTTAAAATGATATTGATGCAGACAAACTACCTACTAATCATGTTGTTTAATGTCACAAGAAGACTAAATCATCTATAAGGGATCACTTCTATGCATTAAATCCCATCTTATCTAAGAAAAATGAAAAAGTGATTATGACAGGGTCTAAGACTTCCTTCCATTAAGTCCTTTCTCAGGAAGGGAATCACTCTCTGGTTTTCATTAGATGCTCAAAAGACTAACTGATTAATTTAATTCAGTCTCTCCTTCTCTCTGCTCAGGACAGTGATAAGTTGGAGGGAGAAGACAGAATTGATTCTTCTACTAAGAAGCATAGGTATCTACACGGTATAGCAGAGAAAGTATCTAACTTGGAATCCAGAAGATCTGAGTTTGAATTCTGCCTCAAGACACTCACTGACTGAGCAAGTCATTCATCATCAATGCACCTCAGTTTCCTCATCGTAAAATAGGGATATGACAGTAGCTATCCCCAAAGAGTTGTTGTGAGGATCAAATGACATAAGTAAAGTATTTTGCAAACTTTAAAGTGCTATGTAAATGCTAACTATAGCTAGTATAATGGTGGCTTACATTTCTTAGAGTTTTCCCATAAACTCAGTATAATGAAAAATCTTTGAGAGCGGGGACTGCTGTGGGTTTTGTGTTTGTCTGTTTATTTCCTCTCTTTCCCCATCCACAGAATCTAGCACAGTGCCTTGCCACGTAGTAGCTGCTTAGTGAATACTTGGATTGGATTGGAAACCTCAGGTCTGTAAAGAGCATTTTGAAAAAGGGAAAATTTTAAAAGTTTTTTTCTTAAAAGGTACTTGAAGAAAATCTGGGCCTGTTCTGACAGCACAAATTTCAGATTTATTCAACAAAGTGAATTACTACAGTGCATATAATGGAACTTGGTGAAGAGGGTAACAACAACAAAAAATACTGTGTACAGATGTAAATGCCCCATTGTCCCAAATATTTCTTCTGCCTCATGACAATTATTATATGATGTCTCTAAAGTGAATTTTAACTTGGAAACTAAATGAAATACAATCAGGTTAAGAGTTATTCCATAAACCTTCCAAGAAAATAACCCTGTGTTTGAATTAACAACTCTCATTCTCATGCTATTAAAACTCTATTACTCAGTTCAGGATGTCATGCATTTTCCATTCTACTGGTAGTGACAGAATTCTGACTTTTAAAGTTTTTTCCAACATAGTTCTATTCTCCTTCCTGGTCTACTGTATCTCAGTGAAGCCTAATCACCTCGAAGCAAAGAGCTGGAACTAAAAGAAACCCTAGCATTCATTTAATCCAACCCTTTCCTTTTACAGATTAGGAAACAGGCCCATAAAGGTTAAGTGACTTGCCGATTATCACAGAAATCTTTGAGTAGCATAGTTACAGTTAGAATCCAGGTTCATTGACTCTATATCCCATAGTGTTCACTTTACCATCCTACCCCATTTCACCTGCGCCTTCTTTTATGTCTCCAAACAGACCACAAGCATTCAAAGTACAGGGAAATATGTCCTTTATGTTTCCCCACCATACCTAATATTATGCTCTGAATATAGCAGTTAATTAATAAATGCATGAATAAAGAGGGAAATGATATGTTTAGCTTTATATGGTGGCTGCAAATTGGAATTGTAGACTAGATTCTAATTAGAAATCTGCCTCCAACATCAAACTACTCAGGAGAATCCCAAGATTGAAGCAGCCAGGAAGTTGAAGAACCAAGCCAAGTCACAACATATGGAATTCAGACAGTGCTAGTTTACCCATTTCTCTAATCTCTCTACAGACAAGAAAACATAATGCCAAGAGAAACAGCCACCAACCATTTCAACTACTCAATTCAGACAATTGTCACAGGTACAATTGCTCTAGGGTCAATGCATAAGAAGTCTATGTGAAGAGCCTAACTGAAAAGCTGGGTTTCCCCCTATTAAAATATAATCTAGATGACATCACAGAATAGGAAGGATCTAACTGATCAGAGGAGAGAAGATAAAGTACTTTGCAAACCTTAAAGTGCTTTAAAAATATTAGTTATTATTATTATTATTATTTATTCTCAATAATTATCTTTATCTCAATGGCTCTCCTTCCCAGGAATCTAGCAAACGGTTAGCTATTTTAGTAATGATCGTGGAGGCTCAACTACTACAATTTTTACATTAATTATATCAGTGGTCTGTGAACTCAATAGGATGATGGTGGTGGTGGCACCTAGCAAGCATTTGATACTTTGTTCTAGGGCAGTCACTGAATAAGTAGTAACCAATAGGCAACAGGATAATGAAGGCAAGTCCACTTTTGTGCATAGCAATCATTGATATAGTACGATTTATTGCTTATTAATAATATTTAGTCCCAGTGGATAGAGTGGGCCTGCAGTCAGGAAGACTCATCTTCCTGAGTTCAAATCCATCCTCAGACACTTAATTGCATGACCCTGGGCAACTCACTCAACCCCGTTTGCTTCAATTCCTTGCTGTAAAATGAGTTAGAGAAGGAAATAGCAAACCACTCCAGTAAAAACATCAAATGGGGTCACCAAGAGTCAGACACAGCTGAAATGACCTAGCAGCAATAACATACTTATAGAGCATTTTCAACAGTCATTCATCTCATTTAATCTTTATAATATTGCTAATGAGGTAAGTAGTAAAGTACAAATAGGTTAATTTTACACATAAGGAAATTGAAGCTGATAAAGGTTGTGATTTTCCCAAGGTCGCATAACTAATAAAAATAATAATAATATTTACATAGTGCTTACCATGTGCCAGGCGTTTTATGATAATTATTTTATGTGAACAACCCCGGGAGGTACATGCTATTATTATCCCTCATTTTACAGATGAGGAAACTGAGGCAAACAGAGGTTAAGTGACCTGTCCAGGACCACACAGCTAGTAAGTGTCTGGGGTTTGCTTTGAACTCGGGTCTCCCTGATTCCAGGTCTGGAGCTCTGTAGGCTGTTCCATCCAGCTGCCCAGTGGCAGTGGTGTATCTTACTTAAACTCAGATCTTCTGAGATTTTGATCTAGCTTCTTTCCATTGTGCAATATACCATGAGAAAAACTTTCCTGTAAATAGAGTCAGAGGAACTAAGATCAAATCCTCCTTCTGCATGACTAATATGGAAGTGTTTGGTATGACTGCACCGGTATAACCTACATCAAATTGCTTGCCTTCTCAATGAGAGAATTTGGAACTCAGTTTTTGTTGCTCTTTTGGTTTTTTAAAATTTATTTCTTTTAATTTTCAATATTCACTTCTGTAAGATTTTGAGTTCTAAATTTCCCCACCTCTCACTCCCCCCTCCCCAAGGCGGCATGCAATCTGATATAGGCTATACATGTTGTGAAAAATGATTTTTCTTAGTAATCATTATCTTGGAGACTCAGAGCTTTCCCTTTATCTAATCTAATGGCTCTATTCCTGCTCATTGTGTTGCCCTGACAGGTCTGGGAAAATGTTAATTCCTTCCTATTGTCAGGACAGGTGATATGGGAAATCGAAGTCTCTTTGACCAGAATTAAGTGACCTAAGTCACATACTCAAGACCCTCATTTTAATATAGCCCAACTCCCAGTGTGTTGACCAATTAAAGTTGATTGGTACCCCTTGGGAACACCTACTCATTGAAGGGCATATAACTCTGGACCCCCAACCCCCAAATGGAGCCAGTTCTGGACTGTAACTCCCATGCAATGCATGTCAAGCCAGCTTGAGAGAAATTAAAATGTGGACACATAAACTCTTCCATTTGTTTTTCTTAGAACAAACTCTGTTTTGGGGGTTCACAATGTACAATCATATCAAACACATTTCCATGTTAATCATGGAACTCAAAATTTTTAATAATGAGCATTAAAAATTTTTACATGTAATTGGAAAGACAAAATAAAATAAAACATCCCACCTCTGCCACTTATGTTACCAATGTGAACTAGGTTTTCTTGGCTTCAGTTTCCTCAGGTACTAAGAGAAAGGCAGGGGTATATACACTGGAGTCCAGGTCAATGCCTGTTAAATTTTCAGTGTAAGCATTCACATTTCAGAAATCAGGAAATGCTACAAGTCAGTGCTTTTATTGTTTTGTTGATTTTTCTAGACTTGAGAAAATGATGGAGAAAACTGAATAAAGCAGGTTAAAGTTAAAAGTATGTCATGCTGTACATTTTTCTCCTGAGAACCAGTTGTTAAACATTTGCCAGCATGCTGCTGGAGTCATGTAGCTGTTATGGTTCTTTATAGTTCTAAATTTCTAAATTTAAAAAAAAAAAAGATCTCCTTCAACCTGCTAAATTGATGCTCAAAAATTCTATAATTAGGGCTTCATTCATTTGGATTAAATGAAACAGTTCCTCTGTCCTGGAAAGAGGAGAACTTGCCTACAACCAATTCATCTAATGACAATTTATCTAGTAACATTTTTGCCTAAATTTCAATTTTCAAATAATAGGGTACAAATTGGACTTCTGGGAAGCTTATGAGCTCACAAGAGGGAAGGGGGAGGGTTGGCACTTTTAAAGTATTTTTTTGCATCTGTTGGAGGTGTTTTTTTTTTTAATTTTAACTTCTTTTATGCATACTCTGTATAATTCAGTGAGCCCAGTAAGATTTTCCTAAGTTCCTCCTGTGTCTCTTTAAGGAGGTGCTAATCTCTTGACCATTTCCTCTTCTGTTTGGGGAGATTAACATGAATGAGACCTTTTTCTGGGTCAATTGATATCTCTTTGATAAGGTATAAACCTGCCTGACCATGGGTACTCTCCTTGCCTTATAAAACGTCACAGTAAGAGTGATTGATTGAATAATGGCTATACCCCTGAACTATGCCCTTGGACTTCACCTTTGAGAAGAGCTCTGGAGAGCAGGAGGGAGAAGTCAGAGGAATGAATGACAGAGAAAGAAAGCCTGCCAGATTCACCCAATCTGAGTTATTGTACACATCCCTGCTCCCTCCAGGTGCCACGCACAACCATCAGGCACAGACAAACCAGGTTGCCTTCAGGCACACTAGGTCAACAGCCCCAGTTCTGAGTACCTCTTTGACAACTTTGAAAGTCTCCATGTATGAAGCAGCTCCCTGGATGCTGTGTTGATTATAATCCCTAGTATCTCTGTGGAGTTCATAGCCACATACAAATTCCATTCAACGGCGCTATTACCACAATTCATGGGTACTCTGCGGCCTATTCTGATAACGGCCCTTTAAATCCTTACACCAAAGAGCTAGTGAAGGCACATTGTGCATTCAATAATGCAAAAGCAGCGTCATCCTTTCCCAAGTGATTTGCCACAACCATGTTGACCTGCTTCTGTCCCTACTATACCATCTTCCTTGACTTCAGCTTTGGACCTTGACTTCATATGACATTGGCTCCTTCAATACCATTTCCAACCTGTGATTCCAACAGTCTGCTGTTTCTGGCTGAGTTAACACTTGGACTTCCTAACTGGTATGCCTTAGCATTATCTTGCTGTTTTAGCTTAGGTCAGTCATAGACTTTAGAAGTCATAGAGGTAGTAGGTGGTAGACTGAATAAAGACCTGGACTTGCAATTAGGAATGCCTGAGTTCAAATCCTGTTTCAACTAATGGCTATGTGAGTGACCCTGGATAAGTCATTTAATTTACCTCAGGCTCAGTTTCCTCATTTGTAAAATGGAATAATAAGAGCACTTAACTTACAGCATCTTTCTGAATACCAAATGAGATAACCCATGTAAAGAGGCTGGCAAATGTTAAAGTATTATATAAATACTAGCTGCTATTATTAATTAATTAATTACCAACAAATGGGTCAATGGCTTCTCAAAAAGCAAAAAGAAACTGAGAGTTTTACAGTTATCAAAGGCTGTCACTTCAGTCCTCATAGTGATTCAAGTACGTGCCTTTCTATCCACTCGCCTAGCCACCAGCCTAGCTCAGGTCTTCATCACCTCTTACCTAAACTAACATAATAGTCTTCTAACTGGTTTCCCTGCCTCAAGTCTCTCCATGTTGTAATCCATCTTTCACACAGTCACCAAGGCTATACTCTAACCATGTCTCACACACACACACACACACACACACTCAATAAACTCCACTGCTTCTTACCTCTAGAACCAAATATAAACTCTGCTTGACGTTTGAAACTCTTCCTGTCCTCTTCTGGCCTTTCTAGACCTCTTATTCCCTTCCATGTACTCTATGGTCCAGCCATACTGATGGGGTGTGGCCCAAGCCGAGGTCTTCGCCCCTTGCCCCAAAGGGAATCTGGCTCCCATTTGTCTACAGGCTCCACCTCCTCATCTTCCTTCGAAAGCCTTAGCCTACCTTTTAATCTTATTCAGATGTGCCTTTGCCCCTCACTCTAAAAAGGAATCTGGCTCCCATTTTAGGTTCCTTGTGGACTCCCCTTGTCAACTCCCCTTATTTCCCTTTGAAAGCCCTAGCTCCACCTTTTTGATCTCATTCAGATGCCTTTCAGTTCAGTTCCTTCATTATCTATTCCCATTGTCTATTCAATCTCTCAGACATTCCAATCGGAATTCTCCCCCAGACCCTTTTCCCAGGCCATTTTCCCAGACCCCTCCCTGGTCACCCAAAGTTACTTCAGTGTATAAAAAAAATCCACCCTGTCCCCCATTCAAGCCCAAAAGGCTGAGCCTTTCTCATGCCCGCTCACCTGGCCTATGTGATTTATCACTAATAAGCCTTTGCTCTGGCTGGAAGAAGATTTGAGTTGAATTCTTTCAGCCAGGGCCCGGTGTCACGATGTTGGGGCTCCCAGCACCCCAAAACCTCTAGATCTCTTCAATACTGTTCTACTTGCTGTTCCTCAGACAGGACATTTCATTTCCCTTCTTGGTGACTTTGCGCTGGCTATCCGGGGTGTTCTTTTTCTCACTTTAGCATCTTAAAATTCCTGTTCCCTTTGTGAAAGACCTTTCCTGGTGTTCCCAGATGCTAGTGCCCTAACCTCCCATGTCACCTACATCTTCTTTACAAAGCATATATGTGTCAGATAAACCTTTAGGCTTTAAAAGCTTAGAAGTGAACTAAGATTAGGCACTGCCTCTATTAGAATATAAGTGCCTTTCATGTTTGTGTTTGTATGCCCAGTACTTAGCACATCCTTGACACATAGTAGGTACTAAGAAAATGCTGTTCATTGATGACTAAGTTTTCAATAACACACTTATTCCTGTACATCCTCTCCCTAAACTGTGAGCTCTTTAAGGACAGAAATTGTGCTTTGTCATCTTTATGGTCCTAACAGCACCTAGAGTAATGCCTTTCAAATAGCATGTAATCAATATTCATTGAACAAATAAATGAACCTGACACATAAATTTTCAAATACCTTGGAACGTATATAGGTCATGTACATTGACCAGCAAAATTAATTAGCATATTACCAATTACCCTACATAAGCAATGATAACCAAAACAGCTCCTTTTGCTTAATGAGTTGAAAATGCTTACGCCTTGTGTCTGAGATGATTTCAAATAAATTTCTCTTCCTTCCCCCACTACAAATAGAAAAACTTCCCCACCATCACCCAATAAACAAGGAGAAGAATACAGGACTCTAGTCTCTCAAGCTCTCTCTACTATGCTATTTCTCTCAACCATGGAGCCATTAGTACCTAAGAAGTATTGCCCCCATCTGCCACCATTCAGGCAGAAAGGGGGTCAGCATTTTACCCAGCAATAAGTCGTTCCTATAGAATATGGTAGATCCAAAGATGCTTCTGGCTTCAGTAGGCTTCCTGTCCCAGGAGACTATTTAATTCCCAGCTTGGTCTGTTACCCTTACTTAAGCTCCTTACAATAGTTTAATGCCTTTGTGTTCATTGAACATCTACTTTTAAACTATAGGTTGTTACAAACAATTAATAGTTAGGAAACAGCATTAACAATTCTTAGTTTAATTACCTATATAATCAAAAAGGGGGTGAATTTAAGTTGACAAATAGGGTCTTAATTGTTTGAATAATTACGTGCTAGAGGCTTGATCTGGGCTATTGAATTTCATCTGTTATCTTCATTCAAATTAGAATGGTAGGAGTTCATAATAATAGTAGTAGCAGTTAGCTTTAAATCAGCCTAAGGCTTGCAAGCTCTTTCCATAGTCTGGATCATTTTAATCTCACAATAATTCTGGGGGATAAAGTGGGTGAAAAATTATTTCTCTTGGCAATCTGTGTCTTAGAGACTCAGAGCTTTCTCTCTGCCAGCCTTTGGACCAAAGTTCTTCAAAGGACATCTCTGATAATGAGATTGCATTGAATCTTCTTATCTTATCTTGGTCAAACTCCAACTCAGATTTGAATTAATTTATCCTACTCAGGCTTTGGTGGAGACATACTCCCAAGACTGGGGGTGGTATTCTGTTGGCAGGATGATATTGGCCCCTGTGGACTAAGTGGTCTAAGGCACATACTCAAGACATCATTTTAATATATTCCACCTCCTGGAGATGAGCCAAGACCTTTGTCCCTCACCTCAAAAAGAATTTGGATCCCGTTTGTCGACAGGCCCCAGAAAACCCTTGAACCCTATTTGAACTTTTACCTGGTCAAGGAAGTCTAGCAGTCTCCTAAAGTTATCATTATTCCTATCAACTTGCTCTTCCTTATTGGCTAGGCCCTATCTCCCAGTTCTTTGTTACCCTAATTAATCCTAGCCCTCCATTGTCTATCACTGGCCTAAGAGCCCTGGGTTATATTTCCCATCCTTGATCTTATCCAGACCCCATTCAACCTCCCAGACACTCCCATCTGGATTCTCCCAGGACCCTTCCCCCAGTCACCACAGCTTCAAGATCCTCCTCCCAGTCTCTCCTCCTGTCACCCCAAACTACTTGGCTATATACAAGATCCTTCCTGGCCGCCATTAAGGGGCTGAGACTTCCTCATGCTCTCTCATCCTTCTAAGTGTTCAGATTCCTTAAGAGTCTGGCTTATATGGCTCATCTTTAATAAACCTTGTCTTTGGCTGAAAGAAGACGTGAGTCAAATTCTTTTGGGCAAGATCCGCATGTCATGATTTTGGGGTCCCAGCACCCCTAACATCTAAACCTCTGATGGGGTGTGGCCCAAGCCAAGGTCTTCTCCCTTTGACCCAAAGGGAATCTGGCTCCCCTTTGTCTACAGGACCCAGCCCCTCATCTCACTTAGAAAGCCTTAGCCTACCTTTTAATCTCTTTCAGATACCTTTCATTTCCTTCATTATCTATTCCCATTGTCTATTCAATCTCTTAGACATTCCATTCTTAATTGTCACCCAGACTATTTTCCAAGACCATTTTCCCAGACCCTTCCCTGGTCACCCAAACTATATAAGATCTACTCTGGCCCCCATTGGGCTGAGAATCTCAAGCCCAAAAGGCTGAGACTTTCTCATGACCACTCGATCTTATGGGTGTCATCTGGCCTATGTGTTTTATCACTAATAAAATTTTTTCTCTGTCTGGAAGAAGATTTGAGTTGAATTCTTTCAGTCAGGGCTGGTACTGTGATCTTGGGGTATCATCCAGCAGCACCCCAAAGTACTAGACCTCTTCACCTCAACACTGGTATGTTGACCAATCATGGTTGATTGGCACCCCTGGAAATACCTACTCTTCGAAGAGCATCTAGGGCTGTACCCCAAAATCCCAAAATGAGCCAGTTCTGAACTGGCCCCATTAGAGGGGCCCAGTTTTGGACTGAACTCCCATGCAATGCATGTTAAGGTAGGTTAGGAGAAATCAAACCATGGACACGTATACCTCAATTTTCTTTGTCTCTTAGAATAAATAAATTGGGATTCACAAGTGCTATATTATTCTATGTTCTGGGTCAGTAAATACCTTGCAATTAGGTCCCTAGAGCCATACTTAAATACTTTAAGGGTTATCTAGTCCAATCCTCTTATTTTACAGTTGAGGAAACTAAAGCATGTAGTGGTTGTGACTTATCCAAGGCCACACAGATGATAAGTGGCAAAGTTAGAATTTAAACCCAGACCCTCAGGCTCTCCAGCTATGTTTCACTGTACCAAAATGACTTTTTAAACTCACTGCCATCCCCACCTAGCTTTTGGAGTAAAAAGTCATGGAAGTGGTTGCCACTAGCCATACACCCACACTGCATTTGGCCATCATTGGACCTTGGAGGGTAGGGTCCTAAGTTACATAGTTGTCCCCCTATCTAGAGCTGTCAAACTCCCAATTCCAAATCTTCTTATCCTTGTTATTCAGTTACCATTTGCCAAACTGAAAACCCTTCCCCCTCTGTGACACTCATCTCTATCTACCTGTGCCCTAACCTTCCACAATCCACATCCTCTGACTTCCATGGAAACTCTGATGTATTGTCAACAAACATTAATCAGAGATCTCTTCATTTCACCTTGCTTCCATACTCTGTTTTTCTGAAGAAAATGCATCCTCTGTGATCACTCCATACCATCCATATGTGGAACCATCAACAACAGCAAATAAAGAAAATTTGAGTACTATAGATAAGTTCACTTAGCTTAGCAGTATACTTTCCAGAGATGTACACAGGGATGTTGAAGTTGATACACACATTCTCAGAGGTACTTCAGAGTCCCAGAGGCTCTGAAAGAAAGTGTGGGAGACTAGAGATATTGGGCTGCCTACCAAACTGAAGGTCTACAGAGCCATTGTGCTGACCTCATTGTTGTATGCCTGTGAAACCTGGGCAGTCTACCAGTGCCATTCCAGGAAACTGAAACTCTTCCATTTGAATTGCCTTAGGGAGATCCTGAAGATCACCTGGCAAGATAAGGTACAACACACTGAGGTCCTCTCTTGAGTTGAATTTGCAGGCATTCAAACTCTACTATAGAGAACACAACTCCAATTGATGGGGTGCTTGGGTGCTTATGTTTGGGTGCTTGTGCTTGGACCCCAATTTCTTCCTAGCCTCAGAAACACTGTCTCTGACAATTTCTCCCTAGCCCAAGGACACTGTGCCTAGCAATTACTCATGAGTGGGCCCCAGAAAGACCTTATCTCTCTCCCTGGTGCAGTAACAAACAGCATCTAAAGGAATTATTAGTTTAAACTGGCTTTGCACTGGGTCATAAAGACATTCTTACCCACTGGACTATCTATACTACCACCCTACCTCATTATCTACATCCTGAACTCTTCATTAACTGTATTCTAGACTTAAGATATATGTATGCTCCCTACATCTATCTTGTCAAACAAAACATTGATTGGTGGCAGACTGGACAACTCTCAGTTACCCTGAACTCCAGTTAACTTAGTGATGTAGCAGGCCTAAAACCACATCTCCATGTGGCCCCTCTTGTGGGCTTTTCCTAGTGAATTCTGGGTAAAATGCCTGTACAGTAGGTACAAGAAGTGCATGTTCTTTTAAGAACTGACCACTCCCTAATCCCACCTTGAATCACTTAGTTAGCATATTTGGCACATGCTTTATTGTATTTTATCCTATATAAACTTCAATTGTACCCCTTTAAGATTGCAGGATCCTTAAGAACTCTTGCCCGCTGAAAAACGTAACAATAAACTTTTTGCCAACTTGACTTAAAGAATGCTTGAGTCTGTGAATTCATTCCAGACGACTCCATCATGTACTTCAGTCTTTGAGGGGTCACAACCTCTCAAACCGCAACACGATGGACTGGCTGCAAGATTAAATGCCAAATATATGTTTGCCTATTTTGCAGAGAACTTGCACAAGGCAGGCACTAACATGGAGGTGATAAGTGACACAAGGAAACTCTCAAGGTCTCTTATACTCAGCTGTGAGATATGTGAGACTCTGGCAAAGGGCTATCCAGCATGATATGCCCACATCAAAGAAGGCATTGTGTTCTGTGAGTAAAGTAGAATAAAAGTAGCTCAAAATAAATGTGAGATGAGCAAATTTGGAGACATCACCATCCTGACTGTTCATGCAGATGATTCGTGCCCGACATGGTAGAGTCTTTCCAGCTCAGCTAGGAGTCAGACACACCGTACCTTGACCTAGACATCATGACGTCATTTAGGAAGGACAAACAACAACAATCTGCTGCAAGGTGTTTCTTCTCTGATGCCCCCTGACACACTGGCCAAGGAGGAGAAACCAGGCTACCTCTCCCCCTACCCTAGCCCCATGGCCCCTTCCATGCCATACCTTAGATGCCATCACTGCAACCTCACCTCCTTTGAGGATGCACTTATATCCCTCAGTCCAGATTACTGTTTGGATTATCATCAGTTTCCAGGTCACTCTCCTTCTTTTCTAGAGTTTGACACATAGCTCACAGCCTTCTTTTCTGCCAGTGACCTTGTTTTTATACTTTAGAGACTCAATACGTGAGTTGATGTCAGCTAGAACACCCTGGTCTCCTAGTTAACCATCTTCAACCACATAATCTGCAGCTTCCCTCCACCACTACCAACCATACTGTTACTTTCATCACCAACCAAAACTCTGGTTCCCCATAGTTCCAAATCTCTGAAATTCCCATCCTTGATCCGGCCTCCTGCCTTTTCACATCATCAGCACATCACCCGCTTCTTCGATATCTCCTCATAACATTGCCTACATTGTAGACGTCATTCTCATCTTTCCCCACCACCACCTTGCACTCCACCTCTAGTTGTCGGGTTATTTAGGGAATCTTTCACATGAATGTGCCAGGATGCAGACCTCCAGGGCCCTCTGCTTTCCAGCTCCGCTATATATGTTCTCTTCTCCCATTAGAACAAAACTTCCTCAAAAACAAAGGACTGTCTTGCTCGCTTGCATTTGCAGCCCCAGCGCTTAGCGCGTAGCTTGGCACATAGTAGGGGCTTAATAAATGCTTCAGCTACCTACGTTTCTATTCTTCATCCTTAGAATGACCTCCATTGCCTCCAGCCACCAAACAATCTTCCTAAGGCACAGGCAGAATTGTAGTTGAGTGACTTTCTATAGCCTCCAAGATAAAATACAAATTACTCAGGCTAACATTTGACCCCGTCTGCACAACCTGCTTCTCACCTACCTGTCCAGATATTTTTAACTTGACTCCTTTTCATCAGATGAGATATCATTTGCAAAACACTTAGCATAGTACCTAGCACATAGTAGGTCCTTAATAAATGCTTGTTCTTTTTCCCTTTATCCTTTCACATACCCTATGTTCCAGCCAAACAGGACTACTTATATTTCCCCAAGCTCAGCATTTCTTATCCCACTTTCAACATTTGGCCCAGGCTGTGTCCCATGACTGGAATGGACTCTTCTCTCATCTCAGCCTCTTGGAATCATTTTTTTCCCCACAAGTCTCAGCCCAGATTCCAGGTTCCTCTTCAAAGCCTTCTTTAAGCTTCTCATTTGTGAGTCTTCTCCCTTCTCAAACCATGATGTATTTCAGTATCTGTGTACCTTTTGTGCCCTAAGTGAGAGCAGTGACTATTTCATTCTCTGTTTTCACTCCCCCATCTCATCTAGTACCAATGCCTTGCCCATAGAAGGGGTTTAGTAGATGTTTATTGAATAGAGTTAAATTGAATAAGGAAAATGAGGAAGCTTAGTAATACCATTCTTGCTAATACAGCCAATTATTGTCTTGCTAGAGATAGATTAAAAGCTAAACAGCAGTCTCCTATGAAATCTTTGCAAACTAATAGGTGATTTTGGAACCACAGCCTAATCCCTGATAAACCTAGGAAGATTCAGATGATTTAGCCCTACTCAAACCTGGGGTAAAATCGAAGGTTGAAGATTAGTGAGAAAAGTATTTAATTACACTAAGTTCTTCTATTTCTTTAAAGATTATTTTAAGCACAGTGCCTTTAATGTGTGTCATTAGTAGTTTGAAATAAAAAGCTCCCATTATGATTTTTAAGCTATAAATTGGAATGCAAAGTCATGGTGACTCAGTTAACCATGTCTATGGAAACATCGACTATTCACATCATATTTTCTCTCTCTAGTAGTAACCTACTTAAATTGCAGACAGAGTATCTAGAAGGAAAGAATCTGACCAATACTTGGCTTAAAATCGATAATGTGATAAAGACCATCAATTATTTAGTACTTTAGTTCCAGGCACTTGAGTAAAAATAAATAGGATTGGCAAAATGAACTACAACTTTATTCTTTTCCTAATCAGATCAATTCTTGATTATTCTTATAATGATCCAGGCCTTGTCATACTTTGGGTCATTTTATTTCTCATTAGCAATTTTCCTGCTTATCCATATTGCTAATGAAAGATAGGGTGTGTTGAGGACAACCAACATTCTGATTTAAATCAGTAGTCTAGATCTTCTGCACAATCTATTTATCCGTGGTATTTCTGTTCTCTCTTAATACTAATAATTTGAAATTGGCTATATTAATAAATTATTTCACAGATGCTCTATCTTCTCCTTCCCACACACCAAAATATCACATTCAACAAAATTTGGTTCCTGTGAGAAACATAATACCTTATGACTTTAGTAGAAATTATGAGAGTTAACTGAGGATAAAAATCAAGTCTACTTCAGCCAAATGCAACTTCTCCTGAACATGCCTTCTGCTTTTCCACCTCCACACATTGGCTCATGATGGAATTCCCTCCCCACTCTCTGCAGCCTGCTCTGTGAAGCCTTTCCTAGCTACCTTCAAAGAGAATTCTCTGCCCAGTGAACTTCTTTGGCATACAGGCCTCACCACTGTTATTCATTTACATAGAAATATGCATTAAACTGGAACTGTTCACTAAATTCAGCAAGTCTTTTACTACAAGTGCCTGCCATGGCAAAAGGTTGTCCTTGGTACACACATGTGTATGAGGATACAAAGGCAGGAATGAGATAGTCCCTGACCTTAAGAGACTCCCATTCTATTGGGAAGATACAACATGGATAAGTAAAAACCTGTTTCTTTGGGGAATGGAAGAAAACATCTGAGGCTATCAAAGGAAGTCTTCCCAGAAGAGGAAGGATAGAACTGTCAAATGTTTCACAAAATTGCTTGTAGATGCCATGCTAATCTTCTGTCTTGTTCTCATTTCATGTTTATGTCTCTTCTCCACTAATTGAATAGAAATAAGGACTGTGTCTTAAGCTTTATTTTCTCCACTAGCACTTTATAGGTATAGTAGGTTTTCAATAAATGTTTGATTAACTATTCAAATATAAAAACCATAAATCTTGAGTTGGAATACCATGCTGTGTTGCCTTCAGCATCTAACTTACAGGACCAAAGTTCCTCTCCTTGGCCACCTTCACCTTTCGTGTGTTGTTTCCACTCATAGAATGTTAAGCTCTTTGAAAGGAGGAACTGAATGTGCATGCCCAGTACTTAGCTCAGTGCTTGATGCTTTTTCATTCATGCATGTATGAATACATATAAGGGAATTTATTCATCTGCAGTACCCATCTAGGCTCCTTTCCCCGCCCATCCCCCGTACAAGCAGATTGGATCTCCAGAGAGTAGCTAACTACTATGCCTCCTCAGTTTTCTAGCAGTAACCCTCAAGGATTATGGCTTCTTACTATCTCCCAATAACATTCCACAGCCAGTTTACATCCATTGGTTTTTATAAAAAAAAATATTTATTAAGGAGGTATAGCAAGGACAGAAGTAAAAAAATATCCCCCAAACCACAGGTGCACCCTCCCCCTATACACCTACTCAATTACAGAGTGGAATCAAGTTTAAAGTGGTTGGTACAAAACATTTCCTACAAACATGAGAGTTCATTGTGCCTCCTGCAAACACATGAGATCTCTGAAGGAAGTCAACTCAAACCTGAAGGACAAAGGTATGGAGTCCTATGTTTAGGGACTGCTTCGGGCCAAGAAATATCTGAGGTCTCTTGGTCCTGGTACTCCTCTCCTCCCTTTGAAGAGTTGCCACCAAGTTCACTTATGGGGGTTGAATCAATGATGAATGTCCCTCCCCGCACACCTAGACCAGCTCCCTGCAAGATACATGTCTCAGCTACCAGGACAATCTACTGCTGGGTCAAGCTGGTCAGTTCTCAGGGTCAGCTACTCACCAAGACTTGGCTACTACTATAACTGGCTCTGGTGGATTCCATCACCAACTCTGATTATTAAGGGGACTCTCAATGGCTGTACTGACCCTGAGAAGCTCAAACAGTTGTAACCTCTTCCATTCTGTCTCCTGACACCCACTCACCAAAGATCAGGAGAAAAACATGCAGAAGCATCAAGCACCTATACTCAGGGATACATGGAGTCCAAGTGGGGAGATAAAGAAACAGCTGCTGTTTCTCACACCACCTGGAGGCTCCCCTCACCTGAAAACCACTAGGGAAGATA
Source organism: Phascolarctos cinereus (assembly GCF_003287225.1). Taxonomy (NCBI): domain Eukaryota; kingdom Metazoa; phylum Chordata; class Mammalia; order Diprotodontia; family Phascolarctidae; genus Phascolarctos; species Phascolarctos cinereus. The sequence continues at coordinate 107,414,441 of NW_027556402.1, read as the reverse complement.
AGAAGAGATCACCCACTTGAACCCTCTGTTGCCACCCTCAGTTTTCATTCAGTCTCTCCCATGTCATTAGTCCTTCCAGGTTTCTACCCAACCACAAGACAAGACTCTTCTTCACCCCACAACATGAGCCCTTCAGTTGCTCAGAGATGAAAGAAGGCTCACTAAGCCTCCATGTGTCAGACTGAAACCAGACAGGAATATTGCACATGCTCTCAGGACTGGACCCTCATTGGCTAGTCCCTCCGTTTCACTTGACAACATGCACGGCACTCAAGAGCAGCAAGTACTTGGGAAAGGAAAAAAACATGTATCTATAAATCAAAGCAAGGGAGGCAGAAAGAAGGATAAAAACCTGGACCAAAGTCATTCTCCTGAAGGACTAAGTTTGCAATGGCCTATATATAGCAGACGTGTCAAACTCACAGGCCACGAAACTCCCCGATTAAAATGTATTTGGGAAATGCTTAACAAAAATAAATGAAAATACAGCAAACATAGATAATGTTAATTTGTGGTTTTCTAAGTTAATATGTGGTTTCTATTTGAGTTTGAAACTGCTGCTCTATGGGGTACAATATGTTCTCCAATGAGTGAGCCCTCCAGAGGTTGGGATTCATATCAGGTGATGACAAGTGATGCCAAGGTTACAACTACTGAGAGGATGTAGACCTGAGGAAGCCCCATGATCAACCACAGAAAAAGGTCTCAGTGGAGACATGTCCTCCGTGATACCAACCTGCACAGTACAAACCTGGCCATATCATATACCTGCTCAAGGAGTTCCTACAGCTCTCAGTTGCCACTAAGATAAAATACAAACATGTCTGTTTAGCATGTAAACCCCTGCCAGGTCTAGCTTACTTTTGTTTTCTGTCCCTAATGCACGGCGCAATTTGACACATAATTTTCAAGACACAGCAGTCAATGACTATAGTAATCTATTATGTGGCAAACTCAAAGACTTCAGCTTCTGGGATAAAAGCCCACTCTTTGGAAAAAAAACTGCTGGGAAAACTGGAAAAGAATATGGCAGAAACTAGAAATTGATCAAAATCTCACACCATATACCAAAATAAAGTCAAAATGGGTTCATGATTTAGATAAAGGCTGATACTACAAGCAAACTGGGAGAGCAAGGAATAGTTTACCTATCAGATTTATGGAAACAGAAGAATTCATGACCAAACAGAGACAGAGAACATTACAAAAAGCAAAATGGATAACTTGATTACATTAAATTGAAAAGTTTTTGCACAAACAAAGCCAACGCAACTAAGATTAAAGAAGGTAGAAAATCGGGAAAGAATTTTTACAAACAGTCACTCTGATAAGAACCTCATTTCTAAAATATATAGTGAATTAAGTCAAATTTATAAAAATACAAGTCATTCCCCAATTGATAAATGGTCAAAGGATATGAACAGGCAATTCTCAGATGAAGAAATTAAAGCCATCTATAGTCACGTGAAAAAATGCTCTAAATCACTATTGATTAGAGAAATGCAAATCAAAACAGCTCTGAGGTACCACATCACACCTATCAGATGGGCCAAAGTGACAAAACAAGAAAATGATAAATGTTGGAGATCTGGGAAAATTGAAACACTAATGCATTTTTGGTGGAGTTGTGAAATGATCCAACCATTTTGGAGAGCAATTCGGAACTATGCCCAAAGGGCTATAAAAATGTGCATACCCTTTGACCCAGCAATAGGACTTCTAGAGATATATCCCAAAGAGATCATACAAATGGAAAATGGACCCTCATGTACAAAAATACTTATAGCAGCTTTTTTTTGTGGTAGCATAGAATTGGAAATGGAGAGGATGCCCATCAATTGGGGAATGGCTGAACAAGTTGTGGTATACAAACATAATGAAATACTATTGTGCTATAAAAAATGATGAACAGACTGACTTCTGGAAAGACTTGTATGGTCTGATGCTGAGTGAAATGTGCAGAACCAAGAGAACATTGTACATAATAACAGCCATGTTGTGCGATGACTAATATTGATAAACTTAACCCTTCCCAGCAATACAAGGATCTAAGACATCTGCAAAGGCCTCGTGATGGAAAATGCTGTCCACATCCAAAGAAAGAACTATAGAGTTTGAATGCAGATTGAAGCATGCTATTTGCTTTTTTTTTCTGTTGAGTTTTGTTTCCTCTTTCTGGTGGTTCCTGCTATTGGTTCTAATTCTTTCTTACAACATCACTAATGTGAAAATATGTTTAATAAAGAATGTATATGTATAGCCTATATCAGATTGTGTGTCATCTTAGGGAGGGTGGTGGGGAGGAAGGAGGAGAAAAATGTAAAACTCAAAAGCATATGGAAGTGATTGTTGATAAATCAAAATTAATTAATTAAAAATAAGTACTTAATAAATGTTTGTTTTATGAATGAATGAAGATACTAAAATTAACAATGGATTGGAGAGGAAGAGGCTAGCAGCAGGGAGAACAGTTAGGAGACAATTATCATAACCTAGGCAACAGGTAGAGAGGTTTTGAACTAGAATGGTGGCAATGTAAGAGGAAAAGAGCCAGATGCAAGAGAGTGAGTAAAAATATATAATTTGGATACTAGTAGAGTAACGGAAAGTTATCAATAATGAGTTAGAGTTGATAGTGAGGATGGGGCGTAGTGACTAGTACTAGTAGCAGAGGAAGCAACGTGGTGCAATGGAAATAATGCTGGATTTAAGTCAGAAGACCTGGGCTCTTGCCACTACTTTCCTTTACTTCCAAGTGGCATGACTTTGGGCAAGTTATTTGACCTCTGCTTCCTCATGTGGATGAGATAACCTCTAAGCTCTAAACTTCATAATACCATGATCCACCATACCTGTTCAGATTGATTTCATTTTCCTCCCCCACACACCATATCTACTAGACAGACAGATGTTCCCAGTATTCAACTTTCTTTCTTTCACCTTTTTTGCATCTCCATTTTATATGAGGCTATCCTCCATGCCAAGAATGTACTCCAACTTCATCTTCCCCCGTCCGAATCCTTTATCAGACAGCTAAACAGAACAGTGGATAGAGCAGAGCATTTGAAATAGTGAAGACCTCAATTCAAATCTTGACTTGGACAATTACTAGTTGTGTGATCCTGGGTAAGTCACTTAACCTTTGTCTACCTCATCTGTAAAAATGAGGGTAATGATAGTACCTATATCCCATAGTTGTTGTGAAGTTAGAATGAGATAATTTGTAAAGCACTTTGCAAACCTCAAAGTACCATATAAATGCTAGCTATTATTGTTTTTATAGTTATTATCATCTTCTTTCAAGGCTCAGCTCTGGTGCTACCTTCTCTGGAAAGCTTTCTCATTTGATATCTACCTCCTACCCACCGGTAGTTACCGTCTCACAAGTAAAATGTAAGCTTCTTGTTCCATTTGGTTTTTGTCTTTGCATGCTTCGTGCCTTGCACAGTGCCTAGAACACAGTTTTTGTTGTTCTTGTTAAGTCATGCAGCTGTGTCTGACTTTTTGTGGCCATACATGGACCGTACTGTCCATGATGTTTTACTGACAAAGATTCTTCTCCAGTAGATTAAGGCAAGCAGAAGTTAAGTGACTTTCTTGGGGTCACATAGCTAGTATACTCATTTTACAGACAGGGAAACTGAGGCACAGAGCAGTTAAGTGACTTGTCCAGGCTCATGAAGCTAGTGAGGATCTGAGGTTGGATTTGAACTCAGGTCTCCCTGACTCCAGGCATAGAGCTCTATCCACTGAACCACCTCTGGAACATAGTAAGCTTTATTAAATGTTTATTGGATTGACAGTGCCCTGAATCCCTGCTCTTTGAAGTTCAGCATTAACTACATCGAACGCTGATGGTCTGGTAATATCTTTTTTAGTGTAATCCTAATGCACATGAAATCTCTGAGTCTCAAAAGAGGGATTCCCACCTCCTGCCACTATCTCCAGACAAACAGCTTCTCTCCTGACTGCTATGACCAACCATCTATTTTTTAACATTTTCTGAAGTCTCAAGACTCCTAACAGAATAGCAATTTCTTAACAACATAAATCTGACATTTCAATTATGACTGCTCACAAGGTGAATTATAGCTTTTCAAAATGTAACTTTCATATCACTTTATCTAGGGAGACGGTCTTATTATATCATTGGCAAATGTTCTAAAGTATTATTGTCTATGCTTTTACCAAGGCAGATCAAACAATCTGTTGATAGGAATCATGTAACTATGGAATCCTGGAATTAGGAGCAACCTGAAAGGTCCTCTAGTAGTACGGCCCATTCCCACTGACCAATTTAAAAAATAATCTTCAGAACTTCTACAATGTTATTCACTGATTTAATTGTTATTGGTTCCTTGATCTACCCCTACCCAGTTCCATGAATGCATACATCTTGTCCTCACTTTCTTTTATTAAATTTCCTTTTCTTATTCTTTGCTTCTGTTTTCCTTTATAGTTTCTTTAGGCTTAACCACATTTTGTCCTTTTCCATGATTTCCATTCAAGCCTAGATCACGTTGGGAGCCTCAGTTTTCTTAATTCAGTTATGCTATTGCTTAATCTTGTCTCCCTCTTTTTTTTCTTTATAAGGGCACTGTTGCATTATGAATGTCACAGTAAGTGAGGGAAAAAAAAAATACTGAGACAAGCTAAACCAATAAAAGTGCCCTTGATATACCTTGCAGAAATGATGGGACTTTACTTTTTCAGTATCAAGTACTAATCTAAGTCTGCCAAGTAGAAGAAATGGAAAAAGTTGAAAAGTGAAACTAAATGAAGAAGCTGAGACAGTCATCATTCCCTTCAATGCATCTCCAACAGTACTATTTATTCTATACCAGGTTATTAATCCCAAGAGAAACATTTTTTTAAAGCCATGCACTATTAATGTCATGTATAATCTGCCAGCTAGTGCTTCAAAAATCTCTGAAATTCAAAAACAATTCATGTTTTTTCTCACAAATAAAGAATAAAGAACTCATGTCCTACAGATGCTGATAATAGAAAAATACCTCTCTACTGATATTGAAATAAGTTAGATAGCAAGGGGACAATGTAATGGAATATTCACTCAGATTGCTGCTACTTCCTTTTAAGCAACAGTAAGATAGAAGAAAAACAATCCTCTCATCTCTCTCTCGCATAAAATTCACTGAAAAAAAGTTAAATAGAGAAAAAATATACATTCTACTTCCTAATTATTTTCAAAACAATTATTTCTCAAACACCAACTGATAGATGGATTTAATTCCAAAGTTAGAATCTTGAAAATGAAAAATTCCTAACCTTGGCACAAGTTCAAATATTGTGCTCTGCTCTAATGCACTGTTGCTCCAGCCAGCTTGCAAAAAGTAATACCACCTATCTTGACATCATTGTGGTAAATCACTGATACCAGTCCAGGAAGACTGAACTCAAAGAAACTTCTGTCTGAGAGAAAAGGTTCTATGTACTGAATTACCAGTCTGTCAGTACTCTGTCTGGTAATGCTACTGGTCTTGAAGGGTTCTTAATTTAAAATAAAGTCAGGTGTCCCTTTTGGGCCCTAAAAATTAGCTCCAAACCATTATTACAGAATCAACCAACATGGTAACACTGGTTAATGGCCTCCTGGCACAGTCTAATTACTCATTTTGTTTACTCAAGTAGAAATGCACCAGACAGCCTATGAATAGATAAAAACTGTGCTTTAGAAACTACACTCAAGAGGCTTGGTTTCAGGGTTGATAATACAGATAATTAGTACGACATTCAATAGCTAATGTTTCTAAGGGCCGCTAAATCCCCCTTTATGGTCAAAAGCAAACAACCTTGGCTTTGGGGTTGTAGAGGTTGGGGGGGTTGTCGCTGAAATCTGTCGTGTTGTTGAAACATCCTCAATTCCTCCAGCTGTTTTTGCTAACTCATGTTTAAAACATTCCTCTACACGAAATGTTTGAAATAAACATCTTGTATATACATCCACTGTATTTCCCAGTGGACCTAGCTTAGTACAAACGAATAAAATGAGGGGGTCATAAAACAGGAAATCCATTTCCATGGACCCAATTCAGTTGGTGAGTAATTGAATAGGTCCATTGTATAGTTGTCATAAATTAATTCTAGCTTAAATTCATAAAATACTTTACCTCTTGGAAAGCATTCGAGAATGACACACAAAAAATGGTTTTTTTCCCCTTCAATGAAGAAGGGATGTTCTGTGATCACAACAGTTATTACCTTCATCTATCTAAACTATAAACCTATCTTCCAGACTGCTTAGGAAAATTTGGAAGTCCTTTGAAGCTCAGCCATCCAAAGACTAAAGAGACTTTCTCTCTCATTGGTTTAAAGTACATTTCAGAACACTAGAAAAGTGTTCCAGGATATTAAATTAGAAGGATGACAGATTAGCTTTTCTTAACTGCCATAAGGTAGGGCACAATTTTTAATATCATGCTAATTTTTGAGTTGGAATCACAGAATCACAGAATTTCAGAGTTGGAAGAGACCTCATCATCCATCTAAGTCCAATCCATACCTACAAAAGAATCTCATCTACAACATACATTAAAGAAGACCACCAATGACAGAAGACCCTCTGAGTTCTGTGGCAGCCCATTCTCTTTTGGATAGCTTTAATTGTTAGGAAGTTTGTTTTTGTTTTTATTTTTTTCTGAACTCAAGCCCAAGTTTGCCTCTTTCTCATATACAACCGTTTTTCCTAGTTTTGTTCTCTGGAGCACTTAATACAGTGGTTGTCGTATAGTGAGTGTTTAATAAATGCTTATTGTTGACTTGACTTCACTAAATAACCCCAAGTCCTTCAACTGATTTGCAAATGCCTTGGACTCAAGGCCCTTCACCATTCCAGTTGCCCTCATCTGGAAGCTCTCCATCTCATCAATGTCTTCCCTAAAATGTAGTGTCCAGAATAGAATACAATTCTCCAAAAGTGGCCAGATAAGGGTAGAGTAGTGTGGAACTATGACCTCCTCATTTCTGGAAGCTCTGCTTCTCTTAAAATTCATTCCAAAAATACTTATACCAAACAAATAATTGCATTGGTCTCTAAAACTTTCCCATATCCTTACCTATAAACATGAAAGAGGGGAGATAGCTATTTTTTGTTTATTATTGGATACTTATCATGAGTTGGTGACAGTGAAGAACTTAGAAATGATATGTACATACCCTAGCCTCAATAACTTTGCATTCTAAAACAGATATCAAATATGTTCTGTTTTCTATTTATGTTAACATTTTTTAAACCTCTCCATTACATGATTCAGCAAGCAACCAATATTTACTGAACAACCCCCAGGGTAGACAGTATCGTAATATGATTTCCATTAAGACCTAAACTATGGTATCAGGCAAGACATTGAGCTCAACATATGGTTGTATCACCTGCAATCTGGATACCATACTACAGATCTAATTTCACCACTATCAACAAATATTTACTTAAGGCTCACAAAGGGCTTAGCACTGTATTTGAGTCTACCTTCATCAGTCTTTCTAGAATTTCACTGGAGCTGACACAATTAAAATAGAGTAGATTTCAGTGAGCTGTTTCAAAACCATAGCTGGTGTGGAAATGATTTATCAAGGACCAAAAGTAAGCAAAAGGAAGTTACTTCTTTGAAAATGGGGTCACTTTATGAGCTACATTTTGCAAAGCCTATGCTTCAAGATGCTGTTGATTTCACCCTAACCTAGACACTTTGCAAGAAAGGAAAGTAGGATGCTTTGACTGTCAAACAGTGGCATCACCCAAGGGATTATGTCCAATTCAGGGAACCAAATTTAAAGAAGGACAGTGACAAACTGGAGGCGACCCAAAGGAAAGAAACCAGGATGACAAAGAAACTCAAGACCAGAAGTATCAGCTGAAGGAACTGAAGGTACCTGGTCTAGAGAAGAGAAGGCTGAAGGGGGAACATGTTAACTATTTTTAAATTAAAAGAGGGATCAGATCTAGAGCTGAAAGGGATGTCCGTTGTCGTGTAGTTCAGTAGTTTCATTTTACAAATGAGGAAACACAGAAATTAAGTGATTTGCCTGAAATCACACAGGTGTTAGGACCCATCTCCAGAGCAGTCTCTTCAATGTAATATATCACTTTTTCCCTTTTAGACTTGTTTTGCTTGATACCAGAGGACAGAACAAGGAACAAAGGGGCAGGCATGGCAGAGACCAGTTTGGATCTGAGGCAAGGAAAAACTTTCTAAAAATTAGAACTCTCTAAAAATGGAATGGCTTCTCAGTGACTACTGACTCATCCAAGTAGGGGCTGAATGACTATTTCTTGTGTATGTGATAACAGGGATTCTTGTCCATGTATGAGATTGACTAGGTGGCCTCTGAATTTCTTTCCTGGTTTCTGGTACTGATATTGGGATTTTTTTGTTTGTTTGTTTTTTGTGTTGTTTGTTTATTTTTTTTGTTTTTGTTTTTGGGAAAGGCCTAAATCTCTTTTTCTTCATCTCACTATTTATCAACTTAAAAATTTATCACTTTTAATATCATTGGGTCACAAATTTGTAGTTGGAAGGAGCCTCAGAGTTCATCTAGTTCAACCCTTTCATTTTACAGATGAAGAAACTGAGGCCCAGAGAGGATCTTGCCATTAAATATCATACCTTTAATGAGTAACAGAGTGGAATTTTTTTTCACTTCAAATATAACAAATTTTCTTCCCATTATGCCACTCTATCCCAGAGTATAAATTTTCATCCTAGTTGGAAAAAAAACGTTTTTCTGTTTAGAACTCAGTACAATGGAACTATTTGGCACATTTTCCCAAAGAAGATGGGCCATCAAATGTGAGGCAAAATATACTTTCCAATGAGAAAACACTTGTGCTCTTGGAAAATATCTATTAACACGAGCAGTAGGGAAGCATATAAGAAAGATGGTATTTTCTATTTGCATTCTTTTGCAGACTAGAAAAGGAATATAAAGTAATCCAAGGCTCAACATAAATTCTAACACCCCCAAATTGTGTCAGATACTATAATGAGACTCCTAGTCTTGTGAAAAAGAGAAAAAAATGTGATTCCAAAGAAAAAGTTCATATTGTCCAATTCTGCTTTTCCATGTAAGAAGCAAATATATATGCTTCAGGAGATGAAGCTACCAAAAACCTATGCAAATTGCCATTTTTCCATAGTTTAAAGCACCTGTGCCCTCATAAACCACTAACTACATACCCTGGTTCCACAATAGATCATTCATTATCTTGCATTATATTATTCCCGTTCCACAATCAAAAAAACAATGCCATTACTGGAAAATGCACATGATATTATAAATAATCATGGCAAAAGAGCAATGGAGGTAACAAACTGAAATGCAAAATTCTGTGAATAAATGATGGACTTATTCACGAGGAGGAAGACAGCACATCTGAGCCACAGAAACAAAGGGGAAGCAAAGTCACAACTTGAACATGTCCAGACCGATACCATCTACCTTATGTGCTAGTTTGAGCTGTAGTAGGGACAGCAAAATTATCTCTTGCCAAATATATGACCAGGAGCGAGCCAGTTCATTTCTTCCCCTGTAAAATGGAGGTGATGCCGATTAAGTACCTACCCTCGTAGGGTTATTGTGAAACTGAAATGAGAGAAGGTGTGCGAACGCCTTTGTGAACTTTAAAGCAATATAGAAAGATCAGCTATTATTGTGAGCAAGATAAGTTGTGAGTTGGGAAGGCAGGATGAGACCAATTTATGAAAGGACTTGATTGGCAAGATGACACCATATAGATTCTTGAACACAAGAAGCATGTAACAAAAGCAGTACTAAAGGAAGATTAATTTGTCATCAGTGTGCCCAATGGATTAAAGAAGCTAAAAGCAGAGAAGCAGTTTGAAAACTAGACACGCAGCAGCAATACTAAGGCTGCAACCATGGGATCTTTGAAAGGATACAGATGAGTTAATTTTCCTTGTTTGTTTGTTTCTTTCTTTTAGTACAAAGACCCAAGCTTACTCTTTTAAGGATCAGTATTACAGTAGTGCTACAGGGAATTCAGTGTTATTATGATGTCCTACTGCAATATCCAGGGAGGCAGAATGATGATGTGGGAAACAAAAACGTGATTTCAAATCTTACATTTGACACTGCCTGTATCTCCTCCAACATTTACTATTTGCGCAGGAGGGTACTTTCTATCAATTTCATGGTGTTTCTATGTATTACTCTGTAGCTGTAACTTAAGAACATCATTGTGAAAATTTTGGAGGATCCATGAGAAGACAAGCAAACTAGTGCATTGTTCGTAGAATTGTGAATAGATTCAACTCTGAAAATTATCTCTGTGCCAGAAAGATGAATCAATTTCATAATTTTTACCATGATAGATCACACTGGGAATATTGCCCAAGGATAGCAGAATCAGAAGAAAAGTTCTTGCATTTTATTTACCAAAATATTCATAAGCACCCCATTTTGTCATAACAAAAAAAAACTGGAAGCAAAGTGGCTGCTCGTTGATTGGCCGATGGACTATTGTACCCCCCAAAAAAGGATAGAAATCTAGGGAAATTATCGTGTATGAACCAATAAAGAGCAAAGGAAGCATACTCAAGAAAATACACACAATGACCATGATAATATAAAGGAAAACGACCCTAAAATACACAGGTAATTGAACAAATGAGATGATCAGTCCTGACTGCAAAAAATTGATGATGAGACATCCATGTCTCAGTGGCGGAGTAGATTACATGTATAGAGAGAAGCATACATTATCAGGCATGGTCAATGTGTCAGCCGGTCTTCTTAACTGTAAATAATAAGAATGACAACAGCTAACATTTATATAGTACCTTCTATGTGCCAGGTGCTATACTAAGGTAGGTGCTATTATTATTCCCATTTTAGAAAAGAGGAAACTAAGGCAAACAGAGATTAAATAACTTGTCCAGATTCTCACAGGTAGCAAGTGTCTGAGGCTGAATTTGAACTCAGACCTTCCTGATGTCAGGCCTAGAGTTCTATTCATTGTGCCAACTGGCTGTTTTCATTAATTATTTCTTTATTATATGGGGGTTTTCCATTGGGGAGTACAATAAGAAAAATATCTTAACCTCTCCCCCCATGCAATTTAGAATAGTTTTTTCACTCAGAGGTACCAACTCCTTCCTCAAGACTTGGTTGGTTCAGTGGACTGAGGATTCAGATCATTAGTGTCACTTCCTCATCATCTGAATACAAAGCAGCCATGAGTGGCTCCAATGGCTCTCCCAATCATTGGCCGGCAAATTGTCCATAGGAACTTCACTCAACTGATTCCATTTAAAGTGTCCTCAATGTCCATCCTTAAATATTCTTCTACTGCTATGACTAAATAGATCACTTTTCGTTAACTGCTTATGAGCATCTCATTTTTTCCCCAATATCAAACCTAATCTACCAGAGGACTGCCTGAATCAGACCTACTCTAGAACAAGGACTTACTAAGAATTAAAAAATTAATAAAATGTTTTTTCTCAACCAGCAACAACAACAACAACAACAAATCAGTTTTGCATATATAAAAGAGTACCTTATAGGGAATGGTAGAAAATCAAGTCACTGACCAACATGGTATATCTGCTTGATTTCCCCTAAGGCGGTCCAGCCTGGACAATGAACATGTTATTCAAATAAAAATAACTCATATTTTTTATTATTTTTTCCCATTGTATCCACAGCCTTAGTGTTTCCATCTATGCCCAGGGGTACCCTGCTGGGTGTAGTATCCTGACAAGACACAGCATGGATGCCATTAAAAGAATGACCTTTCTCTCCAAAACCGCAGCAAAGTAATGAAGAAATTATCATTCTTGTCAAATGGAAGATCCATTTCCTCTGATGGAAAGAAAAAAATTGTTATTATTTCAGAGCATTTAGGAGTGATGATTTTTTACAATTGATTGGTATACTTTATGGCATGCTCAACCTTCCAACTCTACATGAAGGTATATGAGTGGTGAGAGACCTACAAAATCATAAAACTAATGATCTGACCAACAATTTGGTTTTAAAGCATGGAAAGTAAAATGTATAACATTTTACTGATTTTGATGCTATCTATACACCCCCCCACATACACAGTGTAAATAAGAATTGTAAAAAAATGATGGTTCAGTGCTCCTCATTTGCATTAATACATTCATTAGCATTTATATGAGGCCTCACTGCCATCCCCCAAAATGTCTTTCCTTTTTACTGACTGCCTTCATGGCCATAGTCTACCAAGCAGAAACGAAGCCACAAACCAAGACCCGTTTACACTCCTCTACATATCCCATCTGTCTTCAGCAGATATCCTATATGCTTTCTCACACTTTTAGAAAATGATTCTCTCTTTAAAAATAAGGCATTTTCTTCTTGCTAAAAACATATGCAAACAAAATCATTAAGAAATACATTTCTACAATTATAGTACCATTGATTTCTAAAACAGTAATAGAGCTTTGAAGATAAAAGCTGTAACTAGCATGGAGTGAATAGGGTATGATTTCAGGGGGCTGATGTTGAGAGAGAACCACTGGACAGTTGTTCCCTATGAAGCTTAGGGGCTTACTTCCTTTTTATGGTAAGCTTTAGTTATAATAATAGCTAGCATTTATCTGGCACTTAAGGGTTTGAAAAGTTTATACACACATACATATACATATATATGTGTGTACATATATATGCATGTAAATACATGTATAGACATACTATACATATATATGTCTCTATGTGTATATATTTAATGTTATTTATATATTGTATACATATAATCTCATTGGAGCCTTACAACTACTCTAAGAGGCAGAACACATGAATATTATTATCCCCTTGTACAGATGAGGCTCAGAAAAATCTCAAATTGACCTGCCCAGGGTTATACAGCTACCACATGTCAGAGGTAGGACATGAACCCATGTCTTCCTGACACCATGTTACTTCGTCTTCTCTATACAACCTTCCCTGACCCCTCCAACTCCAAATTCTCTCATCTGATCTCTTGCATTTCATATCCCTCTTATGTTCTTTCCTATTGCCTAATCTGTGTTCTAGAAAGAGCGGGTTTGCTGCTGGTCACATCTATGTAGTAAAGACAAGAACTTGACTAAACAAGAAGAAAACAATGACATTACCCTCTGAGCTTAATTTCTTTTTGAACTTTCCCATTCTTGAGTTGAAAAACCATCCCCCACCTGATTCTAAGACAATTTGTCAATATGTTTCAACAGTAGTCTCTTATAGATCTTGGTTGAGAACAGTTGAGCAATTAGAAATTTAACAGGGAACTATATGAATTTCTAACCTAAAGTCAGAACAAGTCTCTGACAGAGATTTAACCCTTGGTGTCTTTAAGACCAATTTTGAGAGGAAAAGTCCATATCAGTCAAAGCTCAGAGACAGAAGGGTCTCCTTACATGAGAAAGCTATTAAAGGTATCTTTATTTCCAAGTCTAATGACAAAATAAATTAGGTCATTTTTGTCTTTCTAAAAGAGCTGTAGCAGAAAACCATCTAGGCATTAAATCAAAAGGAAAAATGGTGGAGCCTCTTCTTCCTCTGAGAAAGAAGGTACAGCCCAGCTTAGGAGCCCAAATGAACCAGAGAGGCTTCTACAGCTGGAAACAGAGAGTCTCTATAGCTTTGGGAAAGTGGAAATGTACCTGACAGCTACCAGAGGACCAGGAGAACAATGTCAAGAAACAACTACCCGAGGCTACCAGGGAACGACATTTCGTAGAGACTACACACCTGAAATAGACTACATATACAGCAAAAATTTCTTGCCACACAAGACTCAAGGGGAGCAAGCATTGTTTTCAGTTGTGTCATGATCCCATTTGGAGTTTTCTTTGTGAAGATACTGGGGTGGTTTTCCATTTCCTTCTCCAGCTCATTTTAGAGATGAGGAAACTGAGGCAACCAGGGTGAAGTGACTTGCCCAGGGTCACACAGCTAGTAAATGTCTGAGGCCAGATTTGAATCCAGGGAGATGAGTCTTTCTGACTCCAGGACTGGTGCTTTATCCACTACACCACCTAGCTTTTCCTCATCACTACTAACTTATATGCTTTGTCTCCTAGAGTAAAGGGAGTTCAAGGCATATCTTTCTTTGATATTTGTATCCTTGATATTGAGAACAGTGCTTGGCACATAGTAAGTAAATAATAAATACTTTCCATTTTTTCATTCATTATTCAGCATCTTTGACAACCGACTATAGATGAAAACTGATTAAACATTGACCCCCAAGAAATGGGTAGGGAAGCCCTCCTACAGACCTCATGCTGTGACTTCAGGATGAATCATTTAGGTTTCTTTCAGCCTCATGCTACCTCGTCTTCTCCTTCATACTCACACATACGCCTTTATTCATAAGAGTCAAAGAACTAGGCATATACACAAATTTCACATCTCAGGGCCAAAAAGAACTTAAATCAATTTATGAAGAATTTGAGCTACAAATAAAAATATTAATAACAAGTCCAAAAATAACAAAACAATATTCCCGACACAAACTCCTCAGGCAAAACCAACATTGGAGATGCCCCACTCCCACACTAGCTCCAGTCTGATTTCACCTCACTCTCCTTCATGTCCACAAAATTACAGCTATAGTAGACAACCAGAAGTTCTCTGAACACAACACACTGTCTCCAGTCTATGTGCTTCAATAGGAACCACTCTTGCCCCATCTTCTCCTGGAAAACGCCTTCTCTTCCTTTAAGATTCAGTTCTGGTGCCACTGCTATCAAATTTTCCCTTTTCTAGTCCTCCCATATGCATGAAAGGGTTCTCTCTCTCCTCAGATTTTGCTAAAGAACTTTGCTTGACTTTCTCCTTACCTTCCATTACACTCTACCTCATACTTTCTGTGTGCTCATGTTATTTATGTTATAATCTCCATGAGGAAGGGGGGGGGAATATCATTTTTTTTTCTTTCTACCCCCAGTAGCTAAGACAGTGCCTCTCTCATAATAATTAAGTAATTAATTTTTAAAATTAAAAAATATTTATTGAATTAAGTTGAATCAAATTGAATTGAGGTGATCTTTTTTTTTCATTTAGAGGTTCTTTTAAAGGTTATCAAAGGACCTGAGCTTTGGCGGGAGAGGGGAAAGTAACAAGCATTTATTAAGTGCCTACTATGTGCTGGGCACTATGCTAAAAACTTTACAAATACTATCTCATTTAATCCTCAGAACAACTCTGGGAGGTAAGTGCTATTGTTAAACTCATTTTGTAGTTGAGAACCGGAGGTAAACAGAGGTTAAGCAACTTTGCCCAGGGTCACACAACTGGGAAGTGTCTGAGGGTAGGTTTGAAGTGGGTCTTCTTGACTCTAAGCAAAGCACTCTATGCACTGCACCACCCAGCTACTATAGGAAAGCAAAAGGGAAAAAGGCTGTAAGTTATTCTCCATCCTTGGAAGTCTTTAAGTGATGTTAAATGGCTACTTTAATTCAATTTGACATGTATTTATCACCTACTAAGTACAAGACATTAAAAATACAAAAACAAAAATGTAATACTACCCTCAAGAAGTTTTTATTCTACTGGGAATTGGGTTTTAGGGAGGAGAAAAATAATATGTACATGCATAAGTATATATAGATTAAATGCAATATAATTTCAGAGATGGAAGGGGGAGCATTAACAACTATAGAAGCGATGAACTGGATAGTTTCTGACATTCCTCTGATTTTGTAACTATGGTTCTTGAAGGTTGTGATGTCCTTAGTCTGGTAAAAATACTGATGAGATAGATGGTAGGTATGCCAAATTTATCTTCAAGCATTCCTTAGCCATGGGACAATTTCCTCTGCATTTTAACTGAGTCCAGGAAAGGAAAGCTAGCCATAATACCTTCAATAAAGGAAGTATTTGGAAAAAGACAAATTACAAAACACATTTTTTTTCTTTTAATCAGTAGTTTCCTGAGTTTTTCAAGAACTTTCTAACTACCAGAGACTTCCTCAATCACACTTAGAAGGCTTTTTAAAGAATTGGGGATGTTTTATTTTGGAGAATTATATCCTTTTTTTTTGAAAACTGCAGTAACTCAACTGTAGAGAAAGTTTAAAAATTGCAAAGATTTATCTTTATAATTCCCCAATACCTTCAATATTCACACGCTTGTTAAAAAATCTAATCTCTCCAGTTCAAATAAAGAGAGCTGAAAATTAGTTATCAGTGGTGGTTTCCAAAACCTCTTTATCTTTTGACATAGCATTTGAGATGAAATATGAAAGAAATAACTCTGGAAGACACAGGATGTTTGTTTTCACATTTTAAACAAATGTAAAACAATAATTAAAAAAAAAACTGTGTTGCTTGGTACATTTATGTCACCAGACTCACCTTTTTCATCTTCCTTGACAAAAGGCATGTTATAGATAACAGGGCTTGAGAGCAAACTTTGTGAAGTTGGTGCAACCGTTGCATCAAAAAATCTGCTTCCAAAATAGAAAGTTGGATGTGTAAGTGAATAAATATTCCTAATTTCTTTTATTCCAAATCTACCACTTATATCTTAGAGGGTTACACATGGAATGCAGTAATATAACAACTCAGTCAAAACCTCAGTAACAATTATTGTCTCAGGATACTGAGAATCAGAGAAAAATTTTCACTCACTGACCACACTCAATTTGTAATAACCAGAGATCAGTCATGAAAAAAAACCATCTCACATCCATCTGAGAGGCATGGAATGGCAGATAGAAAGCAAAATCACAATTTGATTAGCTTCATCTAGAAGGACTGGAACACTAGAAGTTCTCTCTGAAGCATCCATTAGCATAACAACTGTCCAACCAGTCCTTTTTACCCTCCCACAAGTGCAATAAGGGTGTTACTGAAGGCAATGGATTGGAAGTGGTCACAAGGCCTTTTATACTACTTGAATATTGCAAGGATCTGTGATTTTGTCAGTATAGATAACTCCAGTGTGGTCATTTCTTTCACCAATGTAGATTATAACCCAAAACCTGATGGTTTTTAGTAGATAAATCCTATAAATGTATTTAAGGCATATACAGGTTAAGTGATTTGCCTGTGATATCATTGCTTGTAAGCGTCCTAAGTACAATTTGAACTGAAGTTTTAATGATTCCAGGCCTCGAACTCTCTCCACCACACTGAACTGCCGTGCATATATTGGTTCCTCAAAGTTTATTGATATAGAAATCAAAGTTGGTCTTATAAAATTTTACTTGGAGAATCTATAATTTGATCATATGCCACTGAGAAGAGGGTTGGGACACATGAGCTACTAAGTATCATGGTTTGCCATGGCCACCAAGAAAAATCTTGAGAACAGATATTACCTCATTTTTGTCTGTGCATCCTCAGCACCTTTGTACATGCAGGGACTTCATGATTTTTATCTGAATTGAACTGTGAAAGAATTTATCACCTAGTAGACAAACTGCTGATAAGAAGCCTCATTGAACTTGGCTAGGCAGGTCCTCGGAAAGCTGACTTAGGCTACCACTGAAACGAACTAAACCTTTATATCTTGAGTCCTTGATATACAAATGCTACTGAAATTAGGCTGGGCTGTCCTTATTTGTAAATAAAAGCCGAAAATTCTGTGCAGAGGAAGAACTCATATTTGTAGGGTCTAAATTAATGACTTTCTATTATATTTCTCCATAAAACACTCTGCTGTCCTTTGAAGGAAATTCTATTTATAATACTTATAACATTTTTTTTCTGAATTGATCTGTCTAAAACTCGTAGAGTAACACAGTCTCCTCATTAATCATTTTCCAACTGAATCCTCAGGTGATATCGATAGCCCCACACATACAACCTGCCCAAATTGTTTATAATTCAACAGCAGAAAGATACCTGCCAGGGAATAAATGTGAATGTTAATTTCTTCAGTCTCCTTTCCCAGATCTAATTTCTGAATGGTTTTCCCATCCTTTCTGCTTAATATCTCGACTAAACATTCCCTTGTTTTATTTGGTTTGATTTGGTTAGCTTCCCCTACTTCTGATAGAAATTTGATTAAGTAGCCATGTCTTCAATTACTTAGTGAATCATATTGCTATAAAAATCTTTCCCCGATGATATTTGATCTCCATAGTTGGACAAAGATTTGTCTGTAAACCTGGATTGGAATGTCTCAGAATATTTATTCCTCTCTTTATCTACATTCCTATAGTTCTTAGTTTGTATCTCCTATATGGCATTTCATCTAAGTCTATAAATAGCTATTAAATTATAAACTCCCTGAGGACAGGATCTTCTTATTCATATATGTCTCCCCCACAGAGTCTATCATAGCGTTTTTGCATAAAGGATTCACTCAGTAGACGTTAGCTGAGTGAATTATTGAATTTAATCAGGGACCACATGGAGTTGAGTCAGTGGGGGGTTCTCATACAACAATTATATTAAATAGTTCCAGACACCCTGCAATTTTCAATAGGCTGCTTAACGAATCTCACACCCAATCACAGTACAAAGTGCAGAAAACAGACACCCTGATGAAATAGAGGTGACACCTCCCATAGTAAAAGTTATAGCCATTTTCTCCCTTTTAAATAAGGTCATACTAGCCTAGATGTTGCATAATATCTCAAGTTCTTCAAATGCTGTACAAAAACTGGGAAGGGAGTTGAATATGCTCATTAAACAGAATATGTTTTCATCAAAATTGGTAAAGCTGTCAGTTGCCATGACATGTACTCCTATCAATCGAGAGGTAGTTTGACTTTGAAGTCAGGAAGACCTAGGTTCAAATGTCACATCTGACACTTATCTGTGTGACCATAACTTCTCTCTGCCTGAATTTCTACATCTGTAACAGGAACTTGGATTTGAAAGTCTCATACAGCTTGCTCTAAATCTATGATCCTATAAACTACAGAAATTTCCCTCTTACCAGATGAGCACTAGTCTTTGTTTGACTGGACTAATGTATTACCAACACAAATAACCATAACATGTATGATTTTTACATCAGGGGCACTTTCTTGTATGTTTCATTCTGTCTTGGAATCCCTAGAGCCTAGCACAGTGCTTTGAATGTAATGGGTCCTTGATAAATGCTTGTTGAATCGAGTTTATTCTTTTAATGAATAGATCTCCAATTTGCACTTTTAGCCACAGCAAAAATGCTGCTTTGATATGGTGCCTTCTTAAAGGCATAGCAGCACAGTCCAAATTTTGTTCTGCACCAGCTCCTAACTCCTAGCTAGCACTGCGTCCTAGCTGAAGACCAAAAATGAGTCCTGCACGGCCTATAACCATTTAGAAATACTATCATTTACCTTTATGTAGAGGATTAACTCTAAATTAGCAACATTTCTAAAAAGAAAGTTAAAATCTAGCCCATCCCATGATCTATGGTGGAAGAAATGTTGAAATTCCATTCTCATACAATTTTGTGATAAAGCATAATCACTTTTTTTTTCAAGACAGACTTAAACTGAATTTGAGCTTATGCACTGTCAAACCCAGATGGTGAGCATAACTATTCAGGCATTCTCCAGTTCAAAAGTTAATTGAACCAAAAACTAAGATTGTGATAATTGATAGGTTCAAAGCTATTCAACCAGAAGGATGGGTTAGCCTCATACATGGGGTGATTCAAAATGGGTAGAAGGTAGTGGGAGGGGGTGATAGAAATAAGTAGGGAGGACAGGGGGATAAGAAATAAAAAAAAGTCATGGAAGAAACAAAACACACACACACACACACACACACACACATATAGCATCATACAGGTTAATCAAACTATGTTACCTGGATGGCTCCACTTTGTGTTTTTTATCTTCCTCCATTTGTTTACTAATGGGTTCAATTATGGACAGGATTTCACCAAGACTGACTAGTATAAAAAGTGAAAGGGAAAAAGAAAAACAAGCTGGGTTTTAATTGCATGCTCCTACTAGTTTCCAAGCTCTGTGTGCATTTTTTTCCCCAAATTAAATTGCAAATCATGGATTTTTTAATAACAAGAGGTAACACATTTTCCAAAGAAATTACTAACGCACAAGGACTCCAAAAACACATTTGAGTGTTTTTTGTTTTGTTTTGTTTTTTATCCCATGTTACTTAGATGTTTTGCAATTACTGAAATTTAGGACTCCAAGGTATAGAGCAAATGAACTACATGCATCACAGTGGAGATAGTTTCTGAACTAACGTCAACAACTCCACAGCACAAAACCATAAATGTAAAGAATTTTTTTAAACTATCAGCACAGTAATAATAACAATAATAATAATAGTGATGATGACAGTGAAGATACTTAAATTGTTAGACAGTCCTTGCAATCTTAAAATCCTTCTGCAAGTTCTTGGTTATACTAAAGGAATACTTAGAAGTCCAGAAAAGTCAGTTGGCTCCAGAGGCAATGTGATGTAATGGAAAGAGCCCTGGGTTTGGAGTCTGACATCTGCATTCAAATACAGGCTCTGATATTCACTAACTGTGAGAACTTAAGCAATTAATTTACCTTTTCTTGGTCTCAGTTTCCTTGTCTATAAAGTTTAAATTTCCTCCTAATTCTAATGGATAGGAACCAGACCTTTGATTTTATTGGTATAGAGAACTCCCAGGTAAAGAATTCCCTCTACCATTTCACATTGGTATTCTTTCTGCAACTTATACCCTTAGAGAGCTTCCAAGAGCATTGAGAGGTAAAGTCACTTTCCCAGGGTCATACTGCCATGATGTGTCAAATATAAGACTTGAACTTCTCTGTTGTCAGGTCAGCTTTTAATCCACTCCAGTGCATTCCACCTCTCCCTAGCTCTAAATCCTACAGAAAATTTTTTAAATGATCCAAATTTATCTTTAATGTAGGAAGACAGGCATGTTAATTCACTGCTGATAGAGCTGTGAATCAGTTCAACTCTTCTGGAAAATAATTTGAAAATTATGCAAGAAAAGTTACAAAACTGTTCATTCTTTGACCCAGCAAGCCCACTGAGTTTATACTCAAAGAACGTTATTGACAGCAAGAAAAGACTCATCTGTCCAAAAATATCACAGCAGCACTATTTATAATAGCAAAAAGTTAGAAACAAAATACGTACCAATGACTAGGAAATGGTTGAACAAATTATAGTACATGAGTGTAATGGAATATCACTAAACATTAAGAAATTAATATAAGAAACTCAGAAAAACATGAGAAGACTTGTGTGAAGGGATACAGAGTAAAGACAATAGGACCCAAAGAACAATTGATATACAATGATATCAACAAACTCACCACAAAAATGCAACATAACTGTGTTTAAACAAAATGGTCAATGTTAACACTATGCTAGCAAAGTTAAATATAGTCAATCTTTCTGTTAACAATTATTAAGTTATGTTCTGGTAAAGTACGTTGGAGGAGGTTGGTCTGTGCATTTGTTGTGAAGTATCTGTTGTACGAAAATAAAGTATATATATTTTTAGAATTTTAATAAAATGTATTTTTTTTAAAGTTATCAATAAATAGTTCAATAGCTCATTCAATATTGTGTTTGTTTTTGCTGGGCAATGGGGTCAAGTGACTTGCCCAAGGTCACACAGCTAGTAAGAGCTCATTTAATATTTGAAAAGACTGATGGCCAGAGAAACTAAATGCTTTCTTTTAAATGAATCAAGGGCTAGCTGTGTGACCCTGGGCAAGTCACTTAACCCCATTGCCTAGCCAAAAAAAGAAAAAAAGATAAAATGAATCAAGGCATAGAATCATGAAATCATAGAATCTTAGTTTTGAGAGAGAAAACTCTGACTTGCTTGGCATTTGCTTAGGTTTTTTCATCTCTCCCTGAGAATACCCCATTGTTTCAAAAATGGAATGTGCTGCTTTGATAGGTAGTGAGTTCAACATTACTTGAAATGTTCCAGTAGAGTTTGAATGGTTAGGAATGTCACTGAGAGGATTTCCATAGCTGGTAGACTAGTGGAGCGGATAGCCTGTAGAGGTCATTCTAACTGGGGAATGCTCTGGTTTTATGACTCTAAGGTTCTGCAGCTTGGTTCAAGATCACATAGCACGTGACTATGTGAACCTAAAAGAAAAAGAGGACTTTTGGCCATGTCCACTGAAGCACGCAGTCTCAGTCTGCAGGCACCGTGCAGGGCGTACCGAGACTGTAACTCACTTAACAACAATGATAAACTGCTCAGGAAACGTAAAACTTTTAATGATAGAGCGAGGGAGATTTGTCAAGCACATCAAGACTTACACTCAATCAAAAAGGATTTTAGGTGGAAGAGCACAAATCATTAGCTTTATAATATGTAAATCTATTGTATATGTGTATATGTGTGTATACATACATTTATGTATGTGTATATATATGTATACATATGTGTGTATATGTGTGTATATATGTATATATGTGTGTGTATGTGTGTGTATATGTATATATGTGTGTATATGTGTGTATATGTGTATATGTGTATATATGTATATATGTGTGTGTGTATATGTGTGTATATATGTATATACACACATACACACACACACACATACATATATCACCAAACTCAGTTTTTCTAACTTTTAGGAAAAAAATACAGCATTCATTAACTCCTTAGAAAAAGTTCATAGTATACCGTCTCCCTGTAAAAGGAAAAATAAAATATCTCTTAGTAGCTATTAAAATGTGGGACATTTTGCCAAGTAAATCTCAAGGCCAAAATACACAAGGAAATTGAATAGAATACAGAGAAGTTATTTGTAAACCCCTTTTCCTGGACTACACTGATTGTCCAGGAGTTTGATGAGTGGTTAACGTTTTGAATTTCTGTACCTAATTCTGGCTCTTAGCAAGAGTTTCTGGGACTGTGATTACTACAGGCTACCTGGTGGGGATTTCTTCTCTTGAGGTACAAGATCTGTGTTTTTTAGGCAATTGGGGTTAAGCAACTTGCCCAGGGTCACATAGCTAGTAAAGTGTCAAGTGTTTGGTCCGAGGCTGGATTTTAACTCAGCTCCTCCCAACTTCAGAGCCAATGCTCTATCCACTGTGCCACCTAGCTGTCCCTGAAAATTCTGTCTTCTGATCGAAATGCCTTTGACACCAGAGGCAGGACAAATATTCCAGAGGGAGACACTGTCCCTCAGTATGAAACACATGACCCTCTTGTGCCTTAGGGAGAGACTTTGTTGTGTGAGTCAGTACTAAAGTGTGGTTGGACTGACCAGGAAGAAGCAGCAAGAGCCATAACCAAGAAACTAGTTCAGGTAGGTCACCTGCCACTAAGTCATCAATTCTTTTTTTTTTCCCTCCCCTTCCATATCCTAAAAATAACTTCACTCAAGGCCTAGATACTTCTATTCCCTCAAATTGAGAATGTAACCTACCCCCACTGGTGACATAGCTGTATCCTTACATTTTCAAGAATGGATTTACAAGTATCTTCCTGAAACCCCAATCCTTTGCCATCCCTTCCATAGGTTTCTCAAATTATTTACTTTGGTTTTTGTCAATTAAGACATAACTAAATAAAAGCCTACTGCTTTTTTTTTGGCTAGGCAATGGGGTTAAGTGATTTGCCCTGGGTCACACAGTTAGTAAGTGTCAAGTGCCTGAGGCTAGATTTGAACTCAGGTCCTTTTGACACCAAGGCCAGTGCTATATTCTCTGTGCCACCTAGCTGCCCCCACCTATCACTTTTTGCATTAATGACTGGCTCATTGCTTCTATAGAAATTTCAAAGTCCCCCAAAAGTTACCCCAATGGATTGGTTTTCCTTTAGTCATAGTACAATTATATTGCTTGACATGTTGCTTTTCCAGACATGAAAAAGGTATAATTATAAAGGTAGGATCAATCACATTAGAAGAGCTCTATCTCTGGTGTTCTAGGGAATCTCTTTTTTAAAGTGGTTTTTTTTTTATGAGCCATATCTACCTTGGCCATTAGTACATCTTACAATGACATACCTTCTCTTGCACGCATATGCAAGATGACTGAACAGAGCTATTCAATGTAATTTACTCATGCTAACACTTTAATTTCATACTTGACGGTTACAGTGTCACTTTGAGTTTTGAAGTGTTTCACAGTTAGTTGCTATATTTGGACACCCAGAAACCAATTCAAAAAAACAAAAAGACATATGGGAATAGAAAATGATCAGGGTCAGGTGTGGCTTGTTATCCCATTAATGTTTGGAATCTCATCAAGTGACAGTTGTTGATAATAAGAATCTAATTTATGTCTACTTATAGCCAGGCATGCACTACCAATTTCTGTAATATATATGCTTTGATTTACAGCAGCTTTTCTTTGCTACTTTTAAGAATCTATAGTCACTCTTTTTTTTTTCAATCTCTACATCACAGAGGCAGCATGTAGCAGAAAAAAAGAGAGATGGCCTCAGAATCAGGTCCTGCCTCTGGCCGATACTGGTTATGTGACTCTAGGCAAACAACTTAACTTCTCATCACCCCTCAAGCAACTTCTAAGACTATAAATTGCTGAAGAGTTACTAATCTTGTTGGTAAAGGAAGGAGACCCCTCTACCAAGGAAATCACAGGTCTGATCCAACAAAACAAATGTTAAAATCCTTTCTATTATCATCCTGCCGAGCAGATAAGGAAACAAACTTCCTATGAGAGATATGGTCTTAGAAAAACATGGAAAGACTTACATAAAATAATGAAAAGCCAAATAAGCTGAAGCAAGAGAATATTGTATATAGTAACAGCAATATTGTTTTAAGAATGACTTTGAGGGAATAAGCCATTTTGACTATTACAAAAATTATATAGTATATATAACACACATATAATATATACACAAATTAACTATAAAGGATGTATGAAGAAAGATGCTATCTACACCCAAAGAAAAATTGATAAATAGATGTATGTATGGAATAATTTTATATATGTATACCTATTTGTGTCTGATAGTAACTATATCTAGTGCAGGGTTTGGTGGGAGGGAAGAAAAAACAGAAATTTATGTGATAACTTTATGATATATTTAAAAGAAATACCAAGTTGTATATAATAATTTGCAGTTTCATGTACAATCATCTTTTTTTTTAATCATACTCTGTTATGGAAATGCTTGTTTTATTCCATAAATTAAAAAAGAGAGAATATGAATGTAAGGTATTACACACACTGTAAGAGGTTTACATTTTCAATGGCTTTTGTTTAACAGATTATTATTATTAATTATCATTATTATTATTATTACAAGGTGAATGGATCTGTTTTATCAAGGAAGGACTATGACCTAAAAAAAAAAAGGTATTAATTTTTTTTTATTCTGTGCTTCTACACTTGCCTTAAGATTTCCCCATTTGTAATAATATAGTACAAACTTAATCAAATAGTGTCAGTCTTGTTTATTTAACCCCAATGAAAGTGCTAATGAATTTTCATGTCTATTTCTATGTCATTTCATGTACAAATACACATACAGATGGCGTTTCATTTAATGGAATTAAAGTGAAGCTATTGGGAAAAAAAGATAGAGATGTCTTTTAATTTATATCATCCCAGTGGCACAAATATAAATGATTAGGTAATGATATTATTTACTGACAAACTTATATATTAGCAGAAATATATAACAACATTCTCCCTTCCACTTTACTAAAACACTAGCTCACATCCCACTTCTGG
Source organism: Phascolarctos cinereus (assembly GCF_003287225.1). NCBI lineage: Eukaryota > Metazoa > Chordata > Mammalia > Diprotodontia > Phascolarctidae > Phascolarctos > Phascolarctos cinereus. The sequence goes on along the minus strand of NW_027556402.1, from coordinate 107,388,839 downwards.
ACATGTATACAAGAAGGGCAAATGGGGAAAAATGAAAGCATTCATTTAAAAAATATATTAATAGAAGCACTTTTGGGGGTAGCAAAGAACTAGAAACAGTACTTGTAGCCACTGACTGAGGAATGACGGAATAAATTGCAATCTATAAATGTGATGTAATATTTTGCTCCTTAAGAAATGACAAATATAACAAATTCAAAACAATATGGGAACTTGCATGAACTGATGTGGAGTGAAGTTAATAGAACCTGGGAGGAAAATATACACATTGGCGCTCAAAATATAAATGAAGAGAATTCTAAAAATAAAGTACAATTGTAATGAATCTTGGCCCCAGAAAAGTTATCATAAAGTACGTCTCCCTTCTTTCATGGATGAAGTGGGGAACTTTGGGTATGGGATGCTTCATATGTTGTTATATGTAATCCATGTGTCCGTTGGTTTTATTTTGCTATTTTTCCTTCTTTGTTACAAGGAAAAGCTTAATAGGATCAGAGCTGGAAAGAGGTATAGTTGGAAATGAATTTAGCAAAAATAAAATTCACTAGTAAACCTTACAAAAATTAAATTTTAAAAGATTTGATAGTCCCAAGGAAAGGGAATTCAGAAGTTGTCCAATCTAAGTACCTCATTTTACAGTTTAGGAAATTAGCCAAGAGAAATATAATTTTTCTATAATCACACAGATGGAAAGTAGCAGAATCAGGATTTGAACCTAGCTAGGTCCTCTGATTCTTGATCTCATATTATTTTCTCTGGGTTGATTAATTTACAGAAATACAATCAAAATATTCCTAACACCCATGTCAGGTCTGTTGTGGCACTGATAGACAATGACATAAAGAAAGAAAGAAAGAAAGAAAGAAAGAAAGAAAGAAAGAAAGAAAGAAAGAAAGAAAGAAAGAAAGGGAGAAAGAAAGAAAGAAAGGAAGGAAGGAAGAAAGAAAGGAAGAAAGGAAGGAAGGAAGGAAGGAAGGAAGGAAGGAAGGAAGGAAGGAAGGAAGGAAGGAAGGAAGGAAGGAAGGAAGGAAGGAAGAAAGAAAGAAAGAAAGAAAGAAAGAAAGAAAGAAAAAGAAAGAAAGAAAGAAAGAAAGAAAGAAAGAAAGAAAGGAAGAAAGAAAGAAAGAAAGGAAGAAAGGAAGAAAGAAAGAAAGAAAGAGGGTTTTTTTTTCAGGCATACTTTAAAGATGATAATAGATTCTGTTCCTGGGGCAGTTTTATTTTCCTTTTCCCTCAGAAAAACCCTAATTGGAATTTCACTAACTGGACAATTACAATTAATTACTGAGAGTAAAAAAAATAGCTTTTCTGTCTAAAGGATGTGGGCTCTTAATAGAGGATGAAATGCTAATTATGATAATATGTTGACAACACAATTAAAAGTTCAAAAAATTTACTGTTGTTTCCAGGGTTCTGAAGAACTCCACCGTCAGTCAAGCTGCCCCCTGAGTGGGTGTGTGGGGAAAGGAGTGAGCTGTTGGAAATTGGGCATGGGAAAAATCAATCCCAGCAGTGTGATGGCATGTTCAATTAATTGAGCTTGACAGGAAGACAAAAACCTCAAAAATGATCTATTTTTTTCTTTACATTTGTGTGCTTAACTTTAAATAGCTTTGCCAAATAAGTATAAAGGAATTCAAGGTAATTAAAAAACCCAGTTTGAACAGGGGATAAAGGCAATTGCAGCTTACCATATATCTGTGATAAATGTAAAATTACATTTAAATGACAATTTGAAGAAAGGGATTGGCCATCTTTAAAAGAGATAACAGGCACATGTAAAAGAAAGATAATCCCAGGTTGTCGGTTCAGTACCCACAACAATCTTTTGGTTCTGAAATATCTTCAGAGTGTCACATTCTATTAAAAGCTGGGCTAATGTATAGGGTAACTAGGTGGTACAGTAAAGAGTTCACCAGTTCTTGAGTCAGGAGGACCTGAGTTCAAATCCAGCTTAAGACATTTACTGGCTGTGTGACCTTGGGCAAGCCACTTAACTCTGCCTCAGTTTCCTCATCTGTCAAATGAGCTAGAGAAGGAAATGGCAAACCACTCCAGTACCTTTGCCAAGGAAACCTCAAATGGGGTCACAAAAAGTTGGACACAACTGAAACAGCACAACAACAAAACTGGAAAACAGTCTGGCAGAAATTGGGCATAGATTAATATCTTCCATTATGTACCCAAAATTAGATCAAAATGGATACATCACCTACATATAAAGAGAGATATTATAAGAAAATCTGAAGAATATATTACCTATCAGATTTACGATAAGCAAAAAATTTGTGAATAAATGAAAGATAAAGAATGATATGAGGCATAAAATGAATAATTTTGATTACATTAAATTTAAAAGGTTTTGTACAAATAAAACAAATCTAGCTAAGATCAGAAGGAAAGCAGAAAATTGGGGGGAAATATTTTATAGAGTTTTTCACATAAAGGTCTCATCTCAAATACATAAAGAATCTATGTCAAATCTGTAAGAATATGAGTCATTCCACAACTGATAAATGGTCAAAGAATATGAGCAGGCAGTTTTCTGATGAAGAAATTATAATAATTCAGTCATATGAAAAATGCTCTAAATCATTATAGATTAGAGAAATGCAAATTAAAATAACCTTGAGATATCATTTCATACCTATCATATTGGCTAAAATGATTTAAGGAAAAGCAACAAATGTTGGAGGGAATGTGGAAAAATTGGGACACTAATTCACTGTTGGTGGAATTGTAAAATGATCCAATCATTTTGGTGAACAATCTGGAATTATGACCAAAGAGTTATTAAACTGCCCTTTGACCCAGGAATACAACTACTAAGTCTACTTCCAAAGATGATTAGGGGAAAAGGAAAAGAACCTATATGTTCTAAAATATTTATAGCAGCACTTTTTGTGGTTTCAAAGAACTAGAAATTGCAAGGATGCCCATCAATGGGGGAATGCAGAACAAATTGTGGTATATGACTGTAATGGAATACTACTATGCTATAAGAAATGATGAGTTTGATCATCTTAGAAGAATATGGATAGACTTGAATGAAATAATGAAGAGTGAAATTAGCAGAACCAAGAGAATATCATATACAGTAACAGCAATATTGTTTTAAGAACAACTTTGAGTGACTAAGTCATTTTGACTATTACCCCAATTAACTACAAAGGACATATGAATGAAGACACTATCTGTATCCAGAGAAAGAACTGATAAATAGAAGTATGCATCGAATGGTTTTATACATGAGTGTGTATATATTACATATTTGTGTCTAATGGTAGCCATCTCTAAAGTGGGGTGGGGGAGGGGGGAAATTTACATGATAATTTTATTACATATTTAAAAGGCATAGCAAGTTGTACATAATAGATTTGCAGTTTCACGTACAATCATCTTTTTTATTTGAACTTGTTATGGAAATGTGTATTTTATTTCATAAATTCAAAATTAAATAAAAAATAAAAAGCACAACAAATATGTTGGACTTTCAAATTTGCAAAGTACTTTACAAACATTATCACATTTGACCCTCATAAAAACCTGATGGAAGAGGCGCTACAGATATTAGTGACCCCCTTTTACAGATGAGGATATTAAACTGGAAGATTAAATGATCTATCCACCAACAAGCAGATAGCCCATAAACATCTGAGACAGGGTTAGAACTCGAGTCTTCCTGATTCCAAGCCCAACACTCCATCTAGTACATCATGCTTCCTCTCTGTTATCTTCATGAAATTATCAAATAATTCCCCTTTAAAATCAAGCAATGGGTGGGTCTCAAATAGCACTCTTAGAAACAGAAAGAGGTGGACTGAAGGATAAGGTGGGAAAGGGAATTCAGTAGTAATCGTACACAAAACGGAATCAAGACAATGTCACAGCTATATAAAGGTCAGCAATCACTGTTAACACTGTAGAAAATTAAAGGTAACTTACTGCTCAATACAAAGTAGATCATTTTTCTCTCTAAGAATCCCTATAATCAGTTAACACATAACTCCAATTGAAAGCCCATTGTGAACTATGTATCATATTAGTTGTTATTTGCTGTTCAAAACCAATATAAGACAAGATCCTTGCCCTTGAGAGACTTAAAGCATAATTGGAAAATCAGAGCATGCATTCGCAGAAATAAACCTAAAATATATTTGTAAAGCAACTTAATAATTCAAATTAATCTTGTAAGAGATAATATGGGGAGCAGCTTGGTGGTGCAGTAGATAGAGAACTTGCTGTGGAGTCAGGAGGACCTAAGTTCAAATCCAGCCTTAGACACTTGACACTTAACAGCTGTGTGACCCTGGATAAGTCACTTAACCCCATTGCCTAACCCCCTCCCAAAAAAAAGGAATAAGGTGGAGTCATAGAGCCCTGAACTTGCAATCAGGAAGACCTGTGTTCAAATCCTGCTTCTGATATTTACTAGCTATGTGACTCAAGATAACTCACTTAACCTCTCTTTGCATCAGCTTCCTCATCTGAAAAATGAAGTAATTGGACTCATGGTCTCTAAGGTCTCTTCCAGCTATAAGTTTATGATTCTCTTATAAACCCAGTGTACTTAGATGTTTAAGGAATATTCCATTCCATTATATTATTACAATTATACCACCCTGCCTTTCCATAGTGTTTTTGCTGTTTGTTGTCGTTCAGTCATTTTTAGTTGTGTCCAACTCTTCATGACCCTATATGGGGTTTTCTTGGCAAAGGTACTGGAGTAGGTTGCCATTTTCTTCTCCAGCTCATTATATACAGATGAGGAAACTGAGCAAACAAAGTGAAGTGACTTGCCCAGGGTCACACAGCTAGTAAGTGTCTGAGGCCAGATTTGAACTCAGGTAGATGAATCTTCTTGATTCTAGGTCCAGTGCTCTGCTCACTGCACCATCGAGCTGCCCTTCCATAGTGAACATAGTGACTCATCAATCAATTGCCTTAGAACTCCAGTCACAACTCCCTATGACTTCCACTGCTCAAAACATTCGTTCCTGACCAACACTCCCCTATGTGTGCTATCTTCTCCTTTAAAGAATCAAGATCCCAGAGGAGAGGGACTGTCTTACTTGGTTGTCTTTGTACCACCCTCTCCTGGCCCCCAAAATGGTTAGCACAGTGACTGGCACACATTAAGTGCTTAATTAATTTTTTTTCATTGATTCATTCTTATTTGGGATTACCTACAGCCTGAAGGTACACTTACCTAAGGAATTTCTTTCCAAAAATATAAACTCATTTACTACCAAGGTGGATCTCTGTAGCCTCAGCCCTGCTACCGTTTGAAAGTCACTCTTCAATAGTAAATAACAATCAAAGACAGGGGAACATGCTTTATACTATTTGTATCTTTTTGTTAGGGCTCTCAGACTTACATGAACAGAAGCTAAATGCTTATTTGGGTTTCTGCTCCCCCTCCCAACTTCCCACCCTTCTCCCCTAGCAGATCTGCAGTAACTTTTTCTTTCTAAGATCATATATGTGTTTGGCAGAAATTAAAGAAAAAGTCCAACTGGAAACTTATTAAAGATTAACTTTTTGATTATGTCAGAAGAATTGTGACTTTATTGATCCATAAGCTCTTTCTGATCACAATCCATTGACTCTCTTTTCTTCCTGGGCTATTCCTCCATAGAAGATCTGCCCAACATGCTGGAAGGCTTTCTTTGGTTATCTTAACATTCTCTGGGTTCAAGGACAAGACTCAAACTGCCCTCCTGTTATCCCTCCCTTTACATGACTAACTGACTTCTTTTTTTCATCAGACATTTACAAATGTTTTGCCCCCTATTGTCTTAAGTCACTATTGATAATAGCTGCAACCCATCCATACCTGCCACACATTTCTTTATGGCCCAGAATTTTGTGAGAGCTGGTGGCTTTTAAAAAGTATGAGGCTAATCCAGGTTGATAGAAGAATACTAGAGGCAGTGATCGAAAATACAGCAACAAATGGACACGTGTACATTTGAGACACAAAATCCCTTTGTGCAAAAACATATATTATTTTCCTACAATGTACAGAGCATAGTACTAGGCATGGGAGTGGTAGGGAAAGAGTGGCAAGCTATTTTTGTGGAGCTCATTTTTAAGGGTTCATGTTATTGCTGGTGTTCAGTCATTTCTCAGTCATGCCTGACTCTTCTTGATCCCATTTGGGGTTTTCTTGGCAAAGATACTAGAGCAGTCTGCCATTTCTTCTCCAGCTCATTTTACAGATGAGGAAACTGAGGCAAACAGGGTTAAGTGACTTGTCCAGGGTCACACAGCCACTTGGTATCTGAGGCCAGGTTTGAACTCAGGAAGATAAGCCTTCCTGGCTCCAGGCCCAGTTCTATATCCACTGTGCCACCTACCTGCCCTATAAGGCTTCATAGAGCACATTTAAGCTAGGGAAGAGAAAGTTTATTGAAATACATAGCCCAGATTCCTTAAATATTCTTCAGAGTACACATCTCCAGGGGGTGTTACTGGCCATCCCATCAGACTGAGCAGTCAGGAAAGATGACTACTACTGTTAGTTACACAACTAAAGGCCTATATGCCCAAAAGCTAGCAATTTATTCTTACTGAAATTCACTTTCATCACACAGAGCTAGTGGAGTTCAGTCCAAGAGTATTGACTCCAGAGTGGGAGAGTCTAGGTTTGTCAATTTCCTGCCTAAATGATCTTGGCAAGTCATCTCTAAACTTAGGGGTATGGAGTAGAAGGCCTCTGAGAGTCCTTACACATCTAGAACCATGATGCTACAATCTAGAAAATGATGATAAAAAATGTTGCCTTCTCTAAACAAGAATAATAGAATTTTGGAACTGGGCCTTCAATCAATATCCTTGTTTTTCAGATGAAGACACCAAGATCCAGTAGGGTAAGCTGCCTTTTTGAAGATCACAGGGTCAGACTAACCCTAGGATCTAGAATCATATGTCCTTGCTGGCTACTCACTACTCAGAAGGCTGTTAAGCTGAACAGATGAGATGATGATGTATGTTAAAGAGATTCTGAAAATCATGAAGTACCATGTATATGCAAAGTGGAATTATATTCCATAAACTGCTTTAAATGTCTGCATATGAAGTTTACATTCAGAAAAGTATACCCATATACATCCCTATTTAATTTTCCCAGAGGTCACAAATAAACAATTATTCAGGGTTGCCAAACATTCAACATGTGTGATATTATCCTACAAGTCACTGCTCCTTTCTGTGTTTATGCTCTGTGGTCCCATACTTGGGTCAGAAAATAGAAGTACCATGTATTAGGTGATTTATTTCTATGGACCTTTACAAAGAGATCCCATGATATGTGACAGCTGTGGTATCCAACTGTCTCTAATTCAATCAAGTTCAATAATAATCATTACCTTCTCCACCAATTATCAGACATAACCAATAAACTCTTTCCTACCTAGTAAAAGCATATCCCATATTTCAATATTGAAGCTTTACAAGCCCAAAACACCTCCATATCTCCCTACTGGACATAAGTCCATAATTGCTGGTTGGTGATTCCAAAGCAAGTTATTCTAATGTAATTCAGCAGAGCACACATAAAACATACTCTTTACCAGAACTCTACTAATTGCACCGCGGTCTTAATTACACTTGAGATTGTTATAGTAAGCATGGATAGTCTGAAAGTCTGCAAGATTGCTTAGGACACTAGACAGTAACTTGGAAATTTAAAGTGTCCTTTACAGTATATTTTTTTCAGAATACAAATATAATTGGAGACTTTTTAGAAAAAAAAACCAATACATATGCCAATAAAAATCTTACACGCTGAATGCTAAGAAAGCAACAACATTATCATTATAAACCATTTGGGCTGATAACTCTTTGGGAGGAAACAGTGATGATGATATTATCAGCAAGACAAAGGTTTTAAGGTAATGTAGATTTCTGATTAGGATAATTTCCAGTGTACCAAATGATAACTTGTGAATTATTATTGTTTTCTTTGTTTTTTTCCATCACATGCCTTCCCCCACAATTGCTATCAATATTTGTTTTGGGTTAAATGCTTTAAACATCTTGACATACTAGCTCTCTCTTGCCCAGCTTCATAATGAGATTCTTCCCTATGCCTAAGGCTAAGTCTACATGAGACAAGCTTTTTCCAAACCATAATATGCTGTTTATCCCCAGATGTTTTGGTCCCCCCTGCATAGTTTGTCTATATAGAATTTCTGATAGTATCATAAATAAAGAAAAACAGGAACCTTGAGCTATGGTCTATAAGCCTGATGAGGAGTGCTTCCTTGAAGAAGCATAAACCAAGGTGAAATAAAGGATAAAGCCAATTCTCTTATTTAATTAAGATCCTGCTCTCCAAATAGATACTCTTAATATTTGCTATCTACTTGCAAAATGTGAGAGTGCAATGTCCTGAGAAGTCAGAGGGCCTTTGAAATCAGCTACATAAGCCTCATCTGGGGCTAGTTCTCTTCGATGGCCATCCCTCCAGATATCTGGCTAGCTCCCTATTCTTTTCTGCTCTCAACAGGTAGAAAGACTAGCAAACTGTAAGAGGTTCCTGTGCTCCCAGGAATATAGACATGGGACATTTCCCTTGTGCCAATCCTTGAAGGACTGATCCAATGAAAACAGAGAAATTCACATAAGAAGTGAATTAAAGAAAATATCCCAGAAAATGAGGGTGGGAAATTTCCAAGTTACTGTCTAGTGAGTGGGGGGCAGCTAGGTGGCACGGTGGATAGAGCACCGGGCCTGAAGTCAGGAAGACTCATCTTCATGAGTTCAAATCTGTCTCAAACATTTACTAGCTGTGTGACCCTCTGTACTTACCCTGTTTGACTCAGTTTCTTCATCTGTAAAATGAGTTGGAGAAGAAAACAGCAAACCACTACAGTATCTTTGCCAAGAAAACCCCAAATGGAGTCACAAAGAGTTGAATACAATCAAAAAATGACTAAACAACGACTGGTAAGTAATCAGGCAATCTTACAGACTCAGACAATGTCTTGTTTAAGCACTTCAGTTACAAAGTTTGAGTTTCTGCTCTATAGTAACCACTTTCAGATTGGTAAAGATCAAGTAATAAATCAGATCACCAGCATCAGACTGTAATTAGACACCTAAATCTAAAGCTGATGAATCTCAATCAACTGATAAAAATTTATACTACCAATAGGATTCCATAGTTTGGCCATGAATACATGTAGTAAGAAATCATAATATGTTGACAAAGAGAAATTGAACAAGTGGCTACGATATGAGAATTTATTTACAGAAATGGTGGCCTTTATGATAGAGATTCACAACCAGGTCACTACCACCAGAAAATATAGAAAAAACTATCATTAAGAAGAACATGGGAGAGATAGTACAGCATTTTACTGCAGATTGAAAAAGAAATTAACAGCAACAGAATGTCTAGAAAGATGCAATCATGTAGATAGAAATAAATTTGTCATTTTTCAATGAACATCTGATAAATCCCCCAAAGTACAAGGAGAGCCCCCCCCAAATATCCTTGGAAATTCAACAAATAACTTCTGCTGGATTCCAGATTATCACAAAACTTCTACTTACAATTGTCCAGATAAAATATTGATCCAGAAAAATTTCTTAACATTTTAATCAATGTGGCCTTATTGGATATTTTTAATACCCAAACTACGTGTAATGAAAAGCTTTCAAAACAAAGAGACCCAGCAGAAGAAATCAAAACCATGTGAACATAGGGATAAATTACATATGATCCCTGTTTTGTGCTACTGGAGTTATCCTAAAGATACCTATGGTGAGCTGCAATTATTCAATTATGAAAAAAGAAACTTATTTTATCCACCTATGCAGTGATCTTCAAAACATTAATATAAAGAATAATTTATCCCTTGATCATTTCTAACTAAACTTAATCAAAAGATGAGAATGAGTTGATCATTTTGATGATGATGATGATATCATAATGATTATATAATGGTAGCGTGGCACAGTGGATAGATGGTTAGTCTTGGAATCAGGAAGACCTGGGTTTAAGTATTTAAATATACTAGTAGTGTGACCCTAGACCAGTCCCTTAAGCTCTCAGTACTATAGGCAATTCCCTAAGGTTATAATTACAGAAGAGTTTCTAATATGCATTAGTAAACAGATTTTCTACACTGGGATCTTCTCCACACTGATGAAATCATAAGTCCATACCAAAAGAAAACAATAATCCTATACTAAATATTTATTAATGATGTTATATTGGAGTAATTTTGTTTCATGGATAGTCATTAAATATATATATATGTGTGTGTGTGTGTGTGTGTGTGTGTGTATATATATACACATATATATACACATATATATATACACACACACATATATGGTAGTTATTTAATAAATAGATCAAATCACCATTATACTATTGTATAACTCGACATATACTTCTATGATCTAATATATATCTAATACATTATCTATACATATTCTATTATAATAGATATATAATACCAATATTACAATCATATTCACATAGGGCTTTAGGGTTTAGAAAGTATTTTTATCACAACCAACCTATGGGGTATGGATAGTCTAATTCCCATTTTTAACAAGTATTCTCACTCTGCAGATGAGGAAAATAAGGTTTGGAGAGATTAAATGATTTCCCACGGTCACACAGCTAGAAAGTATGTGAGTCAGGATGTGAAGCCAGGTTCCCTGGCACCAACTCCATTTCTCTTACCTCAATGCTGCTTTATCTCATAAAGTGAACTACGTTTAATGTCTTGCATTCCAACTGCTTAATGGAGTACGACTGAGAACAAACCAAATCCAAATAGAGATCCTAGAAAGAAGCACTTGGAGAAAACTTTCTAGAAAAAAAATGGGGCAGATGTTCTCTTCTGGACTTTCCTTGAGATGAACAGAACCCTTGACCAGAAAGAAGCCTGCCTAAAGGAAACATGAAATGTGTATAAATGCCAGGTCACCTCAAACCTCAGACAGAAGTGAAAGAGCCACAAAGAACTAAGGATAGACATTTGACAAATGAAATGGAAAGAAGAGCTGAGCTTAAAAGGGCCAATCATCTCAGGTTGCTCATCTATCAAATGGGGAGTTGAGATCATTGATCTAGAATATCTTCTCTGCATCTTAGAACCTATGCTTATAAATAAATGCCCTTTCTTGTTCTCTGCCTTTATGACCTTTGCCCTGACCAAGTAGTCCTCTGTGAACTGCATATTAGGATGCTAAAAGTACTAGCAGATGTGGTTGCTGGGCTATTCCCAGGGATCTGTGGGAGACTGGAAAGAGTAGTAGAGGAGGAACAGGATTGGTTTGGGGCAAATCACACACACACACACACACACACACACACAACACACACACACACACAAAAGGCATATAGGCTAGGGAACTTGAATTTGATTCTTGGCAAAATTCTAGAAAGTTTTATTAAAGGGATAATTAGTGGGCATCTAAAAAGCAAAGTGCTTATTATAAGGAACTAGCATAGCAATAAGCAAACTGTGTTTCTTGACAGGTTTACTAGATTTATAGGTCAAGGGAAAGAAACAGCAGAGAGAGCTGGACTTTGAGTTAGAAAGAGATGGGATCAGTTTTGCTTCTGACATGTAATGGTCATGTGACTACGCTGGATAAGTCACTCTTCCTGACATTGTCCCAGGCAATTCTTTTTTGTTGTTGTTGTTTTTTGTTTTTTTTTGTTTTTGCTCTTAGGCAATTGGGGTTAAGTGACTTGCCCAGGGTCACACAGCTAGTAAGTGTCAAGTGTTTGGTCTGAGGCCGGATTTGAACTCAGGTCCTCCTGACTTCAGGGCTGGTGTTCTATCCACCATGCCACCTAGCTGCCCCCGTCCCAGGCAATTCTTAAAGGCTATAAATTGTAAAGCAGATGTTGACCTACGTTGGTAAAAGGAATTTCCTCATCTAGAGCTTCCACACCAATGAAATCATAGGACCATGCCCCACAACGCCCCCAAAATTAGCTATGCTCATCACATCCCTAGCAGAAAAAGATGGTAATTAACTCTTTGAAGCAAATTATCAAGTATTATAAAGTATCAATTATTGTAAAGTATCAATAATTATACTATAAATTAATATAAGTTGTTTAATTGTCCACATAAAATATCAGAGCTTTCAGTTCTCAGATAAGCCTGGAAAATCTTCCTGTTTGGGTTTTGGTTTTTGTTTTTTTTTTTTTTAACTCACACAAAATACTGATCATTAAATTTTCTATACAAGTTAAGATCTGACAATGGTCAATAGACTGGAGGAGTAGGAAGGGAGTTAGGTAGCCTTCTTACTCTCAAAACTCTAGGAAAGGACTATTTTTTTATTACTGATTTTTTTTAGGAAGCAGCTAAGTGGCACTGTGCACAGAGTCACGAAGGCCTGAATTCAAATATGGCCTCAGACACTTACTAGCTGTGTGACCCTGGGCAAGTCACTTAACCCTGTTTGCCTCAGTTTCTTCATCTGTCAAATCAGCTGGAGAAGAAAATGGCAAGCCACTTTGGTATCTTTGCCAAGAAAATCCCAAACAAGGTCATGAAGAGTCAAACACAACTCAAACAATGAAACAGTAACAACAAATTTTCAATTGGATAAGGGGCCACTTTTGCCTATTCTTGACTGAGGAGCTTGTCTCTTCATCACCTCTTATTCTTCCATCTTGCCAGAACTAATCTCGGATTTCTTGTCGCAACATCACTTTGGTTACACGATTTATCACTGACACAAAATACATCTTCTGTATTATGATACATCTTGCCACAAATCCTTTTAAAGGTCACACATTGATTGTTGCAATTGCATGATGCAAGGAGCTTATTAGGCATGTTGTATTAAATTAGGGGTTATTATCTTCTGTTCCCAGACTTTCATCCAGCTAGAATCTGTCTACGTGGCTACTCAATTGCAGAGACATTTCATTACTTCCTACTCTATAGCCACAGACACTGCACCCAAAGTAATGAAAATATTTCCCCTTGGAAGAAAAATGGTAATGCTCGATTGAGGGCCACCCATATCAGGGGGGAGGGGTCAAGTCTAGAGAGATGAGACATTCTTTCCAAACTAAGGGGAAAAAAAGATGGCCAACCACATAAAGAAAGCAACCTCTTATAACAGTGAAAATTGAAACCTTCAGGGCAAGAAAAAACATTCCTCATCCAAGGGGGAAAATGATCCTGTTATAATGATCTGGTCTATTAATAAAATCACTGCAAGAAATAAAGGACTAGAAAGTCTTACATGTCTTTAATTTTACTATATGTGTGATAAGACAAATAATTATAATTGTGGTTATTGGGATATAAAATCAGCTTCAACAGGGGTATATGAAAAAGCAATGTAACAGAGAAAGATATTATTAATTGGTGATTTGTGTTTGTTTCTTTAATTGGTCTGTGTGTATGTGGGTCAGTGGCTGTGTATGGAAAACCTTAGAAATAATCTAGTTCGAACTCTGCATCTGACAACCAGAGAGCTAAAATATTTGTCTAAGGTCTCTCTCTCTCACACACACATACACATCACAGTAAGTGACTAATCTTGGCTTATACTCAGGTCATAAGATCATAGAATTAAATCTGGAATAGAACTAAGGGATAATCTAATCCAATTCCATCATTTTACAGGTGAGGAAACTGAGGCCCATAGAAGTTAAGCAACTTACCCGAAGTCATAGAATAGTATATGGCAGAGCTACCATTTGAACCTCTGACTCCAAAGCCAACTATGGTTCCCAATGCATCATGCCATCTTCTGATTCCAAAACTAGAGCTCCTTCAACTTCAACAAATATAAACCATACTATACTTAAAAGCCAAGAAAATACATAGTCAACCTATCACAAACCCAATAAATAGGGTTTTTTCTTTGCTTACTAAGTTCTTACAAAAGCATCAACCTCTTAGCCTAGCCTTGAACGACACCCAAACTGCTATGGTGCTATTCTTTTTGGCCCATCAGGGTTTATATTCTACACCCCCCCTACTGCTTACACACACATACACACACACACACACACACACACAGAGGCACACCTACCACATTACTGCCAAAACAATAACACTAATTTAATCCTCTACCTCTATACTTCCTGAAGACCACTACGTGAAGAACTTTGAAAATGTTTTGTGTTCCCAGAAAGACTGTCACTCATAAATAACAGCAACTGCTATTTTCACAACTCCAGGGGATCAGAGGAAACAAACCAAACAAAATTTTGTTCTGTCCAAACTCATCCCAGACCTGCTAGTCTCCCTTTGTAAATCTCTATCATGATTATCAAACCCCCTTGCATTTTCACTAACAGAAAATATTGGTTTCATGGGGGTCCTAATGCTCACTCAGCCATGCCACAATATTCTTTTCTAGTAAAATTTCCAAAATATAGAAGGTCTGGGCACCTCCATCAGATGTCTACAACACTAAAGGAAAGCATTGCGTCTCTCTCCCACGACTAAGCCATCAGTTGCCAAACGGCATAGCTGACTCTGTTCACGATTACACTTTGTCTTGGTCCACAGGAAGCCTCTTTCAGCACCTACTGGGAACATATTGCTGTTTTGAAAGGACCCAAAAGTCATCCCATTTCTAAAGAGTAATAACTATCTTTCTTTGACATCTAAGGGTCAGTTACATAGTTTTGCCGGTTTTCTCCCAAGAACACTAATTTTCACACTGGGTATTTTATAAGCTGCCTTGATCACAGGTTTGTCAAACATTAGCATTTGCAGCCTTCGAAATCCAAGTTCAAACCTTTAATTTAAAGGTTAAGAAAGTGATGAGCAGAGAAACTTGACTTGCCCAAAGTTAAACATGCAGGAAGTAACAGAGTCAGGATTCAAACTCAGGCCCTATTGCTCCAAATCCATTGATCTCTCCATCACCCCTACATCATATATGTCTTCTGAGAGGTCATTACTCTTTATACAATTAAAATAATTATATGAGGTGGTAAGTTTTAGATTTTATAAGGTAACATGAAGCCCAGAAAAGTGATTTATTCAAAGGTATACAAAAAGTCTGAAACAGAGTTAGCTTGATAAAGGCTTTGAAAATACAATAGAAGGTGGGTAGTGGATAAAGGTGGTATATTGCTCTGCTGCCCTAAGTATATAGATCCCAGCATGTTAAATACAGTCCTTTTAATAGGATAAGAGCAGGACATGAAAATCTGATCATAAAAGGTAACAAATTGTCATTAGTGATAGCAACGGTTCCTAACTGAATCTGGCTTTCCTAGGATCCTGAACTTTCTGCTTACTACGGTATATAAAAGGAGATTTAGAGCTACCTGGGACCTTAGTGGTCACCCAGGCCAATGCCCCCACTTTACAGATGAAAAAATGAGGCCCCAAGAGAGTAATTTATTGAGGGCCACATAGTAAGTAGCAGAGCAGAGATTACATATCACCCAGGTCTCCCAATTCCTAATCTATTATTCTTTTTACTACAGCACACCTTCCCCAGGCCTCAATTCTGTTTCCAATTCCTGTATATTTGGACCAAGTCTATACTTTTGCTTCCATATCTGCTGCTATCTCTAGTGTGGCAACTTCACTCTCTGACTACCTAGCTTGGAGCCTTTGTTTGAAGTTCACCCATGCTCAGATTCTCTCTGCCTCTAATTTCATCTCTGGGCTTCAGTTTCCTCACCTTTAAATTCAGAGTTTGCACTTGGATTTCTAAGGTCTAATGTTATAAGAACCTGTGATAAAGGCAGCATATAAAATACCAGTGTAAAGACTGGTGTTCTCAGAAAAAAACAACTCCCACACATATCTCTTTTCTATTCTTTTTGGTGGTCATCCTTGACTGGCTAAATGAAAATGACTAGATACCACATGGGCCTCTGTGAAATGATTTATCATTTGTAAACAATAAAGCAGAGCTTTTACTTCTAAATAAAGCAGTCATGTTCTATATGACTTCATCATTATTCCCTGATTTCAGGAGAGAAGAAAAGGTTAATCACTCCATTTTCTAAAATCAGAAATCCTTCCCTATTCTTGAATACTGTTTCAAGGACACAGTGGGTAACATGGTAATTGCAGTAGCTGGTGTATAAAAACTGCTATCAAATCAATCCATCAATAAGTATTAAGTACCTATTATGTGCCTATTGATGATCTAACCTAGCACACAAACTCCTTTCTTGAGTCTTAACTAACTATAAGGAACACACTGCTGATCCAGCGTTATTGGATTGAGGCTGAATACTCTCCTTTGGCCTCAAAAAAAGGTTCTCTAAAATAATGTTTTGATTCATTAAGTGCAAGGGAATCAAAACCAGATGGATTTGGCAGCAATCTGGTTCCCCAGATCCTTGGGCAGCTGTGGAGGGATGCCAGAGCAAAAAAGGATGATCAATTTCACACGTTACAGATTTCAGGCACTAATGGATGCTTGGCTCTGGGTTCCCTGGTTTGCGGATGGCATGCCAAAACTTACATGCTGGGACAGAGTCATTTAGGAAAGGCAGCCATGCAGACCAGAGAAATGAATAACGACCTTTGGTACAAGAACAGCCAGGGAGCAGCTGTTTTGTACTGGGCAGCAGTACTGCTTACTGCTTTTCACAACTTATGCTACTCATAAGATGGGGAATATTCATAAACAGCTATACTCTAACTATTACTCAAGGGCCAGCAACACATGGCACAACTACTGATTCACTGACATATCACTCAGTTGCTGCAATTGTGATCCTCTTCCTGTCATCTGCAAGAGCCACTGCTGACCACCAGAACTGGCAATAGACACACACTCACTTCTTACATCTAGTCAGCACCTCCTCTTGCCTTACTAGCATTTCAACGAATACACAAATATACCAGAAAAAAAAAAAGACTCAGGACCTCCTTAGCATGTGCCACTTTGAAAAAGTTGCCAGTCCTCTATGTAACTACTACCCAAGCATCCCAGAAGTCCCAGCCTAGGAGTATTACTGCAGAAGAGTACAATAGTATGCTTTTCTATAATGATGTTCAGCCTTCAAGCCCGTGCAATGAGATGAGATGTGCATATGCCTGAATGAAGCTCTTCTGCCTTGTCAGAGGATTAACAAATAGGTCAGAGAGAGAGGGAGAGAGAGAGAGAGAGAGAGAGAGAGAGAGAGAGAGAGAGAGAGAGAGAGAGAGAAGGAGAGAGGGAAAGAGAGGGAGGGAGGAGAAAAAGGGAGTGGGAGACAGACAGACAGAGACTAGACATAACCAGGCAACAGAAGAAAAAAGATAACTCTAAGGATGGTTGACAATCAACAAATATGAGGACAAGGGAGCATGAGAAAATGTGGCCTCAAAAAATGAAGGCAAACTTTTTTGAGTTTCCTAATTAACTTGGGATGATCAAATCTTTGGATGAGATTCAACTAAGGGAAGGATTTGCTAGCAGACTTGATGAACTTCACTCATCAGGGAAGAAAATGATTCATAATGCCAGATAGGCACCTTTCCCAAAGATGCTTCAATCAATCTGGTAAGTTCCTTGTGGATAAGGGACATCTAAAGCATGTATTTCTTTTTTATTCCCTACAGTAGGGTCGATTCAATTAACATTTAGTTGATTGTCTATGAAATACACTATTGCTCCTTCTGTAATTATATTAGGCAAACAAATACCTAATTGTCCTCCTGGGTATAATCTAACACTTGTTGCTTCTACTAAATTTTATTTTAGGGTATTTACCTTCTATGTGTTAAAGTTCACATGTTCTGAGACAAAATACAAGTGGCCACTCAAATTGAAAGAAAAATTCATATGTTTACCTGTCTCTATACTTTCACAGATACACTGTAGGCAGCTGGGTAGCTTGGTGGATAGAGTAATAGACTTGGAGTCAGGAAGATTTGAGTTCAAATCCGTGCTCAGACACTTTTTAGTTGCATGACCATAGGCCAGGTTACAGTCTCTCTCAGCCTCAGTTTCCTCATCTATAAGGTAGGGACAATAACAGCACCTACCTCCTAGAGTTGTTATAAGGATCAAATAAGATATATGTATGCATCCATATATACACATAGGTAGTGCCTTGCAAACTTTAAAGCTTTATATAAAAGCTAAATATCATCATCATTATTATTAATAATACCAATTTTCATAGAAAACTGAGTCTACTTTCCTTCTTAGATTTTCATGAAAGATAACCCTAATATTTATACAAATTATTCTCATAAAGGTTATAAAAAGTTCAAATCTCACCCCAGACACACACTACTTGTATGATCCACTTAACTTCTCTCAGTACTCAGTTTTCTTATCATTAAAATTGGAACAATAGTAGCACCTACCTTACAGGACTGCTGTGAGGATCAAGTAGGATAACATGTGTACAGTACTTTGAATCACTTAAGGCACTACATATATGCTAGGAATTGTTATTGTTGTTTTAAAGAGATGAGAAAAGTAAGAATATGAACCAGTAGTCATTGATGTCCTCTCAATTGTCCTTTGGGGATAATACTATCATTGGTAATTTTTAACCCTTCTTTCCATGTCTTCTTCCCAAGATTATAACTTGGAAAAGTGATCCCACAATGTTTTTAAGCTTTTGTCATCACCAGCATAGATTTCCTTGCTGTATATTTGGTCTGATCCAGGAATTTCCTCTGAAATCCTCACCTTACACTTTCTTATCTTTATAAAATCCTTATGAAAATCGTCTACACACATATTAAGGGCATCTTGGATGAAAATGGAAGAAGAAAACAGACAGATACTTGCTTATCATTTTCTACTGCAGATCATGTCAGTAGAGTCACACAACTGACTAAAAGTTGCAGAGAATACATGGTCCCATTGTATTAACTGTTTATTGACTACTAAAATAATTTGACTTGATAGAACAAAAGGTAGCATAAAAAAACCATCATCCAATAAGCATTTCCTCATTTGTATGCAAAGATCATAAAATTTTATTTTAAAGTATGGTAACTGTGTTCAATTATTATTAAGGCTAACCAGAGCTTAAAAGGGATTTGGAGTGTGCTTTCCAAAGGTGTTTGTCAATGTAGTATAGGATGTCTTACATAGTATAGGATGTCTTACAAAGTCCAAGTGGAAAAAAAGATTCCTTTAGGTGGTCAATGACTTACCCAAGATCATACAAGTAGTAAGTGACAGAGCTTGGGCTTGAATTTAGGTCATCTAACTCCAAATCCAATATTCCTACCATACTGAAAAAAAAAAAGAAAACTGAAATCCTAACAATGGCAAAGCTGTTTGGCTGGCTCATTCAGTTAGTCCATCAGAACATATTTCTGAGATATGCACTGGAGATGGATCATG
Source organism: Phascolarctos cinereus (assembly GCF_003287225.1). Lineage (NCBI taxonomy): Eukaryota > Metazoa > Chordata > Mammalia > Diprotodontia > Phascolarctidae > Phascolarctos > Phascolarctos cinereus. Next base: position 107,369,555 of record NW_027556402.1, on the reverse strand, counting down.
AATTGGGTCCAGAACTGAATAGATCAGAGAAAGGAGAATAGATTGCATTTGGGAAACCAAACAATTCTTTCAGTAGTCTCAAGCTGATCACTGGCACAAAGGCCCAAACTTTTGACACAAATATTCTTCCAGTGATGCTGTAGGACTGTGGTTTCTAGAACAGCATAATTCTATGATGTCCCCCTTTCCCTTCAACCGCTTTTTACGGTTTGCCAAGATACTAGTGCCTATAGTCTTCTTTCATACTGATCTATAATGTTTTCCAGAGGAAATAAATTGGGTTGCTCTAACTGTGATATTGTTCCATTTGGCAAGCAGATCAAATATTATGGCTATGATTCCTGGGTTCTTTCATCTTCCTCATTAAGAGTCATTTTGTATCACATAAACTTGGAAATATCGAAACTGATGTTTTTGCTTCCCTTCCTTTATTTAAATCAACAGGTAGTTTAAATTAATTGGGTAGGTAATAATCACACACAACATCATCTCATCTTTATTCTTTCTTCTAATTTTTTAGATCCTTCATGTTAACAAACTAATGGTACAACTACACACAGAAGGCAGGTTCTATAATTACTATTACATGGGTTAATAGTCATTGTTTGTTAAGTAGTTTGTTTTATTCTTTATAGATGATAATGCAATAAAAATTAATTCAATGAGTACAAAAAAAGACATGGACCTAAATGTACACTTAGTTATGAAATACTAAATAATGCAATGATCAGAAAGCAAATCAAAGAAGTAATTATAATTATATGAAAAACAATGATAACTGAGACAATACCAAAATTTCTGAAATATATGTAAGGCAATCATCATTTTGAACATTATGCTTCTAAAACCTATACTAACAAAAAAGAGAGGAATAATAAATGGGATGTGCATTTTAAAAGTAGCCATGAAATTAAATTTAAAAAGGCAAAAAAGAGGAAAGCTTGAAAATTAGAGGAGAAATAGATAAATTGGAAACCAAAAAGAATAAAGAACTGACAAAAACATTTAAAACTGATTCTTTGGGAAGACTGACAAAACTGATGGACCTTTAGATTAAGAAGAAGAGGATAGAAAATCAATTCAACAAAATAGTAAACAAGGTGAAATCACAACAAAATCAAAAGAAATAAAAATAATTTTCAGAACCTGCATTTCTCAACTATATACCAACAAAACTGAAAATGGAAAAAGATTAGCTTCAAAAAATATATAAAATACCCAAACAAACAGAATATCATAAAGAGATATGTTTACAAGAGATATCTTACAAAACCCAATCTCAGAAATGAAAATACTTATTTATAAATGAAATGAAAAATGAAAAAACTCTTCATTAGATGGATTTCCAGAAGAATGCTATAAAGCTTTAAAAGAACAATATCTATACCATACAAATTATTCTCAAAAAATGAAAAAGAAAGTACCCAGCTAAACTCCTTTTTGGGGAGAAAATGCAGTCCTAACATCTAATCAGAGAAGGATAAGGCAAAAAATGAAAATTAGAGGCCAATGTCATTAATATTCATTCAAAAAATTTAAATAAAATCCAAGCAAAAATAAGAATATTATATACATTCATCAAAAAATGTCCATTTTGACCAGGTTGGAATTATACACAGGATGCAATGATATTTCAATATTAGGAGAACAATAAACATAATTAAAAATATTAACAATACAGATATCCAAATCACAGAATGAGCACAGAAAAAATCTTTGACAAAGTACAATATTAATTTATGTTAAAAAAATTTGCAAAGTATAGGCATAGAGAATCATTTTTAATATGATAAAAGTATCTATCTAAAACCAAAAGCATTATGTACATTGGGGAAACACCAGAAGCTTTCCTAATAAATACAATAGTAAAGCAAGGATTCTTCCTTTTCCCCCTATTATGTAATAAAGTTCTAGAAATGCTAGCAAGACAAGGAAATTAAAGATACAAAGATAGGCAAAGAGGAGGCAAAAATATTCTTATTTGCTAAGGACATAATGATTTACTTAGAAAATCCTATGAAATCAAAAAAGAAACTAATAATGAAAGTTTTTTTGAAGTTTCAGACTACAAAATAAACCCACAAAAATCCATAGCATTGTTTTATAACAATAAATAAAATCCAGGAAGCAATGATAGATAGGAAAGTCCCATTCAAAATAACTACAAAGTACATAAAATATTTGGGAATCAAATCCACTAAAGTACATGTAATATCTTGTATATTCAATTTCAAATTCCCCTTAAAGAAATAATTAACTTAAACAACAGTTCATAACTCAGGGCTTATAGCCAGGCCATGTCAATATAATAAAAATGGCATGACCAAAGTTAATTTAAAGATTTAGTCCTATACAAAAGTACTGACAAATGCTTTACAAAGGTAGACAAAATAATAAAATTCTTTTGGAATAACGAAAGATCTAGAGTTATCAAGGGAAGCTATGAAATAAAATGAGAGAATAGCATTTCTAGACTTCAACCTATATTGTAAAGCAGGAATCACTAAAACCACTTGGCACTGGTCAAAAAATAGAAAAGTAGATTAACAAAAGAAATTAAATGAAGAAGAATCAGAATTTAATTCAACAACCCAGTATTTGATAAAGCCTATAATATGAAATACTTATGAAAGTATTGTCTATTTGATAAAGACAACTAGAAAATTGGAAAATAATCTAGCAGAAATTAGTCCTAGACCAACATCTTATACCATATTCCATAATAAATTCCAAATAGACATTGTAATCAAAATTAAAAATTTAGAAAAGGTTACAGGATATCCCAAAAGTCTTAGTACTTTGGTAGTTTTAATAGCTTAAAACTGCACTAAGACTATTGGGATACTCCGCCTATCTTTCATAGCTATGGGTAAGAGATGAATTTTTAACCAAATAAGGGACAGAGGCAATTACAAAAGATAAAATCGATCATTTTGGTTACATAAAATTGAAAAGATTTTGCTCTAACAAAATTAATTTATCTTGGAAAAGAAGGGAAGAAGTAAATTGGGGCAAATGGTGGCATCAAATATCTATGAAAAGGGTTGCTATCCAAGATATATAGACAACTAGAAATATAAAGACCAAAAGCCATACCCTGTTGGGAAAGTGATCAAAAATACGAACAAAAGTTATATAACAAGAATTGCCAACTATTAATAACCATACAAAATAATGTTCCAACTCACTCATATTAAAAGAAATGCAAATCAAAACAAAGCTGGATTTCTCCCTCATACCCAGCAATTTGGAAAAGATGACAACATACAGAAATGATGAATATAAAAGAAGCAAAATAGAAAAAAGAAATAATATTGGAGTGTTTGTGGAAAGACAGGCACATTTAATGTGTTGTTGGTGGACCCATAAGTTGGTTTAACCATTCTGGAAAGCCATTTAAAAATATATTTATAAAATTATTAAAATGTCAATGCTCTTTGTCTCAGAGATTCCCTTTCTAAGCATATACTCCAAGAAGGTCACTGACAAAAAGAAATGCTCCATACATGTTAAAAAAAAAAGCAGTACTTTCTGTAATCTCAAAAGAACTGGATGCCCATTGATTAGGAAATGGCTAAACAAATTATGGTTCATGAATGGAATGAAAATTTTCTGTGCTGTAAGAAAGACAAAGCAGCATGGAAAGGCTTGAGTGAAGTGATACAGAGTAAAGTAATTAGGCCAGAAAAACAATGTACACAATGACTACAACATGGTAAATAGAAAGAACAAGAACCACACGACAATCAAAACTGAGTATTACGGAATTATAACAATCAAATTTGGTCCCAAAAATGATAAGAACAGGTCAGCTCTAAATCCTTCTGCAGAAATGAAGATGCAGAAGTAAGGAATACTGCATGTAACACCAGAATTTTTCAGTGTTAATGGCTTTGGTGATTTATTTATCTTTTCTTTTAAAAAAAAGTCTTTGTTTTAATAAATGGCTCTCTGCAAGGGGAGAGAAGCCCTCTGTTTATCTTTTGAAGCCCTTCACAACCTGGTCCGTTACTAGATTTCTATGCTTCTTACATTTTTTTTACTCTAGTCTCCTCTTCCTTACTCTGTCTTCCTCTAACTCTACTGTAAAATTCAACAACACTGGCTTTCTTATTGCAGTCAACACTCAGTCTCTCCACTCTGTAACCTTTCACTATATGTTCAACCTGCCTGAAACCCTCTCCCTTCTCATCTGTTTCCCAGTTTCCATTAAGAATCTCCCAAACCCTCCTTTCTACAAAAAAACCTTCCCATCTTCCTATCCCAATGCCTTTCTCATAAGATTACCTCCCATTTTTACTGTGTATGTCACATATGTACATAGTTGAATAGTGATTTCCATTAGAATGTGAGCTCCTTTAAGGCAGGGATTGTGTGTTTTGTTTTGTTTTGTTTTGTTTGGCTAGGCAATAGGGTTAAGTGACTTGCCCAAGGTCACATAGCTAGTTAGTGTTATGTGTCTGAGACCAAACTTGAACTCAAGTCCTCCTGAATCCAGGACCAGTGCTCTATCCACTTAGCTGCTCCAGGGATTGCATTTTTTAGGTGTGTGCGTCTGTGTGTGTGTGTCCACAGTGCTTAGCCCAGTACCTAAGCATTTAACAAATATTTGTTGTTGTTGAGGATAATGATGCTGACGGGGAGGGAGAATTTCTAGGAGGAATCCAGATGATACAGAAACAAAAGCTACCAGTGAAAATCTATCTTGCCAAAAACATTTAGCTTATTTTTATCATGTCCTTCAGTGACCACTATCTTCTGCACCAACTAACTCCTTTTTAAAGAACATATTATATGTAGAGGTCATTGTTCTAAATAGAGACTTTGGGATTCTTTGTTTTCTTGATCCTGGACCATGTTTTCCAACACAGCTTTTTCACTGGTCATTCCCTTCTATCCACTGTCCTACTAAACTCACAAGTATCAAATAAGATGCTAGCATCGATCTAAGAATTCCCAGAGAATTCTGCAATCTCTTCAATGCATATTGATGGAAAAGCTACTATTTTACTCATATGTCTGCTTATTTTCATTGAGAGTGCTATCAGGTGAGATAATCCAAGTCTCCTATGAAACCACATTCTTGTGGCCTATTGGCAACAAAGAAATCCACTATACCGAGACTACCAAGGAGAACCCATGAGCCAACCTTCTATTTCATTGAAACTTTTTTTTAATGTCTTCTGCTTTTATTTAATTTCTTACATGTAAACATGCCTGTGATCTGATTTCTCCAAAAGGATGTCAATCAATGCTCTGGTTGTTAGACAAAGATCACATGTTGAGTACCAACTGTGAAGTTAATTTCTGTGCATATTCTAAAAGCCATTAGCACCTTTTTCTCCCTTTTCAGCCAATCCACCATAATAACCATGTGTGACTGTGAGTCATTTTATATTTTTGTCCACTTTGTGAATTGCTAAGGCCAAAAAAACTGATCCCATAGTGACCTGATTTTGGGTAATGAGCCTCTTCAACCCTAGCTAGGTTGCTCCTCAAGCAGCAGACCCAGAGCCTGTCACCTATACACCTTTCCTGCTTCACAGAAAATGACACAGCTTCTGTTACATGATCCTTCAAGAATTCAGGGTATGAGGCACATAAAAGCATCATTCATCAAAGTTTAATACAATTATCTTCTGGCATTCCAACTATATGCATTCCAAGACAGCTTCCATTCCAGTTTTGTTCCTAAATCCTGGATTTCAAAATCCTGTCCTTGCTGCTTTCTCATCCTGGAACTTCCCTCAGGTCCTCAGGTCCTGGAACCTCTTTACATTAGAAACATCCAACCACCCCTGTTACCTTCTTAACCTAGAATAGCCTTCTAAAGGACCATCCCACCCATTTTTACCACTGGTGGGTTCCACCTGAGGCCTCCATTCTGAAGAGAGGCCCCAACCAGCCTTCATTCCTCTTGTGGCCCTCTCTGACTTTTAGACTTCAAAACTGTGCCCCTGAACCACGTACCTTCATTCTCCACCTTACTTTTCAATTCCCTTTTGTGTGTAATGTTCCAAATATAATCTTCTTGGAGCCAGGAACTTTCTTTTTGCTTGTATTTATTTCTCCATAACTTAGTACAATGCCTGGTACATGACAATAAGTTAATAAATGCTAGTTTTTTTCTTGCTTCCTTCCTCCTTTCCTTCCTCTCTTCCTTCTTTCCTTCCTTCTTTTCTTCCTAAAAAAGCTAGCTATAAAATGCATTGCATTTTTCTAAATAATCCACCTTAAAAAAATAAAAGGACTTTAAAAGTTCAGCTGCATCTTGGGCACAGGTACTTGCTTTTCTGTTTTTCTTTAGAAGAATTATTAGTACATTTCTTTGCAATCTGAAAATGATGGTTGGCAGGGAGAAGAAGGAGGGATACCTTTAAAAGGAAATCATGGCTGGGATTTTCTCCTGCTTTTGGTAGCACCCAAAAGAGGAAATGTAATTTTTCTCAGAGTGAGCAATACAGCCAGGACTAAGGAAGTTTCCATTACAAATAGGAAAGTGCTTTAAGATGGAAGCTGTTAAGCCAGGTTGTGGAGAATTTGGTCATTTTTACCAGTTTATAAAGCTTATCAGGTATGTGGGGCAGGCCTCTAGTAAAACCATGAACTGGTCTCTTAACTCTTCCTTGCCTGAGTTCCTTGTCATGTATAAAAAGAGGAGACAGATGTTTTTAATCTTAAAAGCTTTAAAATTTACTACATTTTTGTAGGTAAGAGGTACCTCCCCAATGCTTCCAACGTCGCCACCTTAGTCCCTTTGGACCATCAAATGGGAGACCACTTCAAGCTGACTTCAAAATGCCTCCAAGACTTTTCCAATTATTTTTTTCATATAATTAATTTGCCAATTAAGAATTTTATTGCTCACTGACAGAATAGGAGTCATCAGAAAACATGGAAGTGAGGGAGGGGTAGCTATGAAAAGAAATGGGAAAACAATATAAACCAAAGGAGAACCAAGGAAGAGAAGAGAAGCCAGTGTCCCAAAGCCTGATAATGTGACTTTTTCCTAAAAGTGACACAAATCCAATCCCAATTTAGAAAGTCCTTAACAAAGAAAGCCTGTGTTTTGTTTGCTTTCAACTGAAGGACTGCACAGTTAAAATGTCAAGGTTTCAACATAACTACCATATTTTACGATCTCTCATTCAATATAATTTTCCACCCCACTGAAACTAATCTCCAGGTTCTGCTGATTTCATAAATTGCCTTCTTGATCCTGGCCCTCAGTCCACCCAAATAATGTGCTCAAGATAAGTGTCACCATTTTAGCACATTTGTTCTTGTCACATATACATCCAAAGTTATTAAAGTTGAAAGCAAATGACTCTAAAAACATTCTATGTTCTACATTTACTTGTTAGGTCTTTATCACCATAGTTGAAGTGGCTAACAGTACAATGATTCCCAAGCTTTATTTCTGCATTATGGCCTAAGAAAGTTAACCAGTTTTTAAATGAACATTATTAAAACCATTATGTTCCTTTTGTTTAACAATGTTTAATTTGTTCAACAAACATTAAATATCTATGAAGTGCTAGGTATACAAAAATGAAGTTGAATAATAGATTCTGTTTTCAAGGACCTTACATTGTTCTGGGAAATGCTTGGTTGAATGTTGTTTTTCAGTACAGAAAGACTACTATGTTCTCCCATTTGAAGATTTCACTACTTCTAACAAAAGCTTTAATTATTTTTAAGGGGCTGAGGGCTTCTCTTCCTCTTCCTAATCATGTGTACGATTACCTTTCTAGTCCTTTATCCTATGCCAACCAATTAACGATATCAGACCATGAAAACTTACTCAATTTAAGTCCTGTTTCAGCTAAGACTTTTTATTTTTTTAGTCTATTTTTTTTTTTTGCTTTTAGGCAATTGGGGTTAAGTGACCTGCCCAGGGTCACACAGCTAGGAAATGTCAAGTGTTTGGTCTGAGGCTGGATTTGAACTCAGGTCCTCCTGACTTCAGGGCCAGTGCTTTATCCATTGCACCACCTAGCTGCCCCTTCAGCTAAGATTTTAAAATTAAAATCATCACCAAAGCATGTTTGATTTTCCAAGGTAGATCTTCTATGAAGGATTTATGAAAGGACACAAATTCGATTCACACAGGAAGAAAAGGCATGGATGGGCTGGTATTCTCATAGCTGAAAAAAGCAGCCATATAAATGAAATCAAGAATCCACTGAAGGATCAATGTGTAAGCTGATATGAATTATGTATGACAACTCTATTGTATGTCAAACATTCTTGACATTAATTCCTAAATATTTTGGTGAAGAAATAGAATTCAGTTTTAAATTTATTCAAGATGTGTATATAAATGAGAGGATGGCAAAAATAAAAATTAATGAAATAGTTCCAGGGAATATTTATATACTAAGTAGTGAAATCATCACAAATCCTTTACCCAATTTGTTCCTTTAGGAAGATTGAGACTTATGTTATAAATAATCATGAGGATAGCGGCAGGACCTGTGGTTTCATTGCTTTAGGAACTCCCAGGTGGGGACCTTCTACTAAAGCAAGTGAAAACCTGCTCTCCAACATGTTAAAGAGTTTAATGAGTTAGAGAGTTAACAAGACGCTCTATGAAAAATCAGAGGATTGTAGGAAAACGGCAGTGACTAGGGTCCCAGATCCTTAAGCATTCCACCAAAGCTTGGAGAATCACCTCTAGACTCTCCCAACCAACCCAGGAATTCATAGAGAAACCTCTGAGTCCTGCAGAGATTTTGGAATAGGCCAGTTGGACAGGACCCTGGAGCTGTGGAGGTGGTTCCAAGCACTCCCTGATCTCCTGAGTGCCAAGACCAGCCAGCTAGGAGCTTTCCCTGAAGCAACAACTGAGGAATGGGACTTTGAGGGAGGTCCAGCACTAGTGGGCACTCCCTGATGCAGTACAGAATCCCAGTGGAACCTTCTCCAAGCCCAGCCCAAGAGAAAGAGAAGCCTGGAGGAGGAGGAAGTTCTCAGCAAGGCCAATGAAGCATTATAGGAAGCAGAGCCTGAGGCTGACCCAGTTCCAACAGGGCCCTAGTTCAGACCTGGCTAAACCGAGAGAGAAACCTAGGGCCATTCCAGGCAAGGTCTAGTTCAGCACCAGTGGCCAGAACTCAGCTAGGGAAGAATGACTCTAAGCAAAATCCAGCCTGAGCATGGGGATTGCCCAGGCAGAACCTCCTGCCGGAAGGGGCCTCAAGGACAACCCAGAACCTGAATAGCTGTGGAGTCCCTGAAGGAGAGTCCTAGTCCAGCCCACTCCTCTAAGAACCAGGCAGGCTGTAGCCAAACCAAAGAAAACTTTGAACATTAAGAAGGAATGCTTATGGTCTGAAAGAAGCCCATGGGATAAACCCCAAGAAGGAGGGTGACTCTGATATCATAAGTTCACATGAAACCTCAGAGAAAAAAATGCCCTGGCCTCCAGGAGTTGTTATTGTTGTTCAGTCATTTCAGTCATATCTGACTCTTTGTAACCCCATTTGGAGTGTTCTTGGCAAAGATATTAGAGTAGTTTGCTACTTCTTCGGAGAAACTAGGAAAGATAGGGAAAAAAGAAAGGCAAAGAAAATTGACACCTCAGAACATAGTAGAAAACCTCCTTCAAGAACTGAATGTCCTTGAAAATTAGAGTGGGCCAGACAGAAAGCTGATGAGAAAATTAAGAGATTAAGTGACTTATCCAGGCTCACGTGGCCAATGTGTGTCAGAAGTGGTATTTAAACCTGGCTTCCTAGTTTTCAGGCCAATTCTCTAACCATCAGACCACACTGCTTCTCCATAAATAATCATTAACTAGATTATTAACATTAACTAGAGATATAAAACAACAATAGAGATAAAAACAACATTAACTAGAGATAATTTAATTCTATGAATTTTACTTTATAATTTATTACTTCAGAAAGAGCATGCCATAGCCAATAGAAATCTGGCCTTGGCTGCTAGAATACCTGGGTTCATGGCTGCCTCTGATACACTGGTGGTATTACTATGAGTAAGACTATAAAGTACAGGTCAATTCTTACTCTACAGAGTTAGCACCAGGAATTCCCTGAACTAATCTATTCACAAGCCACCATCACCACAATCACTGCCTACACACAGTTAGCCCTCCCTCACTCACTCAAATCAAAGTTAATTGCCAAGTCATGTCATCATTTCCATTGTGTCATGGTCCTCTTTGAGAACAAAGGACAAACCACAATACACACAGTATACAGAAAAACACACATCTTTACATTTGTGTTGACATGGTTATCCTTAGGTTCCAAAAAAAAAAAAGGCATTCACATACATATGTATAAACTTCAGAGGGAAAGGAGAAATGCAACAGATCGTCTCTGTGTTCTGTATTCGGATACATAGACAATAATACTCTCAGATTTAACTTTTCTCCCCCTACTCTCACCAATAAAGCTGACACAGTTTCAAATTGATGCCATTGATATCTCTCTTAGATCATGTTTCTATGGCACAATGACTATTCGGAGCATCCTATTAAAAAAAATTGGTCTAATGTAGAGATTTAATTTACCACTTTTTAAGATAAGAACGTCAGAAAATAAAATAAAATTTTAATTCCAGTATGAGGGCTAGAGATGAGCCTCTCAAGGCTGCTGCAATAATACGTTCAAAAACAGATAATTGTGGAATTACACTATTGGAGGGGACCTTAAAAGTTATCAGATCCAATCCATACCCAAATTACTATGTTTGTGACTTTTTTGATGGGTGGTCTACTCTGTCATCCAATTCTGCTAACAACTGTCCCTCCCAAATTTGGGTCATCTCAATATTTGATAAGCATGCCAATCTTGACTTCCTCTAATTCATTAATAAAAGTGTTGAGTAGACCTGAACCAAAGACAAAGATTTATGATATTCCCTCAAGGACTTCCATGCATGGTGACCACTTTGATATCTTTATTAACATTATTTGGGTCCAATTAGTCAACCCACCTAATTCAATAACTTTTTAACTAACAAATTCTCTAGGAACAAAGTTGACTGTACATAGAGGCTGGCATCAACTAGAATTTCCTCATGATGGATTCAAAATTGCAGCATAAGAGGAGGTCACAATCTATTTCAGGTAAGAAATCTTTGCAAAGAGCAGAGAAGGGGTAGCAAGATGGGTAGCTACCTAGGACACAATATGTAGGAGGAAGGTGTGCAACTAAGGACAGTTTTTAAATGTTAAATTTTAATGCCAAAACATTCTTCCCCTCTCTTCCCTCATGATATATACATATTTATTTTGTGATAAATGAAGTTGCATTCATTAGGAGGAAAGTTTAACTTATTACTAATTATGCACTGCATATGTAATTATCAGACAAAAGGGTATGTAATTTTCCAACTTTACCTAAGTCAGGCAGCTTCCCTGAGTCACATTCAAACAGCCAATTTACCTGGGGAGTAAGGAAGGTGCTCTATAATACTGGATTCCATGATATTTCCACATTACGGAGGCAGAGAAAAATGATCACAGGATAAGATAGTGAGGAAGAGTCTTATTCTACTCCAAACCTTTCACTTTAAAGATAAGAAAACTAAGGTCTAAATAGGTTAAATGAGTTGCCCAAAGTTATAAAAATAGTATGTGGCATGGCTGGGATTTCAACCCAGGTACTCCCATACCATGTTGAGCCTTATCTATCATACTGCCTCCCATATCATCACAAGAGTTGAATGGAGGCACACAATGCTAGCACAGAGGATTAAGGAAGAATTAGAAAGAAGAGAGGGAAATTAGATGGTGCAGTGGATAGAGTACTGGACCTGAAACCAGGAAGACTCATCTTCCTAAGTTCAAATATGGCCTCAGACACATTAGCTGTGTGACCCTGAGCAAGTCACTTAATTCTTTTTGCCTCAGTTTCCTCATCTGTAAAATGAGCTGGAGAAGGAAATGGCAAACTACTCCAGTATCTTTGCCAAGAAAATCCCAAATGGGTCATGAAGAGTCAGACATGACTGAAAAATAGCTGAACAAAAGCTAGGAAGAAAAGAAGGAAAAACCCGATGAGGTAAGGCAGGAAGAAATCTATTCCTGAAACCCTCATTTACTACAATGTTATTTCAGTCTCCATTAGCAAAGTTTATGACAACAAAAACTAACACTGGAATCCATTCTTTTCAGAGTAGCATTACTATTTCATTCATTACTATTTTAGACTAAAACTTCTGCTAAGTATAAAAATCAAAACAAAACGAAATGAGTTTTGAGTATACTCAACCCAAGTCTAAAAAAAACATACATAGGACAGTTGGAGAAAATAATTAAAATTGCAACAAGAGAAGGGAAAAACATTTCCATACAATCTGAAATTAATGGAAGAGGGCCCATTGATCCTACCCAGTATGTCATCCATGTTTCTATTTCAAATTTTAGCTAGAGGGGTGTCTACTACACTCCTTCTCAGCCAGTAGCAACCACCCATCCACCCCCTCCAAGGCCACTACTTACAGGAAGACGTAGGAGTAGAGGAAAGCACCATACCTGCCCAACCATGCAACCAGAAAGAGTAAACAATTCAGGAGGTCAGGGATGGGGAGGATAAAAAGAAATCTTGAGACAATCATCCCTGCCAAAGGAAGGGGAAGTGGTATAAACCTACCCAGTCATCTCCAGGTGGCATTTCCACATAGCAGAGACCTGGAATAGATATTTCCAACCTTCTTAACATTGAGAGCCACTGTGGTAGTCTGAACAGGAGAAAACAATAGAAGAACTGCTGGGGGAGGGGCCTTACAGTACACAAGCCAGATGTAGCTCTACAGAGTTAGAGGGAGTTGAAACACCAGGAATTCCCCACACTAATCAAATCACAGGTCACCACCACCAAAACTACTGCCTACACACAGCACATAGTGAAACATGCATCTTTACATTTGTGTGTTGAGAATGCTGCATGGTTATCCTCACACCAACTTCAAAACAAAGTCATTCACAAACATATAGGTGTATACTTCAATGTGAAAGGTGATGATGGTATCAGGAATAGAATAGGTCACGTATAAGCCGCGCACAAACTGCTTCATTAGAAGAACAGAAGGGGCAGATAGCAAGAAGGTCAACAGATTGGAACTAAAAAGTTGCAGATAAGCCAAGCTCTCAAGCAGGAAGAAAATAGCAGGAAGACCCAAGGAAAACAGAAAAGCTTGCAACACTATGAAGAAATATTATACAATAAGAAACTGACTTGCAAATCTCTAATATAAAAGATACCAAAACAAATAACATATTAATCTCTGTCCTCCCCACCCCCTGATTAATGGATTGATAGAAAAAATGCCTTTGGAATGGTTCAAAAAAGAGATAAGAAAATGAAGAAGATGGAAAGATGGAAATTAAGAATGAAATTACAGAAGAAATCATAGCTGTTATAAAAAGTAATTAAAAATAAAGAATAGGTAATTTGGAACATTTGAGAGAATGTCTTTAAGATGGAAAAAGTTTTTAAGAAGAGAATGGGAGATTTATAAAATATACACATATGTGGGAACATTTTTTGACAAAATAGAATTAAAGGATGATCACATGAGTTCTGAATAAGTCAGAATGACTGGCCTTGAGGAAAGGGTAATTAATTTGAAGAGGATAGGTCTCTCAGAAAGAATTTACAAAATATCAAAAATCTCAATGTCATTTGTAGGAAACGATGCAAGAAAATCATAAAAGTATTGAAAACAAAGGGCAACGTATTAATTTGCAATGATTGGTGGATTCTATGACTGAGAGATTTCAACCTTAAATAAGTGAGGATTGTAATACTTAAACTTCAAAATCTCAATGTCAAACAATAAATATTGCAGGCAGCCAAGAAAAAAACTTTAGCTACCAAGGATAGCAAAGTTGAACAGGTTAGGACTACACTTATCTATGAGAAATAGAATACTAGAGTATTATATTCCAAAAAGGAAAGGAAATGTTCTCTCAAAAACAAAAACCACCATGAAAATTTGAGCCTACTCAATGAAAAAAAAAATGTGCTTTCAACAAAAAGAGGAGATGTTTCATTTCTCCAAAAGAAATGAGAAGGGAGTGAGCAATTCAATGTGGAAATACTTCAAATGGGACAAACACAAGAAAGCTAAATGAATAAAATTAGCAAGAAAATAAAAAGCAATGCAATCAACTCTCCCATCATTCTATGGCAAGAAAAAGCTACAATTTCGAATGTAATTTTTTGAATAATAGCAAAGGGCCAAGAGAGAACAAAAGGAGATCATTTAAGGACAAAATTATCTAAAGCTTTAAACTTTAAAGGGATAAAAAATGGTCAGAAGAAAGATCTGAATTAACTAATATTTGAATGAACAAGTCGATGGACTTAAAGCCATATTGCCTCAGAAATGGATTGATATTGGGGGGGTGGGCAGTAACTTCAGAGGAAAGTCACTGGCACATGAAAAATGGAAGTAAATGATGTGGAAGGAGGGATGTAAAAATAGATTAAAAATAGCAAACAAAGAATGGTGATTTATGATCACACTGATAGATGAATAGAATAGAGGAAGATGAAAAGACTTCTCTCAGGAGAATTAATAAAGACTGTACAATCTTATGGTGCATGAATAGAAGATTAGATTTCAAGATATACCATAAGAAAAATATAATAATAAAGAGGGAGAATATGAAACATAAAAGCTAAAGCAGTCTTCAGAGGAAAAATTATACCTCTGAAAACATATAACAAAATCAGAAAAAAAGGACTAATGTCCCACATATGTAGTTCAAAAAGTTAGAAAATGAAGCATTAATAAACATGAAACAAGTGCAAAAAAAGAGATTTTGAAAATTAGAGAAAAAACAAATTAAAAACAAAAAGATTATGAAAATTAACAAAACTGAGAATAATTTTAACAATGGTTGCGAACAAAATCAATAAATAACAAATTTGATCATGAAACAAAAAAAAATCAAATTACCAAAAGTAAAACAAAAATAAAAAAATGAATTCACTATAGAGAGGAAAGAAGAAAAATTATCAGAACTTATTATGCGCAAGCACATGCCAACAAACCAGAAAAATTAAAGAAAATATGTGATTATTCACAAAAATATTTTTAAAAGCAGATGAACAAAACAAGAAATAGAAATCCTAAAGCAATCAATGAAAAAATAATCACAAACAAGCTATGCCAAAGGAGGGGAAAGAGGTCAGTGAGAAGACAGTCACATTCATATACTTGGTAGAGCTGTAGATTTCCATTCTGGAAAATAATTTGGAATTTATTAAGCTATTCATGCCTTTTGACACAGTAATCCTAATATTAGGCATATACCTCAAGGAAATCAAAGACAAATTATCACAAAAAGAGGTCTTAAATGTCAAAATATACATAGCAGCATATATAAAAAAAACAGAAACAAAATGAGTGATTGATGATTAGGGAACAGCTGAACACATTGTAGGATATGAGCGTAATAGAAAATTGTTTTGCTTTAATAAATCATGACTATGAAGAATTCAGAGAAATATAGGAAAACTTATATGAGCCAATACAGAATAAAAAAAAATAGAAGCAAGGGAACAATAAAGCCAACCACACAATCCATTGCCAGGCCCATGTTCAAAACCTTTCCAGCTTTGTCAGACCTTTGAGAACCCAGAATCACCTCCATGCAACAATGAGTCATTGGGATTGAATTTTAACAGAAGCTTCCAAACCTTACCTTGCACAAAGTTGCCTTTATCATCTTCAGCCATGGTCCCACTACCTTTTAAATTTGGAAACTTAAGACATGGATATAAAAATTTATTTTCAGGATTGGTCTCAACATTGGTACTTCTGGGAGGAGTCTTGGGCACTTTGCTCTCTTCTGATGAAGAGCTATCTGGAACAGATGCAAAAGATATGTTTCTAATCTGTGAAAGTATGCTTTTCCTTTTCATGCTTTTGATTGAAGAGATTCTTCCAAATGAATCCTGTGAAGGAAACAAAATCATTTTTCATTAAAACCAAACTCCAATCATTTTTCACTTTCTCTTTCTATAGGAGAAGAAACATCATTTTTAAAAAAAAGTGTATTGACAATTGGCCTTGAAGTTAGGAAGACCTGGCTTCAAGTGCTGCCTCTGATTCCTACTGACAATGTGACCTTAAGCAAGTCACTGAACAGTGCACTAGGCATCTAAGAGTATAAGCTGAATACGATATGTTATCCTGAATTGGGAGAAAGAGTTTCTTTATCAAGGAGTTCTTTATATCAATGTCACAAGGTGAGTTCTCCACATATGTTGAGAGATCTTACATGTGACAAAAGCTGTCCCCCCAGGTAGCATAGGGATATTGTTATAAGGCTCAAAGAGAGGCATAAGTGACATTTCTAGCTTCTTCTCCCTCAATCCTTCTTCAAGAGAGACCAGTTCCTGCCAGAAGGACAAACTAGAGGTTGGGGTCAGAAGTTTGGCCACTCTTTACTCTCCTCAGAGAGAAGGAGTACCAGGAATAATATCTAGCTGCTCCCTTAAATATTGTTCATCTAGGGGATGTTATCAGAGTCAGTCTAATTTCTAATCATTATTTCCTTATTGGGAGGCATGACTCCATGCTTTGTATCCAAGATTTGATCCCTTTTCCACCTAATACCAACTTCACAATGAATGTACAGGAAAATCCATTTGTTCAAATCAGTGGTAAAACAGAAATCAAATAAGGTATGCAAAGGAGAATGTATACTAAACAATACAGAGCAAAGGAGCTTTCCCACTAGAAGACAACTCAATTCAACTGAGAGAAAGTCCTAAATCTCACTCAAGGGGAAATTCCCTGAAGTCTCTGGTGTAGAAAGCTGGGAAAAGTGATATGATGGAGAATTCCAGCTTCTCTCATGTCTTCCTGGAGTCTTTACCTTCAGTAACCAGAAATGGAGTTGGCCTCCTCCATTTTCCTTCTTGAAGCTGGAAGCCAAAGTGACTCAAAGTTTGAAGAGTACTAGAAGAAGACTGAAGAAGGCTAGAACTCTCCCACTCTCACCAACTCTGCTTTGCCCCTCAAAGAAAGGGTCCTATACTAATGGGCTTTGGTACTGGGGTTGCACATAGAAAACCATGTTTGTTAATCAATTCTCTCTCCCCAAGTGAGGCAGTGGGTCATGTAGGTTTAATATCATTCCATGTTGTTTTCTCATAGCCTCCTAATTCCTAACTTGGTATTTCATTTATAAAATGGAGGCATTTTAGAGTAATAAAAGCATTTCTCTGTAAGTTTGAAGCAGGTAAACACCATTTTAAGGCCCTTGAAAAAAAAAGTCATGACTTAACTTAGAAGAATTTTGAGATTTCCATCAACTACCCAACTCCTAAAGTCTCCCTCTATAAGGACAACACAACTTGTCTAGATTCCCCAACGCACATCTCAGAATAGAGGAGGGAGATAACACATGCCCTCATTGGAAAGCCGCCCAAAGTATAGACTTTTGTAGTTAATTCCCTAGAGATTTATAAGCTGGAATCAAATTAACTGTTTGAGACAAGAAGACACTTGGGGCATAGATTCTAAAGTGGTTCCCTACTACACTTCCAACAAACCCAGTATTCAATTTAACAAGTACTTCTTACATGCCTACTATGTGCCAAATACTATACTAGCATTGGAGATATAAAAACAAAAATAAAACAGTCCTTGCCCTCATGGAGCTTACTTTTTTTGAGAGGGATACATCACGTACACACAATATTACATTACAAGTAACCTGGATTATACGGAGAGTTGGGGTATTAGTTTTCTTAGGTTTGGGTTACATCTTCAGTTAGACTGTAGAGCAATAAGAAGCTGGGAAACCAGTGTTTTGCCAAGAGTATTGAAATTTAGGGACTACTGACAGTACAAGAGCTAGAAGCAAATGTGATTAAGACCCAATTAGCAAAAATAAACTAAGAAGCTACCATATATCTACTTTCTACTCCTCTGGCAGCCATACCCTAAGTGAACTGCCACAAGACTCACCCCTGCCCTGCTCCTTCTTCCAATAGTGTTCTCTCTAGAAGCAGCCTCAAGGTCTTTCTACTCTGGTGAATGATATTTAGGGTCTCTCTACACAGGAACACTTGTTATGTCAGATTGGGAGATCTCTCCGTGACATTCTCCATCTCCCACTCAACTCTCTACCACAACCACATCTTGTGGCACTTGTCTCAATCACCAGAAAGATTAGTTGCATCTCTCTAAAACCAGATGACCACCCAAGGCCCCTCCCAACCTGGAGCTTCTCTGATTCCCTTGTTTTCTAGAGTCCAAAGAAATATTCATTTTCAGTTTGCTAGTATAGAAATCACTTAATGGGAGGAGAAACACCAAGACAATTATATTTCAAATGCTGGAAGATGTGCAAAAGTATTCTAATAACACATGTTTATTTTAAGGAAAATGCTAACATTCTCTGGGATCTTTTCTCAAGGACTTCCTACACATAGTAGGTTTTTAATAAATGCTTAAGGAATTATGTTTTTACTTTTTCTACTGGAAAATATATTTATTTAAATATTGCATTTATTAGAATTGAAGGGCAACATCCTTCTGTGATATTAAATCAGAATATCTCTGCTAACATTCATGAAAGCTGCACTTAGAAAACTGTGTGTCAACGCAGAAATGAATAATGAATCTAAGTTAGGTGATACCAACTGCAATTACCATTTGAAACTCTACTCTTTTTATTAATTAGTTTATTTTTAGTTTTCAACATTCACTTCCATAAGATTTTGAGTTCTAAATTTTCTACACTTCCCTATACTACCCCTGTCACTCCCAAGATGGAGTGCAAACTGATACAGGCTCTACATACACATTCACATTAAACATATTTTTGCATTAGTCATGTTGTAAAGAAGAATTAGAACCAATGGGGGGAACCACAAGAGAAAAGAGAAAGAGAGAACGAGACAGAGAGAGAGAGAACAAATAATATGCTTCAATCTATATTCAGACTCCATAGTTCTTTCTCTGGATATAGATAGCATTTTTCATCATGAGTCCTTTGGAGTTGTCTTAGATCCTTGCATTGCTGAGAAGAGCTAAGTCTATCAAAGTTATTCATCACATAATGTTACTGTTACTGTGTATAATGTTCTCCTGGTTCTGCTCACATCACTCAGTATCACTTCATGTAAGTCTTTCCAGGTTTTTCTGATGTCTGCCTGCTCTTCATTTCTTATTTGAACAATAGCATTCCATTACATCCATATACCACAATTTGTTCAGCAATTCCCCAGTTGGTGCGATCCTCTCAATTTCTTATTCTTGGCCACCATAAAAAGAGCTAATGTAAATATTTTTATACATTTGGGTCCTTTTCTCATTTGTATGATCTCTTTGAGATACAGACCTACAAGTGCTATTGCTGGATCAAAGAATATGCACAGTTTTACAGCCCTTTGGGCATAGTTCCAAATTGTTCTCCAAAATTGTTGGATCATTTCACAACTCCACCAACAATGCATTAGTGTTCCAATTTTCCTATATCATCAACATTTATCATTTTCCTGTTTTGTCATGTTAGCCAGTCTGATAGGTGTGATGTGGTACCTCAGAGTTGTTTTGATTTGTATTTCTCTAATCAATAATGTTTTAGAGCATTTTTTCATATGACTATAGATAGCTTTAATTTCGTCATCTGAAAATTGTCTGTTCATATCCTTTGACCATTTTTCAACTGGGGAATGACTTGTATTCTTATAAATTCGAATCAGTTCTCTACATATTTTAGAAATGACACCTGGTTGTAAAAATTGTTTCCCAGCTTCCTGCTTCCCTTCTAATCTTGGTTACATTGGCTTTTTTTATACAAAAACTTTTCAATTTAATATAATCAAAATTATCCATTTTGAATTTCATAGTATTCTCCCTCCCTTGTTTGGTCATAAATTCTTCTGTTCTCCATAAATCAGACAGGTAAACTATTCTTGCTCTCTTAGTTTCCTTATAATATCACTTTTTATATCTAAATTGTGTACCTATTCTGACTTCATTTTGTTTTATGGTCCAAGATATTGGTCTATGCCTAGTTTCTGCCATACCGTTTTCCAGTTTTCCTAGCAGTTTTTGTTAAATAGTGAGATCTTATCCCAGAAGCTAGAGTCTTTGAGTATATCAAACAGTAGATTACTATAGTCATTGACTACTGGGTCTTGTATACCTAACCTATTCCACAGATCCACCACTACATTTCTTAGACAGTACCAAGCAGTTCTAATGATTGCTGCTTCACAATACAATTTAAGATCTGGTATGGCTAAGCCACCTTCCCCTGTATTTCTTTTCATTAATTCCCTTGATATTCTTTTTCTTTTGTTCTTCCAGATGAATTTTGTTATTTTTTTAGCTCTATAAAATAATTTTTAATAGTTTGATTGGTATGGCACTAAATAAGTAAATTAATTTAGGTAGAATTGTCATTTTAATTATTTTAGCTCAGCTTACCCATGAGCAACTGATATTTTTCCAATTATTTAGATCTGACTTTATTTGTGTGAAAAGTATAGACTCCCAAATATTTTATGATGTCTACAGTAAATTTAAATGGAATTTCTCTTTCTATCTCTCGCTGTTGGGCTTTGTTAGTAATATATAGAAATGCCATTGATTCATGTGGGTTTATTTTATATCCTACAACTTTATTAAAGTTGTTTATTATTTCAAGTAGCATTTGCTTTCTGATCAGTTTCATACGTAAGGACTTTTATTCCAAGAATACTATTCTATTTTTGAACCTGAATGAAGTATCTGAAACAAAAAGGATATTTTTTAATCTTTAAAATTATATATGTATGGGGCAGCTAGGTGGTGCAGTGGATAGAGCACCAGCCTTGAAGTCAGGAGGACCTGAATTCAAATTTGGCCTCAGACCAAGCACTTGACACTTACTAGCTGTGTGACCGTGGGCAAGTCACTTAACCCTAATTGCCTAAAAAAAAAATTATATATGTGTGTATATGTAAATATACATAGTTATTCAGTCATTTCAATCATGTCTGACTGCTTGTAGCCCTATTTGGGGTTTTCTTGGCAAAGATACTGAAATGGTTTGCCATTTTCTTCTCTAGCTCACTTTACAAATGAGGAAAATGAGGCAAACAGGGTGAGGTGACTTACCTAGGGTCCCACAGTTAGTAAGTGTCTGAAGCCAGATTTGAACTCAGAAAGATGAGTCTTCCTCACTTCAGGCCCAGCACTCTACCCAGTGCACCACCTAGCTGCCTCCATATATGCATATACATATATATTTGTATGAATTTGCTGGGTGTCAATAGTTGTGTAATGCTCTCAGATGAAAAGTGTTAGGCAGTCATAAACATTTCCTTAAGACAGATTTGAAATGGATGCACAAGCTGCTAAGGAAATATTCTGTGGAAATCTTCAGTCAGATTTTGCTTTGCCAAAAGAGAACTATTTTTTGAAGGTCACAATAACTGGATGGGCTATTGGAGGCTGGAGAAGTTCACAAATATGATAAAATGAGAAACTACTTTATGAGCTCTGAAAGTCCTTTGAATTTTACTTATGACAAAAAAAAAACCAGGATAGACAAACTACAGGCTCTATAGTTATTAACACCTTTGTGAATATTTTGCAAAGATATCCTAGTGAGCCACATGAGTCTGAGCATTTATTTCTCTGGAAGTGTTTATTTTACAACTTGTCAATGCAAATTCTAACTGTAAAAGGAATCTCTTCAGAATGTCTTCAGGTAAGAATTAATTTACAACCTTCTCCTAATGGGCACTATTTAAATATACACATAATTATAGTTGTCCTTATAGAACATTTTACATTTTCCTTAACATTCCCTTAAATTTTTTATAATAAGGGCTATAGATAGTGTTCTGTGGGATGTGTTTGAAACAATTCTATAAAAAGAAAGCCTTCTCTTTCATTCTGTTCTAAGTTGCCCCTTTCCTTATCCAGTTCTCCTATTGCTAGGTGATTGATACGTCTCAGTGAGTCTCTTGCTTTCTTTATGTGAACCAAAATAGAGTGAAGGAACATACCAAGCTTCTCCCCTTTTATCTCTTCAGTGAGAAAGATGTTTACTCTGTCTCCACATCTTCCTGGCAATTACTCTTATGATCACTGATTGCGCTCCCTTCTGGTCACCAATACAAAATATAAGCAATTAAAAAGACTTGCCATTATTACTTCACAGAACTCTTGTCTTGCTTTCCTCTGTGTACAGCAAGGGGTATCTTCTCATCTTGAGGGTAATAGGTTCCACTCCCATCAGCAAAGGAACCCCTGCCTAAGCACGCTATAGGGAGAGGGTCTAGGTCTAGGACGTATGGCATGCCCCAGTCTTCTGGCTAAGGTTTAACAGAGATCAAAACAGAAATCAATAGCTTAAAAATTATTAAAATTGCCACCATTGTGAGCCACTTCCATGTTTGTTTCCTCAGCTATTACAATCTTGCTTCTCATTTTATACATTTTCATCTCTTTGCTTTATTATGTATTCCAAATAAATAATACAGTCGATATTAAGTTAAGTTGATAACATCATACACACAAAAAAAAGCAGAAAAGACCATGTTGTTGTTGTTGTTGTTGTTGTTGTTGTTGTTGAATCATTTCAGTCATGTGCTTACTACAAGCTAGACACTGTTACATACTTGGGATACAAAAATCGAAACAGTTCCTACCCTAAAGGCACTTACATTCTAAGGAGGAGACAACTATGTATGTAAATATATTCAGAATAAGTCCAAATAGATGCAAAGTAGTTAAATACAAGGTAGTTTGGGAAGTGGTGTGTTAGCCCTTGGGCCAACAGGAAAGGCTACATGTAGATAGTGTGTTCCGGTTCAGTCTTGAAGAAAGCTAGGCATTCTGGGAAGTGAAGGTGAAGATTGAGTATATTCCAGGCATGGAGGATGGCCAATGCAAAGATGTAGAAATGGGAAATGGAGCAGCATGCATGAGGAACATTTTATCTGAATAGCAAAGTGCAAGAAAAGGAGTGATGAGGCTAGAAACACCGATTGGGGCAAAGTTTTGAAAGGCTTTAAATGTTGTATGTGTAAGTGTGTGTGTGTGTGTGTATACACATGAATTTATGATTCATCCGAGCAACAATAGGGAGTCACAGGAAGTTATTGAGTAGGGGTATAATATGGTCAGTTGTTATTGTTGTTCAGTCATTTCAGTTGTGTCTGATACTTCATGACCCCATTTGGGGTTTTCTTGACAAAAGATACTGCAGTGGTTTGCCACTTCCTTCTCCAGTGCATTTTACAGATGAGGAAACTGAAGTAAACAGGGTTAAGTGACTTGCCCAGGGTCACACAGCTAGTAAATGTCTAATGCCAGATTTAAACTCAAGTAAAGGAGCCTTCCTCACTCCAGGCCCAGCACTCTAACCACTGTGCCACCTAGATGCCTCATATGGTCAGATCTGTGCTTAAAGAAAAATAACTTTGGCAGATTGTGGAAGATGAGCTCTTTGGAGCGGGGAGGGACTTGAAGTAAAGAGACCAATTAGGAGACCATTTCAATTATCTGGTTAAGAGATTATGACAGCCTGAAGTAGGATGGTAGCTCTGTGAATAGAGAAGAGCCAGATGTAAGAGATATTGTAGAAGTTGAGATGGAAAGATTTGACAACTTATGTATATGTGAAAGAGCTAAAGATAATGCTAAGTCAAGAAGCTTAGAATACTATAAAAATGCTGATGATTTCAATAGAAATTAGGAGGTTTGGGAGAGTTGTGGGTTTGGGTGGAAAGATATGGATTCTATGTGGGACATGTTGAGTTTGAGATGTCTCTGGGACTTTCAGTTTAAAATGTCCAACAGGTGTTTGATGATACAGGACTGAAAATAAGAGAAAAGACTGGGGTTGGATATATAGATCTCTGTGTTATTAGCATAGAAATGATCATTAAACCCAAGGGAGCTAGAAAGGGCATTGAGAGAAGAAAAGGGGACCTGCTACTACTGAGCCTCAGGGAACACACACAATTAAGGAGTATGACAGAGGTAATGAACCAGCCAAAGAAACTGAGAAAAATGCATCAGTATGACAGGTAGAAGAAGAACCGAGAGAGTAGTGTCATAAAAACTCAAAGATAAGAGAGTATCCAGGAGGAAAGGGTGGTCAAGGGTGTCTAATTCAACAGATGTGTCAAGAAGGATGAAGACTGTGAAAGACCATCAGATTTCACGATTCAGACATCATTTGTAACTTAGAAGAAAGAAATTTGATTTGAGATATGAAATTAGAAACCAGATTGCAGAAGTTTGAGAAGTGAATGATAGAAAAAGTGGAGGCACTGAGCGTGGAAAATTTTGGGCTTTTTTCTGGGTATTTGGTTAAGAAATGAAGGAAACATAGGATGATGGCTTGAGGGGATGCTAGGATCTTGTAAAGACTTCTTTTTTAAGGAGGGGGGAATGGTAGTTGGGTATTTGAAATTAGTAGAGAAGGAACCAGAAGGTATTGGGCATAGAAAGGGGTGGGGAATTGAAGATTAGAGAAAGAAAGAGATGACTCAGGCAATGATCCTCTGGAGACAATAAGAGGAGATGAGATCAAGCCCACTTGCAGAATGATTGTCTTTGGCAAAGAGAAGGGCCACTTCATTATCAGAATCTGGTAGAAAGCAGGGGAGAGTGAGGGAATGATTTCAATGTATTTTAAGATGAAGAGGAGAAAAGAGAGCTCAAAGAAATGGCCTCCATTTTCTCAGTAAATAAAAGAATGATCCTTAGTTGAGAGAAGGAGAGGTTGGGAGAGGTGCAGGAGGCTTGAGGAGAAAAGAGAAGACTTAAAATAATGTCTTTGGGGAGTGAGACAGAGAAGTACAATAATCCCTTCTACAGTGAGACTTTCCCCATCCTGGTTTCAATATATTGTGAAAGAAATTGAATGGGAATTTTTGGGGAGTTTTGCAGAAACAATAGATGACAAGTGAAGGCCAGTAGATGACACAGAAAAAGTTTAGAAACTCAGAAATGCATAAAATATATGTATTTAATATTGCATTGTATTGTATAATATAATAAAATAATATAATATAATAACATAATTGTATTATAATATAATATATAAATAATATGACATAATTATATAATATCAACATATTTTGTCTTTTAATACCATAGTAATTCAGGCTTCTTCTCTGATACGAAGGGAGGGCCAAAAAATTTTGCATGGATTTCCCAGATTGCAGGGGCATTGCACTCCTAACCCCTCTACAATGTGGAAGGGATAACTATAATTAGGAAGGAATAAAAGGTTTTCCTTCCTGCAAATAAGTACTTGGTCAAAGATGGGTAATGTGACTATAGAATACTGCCTCCCCATAATTGTTAGACAGAAACAGAGAAGGTAGGTAGTGGGAATTATCCAGGGCTGAGATTTGGAAAGGAGTTACTGGGGACTGGGCAAGTGGGGGGGCAGGGGGAGAAGAGGATAATGTGGAGTTGAATAGGGTCAAGATTGTGAAGGGAAGAAAGTGAAGTAAGAATAGGGTAATGACCTGAGAAAGTACAGAGGGGTGGAGAGACCAGAGGTCACAGAGAAGCATAAGAAGAGGTAGAATCATGAAAGGTTATAGTCAGAGTTTGTGATTAAGGAAGTAGAACATTCTATCGCAGAGTATGGCTCAGGTGGAGTAAAAGAGCAGATAATGGCATTTAAAGAGACTGAGGAATTGAGAGATTAGAGAAGTTAAAAGACGTCATGAACGCCAATATCTCCTCATACAAGGGCAGAATTCAAGAAAGATTTAAGATCCATGTACTGAACTCCTTGAGAAAGAAGACAAAATAATAACTATACTAATATGTAACATTTATATTGAACTTATATGCCAGGAACTATATATGCTAAGCACTTCGCAATTATTATCTTATTTGATCCTCACAACAACCCTGAGAGGTGGGTGCTGTTATTATCTCCATTTTAAAGTTGAGGAAACTGAGGCAAACAGAGATTAAGTGACTTGCCCAGAGTCATACAGCTAGTAAGTGTCTGAGGATGGATCTGAACTCAGGTCTTCCTAACTCTAGGAGCAGATTTCTATCTATTCTACCACCTCATTTAATTTGGAGGCCAGTACAAAACAGTCATCCTAATTTGAATAGAGTTGAAAATTGTAATACAATGCACTTGAAAGGAAAAGAGGATAATGATAAAAAGACTCAGCAAGGGACAATGTTGGGCAAGGATATTCAAACTCCTCCAAGACCAGCGTGTTGGGGGTATGAGCAAAGATATAGCCATAGCTGAAGAGGATGGCCAGAACTGCAGCACCTTAAGGAAGAAGTCAGATCTCAATGAGAGATAAATAGATGAAAGGAGCATGAATTTGCTTACAACAGAACAGGAATTCCAGAAGGCGTGGAAGGAAGTAGAATATGGGTGAGATAGAGTTGGAGATGAAAGAAAGGGAGATGGGAGTTTGGGATAGTTGTTCCCATGCATCCAGTAATTTATGGACACATCCTTCCTTTCAGTACTATGAGGACTGGCCAAAACTCACAGATTTTGCTATGGTAATGCTGGTGCTGTTCAAAGTGATCAGTGAATCACATTAGGTCTCTGGGTTTCTACATTAAGTACATTGTTTCGAAATGAAGGCTGACAGAGACTAGAAAGGCACAGCTCAGAGGGGAAAGAGGAAGGATGCTATGTGAAAATAAGCTCTAGCCTGCTCACATTAGCTGCTTATAGCTTAGAATAAATGAGTCAGGTAATTTTCATAATTCCAGGCCAGGAAATGCAACCTATCAAGAGTGAGGGGATAAAGAACGGAAATAGTCTATTTCGCCAAATAAAATCCAAGGCCACTTTGGAGTCATCCCAGGCTCGTGGAAAATATGTAATTTAATATTTTGTTGTCAACACGCTTTTCTCCCCTGCATGCATGTGGAGTAGTCCATTATAAAGATATTAATGGAAATGCTGGCTATCATTACATGGGAGGAAAATCATTCCCATACCTATTATAAACCTGATAAAATGATGGTATGCTATACAGTCAGGCTATGACATCCTTAAAGAGAATAAGGTCAGAGGCATTCACAGGGAGGAAAGGAAACATATGGGAAGTAAGCCTATGTGAGTTCACATTACTTCTTCACACAACTTTACTTTGCTGGTCCACTAGCTGTTTCTGAAATTCAGTATCTCCTTTCCTTCCTCTCCGCGGGCCTGGAATTTACTCCCTTGTCTTCTCTACTTCTCAGAAGCTCCCTCTTCTTTCAAGGTTCAACACAAAAGCCATTTCTGTGAAACCTTCCCTGATCCTCCCAAGTGAATTGTGTTCTGTCTTTCCTCACATGTTCCTAGATCTCTCCTTTGACACATTACTGCTTTACTTGCATTATACCTACAGGTCACTCCCCTCATTTTTGATCTTTGTGTTACGCAGCTTAAAGAAAAGGAAGCTTGTTGCCAGACAATCACACAGAAATTATAATAAGCAAAGGAACTGGAATAAAGGAGTTAAGTAAGGGATGATACCTCTAATTTCTTTTTTTTCTCTTTGCTTTTTGTTCTTCCAATTTATTTGCAGGGACAACCAAAGACCCTAGATCAGAAGACTGGAAAAACTGAGAGGCTGAGATGCAGATAACGTCTGGCAGTTTGTTGAAAGGAAATACCCCAAAAAAACTCTTTTGAAGAGGTACAGATTGGTAATCAGAAATTGGCAGAGGCTACAAGTACTTTGAGAGAGTTATCAAACAGTTAACTGGGACAAAGGACTGTGATTCAGATCCATAGGAGGTTGCCTGTAATGTAGGCCCCAAGATCATAATAGGATGCTTGATGTGCCAAAAGAACTCGGACCCTGGAAGCAAAGATTCGTTGAATTGAGAGGAAAATTTTCTCTCCATAATAAGAGAAAAAGCAATAAAGGATTTTATACAGTCTGATGCTGGGCATGGGAAGGTCCTGCATCCCTTAAAGAACAGGAATTTAAGCCTCTGGATTCTAAGCTAAAAGAGATGAAGAAATTGCTCTTCAGCTGAGGCCAGAAGCTAAAAGCAGATAGCTTCTTCAGGACCATATACCCAGAAGGCAATACTAACTAGCAATCTTGCCCTCAATGAAGCAATAGCTAGCAGTGACCAGAAGACCACAGATCAATACCAAGCAGAAATCAAAAGGAGAGAAGAGCACTGTCCAATAGAATCTACATGCTGTATAAGAACAGAGTGGAGCAGGCCACACAAAAACATTACAAGATATTGGCAGCCCTGTATCATCAGAGGCAGAAATCATCCACCACACATGTGTCCTATCCACATGGACTCCCTACATCTTCCCCTACACCTGCATTTTCTACATATGCGTCCACTGATGGGGTGTGTTTTTACATCCCCTGTCATTTAGAGTACAATTTCCCATTATCTATTGCTACTTTTATTTATGTTTATCTCATTTGGCATCTTTGCTTAGACTTAATTTTGCCCCATGAATGAATAGTATTAAAAAACTCAAAGTGGAAGCTCATTTAACATCTTTGTTTTGACTTAATTTTGCCCCATGAATGAATAGTTTTAAAAACCTCAAAGTGGAAGCTCATTTAACATCTTTGCTTTGACTTAATTTTGCCCCATGAATGAATAGTATTAAAAACCTCAAAGTGGAAGCTCATCTAACATCTTTGTTTTGACTTAATTTTGCCCCATGAATGAATAGTATTAAAAAACTCAAAGTGGAAGCTCATTTAACATCTTTGCTTTGACTTAATTTTGCCCCATGAATGAATAGTATTAAAAAACTCAAAGTGGAAGCTCATTTAACATCTTTGCTTTGACTTAATTTTGCCCCATGGATGAATAGTATTAAAAAACCCAAAGTGAGGACTCACAACTGAATAGGAATTCAGAAGGCACAGTGTAACGTGGATGAGATAGAACTGAGGATGATGGAAATGAAAGAAAGGGAGATGGGAGTTCGGAATAGCTTACTTCTATGCATGTCATAATTCATGGATACATCCTTCTTTTTAATATTATAAGGACTGGCTGAATGCATATAAAGTAACAGGATTTTACCATGGTATATTTTAACTAACATGAGCAAAAGTCCAAGGCCTAAAATGAGACATCCAGGGGTTTGGAGAAAGAGGAACAAGGGAAGGGTGACTTAGGGCAAAGATACCACAAGGTTTCAGTTGTTGGAGAGAGGAGGATGCGACTGAATCTCAGTCCTCCAAGACTTTGCTATGATAATCTTTAGGCCACATAGAAGGAGAGGAAATGATGATGTTCATGGATGGTCCTTTAAAAAGACCACCTTTGGATTTGGATCATTAGCTTCACCTAGAACTCTGCCTCTCTTCCTCATTGCTATATATGGCACCTTCATCCAGTATTTCTTCCACAAAAGGGCAACTCTCCCCCTCCTATTTATTTTGTCTATTTTTAGACACAGGGGATCAAACCTGGTTTACCTTCGCCCCATCAAAAGCACAAAAACTAACTAGAGGCTGTATCTGTCTGGTCCCCATCTCTAGTTTCACAAACTGCAAAGAGTTTCCTATGGATTAATATAAACAGCAAATAGAAGTGATTACAAAGAACTATGGTCTACAGAGGACAAGAAAGTAGGTAGGAAAAAGGAGAAATATACAGGAAGCTTCACTGTCGAGCTATGTCTACAACATTCACCAGAATGTTGAGGTAGAGGCAGAAGGTGCAGGCAGGATGCAGGACGTGAGATATGAGATAAGAACCAGGATGTGACCGACCATCGATAACACATTGATGCCCCCCACCGGGACTTATCTAAGTGCTTTCACAAAGCGCCCCCAACTATGTGACATTCCCCCTTTCCTGTCCTTCTTGCTTATCAGTATGACAGACACCTCGGGACTACCTGATATTCCAAGCATTCCAGAGCCAAGCTTGTCCCTCCTCCCATTCTCCTGCTCCCTCTTCCCCCTATCTGGTCAAACTGTATTTAAAGCAGATACCTATCCTGGCTCTGGCCTCTTCTAAGGAACTGAGCACACTGGGTGGGTTACCCCAATAAATGCCTTTCTTTAACTTGGACACTGTCTGAGTGAATTCTTTTCAGGACAGACTCTGTGACCTTCATGTGTGTTCCTTGTCATTCTGGTGTACCCCAACATTTCAGGGTGCTCATGAACCCCAACAAGAAGACCCATGCTTCCTCAGAACTTGACAAAGGGATAAGGTTTCTGAGGGTAGCACAGGACAGCTCATTTCTCTCCATATTCCACTCCAGGGGCATAGTATCTTTAAAACATGTTTGCTTTTCATCTCGATCCCTTCCAAAGTCATGCACATTCAGTAAATGACATCTCATCCCACCCCCAATTACAAGTTCAATAATTCAGACATTATTAAGGGTTTTATGTACTTACCATAAAAGTGTCCATAGGTTCAGGGTGTTTGTGTATATGATATTTAAATTAACAACCTGCAGATAATGTATAACATTTGCCTTATTATAACCCTCATCAAAGTGAGAGCTGGTTATGGACATGAATCACAGAATACTGATGAAAGAACAGTTGTCCGTATAAAATAGTCATTCTTTTGTAGGCACCTGAAGGAATTGTAGAAAGATGTCTGCTCCTGAGCAAATTTGAGAGGTCATTCTATAAAAGGAAAGGGCTTGGGACTTCTTCCCCTCTGAGGCCACCTGGCCCCCTCTTCAATGGCCTCAATTCCTTGGCCTCTCTGTTCTTTTTCATCTAAAGTAAAAGGAGTAAAGTCTCCACAACTTTGTGACTTTTAAATGGTCTGAAGATGTTCCAGGGTCCTTGGATTTCCAGCCAGTGCCTCAGCAGTGCCCTGAAGAGTGAGGAGTGATCTTTGAGAAAGACCTCTGAGACCCAATACAGAAGCAGATGAGAAGAAACGCACTGGGGACTCATGCCACATCTGAATGTGAATTTGATGAGACCAATGCCATGTAGGAAATGAGCTGATTTTAGCCTACTCTCCCAGAGACTGAGGTGATATTGGACAGCGTATGTCCCTGACGTGTTGGGAGTGTGGTAGAGAATGCTTATACATTTGTTCTTGCTGTATCTCTAAAGTAAATGTTCCTTTTTCAAAGCTAATTGATTTTAAGTGACCTGGAGTGCCAGTCACTGGAGCCTAACAATAGAGGAGCACTGTTGGTGGGCCTTGAGATAATGACAGTAAAGAAGAGACTTCCCCAGGCACCCTCAGGGTACTCTACAGCCCTGATAGAGTTGTAGAAGATAGAGCCAGCCTGGCTCTGGCAAAGTTGATCAGGGTGTCTATGCTATAGTTGAAGGAAACCTTCACATCTAATAAGCAAAGTTTGGATACTATGAATGTCAATAGGGTTGATGTGAGCTACATATATTATACTTACCTGTGTCTTACTCTAAGTTCTTATAGGCAAAAACCATGTCTGCCTAAACTTTTCATTTCTTCTAGCACCCAGGTGAATGTTTTGCACATATCAGGTACTTAAACATTATTAATAAATAATAAATGTAAATAAAATTGTTAATTAAAATTTATTAAATGAAAGAACGAATGAATCATGGAGCACTAATGCACTATGTTTCTATGTAAAACCATTCCTATATGAGAAAATATACAAGCTCATTTGTAATTAACACATTGTTTACAAGCCAATATCATTAAAGAGCTTAAGAATGGTTTGTTCTACCGTATGTTAAACACCCCCCTTCCCCCCCCAGCCCTTGCATGCACTCAGAACTTACTAATTAGCAAATCCTTATTTCATCCTCAAATTCGATTCCTGCACAACTCAAGACATCACTCTGGGATGTCACTGGTTGTCTTCGAAAATGAAGAACAAAAGAACTACATCAACTATTTCTTCCGTATTGGTAAACTTTGCTCTAAGTCCTGTCCAAAGTATCACAATTTCTGAATTAATATTATCAAAATTGAATTAGGTTTTACTCTATTTTTCCATCTACAGCTGTAAAATTCAACAACATAGCCATAAGCATCCACAGGAAAAAAAAATTTCTCAGAGTGTCTTCCCTTTCCTTCAGATTTTCTTTTCATCAAATTCCTCAACCACTAATACGTGCTTTGCTTGGTTGTGTTGTGGTTTTGTGGCAGTGTTTGTTTTTAAATCACCTAAGACATCTATTATCCATAAATTTTAGCAACTTGCCATCCAACAAAGTTCACACAGGGGTCAAAATCACCACATCAGTTTGATCTAAACCAGGTGATACTATTGGCCCAGCATGAGAAAATGCTCAGCCTCCCTATTCCCAAAGGTATGTACAAGTCTAAAATATTCTTCACTCTTCTGTCATTTGGAGAAGAAAGAAAAAAACCTTTGTTCTTCAGACATCATTGATGATTTATAAAATGGCAAATTTCTCTCCCCACCTCCTCTACATCCAACATCCACACACATGATCCATCCTCTTCATCTAGCTAACTTCCAAAGGAACCACACAACCCGAATACTATTACACTGGGGGTTACTTCTTGTTTAAAAAAAAAAAAAAGAAACTGTGCAACCAAAGGAATTGCAGGCAGCTAAGTTAGACATCTCTGGATTTCATTCAAGAAAGCGTCTTCCTTTTTCATCAAAAATACCTTGGAGCTAAGAAACTTTTTTTCTCTTAATGACTACCACAAAAAGTAGCCAGCTGTATTACAAGGGAAATAAGTTTTCGGTTCTTGACTCTGCCAAGCAAGATTCTTCAGAGACTGAACTCTTGGGTTTTTGTTTTTCTCTTAGTGAGGCAGTCTCTGGAAATGGAACGCTAATATGAAAAAGGGGAAAGATAATCATGGCTAGTTTTATGGTAGACATTTAAAGTTTTTTAGTTGCTCTTCTTGCAATTTTTAAAACTAATTCTTTGTACTTGTCCAGATTATGTATTTTGGCCCTGCTATCAAAATTCCTTTTAACTTTGGGATTGGTGTGTTTCTGGTCCGGGTATATACTTACACTGGAACTAGAAGCATGAGTAGAAAATTCAGCTAAGGACTGGGTAAGGAAGTAACTTCAAATGTATTGTTGATCACTGGACTTTGTTTATTTGGAGTGGTACATCTTGGTCTTGAAATGATATATGCTCAAGCATGAGTGGAGGAAGGAGAATGAAATCTGGTAATCTAATGGATAAACGTAGGTGGCACATTGGATAGAGCACTGGCCTTGGAATCAGGAAGACTCATCTTCCTGAGTTCAAATCTGGCCTCAGATGCTTACTAGCTGTGTGATCCTAGGCAAGTCACTTCACCCTGTTTGCCTCAGTTTCCTCATCTGTAAAATGAGCTGGAGAAGGAAATGGCAAACCACTCCAGTATCTTTGCCAAGAAAACCCCAAGTAAGGTCATGAAAAGTCAAACACGACCAAAAACAACTCTATAACAACAAAAGGACTATTTTCAATGACCATGTTCATTCATCAATCTACAGCCCTATCTGCATAAAGATCGAACTCAATGCTTCATAATAAAAAGGTCCTCTACTAATTCATCGCTAACCATAACTCATCTCTTTACTTATTTCTCTATCCTCTTGGAAAATTAACTTGTTCTCTTTACACTTATAAAAACAATAAGAAACCAATTCTATTCCTTCCTTACATTTCTCAGAAAGCTCTCAGAGGGACAAATGAAAAGCCTATCTTGATATCTGCCACCTGAATTTGGGATAACCAGAGAGTCATGAAAGAATTCTAGAAAGAGTTAGAGATAAAAGATAGAAATATAACTCCAAACAACACTTTGTTAGCTTCAGATACAAATCCAAAAAAAACCCTTTTTTTGTGATAGCGGTTGTGAACCAAGAGCGATAAAATTGAGAGAGTGTGGGGTCTAGAGTCAAAGGACAGGTTTTAACCTTTACTCTGGTACCTACTACCTGTATGGCCAAGCAAGACATTTTCCCTCTCTAGGCCTCAGTTTCCTCATATGTAAATATTGATTGGCCTTTAAAGTCCCTTCCAGCTCTAAATCTATGACCCAATGAACCAATTTCAAAGTTTTCCTCCCATTTCCAAGGTCTTCTCTTTTTTGAAAACTATGTTGATGTTTAGGGGTTGGGGGGGGATACTGCAAATGCTTTTTTGTTGATATATCTTCAAGACACCTTCTGGAGCAATGATGTAGGATGAACATGTCATAAATGATCTAAGGAGGGCAGCAAAATGGAAAAACTTAGATAGTTCAGCTGGCCTCTTTGGGTCTTAGTTTGTCCATCTATAAAATGAGAGGATTAGATGAGATGCCTGTCTCTATGATGAATAATAAGGGAATATAGATTATATGACTTAATAGTCTCACAGGTCTCGAGAGTATTAATTAATTTCCCAGTTGAGAGTGATGGGTAAAAGTGAAAGACTGGTGTTATATTATTTCTAAGCTTACTCATGTAGGCAATGTTATTATTTCACATCAGCGTGTTGACACTACTTCAGCTTGAGAAAACACATTCTTCCTAACTGCAATCTTCTTAGAGTTTGAATTACAGTCCGGGATAGCAGACAGAGCAGTAGATTTGGAATCAAGGCATTGTTGGTCTGCTTCTTCTGTGAAACCCACTTCTCAATTGCTGTTCCAGACTAGGACATACAACATCACAGGATTGCTGAGATAAAAGATTTTCACAAACTTTGAAACTCCATGTAAACATTATTTCTTATCACTACAGCATGCACAAACTCATACATTGAAGAAGCTGAGGTCTGGAAGAGATCACTGAATTATCACTATGTGAATAAGAAAACAACATCACAAAGATAAAACAACTTACCTAGGACATACAGCTAGTTAGGAGCAAAGCTAAGATTAGAATCCAAGTGTTCTGACTCACATATTACTTACTTTCCATGCCAATGGAGTAAGACAGAAATATGGATAAATGAAATCCATTTGTAACCCAAATTATCAGTTGTTTCAATTCAAGTGAATCTAATGCAAACATTTTTAAGTTGCTGCTCCCCAAACAAATCTTTTCCTGGAGGACTTGCTAACAAGGAGTGAAAATGACAATATGAACATCTACTTAGTTTCTTTGTTTACTTTTTGGAAGATATTCAAGGACTACAGCAGTGGGGGAAAACCTGGATAAGCTGCAATGGGCATTTATTGGTGAAGAGAACAGCTATATGAATATGATCATGGATCCAACCAAGATGGAAGGAGAGTACTGATGACTAAGATTAACTGGCAACATGGAAAAAAGGATAGACAGCTTAATTTGGAATACATCTAAAAAGTTATTAAACAGTGCATGTCCTTTGATGAAGTGATACTACGATCCATGCCCTTTGACCTAGCTTTGCCACTATCAGACCTACACCACAAAAAAGATCAACGAAAAAGCAAAAGGATCTATATGTTCAAAATATTTATTGTATTACATGTATGCATGTGTACACACATGCACAGAGAAAGAGAGAGAGAGAGAGAGAGAGAGAGAGAGAGAGAGAGAGAAACACACACTACTCTTTTTGTAGTTCCCAAAACCAGAAGCTAAAGGAGTACCCACTTATAGAGGAAAGGCTAGACAAAATTATAGTGTATATCTGTAATTAAATATTGCTGAGCCATAAGAAAGGATGAAAGGGACAGTTTCAGAAGAAACTGGAAAGATCTCTGTGAACTGATGAAGAGTGAAGTAAGCAGAACTGGGAAAATAATTTATATGACATTTTAGAGAAAAACAAGTTTGAAAAACTGTAGAACTTAGAGCAATGCAATGATGAACTGTAAATCCAGAGGACTGAAGATGAAATAGGTCACCTAACTCCCATCACAGAAGTGATAGACATAAAATGTACAATGAGACATGCATCATTTTTTACGTGGTCAACATGGTCATTAATTTTGTTGGCTATACATTTTGTTATTATGGTTTTGTGTGTTGAGGGTTTTTCTAATTGCTCAACTGGAGAAGCCATTGGGAAGAAGAGATAATAAATGCTTGGAAATTTTTTTAAGGCTAAGCAACATTAGAGAAGTATAGAATCAAGAAGTCTGGATAAACCACAAGGAATGCCATCTCCTGAATCAGGGAGAACTAATGGTAAAGAATGACAAATGTTGACAGGTGTACATATTACATAAAAGGGAGAGACCAAGGGGAAAACTTCTGTGCCTTCTCTCAAAAAGTGAGTATAACTCAATAAGAGGGGCCATCTCCAGTCATCCTGATCTATATCCAGATGGCTCCAAAGGAGAGAGTGAGGCTGATGACTTTGCACAGCTCTCCCTCACTTAAATCCAATTCACTTGCAAATCATGGCATCACCTTCCTGATTTTATGGACCTCTTCAAGAACAGAGGACAAAGGACAACAATAACATCTCAATAAAGATGACGTCTATCCCAAGGATCCAACCATATTTAATAGGATAGTGTAGAGGTTCTTAACCTTTTTATGTAACGAAACTCTTTGTCAGTCTAGTGAAGCCTATGGACCCTTTCTCAGAATGATGTTTTTGTATGTGTAAAGTATGATACATAGTATTACAAAGGAAACCAATTATATTGAAGTACAATTATA
Organism: Phascolarctos cinereus; assembly: GCF_003287225.1. Taxonomy (NCBI): domain Eukaryota; kingdom Metazoa; phylum Chordata; class Mammalia; order Diprotodontia; family Phascolarctidae; genus Phascolarctos; species Phascolarctos cinereus. Next base: position 107,333,074 of record NW_027556402.1, on the reverse strand, counting down.
AAGATATTTTTAAAAACAAGTTCACAGGTCCCAAGTTGAGAATTCCTGATATAGAGAAATAGCTTTCTATAAAATGGACTACTAATGCCCTTATGTATACATAAATCAGCTAAATCTTATCGAGTAAGGTATAAGTTAAAAGTCTATTGAGGGGCAGGGAACCTTTTGGAGGCCATATGTGGCCTCAAGGCTGCAGGCTCCCCACCCCTAGACTCTATCTCATGAGGCAAATAAGCATACTCGCATTTGTATGATTCTTGGATCATAGCAGTCACCTAAGACAGTTTTCTTTTAAGTTCATCTGTTCACTGAGGCATCCAGTAACAATGAAAGGCTGATATCTGAATCCCTATATAAAGTTACACTAGATAGTCCAGTGATGGCAATTTTTGGAAAAATTAACATTCACTCATGAGTAACTAGAATAAAACAGTATTTTAACTGGGCTTTTCCACTCAAATATATCCAAATTCCATTGCTTAGCATTCACAGCCCTCCATAATCAAATCTATACCCCAACACAACTTTCTAATCCAGCCAGACTGGTCCATTTTTAAAAAATAAATGTGTTTTTTTTAACAAGCATTTATAATCTCTCCTACTGCTCTTCATCCATTGCATAAATAAAAAATAATAAAACAAAAAAAAAGCCTTATCACAAACATACAGTCCAACTAAATTCCTATATAGGCCATACCCAAAAATGATATCTCTCTCTGCATTTTAAATTCATCACCTCTCTGGTAGAAGACAAATGGAATGTTTCATCTTCACAGATTATTCTATTTAATATTCTCCAAAGTCGAAGTCAACTTATTAGTTCTTACCTATGCACCTTTGTTCACAGGTTTTTAATGTCGGGTCATTCTCTCCCATTTTCTCTCTTCCTATTGGAATCCTTCCCATTCTTCAAGAGTCAGTTCTCATCTAACCCACAACCACATCAACCCACAGTGCCCTCTCCCTTCTCTGAAATCAATGTATCACTCATTACGCATTTATTATATGTTGCCTTGTATCATTAGATACCCCAGGTGCATTATTTTACCTCCTCCTAACACAATGCTACCTCCATGAGGGGAGAGACTGTGACTTACACCTTTTTTTAGGCAATTAGGGTCATGTGACTTGCCCAAGGTCACACAGTTATTAAGTGTCTGAGATCAGATTTGAACTCAGGTCTTCCTGACTCCCAAGCGGGTGCTCTATTCACTGTGCCACCCACTTGTACCCTTCCCCTTATGCTTCTACGTAAGATCATGGGATCATATTCTCGTCCTGACCAGTACAGTCATTTGTGATCTAATTGGTATTCAGTCTATGTTTCTTGATTGATTCATGGACCCTCCACATTATGGTATACATCATAAAGCTTACTTCCCCATAGGTCATAGAATTTAAAGCTAAGAGAAGCTATAATGATTATCTAATCCAAAGGATCTGTGGATAGATTTCAAGAGATGCATGAAATTTTTAAAAAATATTTAATAATTATTTCAATATAATTTGATTTCTTTGTAATGTTATGTAGTTGCTGCCTTTTAAAACACAGTTACATAAAGAGGTATATAGGCTTCACCAGACTGCCAAAAGGACCCATGACACAAAAGAGATTAAGAATCCATATCAATCTAACCCACGCCCCTTCATTGTACGGGTGAGGAAACTGAAGCCCAGATAGGAAAAGGGATTTGCCCACGGTCACCCAAATAATAAGTAGGAGAGTCAGGACTGGAAGCCAGGTCCTTCGACCCAAATCCAGCAGTCTCTTTATGTTTGGTCCATCCCTTCCAAAAATTAAAAAGTAACTCGCTTATGGACAAAGCAACAGCAATAGTCTGGAGTCAGTCACTCTGACGTGTAGTATTTTGTGATCATGAAGCTTCATAATTGAAAATCAGAATATTCGATGCTAAGACGGAGCCCCACTGAGACATTTGTTCTGTCTCCAAATATAATTGTTCAGTTGACTGGACTGAGCAGCCAACTACGAATGAGTGTTTTAAAAGTGATGAAATCACAATATGGGGATTATTTAAGACAATCTATAAATCAGCTTGGCCCTCACTGAAAACCTTTCTCTGCGGCTACCTGCTCTGACAGGCGGCTACTGTGGGCTTTTTTTTTTCCCTTCAGCTCCTACCTAGAGAGGAAACTATTGCAATTTCAGCTTTAAAATAACACATCTTTCTGGCACGTCCAAAAATGATTAGTTCTCAAATTGTCAGCATTATACCATGGGCGAAAAGAACAGAACACGTGTCTCTTCCCTAGCTCTCCAAATGAATCAGGAGATATTAAAATGCTGTACCTCCCTCAGCAATTAACAATCAGAACTCATCTTCTGGTCTGGCTTTAATTACTGTCTTCATTCCATTTAAATATAAGGAGAAAATAAAGGTGTTTTATGTTCCATCATTTTCTTGTTTTAATTTCCATAGAAATGAGTTCTTCTCAGAGGCTACTGGAGCCAGCGCCCTAAAATTCAGGGTGCCAGTATGTCATGCCACGTTAAATCTCCTGGCCTGCCAGGTGTGCCAGTGTTCTCAATGGTGGGAATTCACTGTGCTTCCTGAGTGGGGTAAAAGTGCCCCAAATCAAAACCTCGTGGAAGGACTTGTTTCCAGAAGAGGGGCTTGTGAGCACAAGGGCTCTGGAGACTGCCTAAGCCTAGATGTCAGGTGATATCTGTCCAAAGGAAGTCTCAAAGAATCCTTTCTCCCCCCACTTCCCTGCCCCAGTCATCCCCTATCCTTACCCCAGTAAGCTAGCTTCAGTCTAAGAAAGGCAAGTCCCCTGCCATTGGACAGCTAGTTACAGGACTATAGATTTATAGTTGATGCCTCATTTTATAGAAGAGGAAAACTGAGATCCAGGAAAGTTAAGTGACTTGACCAAGGTCACAGAGCTAGTAAGTATTCAGGGCAGAATTTGAACCCAAGTCTTCTTGTTTCCAAATCAGTGCTCATGTTGAGCACCTACTGTATAAGATATGACCCGTTCTTTCAAGTAGCTTCCAACATAAGGGGAGAAAGCATAAGTACATGGAAAGTTAACATCAATTCAATAGCTAAATCAGAAGCATGAAGAATGGTAGCTGGAACAACATTTTGAGTACCATGAATTAAAAGGAGGGAGAGTGTCGCGCACTCACCCACTGAGCCATGCCCTAGATCTTAGTTCATCCTATACTTCCTGCTCTGGGAAATCTCTTCCTGAACTAGAACTAGAAGAATTATAGAATCATAGATCAAGGCTTGAATGAGACCTCAAAAGCCATCTAGTTCAACCTTCTCATTTTACAGAGTAGGAAACTGAGGCACATAGTGGTTAAGTGACTTGCCCAAGGTTACCCAGGCAGCCAGCATCAGAGGTTTGAACCCAGGTCGTCAGACTCCAGAGTCGGTGCTCTTCCTGTTGTACTGGGCTACCCCAGGCACTCAGAAAGCTAATGATCTATGCCACGTGACAGAATCTGATGTTACATCTATCTTCATTATTCTCTCCTGCTGGTAAATCTCTGTGTCAGGGGACCGCTAGGACCCAAGTCTCTGACATCCCTCCAGACTCAGTCTATCTCACTGCACCACCAGAGCTCCCGCCCTGCCTTTCACTTTTCTTGTCCTTCTCTGTCATCTCCATAGTCATCTGTGTCCAGTCAATCATCACTCCAAATGCATTCACCCATCACACTCTCTAAACTTACTGCACATACAGACAGAATCTGCCCTACTCACAGATACACTTCTCACCACAATCACACCTCTTGGGGGCAGCTAGGTGGTGCAGTGGATAGAGCACTGGCCCTGAAGTCAGGAGGACCTGAGTTCAAATCCAAGCCTCAGACAAAACACTTCACATTTACTAGCTGTGTGACCCTGGGCAAGTCACTTAACCCCAATTGCCTAAAAAGAAAGAAAGAAAGAAAGGTTCCATTGATTCCTATGCTTTCTAATGTTGTTTAGGGGTAGCTAGGTGGCACAGTGGATAGAGACCAGCCCTGGATTCAGGAGGACCTGAGTTCAAATCCGGCCTCAGACACATAACACTTGCTAGCTATATGACCCTGGGCAAGTCACTTAACCCCATTGCCTAACCAAAAAAACCCAAAAAACAAAAAAAAATCAACACCTCTTTCCATACTCCCTCAATTTCAGCTCTCAGATCAGGCTCTAACCACTCCTTCCATTGACACTAGCTCTGACAGTATGTTTGTCTCTCAAGTTCATAGGCCCAGGAAGCAACTGTTTCTTCTTGTAGCCTTCTGGATATAGCTGTAGCTCTTCTCTCCCAACTCAAATCCATAATGTCTACTAGAGCTCCAGAGCTCCAGAGAGAGAGAGAGAGAGAAAGAGAGAGAGAGAGAGAGAGAGAGAGAGAGAGAGAGAGAGAGAGAGAGAGAGAGAGAAGAAACAGAGAGACAGAGAGACAGACAGAGAGAGAGAGAGAGAGACAGAGAGGCAGAGAGACAGAGAGACAGACAGAGAGAGAGAGAGAGAGAGAGAGAGAAAGGGGGAAAGAGAGAGATCACTGAAGTCTAAGGTGGTGATAGAAGTTTCCACAAAGGAGGAAGAACATGGAAGTGGGGGGAAGGCAGATACAAAGCAGGGAGAGAGATGGGAAAGATGACAGAGAGGAGGATAACATCCTAAGCACAGGGGAACAGCATGATAAAGACATGGAGATGAGAAAGTGGAAGGGATTTATTCTGTGTGATATGGGGAGCCACTTCCCTTTGAACAAGGAAGTAACATGATCAAAGTGGTGGATTAATAATTTTAGCAATACTGTCAACCAGAGATTCTTAATCATTTTTTATGTTAAGGACCTCTTTGATAGCCTGGCAATATCTATGTTCCCATTCTCAGAATTATGTTTTAGATGCATAAAACAAAATACATAGAAAACCAATTATATTCATATATGTTTATAAAGATAACTTTAAAAACAAGTTCATGCAAGCAGAATGATTTCAGAAAACCCTGGACATACATGAACTGATGCAAAGTGAAGTGAGCTGAACCACAAGAACATTTGGTAAATGACTTAGCTATTCTCATCAATACAATGATCCAAGACAATCCCAAAAGTCTCATGATGATACATGCTGCCTGCCTCCAGAGAAAGAACTGATGTTGTCTGAATACAGACACTTTCTTTCTTTCTTTCTTTTTGTACAAAATGAATATGGAAATGTTTTACATGATTGCACATATATAATTTATATCAGATTGACTACCATCACTGAGAGAGAGGAAGAAAGGGACAGATAGATTTTGGAACTCAGAACTTTTTTTAAATGTTAAAAATTGTTTGAACATGTAATTGGGGAAAAAATAAACTTTTTAAAAAAAAAAAAGTTCATGGACCCTAGGTTAACAACCCCTACCCTAGATTGATTCTGACAATCCCAACTCCACTTGCACTAAATGGTTATGTCCTGAGTTGACTACATTTCTCCCTCAGAGTTCTAGACATCCCCTTAAGAGGTATTGGGATAGCATGCTGTCTTTGAGGGAGGGGGGGAAGAGAGGGATGGGGAGAAAATTTGGAACTCAAAATCTTATGAAAGTGAGTGTTGAAAACTAAAAATAAATTTTTTTTTAAAAAGAGGCATTGGTGTTTTTTTTTTGGAGGGGGTGTTGTTTTTTAGCTGTTGGCTGGACCGTCCATTCTGGTGTGTTCTCCCATAATATTAGCCAACTATTTACTTCTTCAATATCATCTAGGCAGTTGATACCTCCTCAATATCATCAATAGACAATTAACATCAATTAGCTTTCACAAGACATTTCCTAAAAAGATAGAACAAGACTTGAAGGACAAAACATCCCCCAAGCCAGAGTACGCTCCTCTCTCTACCACTCAGTCCCCGGGAAAAGCAAGCTCAGACTTAAAGTGAGAATTATAAAAGTTGCTCCCACTGTCTAGTTCTCTTCCAGGGGTGGCATAGCCAGTAAATGAGTGACTCTCTTACCACAGGGCATTATGTCTCGGTTACCAGCTGAACCAGTTTCTGAGCTGGATCGCACAGGTCACTCCTTGGTGATGTGCTCCTCAGTAGAGTTGGCTGCCAGTAAATTCTATTACAAACTCTAGCTCTTGGACCTAGTGGCTTCTCTGACCTCTGGAAGCTAACAAGTTCATTTAGTCTCCAATATTCTTAACCCCACGAGCAGGAAAGAAACACAACAGAAAAAGAAGAAAAAAAAGCAGTGGATGAGAGAGGGTTGAAGGCTTCTCCCTCACCTGGAGGTCATCAGCATGTCTTCCCTCAATTGCCACCAGAAATATAAAGAAAGTTCAATCTGGCCACCCAATGCCTTCCACATGCCCACACAAATCCTTTCTCAGTAACCAATCAAAAGGGTTCTTTGCTGGGGGGTTTTCACCACTCAGTAAGCAGATAGGACATTCACAGAATATCCACTCATGTTCTGAAGGGAGAAGCTGGGACCCTCTATTACACATCTTCATGGCCTCTAGAAATAAGTTCATCAAATGACCCTCATGTATTGGCAGCAGGGGAAGCCTGGTGTACATGCTCTCACAACTGGGTCTTTATTGGCTGGTCTTCCATTACACATTCATCTAGGACTAGGTGTGCCAAGTCTCCCCCACACTCATCCTTTTCAGAGAGCCTGAAGCATTGAGCTGCACCAGTGCTAAGGAGAACTCTATAATTCTTTCTTTTCTCAGGGAAGAAACTAGGATACAGAGGAATTAAAAGATTTTTTTTTCTTCCCGCTAATGTAGGAGGCAAGCGAAAGTGGATGCAGTAGTTCCCATTACTTTCCTTCTTAACTTTTCCTTCCCAAATTTGAAATTACCCCAGCCTTGGCCTCTTATCTGGAAAGCTACTAACTAAACATCCCATTCTCCAGAGAAAAATTAATGACAGAAAACAGGATGCTTGAGATTCTCAGCATGGAAGATGAGTCTTAACCAAGATAGAGAACCCTATGAAACCATTGGTATGTAATAGGATTTGTCTAATGGGTTCTAAACTTGAGGTCCATGAACTTGTTTTAAAAAACCATTTCGATTACTCTATTCCAGCATACTATAACTATACTCCTCTACATTTTATTTTATGCACTTAAACATGATTATGAGGAGTCTGTAGACTTCACCAGACTGCCCAAGGGATCCATGACACAAAAATGGTTGAAAACTCCTTGTCTATAGAAATAAAGGAAACAAGCATTGTTTGAGTGCCTAAGCACCAGGCATTGTGCTAACCACGTGACAATTATTTTCTCATTTGATCCTCACAACAATGCAGGGAGGTGGGTACTATCATCATCCCCATTTTAAAGTTGGGAAAACTGAAGCAGAAAGAGTTTTTGCCCAGGGTCACACAGATGGTATCTGGATTTGAATTCAGGTCTTCCTGACTCCAGGTCCTGTGCTCTATCCTTTAAGCCCCTGAGCTTGAATAATAATGACTGGCATTTACGTAGCATGCTAATGTTTCAAAATTATTTACATAAGTTATCTCCATGAACCTTACCACAACCTAGTGAGGGGCAGCACAGCATGGTGGAGTTGGACTCCAACCAAAGACCTGCGTTCAAATCCTGCCTCTGACTCAAGTGGCTTCATCTCTCACTGCCTCAGGCAGCCCTGTCAGAAGATAAATGACAAAGCAGGTGCGAATTTGATTTGGTAAGAGAAGTTTCTTCCTCTAGCAAAAAAATAAATAAATAAACAAACCCTCTAAGACAAGTACTATAAGTAGTCCTGTCTTCCCATTTTACAGAAGAGGAAGCTAGAAGTCAGAACAGTTGATTTGCCACACGTGATTCAAACTCAGATTTTCTTGACCCCCAATGCCAGTACTTTATCTACCACTCCACCATGCTTCCCACGTGCCAGAGCTACCCATCCCAAGGGATGGTTTCCCCTAGCCGTTCATTCTCTGTGACTCTGTAGGCAGGACTGCCCTACAACTTTGAACCTCAGACCAACACCTAAACTCAAAAGTTGGGGGCTATGGCCCTCACAGGCACCTCCTATTTGACTCACCTCACGCTACTTTGTCAAATGACACATGAGCAGGTGTGTCTTCAAATGCAGGTGATGACCCAACATGGTGCAGGAGCATACTACGGTAGCCATTTCAGGGACAGATAACCTCCAGGTGTTCAGCAGAATGGGCATCTGGCTTCCTTGAGTGCCTCTCAATCAGAAGAGAATCTTGTTTTCAATGCTGAAGCATCTTAGGGCCCCATTTCTCAGAATCTCATTGCATCATGGCAGTTCCAGGTGACTCCTTACTCCCTCCTACGATCACAACTCTAGGGCTAGAAGGGGTCTCACAGGCCATCTAGTACAAGCCCTTCCTTTTTCAGATGAGGAAACTCAGACCCAGAGAGATTAAATACTCAGTAAGTCTATACAAAGGGCTGGCAGAGTGCAGCCCAAGAGACAAATCGAGGCCCCCAAGCAAAGAGTGGTTTTTTGCCTTTTTAAATCCAAAGCTTTATTTTAAAATGTAAAAATCAGGTTTCACTTGTGGATAGTACAAAAACAAGAATCTGAGAGGATTTGGCCTAGGTTGCTGACTCCTGGTCTAGACCCAAATCTTAACCCACAACTTTCAAAGAAGGCCATCTCCCTAGTACAACCACGCTCAGCATGTAAGCTCCACTGTTGCCCATGTTCACAAAAAGTTCCCATTTACCCTTCCCGTTTTTTCTACTCCAAACTTAAAGGCAAATCCTCATTCTGACTTTTCCCTTCTATTTCTCAAATGTCTCTTAGTCCACTCAACCCCCTGCCCCCGTCCCAGGACTTTTACACAGTTATTTTTCCAAGCTAACTTCTCCTGCATACCCCTCTACTCCAACCTTCCCTTCCCACTCCAATACACCCATCAGACCTGGCACTCCCTAACATCACGGAACAGAGATGAGAGAGGAAAAGAGCTTGTTAAAAAGCCCTAACACAAGCTTGTCAGGTCCAAAAATGGTGCCAGTGTTAGACATGTGCAGCTGACAAAGACATGCCAGATGCCAAGAGAATGAAGGATTCATAGTGGCCTAATTAAAATTATGAATAAGGTTAGTCAGATGTCAATAAAATGACTTGGAAGGCAAAGTGTGATGTGAGCATGGGATCATTAATACCGGGCAAGCAGGGATCTCAGTGGGCATGTCCAACAATGTCGAGGACTTGGAATATTGCTCCTTTCCCAAGGTATAGGCTCCCCTCTGGTTTTCTAATTAAACCAGGTCAGTATAGCAACCAAAGCTGCAGAGAGGGAAAGAGGAGAGTGAGGGAGAGCTATCAACTATACAAATTTAATACGGCAGCAGAGGTTTTAATAGAAAAAGCACTGGCCTAGGAATCCAGAGAGCTGAGTTCTAGTCCCAGATTGGCCACAGGCTAGCTATGTGACCTTCCACAGGTCATCTCTAAGCCTTATTTTCTTCACTTGCAAAATGAAGGTCTTAGACTTTCAGCTCTAAAGTCCCAAGTTTCTGTGAAATAGAGTGATGCTGTTCTATTTCTCAGTAACAGTGGGAAAAAAACTAAATCTCAAGTCAAAATCTTAAGTATTCTGGGTCCTTTCTAAAGGATTTATTACAAATATAACACAAACCATGAAAAAGGAAAGAGGTATCTTTCCCTTTCCTTTTTATTTGTTATCAAGGCAGAGACTCTAAATTGGGTTTACAGCCCTTCTTCAAGTGGTAGAAAAATTTTTCATTTAACTTTATTTTGTTGGACACTTTCCCCTTCTGTCTTCTATAATAAGTGAGCAGGGGGTTAGAGTGCTAAACCTGAGTCACAAAGACCTGAGTTCAAATCCTAAGACACTGACTAGCTGTGTGACCCTAACTTAACCAGTCTGCTTCAGTTTCCTCATCTGTTAAATGGAGATAATAGCCCCTACCTCCAAGGGTTGATATGAGAAGCAAACGAGATATTTGTAAAGTGCTTTGAAACCCTAAAGCATTATGTAAATGCTATTATTCTTATTATTTTATGTTGGCAGAAAGTAAAACTAATGCTTGAATCATGCTATCAATATATTGCCTAGTAGGAGTTGTGGGAACACACAGCTGCATGCAAAAGTTGAGCTGTTTGGAGCCTCTATCATGACATTAGAGGCCCTGCTGATGAAAGAAAGCATTTGGCTAGAGAATTAGCATGTGTAGTCAGAGTAAGTATAAAGTGAGACATAGAGGATTTTCAAGTCTGTCAGAGAGTGTGAATTAGATTATTTAGGGATTGTAGGGGGAGGGTGGGATTTTAGCAGAGACAAGGCTAACAATTTTTGTTTCAAAAGCGCTATCAAATCAATTTTTTAAGCCAAATCCAATCAGATTGAGATATATAATTACAAATAGATAATTAAGTTGACTACAACTTTGTTACCTTTAGGTCAGACATTCTTAACCTTTCTGTGTGTGGTGGCACCCCTTTGGAAGTCTGAGGAAGCCCTTGGACCCTTTCTCAGAATAATGTTTTCAAATGCATAAAATACATAGGATTAAAAAAGAAACCAAAAGTTAGTGAAAATAAAGTTACACAATTTTTTTTTTTACCTATCTAAGACCTTTCAAAATCTAACAACAGACCTCTTAGGAGTCCATGGACCCCAGGTTAAGAGCCCTTGAATTAGATAAGGTTGGTTGTTTGGAAATCAAAGGTCAGATCTAGGGAAGCCACTGATGTTTGTAAAAATACATGGCTACATTCTCTGGGTTTCTAGGAAATTTTACTGATATAGGCGTATATCTATTTGTCTTCACCAGCTCTAAAAATATAGATATGCCTGTATCAGAAAGGAAGCTTTGAGATCAACAAGTCCAATCCCTTTATTTTACAGATGAGAGACTGAGACCTAGAGAGATGAACAGACTTACCCAAAGTCAAACACCCAGTATTTGAGGCAGAATTTGAAATCAGTTCTTTCTGACTCCAAATCCAATGCCCTGTCTACAGTATCACCCTTCCTCTCAGGGATGCTCAATAAAGAACCTGACTTTAATTCCTACAAAGAAGGACTAGAAAATCACCACCTTTTCACCATGTTCTTCCTGTCCTTCTAATGCTTATTTGGTTTCTCTGCAGCTGGTTCACTGCTGAATTTCTAGCAGCCATCCATGCCTTTCTGAAGTGTGGCTGTTGGGCTATGCTTGTCTTATTGAATTCCCCTGGTATTCTTGATTGTAAAGCCATAATTATCCAAATGGCAAAAGGAGCTAATTATTCTGGCCCATGATGAATTGTGGAAATTCAAAATGAATGGACACTTTATTTCCCTAAAATTTGTGAGTTAAAAAAAAAACACCCTGTGACTAAGGCTTCAGGAAAGCCCCATATCACTCCACCTTTTACCCATATCAAATTTTCAGTCTTTGAGTCCAATACATAGAGACTCAGAATGTCTTTCCAAAAACAATCTTTCCATGACACAATATAAAAATAGTTGAGGCTGTACCTTTAAGAAAATTGTGAGGAAGAACTCTTAAAACTAGGAAGGTATCAATGTATCTAGAATATATGAATCATCGATGAACATAAAAGGTAAAATTGCCTTATTTTCTAAACACTAACATATTTCTAAAATGAGTTTTGAAGTTCTTATTATGGAGATTCCCATATTAATGCATGCAGTTATGCCTGCAATAAAAATCTTGGCATATTATGATTGGGGTTTTTTTTTTGTAATTTTAACAGATTACAACCATACTGTCAGAAAAGTACATTCTTTTAGCTATTAATCACAAACGCCTTAAATAGAAGTCATTAATGTGTAATAGCAATAGAGAACAAAATCTTTAAAAATAAAGTGCTTCCTGCAGAGATTTGGGACTTACCACACACAGTTAAAAAAAAAACAGTAAAAAGACCGTAAAGTTAATTATCCAAAATTGAACAAAATACATTAAAGGCCAAAAAAAGTTAATAATTTCATTCAGCAAAGTCTTGCAGTTCTCGTTATATTGTGCAATTCCAAGATAATACTACTAAGCAAATAATGATAATAGCTAATATTTATGTAACAATTTACAAATATCTCATTTATCTTCTTGACAAACCTGGAAGACAGGTATTATTATTATGTCCATTTCATAGTAAAGAGACTGAGGCAGATAGAGATTGTGATTTGCCCAGGGTCACACAGCTAGTATTTGAAGTCAAATTTGAACTCAAGACTTTCTGACTCCAAATTTAACCCCCTATTTACTGTATCATCCAGCCACCCTAGGAAAAGAGGTTTGATCTAGATGAATTTGGAACATAGAATAAGGTATGGAAAGCCCTGGTTTCTATTTTCAATTCTCTTCTGTTTTCTGGTCATGGAAAAATCAAGTGTTACAGGGAAATTTGTTCAGGTTTTTCTTTTCAAGAAATATCACCAGGTGAAAATCACAGAATTAACATTGTGAAGGAATTTAGAGGTTATGTAGTTCAACCTTTTTAAATATGAGGAAACTGGGGGCAGAGCCAAGATGGTGGAGTAAATGCAGTGACTTGCTTGAGCTCTCCCCTAAACCCCTCCAAATACCTGTTAAAAAAACAGCTCTAAACAAATTCTAAAGCAGCAGAACACACAAAAAGACAGAGTGAAACAAATTTCCAGCCCAAGAGAGCCTGGATGTTTGATTGGAAAGGTCTATCACTCCAGGCAGGAAGAGGAGTACAGTTTGGCATGGGTGTGCAGGCCAAACAGGCCTTAGAGATCCTGGAACAGGCCTCAAGCACTGAGTCACAGGAAGCTGTGGTGGTTTCCAGACTTCTCCACCCACAAATGCCAAAGACAGCTTAGAAGGTCAGTGGGAAAAATCTGTGACTGTGGTGAAAGAGAGAAGCGCAGTCCCAACCCCAGTCCCCTACTGCGGTCCCAGGGGGGTTGCAAGGATCTCTTTGCTGGTGCAGAATTCTCTTGCTTTGCCTGTCCTTGTATCTGGGTCACAGTTCTGGGTGATGCTCCTCTGGTGAGGAGGAGTGCTGGCCTGGTGGAGCTTGTAGTGGCAGTGTAGAAGAAATCTTCCTCACAGTTCCAAGACAGACAAGAGTGCTTGTGGTCACTCGTAGACCAGAGCACAGGCCAGGAAAGGAGTAAACATTTCCCCCTTGATCATAGTACCTTGGAAGAACTGAAAATTTACAGGTCCCTAGAAGTATCTCTGAAAACAGCTGTACAAACTCCTGAAGCTTGGGACAGTACATTCTCCACACTGGAAGCAGACTCCTACCTTAACAAAGAGTTTATATCTCAAGTAATTGGCTGGGATCATGAGCAAGCAGCGCAAAAAGAGTCAGACCATAGAACCTTACTTTGGTAACAAAGAAGATCAAAACATACAACCAGAAGAAGACAACAAAATCAAAGCTCCTACGTCCAAAGCCTCCAAGAAAAATATGAATTGGTCCCAGGCCACAGAAGAGCTCGCAAAGGATTTTGAGAAGCAAGTAAGACAAGTAGAGGAAAAATTGAGAGTGATGCAGGAAAATCATGAAAAACAAGTCAACAGCTTGCTAAAGGAGACCTGAAGAAAATAAGGGGAGGGCAGATTGAGGGTAATTAGAAACAAACACTTCTGAGGAGGGGGAGGGTCAAAAGAGAGAATAGAATGAATGGGGGGTGGGATAGGATTAAGGGAAATACAGTTAGTTTTTCACAACATGACTACTATGAAAGTGTTTTGCATAACTATACATCTATAACCTGAATCGAGTTGCTTGCCTTCCCAATGAGGGTGGGGGGAGAGGGAGGAAGTGAGAAAATTTGGAACCCAAAGTTTTAAAAACACATGTTAAAAAAAAATTGTTTTCACATGCAACTGGGAAATAAGAAATACAGGAAATGCGGTATAGAAATCTATCCTGCCCTGCAGGAAAATAGAAGGGGAAATGAATAAAAGAAGGGGATGATAGATAAAATGGAGGGCAGATTAGGGGAAGGGATATTCAGAATGCATGCAATTTTGGGGTGGGGGGTGGTGCAAGATGGGGAAAAAATTTGGAACTCAAAATCTTGTGGAAGAGAATGTTGAAAACTAAAAGTAAATAAATTTTTTAAGAAAATATGTGGAAACTGATGTAAAGACATTAAGTGAAAAGGTCACAGTACAATTTAATGTCAGATCCTAGAATAGAACCCAGGGCTTCTGACTCCTAGTCTAAAAATGCTATCATTTTCTTCAAAAGTAAAGGAGGTTTCCTCATAGTTATGACCTAAATTTTCTCTTCTTTTTTCCCTTATGCCTATTGTTTGGGTCAGCATTCTTACACCTTCCTACTACTGCAGCCTCCCTTTCTACTGGATACCTTCCTGTGCTACAGATGTAAACCTGAAAGATATTTGAAGAAAGGTCAGAGGTGGAGCCATGAGAGAGAGAATTCTATGATGCATTGCGTATACATTTTTTAAAAATGTAATAACTGTTGTGTTTATGTTGGTGGATGGGAGAATATATGTATAATTTAGGGTAAGGAAAAGATGCATTCAAAGGAGGCAGAAGGAATTGTCAGAAAATTGAGTACAACCAGCATGGTGCCATGTTGAAGAGGCAAAGACAATGTTAGTCAGAATTTTGGAAGTGATGCAACAGAAAGAGCAGAAGACCTGGGTTTAAGTCCTAGCTTTGATGGTCATTAATTGTGTGGCTTTGGACAAGTCATTTTATTCTCTGGGCCTCCATTTCCTGAAGGCATTGCTGCAACGCAAGATTTAGCTATATTTTTTTTTTACAAAACTGAAAAATAAAAAGGTATTCACTCTTCTGAATTGCCCCCTCCCATCGGATGGGTGGAGTGAGTACGTTCTTTCCATTTTACACCTTTCTCCTTCAACTAAACAGCTTCAGAGTTGTAACCCACCTCCCTGGTTCCAGGTCCTGACTTCAGCCCCTTCACTTCAAAGCCTGGAGTTTTCCCTGAAGTCCCTGAATTCTAAGCCCAACTTGGCTTGCCTCTGGTTTCCATAATGATTCATTTTAACCTAAGGATAAAATGGTCCTGATTCATGAGAATCATCTCTCTTTTCTATTTTAGGAGCTTATTAAGAATTATTAATAATCAAAACCATAAGATTCTTTCTCAATCATCTCAGCCTCCAAGCCAAGATGAAATCATGACTCTCTGGATAGAGATCTAATCTCCTGACCTATTTTTATTCTACCTATACCAAACTAGACACTGGTAATCCCCCTTACCTTCCCCCCTGAATGCAATTACCATACAGACATACATCACAAATCATATAGGACTGATCATAGTTTTTACATAAAATTAAATCAGGAAATAGAAAAAGCTTAAAGAAATAGTGAAAAGTCATACAGACATGCCCACTAGCACAGGTGCAGGGAAGGGAACTGGACTTTATAACATCCTTATGTTGATCCCCAAAGAGCATATTTACCCGGTGTGTAGCTTGTTTGTACATATTTGTTCGCTTGCTGTCTGTCCTATTAGATTGTAAGCTTCTTGAGGCCTGAGACTGTCCTTTGCTTTTCTTTGTATTGCTAGCACTTATATGCCTGTCAAATAGTAGGTACTTAATAAATGCACTTATGTGTCTAAAACCTAGTAGGTGCTTAATAAATGTTTATTGACTTACTGAATGACAGCCAGTTCCATCAGGACATTCCAGCCACCCTCATCAGTGATTTTTGTTCTACAGAACAAATACCTGGCCCATGGAACCAGCCTGTATGCTTAATCTCTGACATTTTGATTCACATCACAAGAAGTCTGCCAGAGCTTCCTTCACATCCACTGCTATATCCTCTTCTCTTCTGTCACAGACCTCTTTAAAACACTTGGCACAACAGGAACTCCTTCCTATTCAGTTCAGAACCCATAAGAGTCTCAGTCTCTCCCAGGGTAGAAAAATAAGGCTGGCTTTCTAGAACTAGAACTCCCAGGATTCAGTGAGGCTCTGGCTACCTCTCCCTCCACCTGCAAAGGGGCTGGTTTCCATCAAAAGCTCAGTTATATATTAAGTGAGGTGAGTAGACTAGGTGTTCTCTGAGGTCCCTTTCAACACTAAATCTTTCATCCTATCAACCTCTGTGTACATTTTGGTCTAATCTAATGGCACAGAACTCAAATACAAATGCAAAGCAAGCCCCATATTGATGTATTTATTAATTTATTAATTTTTAGTTAACATTCACTTCCACAAGATTTTGAGTTCCAAATTTTCTCCCCATCTTGTCCCTCCCCCACCCCAAGACAGCATGTATTCTGAATACCCCTTCCCCTATTCTGCCTTCCATTCTATCTCCCCGCCCCTTCTCTTATTCCCTTCCCCTTCTATTTTCCTGTAAGGCAGGATAGATTTCTATACTCCATTGCCTGTGTATGTTATTTCCCAGTTGCATGTGAAAACAATTTTTTTTAACATGTGTTTTTAAAACTTTGGGTTCCAAATTTCCCTTATTGACTTAGAAAACCACAAAGTAAACATCTACATTTTATTGAATCTTTATTATTATGCTAAACATTTCCCAATTACATTTTATCCTGGTTCCAGTGGGGACTTTTGCAGGACACCACTGGTCTAATCCACCACCTATTCACATCTTTGTTGTCTCTAGCTCATTTTCTACCTCCTCCATAAGCATATCCAAGACTGCAGTATTATAGTCCAAATATAGTAGCTCTACTCTTCCTTGATGGTGAAAACATTTTGTTATTTAAAAAAAATTATTTTCCAATCTTTTCCATGTTTCCTCAGTCTATCTTTTCCCTTTCACCTTCACAATGAAATGCCCTAAGGATGATTTTCCTTAGTTGGATCTCTTGCCAAACATTCTTTAAACTGGCTTTCCCTTCTCTGCTTCCTTCTCTTTTATGAGGTAATATTTCTCATAATCCCTCATCAACTTTCTACATGAGATTTCATAAATAGGCTTATAATTCTAAATCAAACTTGTCTTCGGCTGCCATGTCTACCTTCTTGGCAAACAAGTCAGGTCTTTGTTGACTCAGATTCTCTTTAGGTCTTTTTGCTCTCTTTGCTATGGAATTTGATTTCCATTGGTTAATCTGTTTGCAATTCTTGTTGAGTCTGGCAGGTGCAGTGGAGTGCTTAGAGCTTGCTCAGACATCGAAGACACCAGGGTCATTCCCCGCAACCCAGGCCATTGCCAGTCATGTAGACTTTTGTTTTGCCACTGGACTTCAGTGACTCCGGAAGAGAGAGTGAGGCTGATAACTTTGCACAAGACTGCCACACTTAAATCCAATTCATACGCAAGTCAAGACATCGCTTGTGATGTCATTGGGCCTCTTTGAAAATGAAGGAAAAACAATAATTATATTCTACATCTGTGTCATTTCTTCCATCCGTTACCCATTTTTTTTTACTTTCAATAATTTTTTTGAATAGATCAAGACTGAATTGTTTCAGTTGCACAATATATTTTTTCTCATTTTTAATTCTTTTAATTTTGTGTTAATTTTGATATTTAACCTAAGAAATCATTGCTCTTATTATGCATGTAGCCAGCTGATTCAGGAATGACTCCCACAACCATAATTAATCATTTCCTATCTATTAAAATATAATCAACTTCATTTTTCTGATGTTTTTTAGTATCTACTTGGATCTTTTCTCAGAAGTATTCATGATATATGGGCATGATAGCTTTACATATTCTACACATTTTTGTCCCTTCTCATTCCTACTTATTAACCTTCTTCTGACATATTTCTCATCATCCTCAGCTATTTCCATCTTTTCATTGAAGTCACTAAATAACAAAGTATATGTTGTCTTAATTTGGAGAGTTCTCCAAATTTCTGGATTTTTTCATCCTCTATAACTCAATGTTTGTGCACCTAATGTTGGTTGCTAATAAATAATAATAATCTCACTTATAATAAATAAATAATAATCCAAATAAAGCTAATAAATTTCTGACCATCAGAATTTCATAAAGTCCATGAATTATTAGCCGAAACACTAATTGTCACTAATTTCTTTCATAGTATTTTTGAATTTTAGAAATACTAATTTTGACTATTATTTGACTAATATTGAGGACTGAGAAATATGCATTTAAATTTACTGAAGTAAAGTAATTTGGTGATCTTAGAGAGGACACTTTTGCTAAAATATTGTGAGAAGAATCAAAATCAAAGAAGTGACTGAGTATTTTAATTCTTTTTTTAATGAGTAGAAGCATGCATGTTTGTATGTGGGGGGAACAGGGAGAAACAGGTATCAAATAGAGACTATGATTTTGAGGAATTTAATGGTAAAGGGATGCTGGCAAGTAGAATGGCAATGAGGAAAATATAAAGGAAATATAAAGAAAAATTAAATGAAATTAAAGTGGCAGAGTAGGGAGCCTGAATCTGATTAAACAGGCTTTAAGAGGAAGGGGTAGGACTGAAGTAAGGAATGATATGGTTAAAGCATCTACCATGGAAAATTATTTTTGGAACAGAAATTTGGACTGGCAGAATAGAGAGGGAAAGAGGTTGGTGAGGATAAGATGACAAAAATGTAAGGTCTTTCCAGAGGGCCTCCATATTCTATAGATAGAGAACAGCCAGCCAAGAGAACTGAAAATTATTCTATTCTCTTTGCACAGAACTAGTTCTCTCTTCATTTCTTCACTCACCCCACAGATAGATGAACAGAGAAAAAGAAATGGATGCTAGTGTTAGGGGCAAAGAAAACTATTCATAGAGCTTAGAGTTAGAAAGTATCTTAGAAATGATCTAATCCAATCTCTTCATTTTCTTTATGAAGAAAATTAGACCCTGAAAGCTTAAGTGACTCCTGAAAGGTCACGTAGTTAATAAGCATCAGAGACAGGATTGCAAACCACAGCAATAAGAAATTGGCTAAAGATTTTGATCTAGAAGGGCTCTTAAAGTATATCAAGTTCAACCCCCTTGATTTATAGAGGAAGAGAATGAAGCTTAGCAAGTTAAGAGACCTGCCAGGGTCACACAGCTAATAAGTGTCTGGGGCAGAATTTGAATTGTTTGAACACTATCCATTGTACCACTTGGCTATCAGATCCTCACGCTAAATCTTTCCACTTTACCACACTTTCCATGTTCGTGTTAATCTTCCTATTCTAGGGAAGAATGGAGATGCAAGGAAAAAGGCCTCTGATGTTATCATTTGGCATCTCTTCTGTAGAGGATTATAGTTCCAACCTTTTGTTTATGTGTGGAAATTGGAAGATAAAGTATAAATAAAAACATTTTCTAAATGAAAACAAGTTAAGCATTAAGCAGTCTTGCTTAACGGAATGTTGGTCTTTACGCACTGTCCTTCCTGTACAAAGATGGCATTACTAGACTCCTTCCAGGAAAACATTCACTTTGACTTATTCTTCTTGTATTTTTAATGGACGTATGCTTTGTCATCTAGACTCTCTTTACCTGGGTGCTCCTTATATAAGCTATGTACATTTACTACAACTGGCATTAAGATAACCCTTTTATGAAAAGAATTTTCCATGTCTTAAGCTAACTGGTTCATAAAAGAAGAACTGAGTAGGTAGAAAAGGAACTATTCTATTTGGGATGATTTAAAGGAAAGGTTCTAGGTCTCCTACCTAAAAATGCCTTCTTCACTTCCCCTATTACTGATAAATACCTTTGAGTTAAGAAAGTTAAAATATGGATTACCATGGAACCTTTAGCATTGAAGCCTGAATTATTTTATCAAGTTGCTTCCCAACTTAGCTAAGAAAAGAATGAAACACGCTGTGGGATACTATCTTCTTTTTTTAATAGTATTTTATTTTTTCCATTTACATGGAAAAATAATTTTAACATTCTTTTTTTAAAATTTTTGAGTTCCAAATGTTCTCACTCGTTCCATCCCCCTCCCCTCTTCCTAAAAAGATAAGAATTTTAAATGGGTTATATATGTGCAATCATGTAAAACATATTTCCATATTAGTCATGCTGTAAAAGAAGAAAAAAAGAAATATTAGTCATGTTGTAAAAAGAAGGCCAAAAGGGGAAAAAACATGTAAAAGATAAAATGAAAATAGTATGCTTCAATCTGCATTCAGACTACATCCGTTTTTTCTTTGGTGTGGATAATATTTTCCACCATGAGTCCTTTGAAATGATCTTGGATCATTGTGTTGCTGAAAAGAGCTAAATTACTCATAGTTGATCAGCGCACAAAGTTGCTGTTACTGGCAATATCTTCTAAGCAAAGAATCTGAATGGGATACCATAGTAAGAGATCACTTGCCCCAGAGGCACTGGACTATGTCCATGTGGAGGAAAGGACAGTGCAGATGAGATGGAAAGAAAGAAAAAGAACTAAGAAGGGGAACTGTGCATGCTATGTAAAATAAAAAGGAACATTCACAATTGGCAATTTGGAAAAAACACTAGGCTTGACGTTGGAGGTGGCCTTAAGACTTGGACTCAAGAGAGCTAGAATCATACCCTGGATGGGACGGTCTTGCTCTTTGTCCATGAGTAATTCACTTAATCTCTCTGAGCTCTAAACTTTTCACTCAACCTCTCAAAGACCCTCTCAGCCTCAGGTCCACCAACTATAAAATACAAATAACAATACTTGCACTGCCTACTTCATAAGATTGTTTTAAGGAAAGCAATACATAGCACACTTTAATGTGCTACCAATGTAAGTTAGTACACTGTACCATATGCTGGCACCCTGTGTATTTTCATTTTGAACCAAAAACTTAACATAACCTAAAATAAAATCAATTTAGACTAAAGTGACTTTATTAAGAACTATTTATACAGAATTAAAATAGCTTCGCAGAAGGCTGAGAGTGAACTTAATTGTTCTTGTATACATCTGAATAGCTCATTAAAAGAAATCAAAGCGTTCACTAAAAACCACCACCACTCACAAAAAATATCTTCAATGCACCTCTTCCTAATATATACCCGATTCCTTCACCTCAGTGATGACAGAGTATATGATATGTAAAAGTTTAAGAATCGGGGTATTTTATTTGTTATTATTATATATGAATAATATAAAAAACTGCCCAAGGGGGGAAAAAGCATGGACCTACAGTCAGGAAGACTTGGATTTTAATCCTGCCTCTGACACTTACTAGATATAAGTGATTATAAGTCTTTAATTCTTCATCTGAAAATTGTTCGGAATAGTGGATAGAGCAAGGAACTTGGGGTCACTCTTGCTTACTACATGTATTACATTGGACAAGTCATTTAATCTCTTGAAATTTCCTTATTTGTAAAATGAAGGGGTCTCTGATGTCCCTTTCTGCTCTAGGTCTGTGTTCCTATGCTATTATATCTGAGTTCAAATCCTAGGTCTTCTACTTACCACCTGTGGTACCCTAGATAAATCACCTTACCTTAATGGGTCTCAGATTGCTCATCTGTAAATTAATCAGAGGAAAGACCTAAAGTTTCTTCTATGTGTCCATAACACCGTGTGTGTAGTTCCTACCCCACAAGGTGGTTGGGGCAAATGAATGAATGCAAAACACTTTATTAAACCTTGAGGTGCATAAACAGGTGAGCTATTATTATAATTCACATGTATGAGTTTTGAATTTCATTATGGCAGGAATGGTCAAAGGTCACATCGTAAAAGCCAGCACCAGAAAGTCTTTACTTCCCTTTTCAGCACCATGCTCCCCATCTCAGGAAGGGTTCTGTATTCTCCCAGATTCCCACGACCCTTTACTGTGCGTGTCCCCAAACCTACCATCTCCTGGTAAGACTCTGTACTGGAATTCTTTCTACTACCACTCCACTCGAACTTAGCTGTTTTGTGTCTTATTCCCACTGGGAGCTGTTCTCAATGGGCAATCAGATTAGGAAAGGACAGACCAACTGTAGAGTCAGAAGGGACCTTAGATGCCGTCTAGTTCAACACACTCAATTTAATAAGGAGAAAACTGAGAAAGTAAGTTATGGGCTCTGGCTCTGGTAACTGGCCTCAAATTCTGTCTCTAACACTTACTACCTTGTGACCTTGGGCAAGTCACTTACTGTCCTATATCATCATCCACAAAATGAAGGAGTTGTATTAGATAGTCTCTGAGGTCCATTCCAACTCTGAGTCTATGCTCTTATGACTTGCCCAAGGTCACAGAAGTAGTAATAATGATAGTGGTCTTCAGACTCCAAATTCAGTGATCCTTCTATTGTACCAACTCAACTATACTAAGGTGTTAAATAGCTAAAAAAAAAAAGGTTTAATGAATTGCCTAACAAATACTAGCTGTATGACCTGGGCCAATCATTTAAACTCTCTCTGCTCTTGGCAGCTCTTTAAGAATGTAGTTGAAGAGAATGTGCCAACTTCAATTGATAGAAGTTTCTTCATCTGGGAATTCTCTCTATCAATGAAATCATAGGTCTATTCCTCTCCGTAATAGGGGCTTGAGAACTGATTGACATCCTGGGATCTGTAATTCAGAGGAATAGGCATTCCATTTCCACCCTGAGAACATTTAGGACTATTTTGATCTTTGAAGGGGAAGGAAGACTTGAGTCATTCCCAGGTTTCTTAAAGGAAACATGCATTCATGGAGTTACACACTACTAAAGGAACAGGGATGGCAAGAGTTAAGCAGGAGAAGTAGCTGTGGGGAGACAGCATCCATAGTCCTACACAGGACCTAATAAACTGAGCTAGAAAGAATCAGCCACACTGAGACAACAATGAAAAGGAGAAACTGAAAAGACATCTGATGGGCAGCAGAGGAAAAAACTCTCTACTCCCCTAAGAGTGGCTCCCTCTTAGGAGCTTGGATTGAGCTGGAATCCTCATCTCTCCAAATGAAATCCTCCACCTGTGGGCAGACCCCTCTGGACTAGGGAACTGATGAAATGATGCTAGCTAAGGAAGGATCACTTAGAGAAAACGTATTTAAATTAAATTGGAATAAAAAAGCATTTGAAATACTAAAAATGGCTAGAGTTGTTAATAGGCTCCCACACTCCATAGAATATAATACAACATGACAGTGGAACCATATACTTAAGTTAAGACTTTTCTTAGGGAAAGAATTATATCCCCTGGAGGAGGAAACTTGCAATGTTTAGGTTAGAAATGTAACTGAAACTTTACAGCTGTGGAAAGTGCCTGAAGTGGAGAAAACATATACACTATTAATAGTAAAAGTGAAACCTGAAGAAGTAGATGCCATTAGAATAGAGAGAAGTGTATTAAGGTATGCTGTATCTCCAAGGGTAGAAGGAATATGGATTATACTAAATAGTTAATCAGTTTGAATGAGTTGAAAATTCATCTAATAACTAGTTTCAGAACATCAATCCAATTGTATGCTACAGAAATTTTTTAAAATTTTAAAATTTTAAAAATAGTCATTTAAGATTGCAGAGAATCAAGAAAAGGAAATTCAGAATATTTTGATAATAGATGAAATTACAGAACAGCCCATTCCAGCTGATGTCATGAGAGAACAAAGTAACAGATTCAGCCCGTTAAAAGGAAGACTGCCACCAGCCCAGTAGAAACAATGGTGTCTTCTATAAGACGAGGGGGGGGGGCGGGGAGGCAGTGAGAGAGAGAGAGAGAGAGAGAGAGAGAGAGAGAGAGAGATTAAGGAAAATGTAGTTTGGACATTTAAAAGTTGATTTCCAAAAACTCAAGTTTGAAAAAAATCAAAATGAGACTAATAATGAAGGTTGTATTGGATGCTGAACACAGTACAAATGACTTTATCCTCAACTAAGTCTGCACTAGTTGATTCAGGAACATTACCAAGATACCATCAGGAAAGAATTACTTGAATAAAGCACCAGTACTGGAGTCAAGAGCATGTGAGTTCACATCTGGCCTCAAACATCAAGTCACTTAACCCCAATTGCCTCACCAAAAAAAAAAAAAATAGAAAGGAGAGAAAACAATTACTATTTGTTACAACTCTGAATCATCTGGTCATAATTATATTACATGCAATCAAAAGAATTGTCACTTGATTTGGAGGAATTGGATGCCCATGGAACAAGAGTCAAAAATTGAGATGACATAAAGTCTGAGTATGTTTCTAAGAAGTGAAACTATATTTCCAAGTTTTACAAAAACAAAAACTGTTGTTCATGGAGTATCAAAGAAATTTCCAAATCAGTTGGAGATTCTTAATTGGAAGATATCTAATGTAACAAGAAATTCAAGTCATACACTAGAAGTTACTGTACTGAAACAGAAGCCAAAGGCTACTGAAAGTCAGTATCTTCCAAAAACAATAAAAAGAACTAGTAAGAAAAATATTACTGTGGGGGGGGGAACCTGTGTCTAGAATTGAGGGAGACTCTGGTTCTGATGGTGATGATGATGATGATGATGATGACGATCATAATTATAATGATAACAGTGGTGGTGGTGTTAGCCAACATTTCTATAGTGTTTTAAGGTTTGTAAAGGCCTTTACAAAAATATCCCATTTGATCCTCACAACACACCTGAGTAGTAGGTGCTGCTATTATCCGCATTTTGTAGACAAGGAAACTGAGGCGGAGGTTAAGTGACTTGTCTTAAGGTGCACAGCTAGGCAGAATTTGAACTTAGGTATTCCTGACTTCAAGTTTAGCAATCTGTCCACCATATATATCTCAATCAACGATGAAAAAAACAAAGAATAAGAGGTCAAAAGAGAAGGGAAGATTGAATCCAATAGCAACCTCATTTTATCCTGATACACCAGTTATAGAGGGTGAACAGATATAGGAAACTTTAATAATCAGTCAAAAGCAAAGCTCCAAGACAGGTAGGTGGCACAGTGGATAGAACACCAGCCCTGGAGTCAGGAGGACCTGCATTCAAATCTGGCCTCAGACACCTGACACCTACTAGCTATGTGACGCTGGGCAAGTCACTTAACCCCAATTGCCTTGCAAAAAAAAAAAAGCGAAGTCCCATGTTGCTGTGTGATATAGTACTGGTAATAAGACAGCTAGAAATTTAGAAACTAAGACTGTAAGTGCACGAAATAGTAAGCCAGTTGTTAAAAGTTATTTACAATATACCAGGTAAATCTGGAGAAGTAATTATTCACATAGCTAAATACAGTTCTGTAAGGGCACACACAAATGAATCAATAAACATACAAGAAAGTGTTTATGAAGTGCTTTTTTTGTGCAAAGTGATGTGCTAAAGGTTGGAGCTACAAATAGAAAAGTGAGATATTTCCTGCTCACGAGAAGCTCCCAGCCTAATGGGAAAGACCACATCAATGGAAGGTTTCAGATGAAAGTTTGATGGAATGGCCTCCTGGTCCTTTGGTACAGCAGCAAAGCAAAAATGCTTCATCTTTAACATCATGTCCTCTGATTAAATCATGTCATTTGCTGATTTTTAAACATTTGACAGTGTTGAGGACTTTGGTGACAACAAGCTTTCTTTCCTGGGCCTTCAGTAGTTAATATCTTCAGGAACAGTTACCAGGCTGCATCTCCATAGATGCTGCTTCTCAGGATGATGGTTGAGGACAGTGGGCTGGAAGCAATGCTCTTCCCAGCTGTCTCCATTGGGTTATGAAGAGAGATGGTGTCAAGATCAGGTCGGGGGTTGACTTGTCTAGCCTATGTGGCCTCCTGTCAGGATGTCTTGCTGCTTCAGCCAGGCTGGTTTGTTTGCACTGTGGATTGCAGTTGGGAAGGAATGGAATAAGCATTTATTAAGTATCTACTATGAGCTAGGCACTGTGCTAATCACACATTACAAATATTTCATTTTGATCTTCACAACCCTTTTATTATTCCTATTTTACAGCTGAAATCCAGGCAAATAGAAGTTAAGTAACTTGGCCAAGGTCACACAACTAATAATCATCTGAGGCCAGATCAGAACTCAGGTAACTCCAGACCCAGCATTCTACTACCCACTGTGCCACCTACCTGCCCAGTTGGCTGGCAGTTGCTGGAGATGGCTGGTCCCTTCTCTGTAGGAGTTGCTTCCTCAGATGATGGCTGTGAGCCATCTGAGCTACAGACAGGATTGGTGGCCTAGGCAGTGTTCCCACTTCCAGGGCTTCATCTGCATCTCAGTGTCAGTCAGTCAGCAGTTGTTGTTAGTGGTGGTGAGGAAGATGGACCTGTTCTCCACAATGATTTTTCCTCTTGATGATGATTGCAGGGACTGGGTTAGAAGTAGGTCCTATGGGGGCAGCTAGGTGGCACAATGGATAGAGCACTGGCCCTGGAGCCAGGAGGACCTGAGTTCAAATTCAGCCTGAGACACTTGACACTTATTAGCTGTGTGACCCTGGGCAAGTCACTTACCCCTTGACTGCCTCACCAAAAAAAAAAAAGCAAGAAAAGAAAAAGAAGTAGGTCTTATGGTTTAAGGTTGGAGGGGAAGGTGAAGAAGGTAAATCAAGGTGGTAGTGGTAGTGGTTTGATCTGCCTGGCACATACTGCTTCCAGTCTCTATGTGATATATGTTTGTGTACAATTAACTTGTGACACTCTATTTTTTGCCATATATTGAGAGCTGCCTATACAGAATTTTATGTGAGATTTATATATTTGGTTGCCTCTTTGCTAAAATATTGTGCATGTATATAAAGTCATTTCCATGAAGGAGAATGTTTACTTTTGCCTATATATTAATCTCATATATGTTAGAACAAGACAATTGAACATTATCCAGATCTAGTGTAGAGGCAGCTAGATGGTGCAGTGGATAGAGCACCAGCCTAGCTGTGCGACCCTAGGCAAGTCACTTAACTCCAATTGCCTAAAATAAATAAATTTTTAAAAATTTAAAAAAAATAGATCTGGTGTAAAATTGTTAATGATGTAAAATATGTGCCTTTTTGTTAATCACATGATCCATTCACACCCCTTTTATCTTGAAATTCTAATTTGGAGAGGACTCTAAACACACTTGGGGAGAGGATATAAGGCACTATTCCTTTAAGATACTGCTCCATTCATATGAAACTGTATTGAAAGGAACAAAATATTCATATAAATAAAAATTATATCAATAGTCAAAGAATGTAAAATAGTACTGCTGCTACAGATGGACATTTTGATGCCTAAAATGAATAGAATAAAACTTTGCTTTAACAAAAATGGCTAAAATATGGACCTAAATACTTTTCATATGGGATTTGAGGACTTTGGGATAGAAAATGAACTATGATAAAAATTTTAAGACTCAAATCACCTTGGAAACAATATAGAATGATGCTTCACTTACATACGAACAGATTAACATTTTGCCAAGAGAAAGAAATAACTTTTATTTATTTCTTAAGAGGAAAATGTGAATATGAAAAAGTAGTTTCAATGAAACAAGGTAAAATGTTGGATGGTGTTGAGGACTTCCAGCTACATGGGTTTATGGTAACTCAGCTCATTTGCATAGAACTATTTTATAATTAACAACGGCAAAACAAAAAAAAATAGAAATCATAAAAATTTGATGACAGGTAAATAGACTATAGATTTCTAAGGACTATAGATTTCATAGGGGAAATTTGGGGGTAGTAACCTTTTTAACTAAAAGGTGAGTCACTAAGAGTCAGGAAGCTTTCATTTGAGACATTAAATAAAATGGAACCTGAAAGAGGAACCTAACATAGGAACCTGAAGATAAGAATTGAAGGGGGTTGAAAAAATATTTTGTTTGAGCTGTGGCAGCTAGAAACAGTCAGCTGACAGAAGACTTCAGCTAAGAGATCCCAAATTGATGGGAGAGAGATTTGGTTTCATTGGCCAAAAGTTTCAGTGACAGCTAATGCCTTTCAATGACATCTAGTTAGAGAGGAAGAGTTTCTGTTCCATCTGTTGCTCTCTGCTGCCACTTCTGTTTGAGAAGGAAAAGCAGAGGGGAGCACAGGCTTTGCAGTTACTCTGTGTCCTGGTGAACTGGTTAGATTGCCTGTCTTTCTTAAAAAGACATCTTTAGAGTTGTGTTGCTGTGAACCTGTTCTGCTTGGAGCAGCATTAATTCAGAACTTACTATGTGCCAGACACTGTATTTCGGCCACAGGGGAGAGATTATGAAAAAAAGAAAAAAGATACAGGAGATGGAATGCAATCAACATGGAGAATAGCTTTGGAGCAGAATTTTAGTGAGAAGAAAATAGCATATATGTATGTATATATATATATATATATATATATATATATATATATATATATATATATATATATATATATATATATACATATATATATATATATATATATGTATATATATATATATATATATATACATATATATGTATATATATGTATATATATATGTATATACATATATATATAATTTTATTCTTGTTAGTATCCCCATAAAAGCAGTAGTATCATGCTAATGTTATAGTAATAAGATTAAAATTTGAATGAATGGTGCTTAATTTTTCACTTAGTTCAATTGTATTCAGGTAGAAGAATACTGTTTCTAGAAAGACATAGAAGACTGGAGAAAAATATCCATGAAATAAATGAAAAAGGA
The DNA here is from genome assembly GCF_003287225.1 of Phascolarctos cinereus. Taxonomy (NCBI): domain Eukaryota; kingdom Metazoa; phylum Chordata; class Mammalia; order Diprotodontia; family Phascolarctidae; genus Phascolarctos; species Phascolarctos cinereus. The sequence continues at coordinate 107,304,672 of NW_027556402.1, read as the reverse complement.
AGATAGAGTGTCCAAAAATAAGATTTATGAGGAAAAGTTGAGAGTTGGGTATGTTTACTCAAGAGAGGCAGGATAATGGTCGACAAATTTGTAAAGGGAGGGCAGTAATCCAGTAGACTCATTAATCAGTGCAATGGAATAAGAAGAAATAATGAGGCTAAGAGGCAGTAAGAAAAATTTTAGGTGAAATGTTAAGAAAAATCTTATATGGTGACTAAAAAAATATATCTGACAGTTTAAACAGTTAGATGGGAACAGCGCATAATCAGTAGAGCAAATTTGAGATAGCCTTCTAACATCATCAGTTAGTTTGAAATTAATGGAAAGAACAAAAGCAAAACTCTGAGAACATTCTTTTCTAGGCCATCATCATCATGACCCATCTTCTGAGCAAAAATACAAGGTGTACTTGTCAGGAAGGTCAGAGAAAAATTAACACTAGGACCAAGTCTTAAATATGGCCTGTGTACATCACAGAATGCTTTCTAGACTTTATACTCACTGGCTACGTTAATGTATTTTGCAACAAACTTGAATGGGTTTAAGCCCCGCATAGGAGAGCTACCTCACTAATTAAAAAGAGAGCCCTGCACATCCTCTACCTCTGCATAAACTAAACACCAAACATGAAGATCACCTTCTTAGCAATAATTCTGCATGATAACCAAAACATGCCACTAATGTATACCCTTCTTAGACAAATTATAAGGGTAAATGATGTCATTAGGAAGAATGATGTATAATTGCCTTATTATTTAACAAGTTTAGTTTTACATAAGATTCTAGAAAGTGAAAAATAAATAAGTTTACTTTTAGATTAATTGATCAAAAGAAAATTCACTGATGATCCAGGAATGAAATGCTCCACTGGTCTCTGCATTTGGGCAATCTTCAGAGGGACTCTTCATAATCTCTCACAGGCAAATACCAAGAGGTGATTCAACTCACCTTCCCTAATTATTCTTACTAAGGTTAGGCAGAGATGTCACACTCTTTGGTCTATGTGTTACCTTTCAGATACCAGCAGCAGCAGCTGAAGAAGCAATGCTGAATTTTAGGGATTAAATTGCTTGAAGCAAATTTTAATGCCTCGCAGCAAGGTGCTGTGGTGGAATTAGAAAGGTGATCAACTGGCATCTCCATTTACTAGCCATGTGAATGTGGGCAAGTAACTTTACCTCTGAGTTTCATAATGTCCATAAGTAACATGGAAATTTAAAAATATCCCAACTATTTCCTGAGAGAGTTGTTGTAAAGAAAATATTTTGTAAACTGTAAAACAGCTATATACAGGGGAGCTATTTTTATTAACTAAAGACAGTATAATCGGTTTGATCTCTGGCTAATGGATTTCCAATCAAAAAATGAGATTAAACTAGTTACATTTGCTTTTCTCACATAAAATGTTGTGTTTTCCTGTTTAACTTTCATGAAGCTTTGTTTTCAAGTAGGAACAGCATCAAATCTATCTGTGCATTTTTAAAAAATTCTGAGAAGGGATCCATAGATTTCATTAGACTGACAAAGGGTTCCATGACATAAAAAAGATTAGGAACCTCTCTGCCTTAAGATCAAGGAAGCAATAAGGTCTCAAAACAAATGCTATTTCAGAAAGAAGGATGGAAAAATTACCATAGACTCAAGCCTTATCAGAACAGTCATGCCTTTGTTACTCGAAGACTATGGGACCAAGTATTGCCACAAGACACCAAAAATTGAAGAGAAAAAAAAAACCGCATAGAATGAGAAGTAGCTACATGTTGCAATGGATAAGGTGTTCAGCCTCGAGTTAGGAAGAACTAACTTCAAATCTGACATCATGGTGTGTGATCATGTGCAAGTCTCTGAAACTCATTTCAGTTTTCTCAACTGTAAAATGGGGACCATAACAAAACTTAGCTACTAGAATTGTTGTGAGGATGAAATTGTATTCAATCCAGTGGCACTGGCTTCTTGGCTTCTACAAGCAAGCCACTCCAGATATTTCCTCTGGTTGTCCCACATGCCTGGAGTCCCAACTGAAATCCTATCTTTTACTGGAAGCTTTCCCCAACCCCTCCTAATTCTGATGCCTGCCCTCTGTTAATTATTTCCCATTTATCCTTTATATAGCTTGTTCTTTATATATATTTGCTTGCATGCTGTCTCCTCCATTAAATTGTAAGCTCCTTGAAAGCAGGGACTGTCTTGGCCTCTTTTTTGTATCCCCAGTGCTTAGCACAGTGCCTGGCACTGAGTAGGTGCTTACTAATGTTTGTTGATTGATTATGTAAAGTGCTATGCAAACTTTAATGATCCATATGACTGCTAGCTATTATTCTTACCCTGTTCATAGTTATTAGAAGGAGAACAGGCAGGAAAGAGACAAAGCCCTTTTCACACATTTTTCATTTTAATCATATCATTCTTTTGATTAAAAAAAATGAGAGGGATCTAGACAAAATTACTAGGCATGGTGTTTTCTGCAGAGGCACAGCTTCTATCCCTGCTTTCCAACAGGGATAAGGACCTCACTGGCAGATGAAAGAACCTTGCCAGGTTTAGGGACTGCAACATCAACTCAATTAGAAAAAGGACTGATTAAAAAATTTGCTCAAAAGGACAAAACATTTTAAGTGAATCATCTTATTTTCCAGAAGTCTTCAGGTTGTTGCAACCCTATAAACTGCATTTATAGAATAGCCAATAACAAAAAAATAAAAAAGATTTTCAAAGTTATACTCCTGCATCACATGTAGTGATATGCTGGTAAATGTTTAACAACCATCTCTGCAGAGGAAAAGGCAAATTAAAAAAAAGTCAAATGTACAGATGACACACTTTAAGTCTGATCTGTATTATTAACATTTTCTCCAACACTTGCTTAGGTCTAGATCAGTGGTATCAGCTCAGATAGAAATGGGAGCCACTACATCATCCATAAGGATCCCTATTGGTCACACATTAACTTAGAAAACCACTTATTAATGTAATTAAGTTTTGTTGTAATTTTATTTGTTTTGTTAATTGCATTTTACAATTTATTATGGTTTGGATGCACTGAAGAGTGTTGTAGGATTGTTCTGGCCTGAGATGAGTCTCTTTGTCCAAGAGTGACATCCCTCCACCTCCTCATTAGAATAAGCCCACATCTCATTATAATATTCCCTCTTATCAGTTGTAAACCAATCAGAGTTGATTTCCACTGGTCAGAGACAACCCCTTTTCCAAGCACATTTAAACATTCAGAGGCCTCCGTGAGACGTCTTTGGTTATGAGAGAAACCAGAGAATTCAATTTATTGATTATTTGCCAACCATAATTAATAAATTGATTATTAATTACCCAGAAACTCTGTCTCTCAGGCTTTTCCTTCATCTGGTTGTTGTCCTAGGTTATAAGTGTGTGGAAGACTTGGTAGGTTACAGGTATGACCTTGCGGTCTGCAATGAGATTGCCCTAACATGCTCTGAAATTCAGAGTTCAACTTAGCAAAATTTGTAGTGAAACATAAGCTCAGAATGGTTAGTGAAAAAGCCAGTGAACCATGACACTTATGAGCACAGGGTGAAGATCATAGGAGTGAATTGCCTGTTACTCTTCTGACCAGTGAGTTATTAACAAAACATTGATAAACTTAAGCCTTTGGAGTACTTTTGTTTAATTGGTTTCTTTAGACAAAGAATTCCTTTGCAGTATCTAAGAACTAAATTAAATAAGATATTTGAAGACAACTTGAGCTATCTACTTAGTGTATGCAGATTAAGCACTTTAGAGAGGGTATTAAAAGCCTCCAAGAAAAGCAGAGTCAGTAAAATAACAGTCAGTTTGCTGCAGTTAAGACCTGATTGAAATGCCCAAATAGCCTTCCATTTGGACTGAGCACATTATCTTTCATAGTCCACAATCTGGGGGTGTAACAATCCAACCACATTGGAACCTGCTACAACAATACAGTAAAACATTGATTATAGGGCACACCTTGGGAATGGAAGGGTCTGGTTAATTTAATTTTCTCAGTAGCTGAAGGTTAACCAAGAATTCCACCCTTGAACAATGAGTTTATTCAGATCCCTTGACTGTATTTTTACCTATGTGACAGCACACTTGAGCCAATACCCCAAGTAAATACCACACTGGCATTTACTCCCATGTGTAACACATCCTCTGTAAGGAGGAAATTTTGTGAAACAAGCCTTTCTCAGACTCCTTTCAAGGGGTTACAAAGTAAAATAGTAACTATTATTTTTGTAGCACTTTGTGATCTACAAAGTGATACACACACATATGATTTCATTTGAGACAACCACCTTGTGAAATAGGTTATTATCCTTATTTTACAGATGAAGAAACTGAGGCTACAAACAGTTAAGTGATTTGCCTAGGGTCACAGGGATCTTAACATTTTTTTGTCATGTACTCGTTTGACAATCTGATGATCTTTTCTAAGAATGTTTTTAAATGCATAAAATAAAATATATGATTGCAAAATAAAACAATTATATTGAAATACAACTACCAATTTTTTTAAAGTTTACAAATCACAGGTTAAGAACCCCTTGCCCAATAACCACATTCTTTTCCATCCTTCTTCATCTCAAAACTGCTCTCCTTCTCTTTCCCAAATCATTCTGGTTTTCCAAACAACGCTAGTGGCCTTAGGGCAGAGTATATTCCATTTCTAAATGGTAGGCGCTTACTACCTCCATCTACCTGACCTTAACCTACCAGGCAACTTGGCAGGAATGAGGACTAAGGTATTATCTTTTCAAGTAGATCAATGTGGCAGGTAGATCAGGATGTGCCTTCATTGGTAGCAGGAAGTTGCAAAGGTGAGGAGGCTGCTCAAGTGCCTTGAGAGAGGCTGAGGCAGGAGCCCCATCCTCTCCAGCTAAGTGTTGGCTGCTCCACTGCCCAGCTTCCACATGGGTCCAATGGTACTCCACCATCATCACACATCAAAAACAAAAACTTCCCTGGGTTGTTGGAAAGTTGGGATTGGGTTTAGCTGATTTTCAGAATGACAAAAATTCAAAATTAGATAGGACTTCTGAATTAACTATTTCAACCTGTCCCAAAAGTCCCAAGAAGTTGCCATGCTTTTGTATAGGTTGAAAGATCATATATTTAGAGCCAGAAGGGACCTTAAAGGTCAATAAATGGAACTCCCTCATTTGTAGATGATGAACCTGAGTCTCAGAGACATTAAGCGACTTGCCAGGGTCATAAAACTAGTGAAGTGTCTGAAGTGGAGTAAAAACAGAGCTTTTGTTTTTCACTCTACACTGTCCTGAGATGGCTGAAGTGATCCCAAATGATGAAATGTCTAGAACCGGAGAATTATGAAGGAAAGTTAGGGAGCTGAAACTATACTCAGCTCCTTAACATCACTAAGTTTAACAAGAAGTATATTTCTGAAATACCCGAACCTCTTTAATAGCCTTGTTTCAGTTATAGGATAGACTCATGACATCAGGAGAACATTCTTTCATATTTTGAGAAGCTTGAAGTGAAGAATGACCTGAGTAGCCAATCAATGGGCAATTTATTCCATACAGTAGCAATGTTGCTAATGGTCTCTCATGACTGAAGGGGACTTCATTTAATTCAATATGCATCTACTATGTATGAGGCAAGAGACATCACGGGTACAGGGGTCCTGTGGCTTCGAAGCCACATGTGACCTTCTAGGTCCTTGGGTTCAGCCTTTTGACTAAATCCAAGTTTTGCAAAACAAATCATTTTACTAAGGGGATTTGTTCTGTGAAGTTTGGATTCAGTCAAAGGACCGCACTTGAGGACCTAGAGGTCCACATGTGGCCTTGAGGGTGCAGGTTCCCCACCCATAAGTTAATGTATACAGAGAGAGCTTCAGTATCAGAAAGACCCATGTTGAAATCCCACATTTGACACAACTAGCTGGCGTCCCTGGTAGAGGTGCTAAACTTCTCATGCCTCAGACAATTCTCTAAGACTCTAAGTTAGCCTAGCACATAGTAAGTACTTAATAAATGCTTGTTGATTAATTGACAACTTGATAAGCAGTAGCTGCTTAGCATTAGGAGGGGAGTTTGCTCACCAGAAGCTCCTCACACCAATGAGATCACAGAGCTGAGTTGTTGTGTTTTTTTTTAAATGTGCAAGGAACATGCTAGATGCTAAGGCACTGAAGACAAAACAAAACACAGCAGTCTTTATCCCTAAAAATCCTATGTTCTACTGGGCGGCACAAAACAATTAAACAAATAAATACAATATAATTTGAGAAATTACAGTTCTCTAAATAACAGCTCATACTCATCAATATACTTAATCTCAAGCAAATACTAAGTTTGAGGTATGAAAAAGGTAGAGGGAAGAAGAGCTAGGTCATTTCCAATACCTTTTCCCCAAAAAAGTCCTAAATTTGGCCAACTCGGAAAGATTTTTTTGAAACAGTGTTTCTCACACCATAAAGTGCAGCCAATTAGGAATCACTGGAGGGCCAATTAGATAGCTGGTTCAGGATTATCCAGACCATTCTTCTGCTTATCCTCACCTATCTCCATGAGAAGATGGACAGGGAGAAGAAGGAATGCTCACATGTATCCACTTTCAGGAATTTTAATGAAATGGTTGGTGGAAGAGGTTAATTTATTAATGCTGTGGCTAAAGTGAGAGGTTGATATTAACTGATCAACAAGCATTCATTAAGGATTTACTCTGTGCTGTCTGGCTAAGTGCTGGGGATACAAAGAATGGAGGGAGGCGGAAGCCAAAACATTTTTCATGCACTACTATTAACCTTGTTCCCTGTTTCTGTTTAATATGATAAATGATTTTCAGAAGTTAACTATCTTTCAAAACAGGAATTTCTTTCACTCATTCAATTGACCTTGGTTAAGTACTTACTAGTTGCAAGGCACTGACTGAGTGTTGGCTACATCATGGTAAAACCTTGCCCCAGTATTTGACCTCAAGAAGTCTGCATTCTACTTGCCTAGGATGTGGCAGCCACATCAACTTTTGCCAGATGGCACAGTGGATAGGATGCCAGCCTTGGAGACAAGGAAGACTTGGGTTCCAGTCTAGCCTTGTGGTGGCCATAGACAACTCACTTAACCTCTGTGGCCCCAGGTTAAATCTCTTGAATGATCTCTAAGGTTAATTTCCAGCCCTCCCATTCTGTGATTCTAATGGATTCCAATTTTCTTATTCCAGAAACCTGAACAAATTCTTCTGGACAATTTATTTACACACGGGCAAAAGAATAAACTTGGCACTTACTAAGGCAACTAACTGTGGCGTTAATTTCATGTGTTTCTTTTCTCCCATTTTCTATTAGTGCTGATGTGAAAATAGAAAAAAATTTTGCAGCATCACTTTCACTTGCACCTGTTTGAGGAAGAAATATGATGGGGTATCTCTGGCTGCCAAAGTTTCATTTTGTATTAAAACCACTGAAATGATGACTTCCCTAGGACCAGGCATCTAATACGTATCAGAAGCAAAATTCGAACCCAGGTTTTATGACTCCAAGCCTAGCACTCTGTCTACCACACCTTGCTGCTTCTATCAATCAATTAATAGGTAATTATTAAGGGTCGCCCACATGCCAGACCCTGTGCTGAGCACCACAGAGACAAAGACAAACACAGGCAGGTCATCCTTTGCCCTTCTCTTTTACAGTGTTACTGTAATGCATATTTAAATGACTTTCTTCCATCCTCCTACTTTCTAAATCCCTTGATATTGCCTCCTTTTTGAGAAGGAAATAGGAAGCTTTCTTTTAAATCAAGGTCTAATTTAAAATTTCCTTTCCAACAAGAACATGCTAAAGGTCCTACCACAACATATGCATATCTCAGCCTGAACAACAAAGAGCATCTGAAGTTAGGTAGTCCTGTTAGAGGTAGCTTCTATGTGGATACCAAGATGAACATCAGACTAATGATCAAAAAAGCCACATTTTTTTAGGATTTCACAAAGCAAAACTGAAACCCTACTTTTATTTTACATGTGATACAACAATTAAATATTCACACCAGTATAAAATTGACTTGATTGTTTGAAGGTTTGAAGTTCTATTTTATGCCGTTTTTAAATGTTACCTCTTTTAAATATTCTTACCAGGAATTAGGAGTATAGGCTTCAAACAAGAAACATACAACATTCAATATGAGGAAAATAGTCCATATTACCACATATCTTACCTTTGGTGAGTCTTTTAACACATCATTGAGAGATTCCATAATGGGAAACATCATATAAAGAAAGATTTGGATATGGTTTATTTGAACTCTAAAATAAAAAATAAAAAGGATTAATAGCATCTTGTTCATGGATTACTTACAGCAAATCAATATATAACTCAAATGTAGAGGGAGTACAGAGTAAATGCTTAATAAATACTAGTTAGCACATTGGGGTTTTTTTCTTCTACCTAAGAATTCCAAAAGCTCATATACTGGGAGGGAGTACTACATAAAGACCATCCCCTATCTCCTCACTCTCTAACCAAAGATATTTTCTTAGATTTCTCATATTTATAAAGGAGTCAAAGCATTGAGGGATATGGAAGAATTCATTAAATCTGTCCACAAAATGTCTTTGGCAAACATTATGATCAATTAAATAAAAGGGGGGAAATTGCCATCAGGTCTGGGATTATGAAAGCACCAATCTTAGCCCATCTCAGAATGAATGGTATTTTGGCCTCCCTATGCAGTCAGTAAAAGAGTATTATACATAAGGAAGTTGTAGTAAAGGATAAAGACCAGAAAACGTAAAAAGGACCATGGAAAAGTGAAAAGAACCCTGGATATGGTTTGTCAAACAACCTGGGTTCAAATTCTGGCTCTTCTACTTACTACCTATGTGACATCTCTGGGGAAGGCTTGCTTTCTTCTTCTGTAGAAAGAAAGAACTGGCCTCGATGACTTGTGAAGTCCCTCCCAGTTCTAAACCTTGATCCTATGATCCATTACAGGAAGAAGGAAAGATCAGGATGTAAGCAAACTAATCCTTTATAGAAAAACTCCAGCCATTAAAAACAAATTGTAGAGGAAGAGACATGAGTAACAACAATACTCAACATTCAGATGAGGATATTAAGGACAGCCAAAAAGCTTTTCTGATTTTTTTTCAGCATAATCAAATGTGAAAATGGGGAGAAATAGGGACAAGAACAACAATCAATTTTCCATGTCAAAAACCTTGGTTTTCAGAGATGCCCCAAGTCAGAACACAATGAAATGAGAGCCATACCCAGATCTCCTGACTCCTAGTCTTATGCTTGATTAACTGGACCACCAATATCCTATCACTGTGTCTGAATTCCCCAAATAGTCAACCCTTATAGGTAGATAGATAGATAGATAGATAGATAGATAGATAGATAAGATAGATAGATAGAAAGATAAGAAAGAAAGAAAGAAAGAAAGAAAGAAAGAAAGAAAGAAAGAAAGAAAGAAAGAAAGAAAAAGAAAGAAAGAAAGAAAGAAAGAAAGAAAGAAAGAAGGAAAAGATAGATGTCTTTTCTAGGAGTATGAATTATTCTAATGACTGAGATGGATGAAAAGCCTGAGAAGCAGAGTTTCTGGGTAATTTATCATCAATAAATTGATGGTCAGTGGTTATTCACAGTAACCAAAGACAAAACCATGGAGATCCTAGAATGCTTAAATATCTTTGAGAGAGAAGGTGTCCCTGACAGATGAAAACCCTGATTGGTAAATAATTAATGAGGAGGTAGATATATTAATGAGGAGGTGAGCTAAAAGTCTTCAGCTCCTCCTGCTGAGAACCTGACTTGATCATGAGACTCAGCCGCCTCCAGCAATCTGGACAAAGGAATCCATCTCTACTGAAATCATTCTGGTTGATTGCCTCCTTCACGTGCTGAGTTCCCCTGGACCACAATGTTGAGGTACAAGGGAACTGCTTTAGGGCTGGAATGCATCTAGATTAGATTCCGTAGATTACTCTAAACAGAAGTAAGGTCTTCTAGTTGGGTGGGGTCCCTCCCAAGATCACAGAACATATACCAGAATTTGGCCAATCTCATCTATCAGCCTTGTCCTTCAGAGACTGGCTGAAAAACCAACAAGACTGGTCCCTGAATGAGGAAATAGAAAGGAAAACTCTCAATCCCAATTTAACAATTAGTTATTAATATAATAGAAAAATAATTAACTTCTCTTATAACCTAAGCTGCACTAGGAAAAAAAGGCTAGAAAAACCAAATTCAGCTTTTCCCCCTTCTAATTTCTCTATTCTGTCAGTAGGACCACCATTCTCTGGATCAATGATGCTTAAATCTCTGACTCCTCTTCTTACTTGTCCTATTTTCAGAATTTTTTGTGTCTGTCTCTATAACTGTCTTTCTGTATCTGTGTCTGTCTTTTCATCTTCATCTTTTCTCTCTCTGATGCTCTTTCCTCCCTCTCTCTCACTTATAAATACATTATACATTGTTACAATATAAATGCATTATCTTTACTTTCAGAGAATTACCCTAACTCCCACATTGTATATATCTCCCTAATTGTTCTGTCTCCTATTCATTCATTCATTTGTGTGTGTGTTGTGTGTGTGTGTGTGTGTTTCATGAAGTATGCCTTCCCATTAAGTAAGCCATCTCACTCATCGCTCTCTGGACTTTTCCACCTCCTCAATAGCAACCTTCCTACCGTGGAGATGTCTCTGCCCTACAGCCCTAGCCCAAATTACCATTTCATGAGATATTAAGCCATGTTCACCTTACACACTCCCCCCACCCTCACTGCCAATTCCATTTTTCACTTTCTAGGTTTTTTACTTCTTCACCTTCTCCTCCTGGAGATGCCTTTTCTTTAAGGACCTCCCTTCTGTTTGATGAGTCCCTGGTCTGGGACACCATTTCATGAGGTGCCCAGACCAGACTCACTTTACTCCCAGCTCATTATACTACCAGCTCTACTTCTCACTCTCCAGACTTTTCTATTTCCTTCTTAGGAGTTTTGCCCCAATATGGACACAAGCATAATAGAAGTCCACAATTTTCACATGTAACTCTCTTTCTTTGTTCTTTGTATATCAAAATGCTCATATTTAGATTTCTTAAGTTCATTGAAAAAGAATCCATTTGACCACATCCCCTGCTAGTGGTCATTTAGTTTTTCCTTGAAGACCTCCAGTAAGGGGAAATTCACTACCCAGTCTTCTTTGGTACTGTTTGAAGTTTTTCCTGATATCAGTTCTAGATGTTTCTTTCTGTCATTTCTAGTTCTGCCCACTGTGACACAAAGCAGAATATTTCAGCACCTCTTCAAATAATTGAAAGACAGCTGTTATGTCCCACCTAAGTCTTCTTTTTCTAAGCTGAATATCCTCAATTTATTTGAGTAATTCTCATACCACATAAGCTCAAGGTCCTTCACCACCTCCTAAACATTCTCTAGTTTAGCAAGGCTGTTCTTAACATGTAAGTCTCACAACTAAATGGCATATTTCCAAAGTGGAATGATAAGGACAGAGTACAGTGGAACTGTGTCACCTTCTTAGTCCTAGACATCTATGTCTCTCAATTCAACCTAAAATAATATTAAGGCTTTTAGTATTTGTTGTTTAGTCTTTTCTGTCATGCCTGACACTTTGTGATTCCTTATGGGGTTTTCTTGGCAAAGATACTGAAATGGTTTGCCATTTCTTTCTCCAGTTCATTTTACAGATGAGGAAATTGAGGTAAGCATGGTTAACTTACCCAGAGTCACACAGCTAGCTTCCTCCTTCTCTCTACTACCAGTTACTATTTGGCTACCAATTCTGCTCTACTGTTGGTATCCAGAGGTCTGCTAAAGCCATCTAACAGGTGTTTGTGACAGGATTATTAAATTTTAAGCAAGAGTGTTTACATCTCAGAAAGAAGGTATTGCTGCAAATCAGTGTTTAGTTTATTGTTCTGTCAATTGTCTTGACTTAAGAAAGTGTTAGTAATGCAGATTAAACTTAAAAGTGTGTGTGCATGTTTCCCCTCCCCAGAGCCCAGGTATTAAACATTTACCAGCCCACTCTTTGTTTGGCTCTATAAACATTTCTTGATCTCAGCAGGCTTGAGCTGAGGAAGGCTCAGGGAATGAAATCATCACCAAACCAGAGGCTAATAATAACAATATATAATAATAATAGCAACAATGGCAATAAATGATGATGTTATGATAATTATATTATGGTTATAATATGATAATGACTGCCATTTCTTTAACACTTTGACATTTGCAAAGTGATTTTATATCTATTATTTCATTTGAAACTCACAATAGTTTCAGTAATATCCCTTTTGTCCATTCTTCCTCTGATATGAAATAGTTATGAAAAAATCCTTTTTTTGTCCTACTTACACTTTTTTGTTAGCTTCAGTGCTTTCTCCTATCTGACATTACTCTTCCAGGATCATGCCACACTTTAATATTCATTCTCTATTACTTGCCCTTGCTTCCATTTTAAAGAAAAGTCTTTTTAAAAATATACAACAGCGGGAAATGTTACATGCCAAGTTACCTAATACAAGGCAGAATATGATAAACATCTATAAAGACTTCATAATACTACAGTCATGGAGATAGTGATGGAAGGCTTTACAAAGAAGGCCAGTCTTGAGATCAGACTTAAACGATGGGTTGGATTTAAACAGGAAAAGAGAAAGAGGTCATTTCTAGACAGGGAAAAATTGACTAATCAAGGAAGAAAATGGACTAAGCAAGGCATAAATATTAGAATGTAGAGATAATATTTGAGGGCAATGATCAGACAAAGCTGGTTGAAATCCTGGCACAGATCATCTTTGTACTCTGTTCCTATCTACTAGGTTCATCTCTTATTTTTAAGGTTATAGGATTTGGAGCTGGAAAAAGCCTTGGAGAAAAATTAGTCCAAATACCTCATTTTGCAGGTGAGAAAACTGAGAACTGATGCTCTTTTCCACTGCTCAGTGTTGGTTAGAGAATATTACAAGGTAAGTCTGAAAAGGTAAGCTGAGGCTTGCTTGTTGAGGTCCTTGAATGAGAAGCTCAACAGCAGCATTCTTTGTCGCCTTACTGGTATACCATGGAGGGAGAGAGAGGAGAACTATAATGGCCACACAAGACAAAACCAGGGCTGACAGCACTGTCAACAACCTATAAACCACTATCTTCCTATTTGGGGAGGAAATTAAAGAAGGATGGACTTTGTCCTGGAGGAAATTAAGAGATTTAAGAGCAAGAAAGTGACCTAATAGCCCAGGAACCTAGTCTCCAAACACAAGCTATCTAAAACTATGTGAGATGTATGTTATGTGTAACTTATCTCTTACACATACTGAACTTTACTTACTTTAATTACTTTGCTAACTTTAATTACTCGGGCAAAACTGAAGGATCACACAGGAATTAAAGGTCAAAACAGGCAATGCATTCATTAATCTAACATCAATCATGAGGCTACTTAAACAAGAATTGGACAAGCAACAGGTCCAGAATCTAATAGAGTTCAGGAATACAGGCAAGATAGTAGAGTTTTTGCTCTACCGTAAAAAAACAAAAAAGGAATCTGGGTGATAGGCACAATCTGGTGGTACCAATGGCAGGTAAGATCTTGACACAGAATCAACTTTTCATTAACCCTTTGCCTCAGCCAAAGTTCTGGTTTAGGGCAAAAGACTCTCTTTAAAAGTCACTTACCTAAGACAGATATGATACCTGGAAATGTGGTTGAAAGAAATCGGAAGGAGGACAATTGGCTGCAAGCCCTGCTTCACAAAGGTTGGTGAGGAAAAACAGAAGTGAGCTAGGTTGGTAGCAGTGGAAATGAAAAGGAAGAGTTATATGAGATATGTTACAAAAAGAACAGGGTTCATTAAATTATCGGATATGAAGACAAACAAGAAAATAAGTCTGAGACTCAAGTTTTAAGCCAGGGTGACCAGAAGCATGGTGGTACCACTTAGCCAACAAGAAGGTCAGAAGAGGAAGCTTGTGTTGGAGGCAGGAAAAGAATGTGTTTTTAAAGGCTGGACTTCAGCTTATAGTACTACCAATCAAGTACATATGTCCAACGACAGAGGTGTCAAATTGGAGCTCAGCAGAGAACCATCTCCATCAAGGAGACAGGTCAAGGTGAGAGGAAAAGATTTCTAAGAAAGAAAATATAGAGCAGGAAAGTAAAAGACCTGAACCAGGGGGTAAAAGAAAGAAGTATCAGAGGATGAGCTAATGCAGTGGAGTGATCAGAGAGATAAGAGACCTAGGAAATTAACAGGCTAAAGAAGAAAATTCTACCAAAGAAGCTAAAATGAAGTTCTCTATTTGGAGTTAGAAGGAATCTCAGAAGCCATTTAAACTCCTTATTTTGCAGATGATGTAAAGGAGACCCACAAAAGTTAAAGGACTTGCTCATCATCATCATACAAGCTATAAGTAGCAAAGGCAGGAAGTGAAACCAAAGGCAACTAGGTGGTGCAGTGTATATAGTGCTGGGCTTGGAGTCAGGAAGAATCAATTCCTGAGCTCAAATCCAGCCTCAGACACTTACCAGCTATGTGACCCTGGGCAAGCCACTTAACCCTATTTGCCTCAGTTCCTCATCTGTAAAATGATCTAGAGAAGAAAAAATCAAACCACTCCAGTATCTTTGAAAAACAAACAAACAAACTCCAAACACAAAGAATTGGACGTGACTAAACAATGACAACCTGATCCTCAAGGTCAAAAAGAATGAAAGTAAGAAAAGGTCACTGATGACTTTCAAGATCATGTTTATAGTAGATTCTAGGAGAATAATAAAGAATTAGGTGTTGGAAAAAAATTGAAGAAAGTGTGTAAACCAATTCCTTTAAACGTTTGGCTTTGAAAGAAGGATAATAAAAAAAGAAAGAAAGAAAGAAGGATAATGTGGTGCCTTTTCTTCAATATATCTATGAGGTGAGTCAGAATCTTGTTCCAACTTGACACCTAGGTTTAGGTGCACCTACAGCAATCCAGTTAATTAACTATCATTGGTAATGGAAATACAAACACTAGAGAAGGAAGAAAAAGGAGTGGCAATTCTTAGGGTCTGATTTCTTCCTAGAAATCTCACACAGGAATTATATTGGATGGAGAATGGCTATGGACCATGTAATCATAGAATTTAGAACTGGAAGGAGTCTTCAAAATTATCTACTCCTACGGTTTTATTTTATCATTTAGGAAATTAAATATCCAGGTAGAAGAAGTAATGTGCCCAAGGTCACACAAGTAGTAGACCAGGGATTGAAATCCAAGTCTTCTGACTCCAAATCCAGTGCCTTTCAATCAATATAAGGATAAGAGAACCCCCATTGTCCTAAATCAGAGCAAAAGATCTATTTTTCCACCAAAATTTTTTATTAAGCTATTACTAAGTAAAAAAAGAGGGAGAGAGAGAGAGAGAGAGAGAGAGAGAGAGAGAGAGAGAGAGAGAGAGAGAGAGAGAGAGAGATCTTAAAATGAGTCAGTTAAATGCAGAAAACAACATGGACAAATTAGCTTTACAGCATTATAAAGATTGCGCATTCTCTGCAAGACTGCTTCGAATATCTTATTGCATACAACTTATCTCCACTTGTCAAAATCCCTCTTTTGTTGTTTCAGTCATGTCCTACTCTTTATGACCCCATTTGGGGTTTTCTTGGCAAAGATACTGAAGAGGTTTACCATTTCCTACTCCGGCTCATTTTGCAGATGAGGAAACTGAGGCAAACAGGATTAAATCACTTGCCCAGGGTAACACAGCTAGTAAGTGTTTGAGGCCAGATTTGAACTCAGGAAGATGAGTCTTCTGAACTCCAGGCCTGGTGCTCCATCCACTGTACCCCTAACTGCCCTCAAAAATCTATCTGTAGACTATCTATAGACTTGTTCTTTAAATATAATAGAGAAGTTACAAGGGAAATTACATCCCTATACTATAATAACAATCATACTGGGTTTTCATTTTTGACAAGAAAATCTGCATACAACAAAGAATAGTGACAAATTCTCTGGTACATACAATGCCTAGAATTCATTTCACACCTAATCTTGGTAGTTATATTGTTTTAACCATCTCCTCCTTAAACAAATTATGGATGAGTTCCTCATTTTTCCCCATAGAAAGGACTAAGTAACTACCGTGTTTACATCCATCACCCTCATGAAATTTATCAATAATACACTTGAATACACAAGGATCTAGCAAATATATTTTCCCCTCAAGAATTTTTTCTTTGGTTTTTTTATTTTATTTTTAACTTATATAATAAAACAAGAAGCATTTCCATAACATAGTATAATAAAAAAAAGATGATTGCACATGAAACTGAAAATCTATTACATACAACTTGCTATTCCTTTTAAATGTATAATAAAGCTATCACGTAATTTTTTTTCATTTTTTTCCCTCTCTTTCCTCCTCCACCCTAGAGATGGCTATCATTAGACACAATTAGCACAATTAGGGATGGATGGATGGATAGATAGATAGATAGATAGATAGATAGATAGATAGATAGATGGATAGATAGATAAAATTATTCTATACATACTTCTATTTATCAAGAGCAGTCACTTAGGTTGATTTTGTAAGAAGTAGATACACTTAACAGTCCCATGTTATGTTAACTCTACAGCTTATCTATTTATCAACCAAATGAAGAGAAATCACAATAAACTAATGAAATAGAGGATATTTTTAAAGTGCTTAGCATAGCATGTGCCACATAGCCAGTGCTTAATCAAGGCTTGTTCCCTACTCCTCCTCCCTCCTAAGCTTCTCTGACACACAGGCCACACATCCATTCACATCACTCCTATTCCAAGCCTAAGATCTTCAACCTCTGTTTATTAGTTGGAATTATTATCTCTTCCAACTCAGTTCAAGATTAAATTTTGAAGGATAATATAAATCTCCACACGACAATGTGTATTTTACTTTAAAAATTGAGGCCATCTGTGGCAAGCTCCTTCTTCTCCTCTACTCCAAATATCAAGTCTTCTGCATTATCCTTCTTTCTCTCTTCATTGTTCCAGGCACTAAGAAAAGGATAGCCCTTCTTGTGTCAAGACTGCTCATCCATTTTCACTTTTGATCCTGTTCTTTCCCCTCTCAAGTTTCCTCTTCAGTCATTCCCTCTCACTCTCTCTCATTCTCATTCACTTTCACTAATTTTCTTTCACTCATTTGTATTGGGGTACAATATAAAATATATCCTGATGGGGATTAACAACTGGGACACTCAGGAAAAGGCCTCCAGAGTGAAA
Source organism: Phascolarctos cinereus (assembly GCF_003287225.1). NCBI lineage: Eukaryota > Metazoa > Chordata > Mammalia > Diprotodontia > Phascolarctidae > Phascolarctos > Phascolarctos cinereus. The sequence goes on along the minus strand of NW_027556402.1, from coordinate 107,287,438 downwards.
GGCCTCAAGGTAAAGATAGAAGGGAACAAGAATCTTCAAGAGGTGGAAGTAAAGAGGGAGAATATTCCAGGCATGATTGGGGATTGTGCAGAGCTGTCCTTTCTGCATCCAGCTGGCCCTGAACATGACTTTGCACTGTGGTGGCTTGGTGCTTTAAAATGATGAAGCAGTCCTTTTATAAAACTACTTAGCAGAAGGAGTCACTGACTCAGTGGTCTTTTTAAAAAGAGAGTGACTCCATCTCTGGCTCTTTGTTCCTTCAACCCTTCACATGGTATTTTGTAGCTCTGGGACTTCCCATAAGGGGTGGTGGGAAGTACAGCTGTCTACCCCAGTCACCACACAGCCATGAGTATATGGGACTAAGGCCTATGAATCACTGAGGCAAACATGAGCCTAGATTTGGGGCTGCCTCTTCCATTTTTCTTCTTTCCTGATCTTAGGTGAATAATTATAGATGATGAGATGAGCTTGTCTAAGCTTGAATACCATTTTGTGATTTCAAGGGGTGTGGCAGTCCTGAAGCCTTTGATTTGCTGACTGGCAGCAAAGAAAGGAGTTCATGGAAACTGTACTAGCCCTCAATAGTAGAAGAGGAGCCAAGTTTGCCAGAAGATATGTGTGTATGCATATAAATACATACATATTACACACATACCCATAAAATCATGAAAGGAATCATTTAAAACTGAACTGAAATGGGATTATGCCTACTTAGCAGCCAAACACCAACCAAAAACCTTATGTTTAGATGAAGTCTTAACCTCCTAGAAAAATGGAAAAAATATATTCTTAGCCTTCCAGTGTACATTTCAGAGTCTTTTGTGAATTGCAAATAAAGATATATCACATACTGATTCATATTTTCTATTTCCCATTTGGGGAGATCCTAGACAAGAGCCAAAACCTAAAGCTTGATCAATTTTTACAGTGGGGTGCTGGGGTAGGAGATGTGTCTGATGGCAGATAGATAGATAGATAGATAGATAGATAGATAGATAGATAGATAGATAGATAGATAGATAGATGGATAGATAGATAAATAGATAGACAGATAGATGGATAGTTGGATAGATGGATGGATAGATGGATAGATAGATCTGTAACTATAATGTCAAAGGAAACCAAGGGGTCAGAAATGTAGGAGGAAATCCAACGTGAAAACTCACATTTAAATGATGCAGAACTCCAAGAAGATGGCTTAAGAGGGTCACAAGGTCAAATGAAGGTTTTTAAGGAGAGAGGAATATCTATTTTAGACCTCACCTGTAAGAATCATTGGAAGATATGAGAAAAATACCTTCTATAACAAGAACAAAATATGAAGTATCTGGGCAGTGAATTATCAAAATACAGGAAAGACCTATATAAACACAACTTCAAAATGATTTTAACAGAAATCTAAAAGGGCTTATTAAAAAGAGTTATTAAACTACCTGTACCCTTTGACCCAGAAATACCACTACTAGGTCTATTTCCCAAGATGATTAGGGAAAAAGGCAAAGAACCTGGATGTTCTAAAATATTTATAACAGCTCTCCTTGTGGTGGCAAAGAACTGGAAATTGTGGGGATGCTCATCAATTGGGGAATGGCTGAACAAGTTAGGTTATATAATTGTAACAGAATACTACTGTGCTATAAGAAAGGATGAGCTTGATGATATTAGAAAAACATGGATAGACTTGCATGAAATAATGAGTAAAACCAAGAGTAACAGCAATATTGGGGGGCTTTTTTGGTTTTGGCTTTTTTTTTTTTTGGTGAGGCAATTGGGGTTAAGTGACTTGCCTAGGGTCACATAGCTAGTAAGTATCACATATCTGAGGCTGGAATTGAACTCAGGTCCTCCTGACTCTAGGGCCAGCACTCTATCCAGTGTGCTGCCTAGCTGCCCCTAGCAATATTGTTTTAAGAACAACTTTTGAGTTAATAAGTCATTTTCACTAGTATAAATATCCAAATCAACTACAAAGGACCTATGCAGGAAAATGCTATCTATATCCAGAGAGAGAATTGATAAATAGAAGCATATATAGAATGATTTTACCAATATATATACATATTTGTGAGTGATGGTAGCCATGGAGGGTGGAGAGAAGAAAAAAAAGAAAACAACAGAAATTTACATCATAACTTTATCATATATTTAAAAGGAATGGCAAGTTGTACATAATAGGATTTGCTGTTTCATGTGCAATCATCTTTTTTATTATGTTGTAGAAATGCTTGTTTTAGCCCATAAATTAAAAAATAAATAAATAATTTTTTTAAAAAAGAAATAAATCTAAAAAGGCCAAAACACATGGGGGGGATATTCCTCTGCTCATGAGTAGGTTGTGAAAACATAACAAAAATGCCAATACTTTAGAAATCAATTACCAATCAAAATGTTATATATGGTGTTATAAATAACATCATAATGCAATTTGTATGGGAGAGTAGAGAGTATGGGCAAGGATGAGAAGAAATTGCCTTTGCAGATTTCAAAATGTGAGAAGAGAAGAAAATAAAATAAACTCTTTTAAAATAGTTTTTTTTAAAGCAATAAAGGTAAAAGTGATTGAAAGGTTGAGTAGCATACCAAATTAGACCTTCCAAAACAATGTAAAGTGCATGCAAACATGCAGACATGATCCTAATTCTTAAGAGGGAAGAAACACTTGCCTTCTTTAATGTGTGGAAATTTTGTTATCTGGAGTTTCCTATATAAATTCCTATAAATTGTTTTTTTTTTCAAACTGGGTTGCTATATAGCTGGGGTGTTATAAAGGAATCATTATTAAAAGAGAGTAGGGGGGATGGAAAGAGATCACTGGGGAAGAATAGGGAACCCCGAAATAGATCCCAAAGTGTACAATAGCTTAGTATTTGATAAACCTACCTCAGACACTTGAAAATGGAATAAAATTCATTATAAATTTTGTTGAGTAAATGAAAAATGGCTGAAATGGTTTTGGATTCATATGATTCGCTACCATAAACCCTAACTGGGTTAGTAATTTAAATATTTTAAATCATGAAAAAGTGGAGAAATAGAAAGAGCATGTCTCATGAAGAGAATGAATATTTTATAAAATGAAAGTGATTCTTGAAGACAAAAATCAAAGAGTTTAATTATATGAAGATAAAGAATTCCATGTAACAACAACCAGTATTTTTAAAATTAAAAGAAAAAACAGATTGGAAAAAATATTCCTGGCAAATATATCAGACAAATACTTGATATACAAAATCTATAAAGAACTGACACATTCTATAAGACTGAAATATCTACCATGAATCAATGCTATAACAGGTAAGTTATGAAGTAAAACCTGCATGAAACTGCCTCCTAACTGATCTCCCTGCCTCCAGCCTCTCACCTCCTTGATATATCTTCCACACAGCAACAAAAGTAATTTTTCTAAAGCGAAAGTCTGTGTGTACTCAAGAATCTTTAATGGCTCTTGGTTACATCTGGAAAAAAACACAAAATCCTCAGGTTGGCATTTAAAACCCTTTAGAATATGGATCCAGCAGATGCTTTTAGCATTACTTCATGTTACCCTATGCATTCTAGGTTCCACCATAAAGATCTTTTTGCTTTTCCCTGAATTCAGCATTTCATCTCCATGCCCTTGTACTTCATTCTCAGTTCTTTCTAGCAATGTAATTTGTCCCCATATGAATAAATAGGACAGCTAGGTGGCACAGTGGGTAGAACACTGGGCTTGGAATCAGAAAGTCATCTTCCTGAGTTCAAATCTGGCTTCAGATACTTCCTAGCTATGTGATCCTGGGCAAGTCATTTAATGCCTCATTTTCCTCACCTGTAAAATGAGCTGGAGAAGATCATGGCAAACTATTCTAGTATCTTTGCCAAGAAAACCCCAAATGGGGTCATGAAGAGTTGGACACAATTGAAAATGACTAAACAATGGTGAATTAACAGGAATCATCAGGTTTGAAAAAAAAACTCAGAAAGTTCATCATGTTCCAGATTTTTACCTATGAAGACAGCAGATTTCTTCATTGTTTATATCAGGTCCACAAATGGTTCTTTCAGTACCCCCTCAGCTAAGTCATCAATTACTACTATGGGTCATCCCTCCTTCTCTTCTGGCCAATACTGAATGATCACTCTCCTGGCTACACCTCTAATTCCATATCATTTTCCTATAAGGAACAATTTTCCCCATACAGGGTCTAGCTGTCCCCCCCATAGGAAGAACTTCATGCCAACTACTTAATACCAAAGGCTTCATGGTTCTTCTTCTTCCTGTTCTCTGAGTCACATTCATCCTCGAACTTCCTGACACAGATTCAAGTTCCACTCTACCTCTTCAGACTCATTTTATTATCTTTTTCTTTGAAGTATTTCATCCATTCTTTCAAGGAACACCTCACACTGACTGAGAACCTGGAGAGTACAAAAGCATCTAGACTTTTTACCATCTTCCATAGGAGGAAGACTAACCAATACTTTATCTAAATGTAGCTGTTACTTAGCATTGCCAGAAACACAAATATAAAATTCTGTCTCTTCTTCATTGGGAAACTCTTCTTCTGTTCTACAACTGCTAAAAAAAAAAATTAAATTTTAGCGACTGCCATGTTGAAAGTCAAGTAGCAACTCTGTGCTGAAGTGAAGAGGATTCACAGCTGCCTTGAGTAGTGACTGATAAAATTAACCTCCATGCTATGAGAGAGCATGAAGATAAGTCTCCTTAAATTGACCATTGGTGAAGTTGGTGGAAGCAGATTCTTGGTTATCTGTGTCAATATATTGTACACAGATTCAGATGTGTGATTTTACTATTCATGATGGTGAAATATACAATATAGGCTGAAGACTGAATGCAAACTAAACCATTATCATCCCATGAACAATGTACTATTATATCTGGACTCAAACTGATTACTAATTTGTGCTTACTCATTAAAAGTGCCTAGAATGTGGAGCAATATATATATAAACACACACACTTTTTTTTTCAATAACAAAGATTTGGAAAGGAGATTGTGCTTGTGAACTAGTTCCTCCCCACTTCATCTTCAGTTTTAGCCTCAAGGCCAAACACAGAATGCACTGGCTGATATATGATTTTTGATAAGGTTGCCAGTAAATGTCAATTGTCTGCCAGCATGCATGGATTATTTTTTTAAGTAGCACTGTATGTTTGCTCATAAAAATTCACTGTTTCTAGCTCACCAGGTCTATGAATGAAAGGAAACAAAGCTGATGAACATGAACACAGACGAACAGAATCTTTCCATGTTTTGTTGTCAAATCATGTCAGGCTCTCCATGATTCTATTGGGGGTTTTCCTGGCAAGGATACTGGAGTAGTTTGCCATTTCCTTCTCCAGCTCATTTTACAGTTGAGAAAACTGAGACAAATAGGGTTAAGTGACCTGCCTAGGGTCACACAGCTAATAAGTGCCTGAGACCAGATCTGAATTCAGGGGCAGGAGCTCTATCTGCTGTGCCACCTAGCCCTTAGTTAAACAAGCCTGCACAACAATTGCAATGATTGGAATAATCAATTATCTTTTTTTTCCTGATACAGAGTTTCCACAGGAATCCACTGGAGTTATACCATCCAAACTTAAGAAGATGAATATCCAACTTAAAGAATCTAGGGAAGGTAAGTTTAATTCTTCAGGACAAATGAAAGGAAATGCATATGCCAGTGTTGGGAATTTCAACAAGAAACCCAGAAGTTATCGATTGAAAAGTTGGTAACTAAAATGATGCTATTATTGAACCTACACAAGAATAAGTTAAAGGCTATAAGGATGAGCCCTACTAATTAGAGACAAGTTAGAGGAAATTTCTTAAGCAAAAGTCTTAGGTGGCCAAGAGCAAGGGTTGAAAGCCAAATATTGAAAATGATAGCAGTATGTCACAGCCTCATTAGCAATATCCTATAACCACCCAAGCTAACCTTGCAGTCCAGAATTCTACATATGACAAAGTAATAAAATGTATACTTTTTCACACAGCATTAATTTAATAGACATGGAACCTACTTCTTAGATTTATAAATGTGTAAGGAATGAGGTCTAGCAATTTAATTAAGCTTAGTAAATCAGTCAACCAAATTTTGAAAGTCCAAATCTTTTAAATGTATTGTATCAATATTAGCATAAAGCAATATATAAAGACAATATTCTTTATTCCACTATTAAATGGGATACTGGTGACTTCATTGAAAAAGGGCAATGATTATTTTTGACCCCATAAAATTGTTATTGATTAAAAACAAGAAAAATACTTTTTTCAGTATATGTACCAATATTTCTAATTAAAACTTTGAATGATAATTGTTTGTGATGTGATTTATTTGGCATAGTTATTTCAAGGAATTCAATTTACTTGGCTCAGTGTTTCTTGGATTTTCTTTTTTCATTGAAGAACTGTGATATCCTTGGTATGCCAATCTTCCAATCCAAATAAGGGCAAAACATGAAGTTCTCTCTACCACAAAAAAAGTTCACTAGTTTGTAAGAGGACAAGTTTCCCATAGGAGGAAGATGAACAAATATTTTGTCGATACATTGCTGTTACTTGACACTGGCAGAAACTTGAATACAAAACAATGCCTGTAGTTCATTAAAAAATCCTTCTTTCAGAGTAAAAGCAGTGACTTGGTCGATCTCTAGCCTAAAAGCCTTGAAATACCTGTTAAAAAATGGCTCTGAACAAATTCTAAAGCAGCTGAACCCACAAAAAGACAGAGTGAAACAAATTTCCAGCCCAAGACAACCTGGATGGTCTATGGGAAAGGTCTGCTGCACTAGGCTGGGAGAGGAATTCAGTTCGGCATGGAGCAGGCAAAGACTGGGCCTTAGCAAATCTGGAGCAGTCCTCAGGAGAATGAATCACAGGAAGCTGTGGTGGTCCAGATTTCTCAACCCACAACACCAAAGACAACTTAGAAGGTCAGTAGGAAAGGTCTGTTGGACCTTGGTAAAAGAGAAGCTAGGTCTGGCCCCAGAGGCTGCTTCTGGATTTCTCCAGCCACAGGCAGAGGGTGAATCAATCAGCTGATCAGAGAGGGATTGCCGGGATCTCTTTGCTGGCACTGAGGCAGGATTCTCTTGCCTTGCCTGTGCTTAGATCTGGGTCACAGTCCAGGGTGGTGATCCTGGGGTGAGGAGGAGCACTGGCATGCAGGAGCTTTTGGCAGGAGTGGAGAGAATCCTCCTCACAGTTCCAAGGCAGAAAAGAGTGCTTGTGGTCACTCACAGACCAGAGCACAGGCCAGGAAAGGAGTAAACACCTCGCCCTTGAATCATAGCACCTTGGAAGAACTGAAAATTTATAGATCCTTAGAAGTACCTCTGAAAACAGCTTCACAAAACCCTCAAAGCTTGGGACAGTACACCCTCCACATTGGAAGCAGACTCCTACCTTAACAAAGAGTTTAAAAGTCAAGTAATTGGCTGTGAATTTATGAGCAAACAGCAAAACAAACAAACAAACAAACAAACTTCAGACTGTAGAATCTTACTTTTGTGACAAAGAAGATCAAAATATACAACCAAAAGAAGACAACAAAGTCTATATCCAAAGCCTCCAAGAAAAATATGAATTGGTCTCAGGCCATGGAAAAACTCAAAAAAGATTTTAAAAAGCAAGTAAGAGAAGTAGAGGAAAAATTGGGATGACAAATGAGAATGATGCAAGAAAACCATGAAAAATGAATCAACAGCTTGCTAAAGGAGGCCCAAAAAATACTGGAGAAAATAACACCTTAAAAAATAGACTACCTCAAACGGCAAAAGAGGTCCAAAAAGCCAATGAGGAAAAAAATGCCTTAAAAAACAGAATTGGCCAAACGGAAAAGGAGGTACAAAAGTTCACTGAAGAAAATAATTCCTTAAAAATTAGAATGGAGCAAATGAAAGCTAATGACTCTTTCAGGAATCAAGAAATTATAAAACAAAGCCAAAAGAATGAAAAAATAGAAGACAATGTGAAATATCTCATTGGAAAAACAACTGACCTGGAAAATAGATCCAGGAGAGATAATTTAAAAATTATTGGACTACCTGAAAGCCACACTCAAAACAAGAGCCTAGACATCATCTTTCAAGAAATTATCAAGAAAAACTGCCATGATATTCTAGATCTAGACGGTAAAATAGAAATTGAAAGAATTCACTGATCACCTCCTGAAAGAGATCCCCAAAGGAAAACTCTTAGGTATATTATAGCCAAATTCCAGAGTTCCCAGGTTAATGAGAAAATATTGCAAGCAGCCAGAAAGAAACAATTCAAGTATTGTGGAAATGCAATCAGGATAACACAAGATTTAGCAGCTTCTACATTAAGGGATCAGAGGGCTTGGAATATGATAATCCAGAGGTCAAAGGAGCTAGGATTAAAACCAAGAATCACCTACCCACAAAACTGAGTATAATCTTTCAGGGGGAAATGGATATTTAATGAAATAGAAGACTTTCAAGCATGCTTCATGAAAATTCCAGAGCTGAATAGAAAGTTTCACTTTGAAATACAAGACTCAAGAGAAGCATGAAAAGGTAAACAGGAAAGAGAAATAATAAGGGACTTATTAAAGTTCAATTGTTTACATTCCTACACAGAAAGATGATATTTGTAACTCATGAGACCTTTCTCAGTATTAGGATAGGTGGAGGGAATATATAAATATAAATACATACATATATATATATATATATATATATGGAGAGAGAGAGAGAGAGAGAGAGAGAGAGAGAGAGCGTGCGCACAGGGTGAGTGGAATATGAAGGGATGATATGTAAAAAACAAAATTAAAGGGCAAGAAAGAGAATTGTACTGGGAGGAGAAGAAAGGGAGAGGTAGAATGGGGTAAGTTATCTCACATAAAAGAGGCAAGAAAAGCTTTTACAGTAGAGGGGAAGAAGGGAGAGGTGTGAGGGAATGAATGAATCTTACTCTCATTGGATTTGGCTTAAGGAGGGAATAACATTCACACTCAATTGGGTATGAATATCTATCTTACCCTACAGGAAAATAGATGGAAGGGGGATGGGGGGAATAATAGAAGGGAGGGCAGATTGGGAGAGGGGATAATCAGAAGCAAATATTTTTGAGAAGGAGCAGGGTCAAAGGAGAGAATAGAATAAACAGGAGAGCAGGATAGGATGGACAGAATTACAGTTAGTCTTTCCCAGTATGACAAATATGGAAGTGTTTTGCATGACTACACATGTATAACCTATATCAAATTGCTTGCCTTCTCAATGAGGGTGGGTGGGGAGGGAGGAAGGGAAAGAATTTGGAACTCAGTTTTTAAAACAAATGTTAAAAATTATTTTTACATGCAACTGGGAAATAAGATATACAGGCAATGGGATATAGAAATCTATCCTGCTCTATAGGAAAATAGAAGAGGAAGAGGATAAAAAGGGGGGGCAGTGTTAGAAGGGAAGGCAGATTGGGGGAAGAGGTATTCAGAATCCACAACTTCTTGGGGTGAGGGAAAGGGAGAGATAGGGAGAAAATTTGGAACTCACAATCTTGTGGAAGTGAATGCTAAAAACTAAGAATAAATAAATTAATTTTTAAAAAATAATAAAAAAAGAAATCCTTCTTCCCTTCTACAACTAATTTAAAGAAAAGGTTAGGTAAACAGGTTGATAAATAAAAATATCTTCCAACATTTGTTCAAACTAAGGACAAAAGTTTCACTTTTTCTGGAAAAAAAAAAAGAAAGAAAACCCATTCTTGGATCACTTAGAAGGGAAGTATTTTATTCATTGGTTTGCTTATCTGGCAAAAAAAAATTTTTTTTAGGCAATTGGGGTTAAGTGACTTGCCCTGGTTCACATACCTAGTAAGTGTCAAGTGTTTGGTCTGTGGTCAGATTTGAACTCAGGTCCTCCTGACTTCAAGGCCAGTGTTCTATACACTGTGCCACCTAGCTGCCCCTTCTGGCAAATATTTTTAATGACAGAGAAAAATATATACATACATGTATGTATGTATGTACGTGTATATACTATGTGTAATATTTCAATTTCAATTCAACATTCTAAAATCACAAGTATGGTTTCTACTTAAAAAGCAAATGCATTTTTGCCAAAGCTGCCAATTTGGAAGAAGAAAGTAAAGGCTGACATGCTTGCAAACCTTTCAAATGCTGGGGAAGTACTTTACCAAGATTAAGTTGAAATATAAAATTCTTGGTCAATTTCTCTGAAAGAAGAAATCTACCAACACCTGGAAACACTCCATAACTCTTTCAAACTTTATTTCTAGCTTAATAGTACTAACCATAATCCTTTTCTTTACAATATACTCCATATCAAAGATGTTTACCTAGCCAAAGATGAACCCATTGGTTTTAGTGGGATAAACTTATTACAATCTGAGTTCAATACTCAAGAAGTCTTGGAGGATTCTGGTGTTCCTTAAGAGAAGACTATTTTCACCTTGTAAAGTGATCTATGGAAGCTTTAATTCCATTTGCAATAACATCACAGAGAATCAGAATTTTCAACACTTGGAACCATCAAACAAAAAAACATTAAAATTAATTAGATATCCAATATAATATGCCTTGTTAATGGTGACCCTGCAGTCATTTAGTATTTATTAAGTGCCTACTGTGTGCCAGGCACTACATTAAGTTCTGGGAATACAAAGAAGAGCAAGAAAAAAAAAGTCCTTGCTTTCAAGGAGTTCACAGCCTAATGAGGTAGACCACATATATATATAAAAAAAGCTATGTACAAATTTCACATGTGTTTATGGATAGATAAATAATTTGTACATACATATATATGTACATACATACATGGGGAGGTTGTTGTTTGCCCATTTTCAAAAAGATTCAATGACATCATGGGATGATGATTTATACATGAATTGGATTTATGGGAAGCAGAGTTGCAGTCATCAGTTTCACTCTGTCTTCAGGAGTCATCAAAGTTCAATGGCAAGACAAAAGTCAGGACTGAGATGCAGCAGATGACATTGGTGTCTTCAATGTCTGAACAAGCTCTACTCACTCCACAGCTCCTGCTTAAGCCACCTTCATGACCATTGGAACAAATTATTCTCATCTGCCCATTCCACCAGGAGAAGTCTTCACATACTTGGGGTAGACACCCCCACAATTTACCAATGGTTTTGTGGCCCATCAGTTACCCTTGAGCTGATTTAGCCCATATTCTAAGAAAGTGTGCTGGGGTGTGGCTGCTTTGCACGCTACAGCTTCTTGGAGCCCCAGGGGAAAATTGAGTGTCAGATAGACACCAAAGGTGATGAGCAGCTCTGAGAAGGGCTCAACGAGCCCTCACCCTTGAGGTGCTAGTCCTCTCTGAACATTCATAGGCAGTCTCAGAGGGAAGGCACGACAATTAAGTCTTTGGCTAGTGCTTTCCTTCAAAACAAAATCTTGCAGCAAAAAAAAAAAAAAAGAAAAAGAAAAAAAGTAAACAAATGGGGGCAGCTAGGTGGCACAGTGGATAGAGCACCGGCCCTGGATTCAGGAGGACCTGAGTTCAAATCCAGCTTTAGACACATAACACTTACTAGCTATGTAACCCTGGGCAAGTCACTTAACCCCATTGCTTAGCAAAAAAAAAAAAAAAAAGAGCGAGAGAAAAAAACAAAAAAAAAATCTTGCATTTACATATATGTGTGTATATATGAGTATACATATGTATATATGTGTGTATATATGTATATATGTATATATGTGTGTGTGTGTGTGTGTGTGTGTGTGTGTATAAAATCTGTACATGCTGTCTCCTCCAAAAAAAAAATATGAGGTCCTCAAGGGTAGGGATTCTTTCATTTTTGTCTTTTTATCACCAGCACCTGGTACTGTGCCTGAAACATCGTAAGCACTTAAAAATGCTTGTTGATTGATTCATGGGTTGGTTTCTGATTTCAGGGCTGACCCTCTCTCCATTACCTCCGTGATACTAAATGCTATTAGTGCTGAAAATTACTGCCTTTCTCTGACTTTCATTGATTCTAATAGTCTGCTTTTTGCACAAGGAAATATTTTTGAGTGTTTTATAGCGAAAGTTATGCTCTTGGATGACAAAAAGAAGTCTAAAAGCCTCTCTGCACATGAGAAGCACAATCCTATTTTAGATGCTTTTATTTCACACCAAAGGGGCAGTGAAACCAAGAGCCTACAAAGGCATAAGAAATAAAAATTCCAGATTCCCACAGGGCTCTTGAGAAACAATCATTTTTGCATCCTGTCCACATTTTAAATAGTCAGTCAGGCCTACTAAATCTTCAACTCAGCACTGAGTTTAAATACCAGTAGGAAAATAAATACAGGTCGAGCTCAGAGATAGTTGGACTTTTTTTTTCTTCCACTACATGAAAATTGTGTGTATACTATTGACATTATGAACAGGCTAACCAGAGGCAAATCTGATGCAAATGGGATGCCAAGCAAAATGTAGTTTTACTGCCAAAGGCTTTCCCCAAGAGGTGAATAACATTTTCCATAAGTCTATGGAAATTACAGAATTAGTTGGGTAATGAAATACTCTTAGCCACTTTCTTATGTATGATTCAACACTTCAGTTCTCTACTGAATAGTAGGGGTTACATTCATTATATGAGAGGGGAACTCATGCTTATTCAGTGAAAAGATTAACACAGCCTAAAATACAATATTTTAGTTCTCAGGAGAATACTTTTCTCCATGAAAACATGAAAGTTGCTTAAAACAACCCAGTTGTTTTAACTGACTTCTGATCCAGCAAGACTGTTGATAAAAATACATTGCAATTCTGTGCTTTTCAATTAAATACTAAATTTCCCAGGCACCCTGCTGATAATTGCATAGTCTTATAATTAAAAGAGCACACTCCAATTTTTCTAAAGTTACGTACTTGAGCCAAATCACAGCTTTGCTAGCCATGGGTAGGAAGTGCATTGAGGAATGAAGTCTGCCATTTACCATTGCCATAAAGCATCTTGGGGGAGGGGGAGTTCCATGGCAGACAATTATCAAGAGCTCCTTTGGATGGCTCATCCTTTCTTCACCTCTGATTTGCCTTCTCCTTACACTCTTCCAACTCTTTCTGCAGTGAGGTTGCAGCCTGCTGGTATTTAGCCATAAAAGTTCTGTTTGGCATTCAAAGCCCTTCAGAACCTAGCCCACTCTTATTTTTCCGGTTTTCTCACATCTTACTCCCAATATGTATTCTTCAATCCAGTGGCCTCCTGGCTGTTCTATTAACAAGACATTCCGTCTCTCAGTCGCTCCAGTCATTCTCTCTCCTTCTCCCTCCTCCGTTCTGACTACCGACCTTTCTGGCTTCCTTTAAATTCCAACTAAAATGCCACCTTCTACAGAAAGCCTTCCACAACCCCTCCTCATTCCAGCATCTTCCCTCAGTTAATTATTTCTATTTCTATATATAGCTTGCTTTGTATATATTTGTTCTCATGTCGGCTCCCCCATTAGATTATAAGCTTCTTGAGGGCAGGAACCATCTTTTGCCTCTTTTTTATATCCCCAGCAGTTAGAACAGTTTCTGGCACATAATAGATCCTTAATAAATGTTTATTCATTAATTGACTATGTATTTCTATCCCAAGGATTAAAAAGGTGAACAGTCTACACTAAAAGTCAGGAGAAACTCATGCAGCATGGAAATGAATTTTTGAAGGAAACCACCCGAATTCATAGGATAACAGAAATATATTTGGGAGGGACATCAGAAGCCACCCACCTAGTCCAAAACCTGCATCGTACAGATGCTCAATGTCACAGAAATAAGTTTCAGAATTCCTCCAGAGCCAATGTTCTTTTCCCTATACCACCTTCACGAATATTAAGGAAGGTTTTGAGGGGTTTCCAGCACTCTCTTGCCATGATGCTAACCAGGTGCCTGTTTCCTGGGCTGGGCACTAGTGACATTGGACAATTAACTTAAGTTTCACATTCATTGTTCATGAGGTCAGCAACAATCTCTTGTTGGAATTACAGCCTAATTAGGAAGTGTTAAGAGAGTGTTACATCTACTTACTAGTTTATACAGCTGGCATAAAAAATTACTTACCTCCTGGCTGGTATAAATTAATATAAAGTTTTTGAGTTTCCATGTGCCTGCATCAGCTGGCTATTCAAAGTGAACCCTGTGGGGTTTTTTTCTTTCTCTTTTTGTATTCCTAGAACTCAAGAACAGTCTCTGGCACACAGTAAGTGCTTAATAAATGCTTGTTGACTAATTAAGTTATTCTGATGCAAACATGTTTTGTTTCAGATACAGTGCTAAATCTTTCTGGTCATGGTTAACTATAACCCTATTCTTCCTCAAAGTGCCAGGACAGCAGGAAGAAAGAAATTATGTCCATTTCCTCAATTGTAAAATGAGTCGGTTGGACAAATGGCATCTGAGGTCCATTTACAGCTCTGGATCTATGAGCCTATGTTGTCACGTATCTCTTGGTAGTAGTTTCCATGGAGGCCCTCCTTTTCCCCACCTCATTCCCCAGGCTTCCTCTGTGGGACCTCTCCTTTAACTGTACCCTGGATTAGCACTTCTGGTGAAGACTGCCCTTTTCAGGGCTGCTCATCTATCTTTGGTGTCCACCTTTTCACCCAGCCCTCACTCTTGGCTCCAAGAAGCTACAGCATGCATGGTAGCCACAGGAAAGTGTGTCAGCAGACGGGGGGGGAACCTTTGGCCTTGAGGCCACATGTGGCCTTCTAGGTCCTCAAGTGCGGCCCTTTGGCTGAATCCAAACTTCATGGAACAAATCCCCTTAACAAAAGGATTTGTTCTGTAAAACTTGGATTCAGTCAAAAGGCTACACCCAAAGACCTAGAAGGCTACATGTTCCTTGAGGCCACAGGTTCCCTACCCCTGGCTAAATCAACATGAGGGTAACCACCAAGCCCCAAACTGTAGGTGAGTTAGGGGGATGTCTACCCCAAGTATGTGTAGACTTCCCCTGGCAGAATGGGTGAATGAGAACCATTTGTTCCAATGACTATGAAAGTGGTCGAAGCAGATGCTGTGGAGTGCTTAGAGCTTGGTCAGGCATCGAGGATGCCAAGGTCATCCACAGCATCCCGGGCCATTGCCCAGTCATCTTGGCTTTTGTCTTGCCACTGGACTGTGATAACTAGAAGAGAGAGTGAGGCTGATGACTTTGTGTAACTCTCCTTCACTTCAATATTGAATTGTCAAAGATTATTAAGTTTATAACAAAAAAAAGATGTTACTTTTAAAAAATAATAAAGGATTGAACTAGATAATCTAATGTCCTTTTTAATGCTAAAATCTATGATCTCAGGACCTAGGATTTTGTCTTTGCTTTGTGACCTTGGACAAGTTCCTTCTCTACTCTGGGATTCAGTTGTCTCTCCAAAAAAAAAAAAAAGAGTGAGGGGAGGAAGAATTTGACAAGATGGTGTCTCAGGTCCCCACCAGCAATAAAATTCTATGATTCAGTCCTGCCTTGGTGCTGTTCTTTCCTGATCAACAAGATGGACATAGGACTATATTCTTTTAAGTAAAAACTGTTTAAACACCAAAGAGGGAGAGGGAATCTGGATATCTGATTTCAATGATGTGTAGGAAATCTCCATCGAGGAAGCTCCCTCTACCCATGCAGATCTGCAGCTGATTCTATGACTTAAAGCCTTAGAATGTTGCTTCAGATGCTGAGAAGTTCAGTGATTTGATTTGCCCAGGATTGCACAGCCAATATGTATCCTTATATAAACAGCGTGCATTTAAAAGCAAATTCCTTTTCCTGGAAGACTTAAAAAACTCATCTTCACAGAGCCTGGCACAGTTCTCCAACAGAAATGGGAAGTTTTGTTTTGTTTTGTTTTGTTTTTCTACCACATGTGTTGCAATGTTTCAGTGGTCCATGGTTTCATCAGTGTGGACATCCCTTCCACTAGCCAAGATCACAACTCCTCTACAACTTAGTCTTTCAGAGTAGCTATGGCCTAAAAATTCATCCTCTGTGGCCAACCTAGTGAGCAGTGAATGTTTTGAGGATGGAAGTGATCAGCACAAAGCCATCCACATATAGCAGCATCAGAAGGACCGGTCATTTTGTGAACTTTAGTTCAGTCCAGCACATTAATACAAAGATATTTGTATTCTTACACATGGGTACTCTTCCCTCTTAAGCAAACAGATTTGGAAGGCTTTTGTTAAGCATTTTTTTGTTAAGCCTCAGTAGTGCTAGGAGCTATTCAATGATCATGGTTTAAAATTCTTTCAAATCTTCTAACAGTACTATAATGTTTTCAAGTAAGTTTCCAAGTGTCAAAGGTAGGATTTGAAGCAGATTTTCTCTCTAATAATCCAATACACATTAATTTTAAAATGTCTATTATAGTAATAAGCAAAGGCAAGCATAATCAAAGTCTCAAAGTAGAAAAAGGTTATTTTTTATGAATGTCCCACCTTCCTTTCTTCACCCTATTTGGCCCTTCTAGAACTGTTCCCTAACCTCAGACATGCAGCACACTCATCTCATTCTGCCTTCCACTTAGCCAAATTCTTCCATTTCATGCCCCAAACTAGCTTTTTATACAAATAGAATCAGATTTAAATAATTGGAGAAATATTAATTTTTCATGGATTGGTAGGGCCAATATACTAAGAATGACAATTTTACCCAAACTAATTTATATATTCAACAACATCCCAATTAAATTACCAAAAAATTATTTAGAAATTAGAAAAATAATAACCTCTACTAAATTAATCAGTTCTACAAAATTATCTCTCCCTTTCTTGCTGCCAACAAAATCCCAAAATCTCCAGTCCAGGTCTCATCCATTGGTCAGAAGAAAAGCATTGTTATTAAGCTAATCAACATCAAAGTACAAATTAGCCTTGGGGATATTTACATTTTAAAAGGAGATGCTAATTGACCTAAATGAATATATGCTTGGTAATATTTCAAGCAGTTCAAAAAAGTAAAGAATCTAGGACATCATTTTTGTTGTCTATGATATCTGTAATGTCTATAATATAGGAAGGTCCTATACCTCTGTACAATCTTTACATAGATGGCCTTGGAAACTAGCACTAACTAAATGTTCTTGTGCGTTTTTAGAAGAGAACAGTAACAAAGATGAGTGAACAGAAAGCAATGTCAAGAGAGAACATTTGACTTTGAAATTCATTTCACAAGTTAGAGTGTAGTGCCCTACTCCTCTGCAGAAACTGTGGAGCACAGTAACTTCTTTTGGTGTTCAATAAAATTCCTACCTCCCTTCGTGGTTATGAAGTAGTCACATGACAGAGGGATTGGACCCTTGACCCAAATGCTTCTGGAAGTAGACACCCTTTTGTCAGATTTTTTTTTCAAGTTTTGTGCTAACTTGCATTTCTATGTAAATTGGTTGATGGGAGGAGTCTATCAACTGGGCTAATGGTGCAATTCCTTCAAATCAATCAATTCAATAATCGAATTAGCAGTATAATTCCTTCAAGTCAAGTCAATTTAGTAAGTGATTACAGTTATCCCTTCCATACCTGGGTGGTTAGGGGTGCAGTGCCCCCATGATCCAGAAAAATCAGTGTAAAATTTTTTGGCCCTCCCTTTATACCAGAGAAAAACTCTGAATTATGGAATTAAAAGATGAAATATGTTGATATTATACAGTACTACATATATATTTTATGAATTTCGGAGTTTCTAACCTTTTTCTGTGCCATCTGTTGGCCTTTGCACATCATCTGCAGTTTCCACAAAACTCCCAAAATGTTCCCATTTAATTTCTTATGCTGACCCATGGTATATTGAAATCTCAATGGGGAAAGTCATGATGTGGAAGGGATAACTATATTAAGACCTTACTAGGTACCAAGCACTACAAAGTGCTAGCAATACAAAGATAAAAGTAAAATAGTCCCTGCCTTCAAGAAAGATCAAATTTATTAAGGGACCTTATACAAGGAGTCCCAGAAGACAAGTAGAGGCACTGGTCCAAGGTTCTACAAGCTTCACAGTAAACTTCAGTCTCAAATAAACTGCAGTTTCAAATTTCTAGGTCATACTTAGCTAGGCTGGTCCTCCAATAACAGATACATTCTGTTGCCAGAGGAATTCTCAAAGCTTTTCCATCCAGGCACTACAGAACCTGTGTGAGCTTGTACTTTGCTGGCAAAGCTTTCAGGAACCTGTGGTCATTTTCACACTACAATGAGGAATTTAACTAATAACCAAGTGTGTATCGTAGTAGTCACTTAATAAATGCATATTGAATGCATGAATGAATGAACCATGGCCCATTTAAGATCCCAGCCTTTCATGGATCCCACAAGAGTAGAAAACATGTAGTACATCTTGAAAATGCTAGGTCTCTCTGTTTAAAGAAGGAATTTTTTATTTCTCAAAGGCAATAGAGTCATATATCCTTTATCTTTCTTAGAATTAACTGGAGGTAATGTTGGGCTGTCTTAAGACATTTCAAAACAAACTGACCAGCAGTACAGAGCCCAACATCTCAACACCCAACCTCTTCTTGCTTGATCATAATCTCAAAACTGAAAGCAGCCAATCAAGTTGCCACAGTCTCTCCGTGAGCCATCATCTAATTTTGAAGGGGTTTTTTTGTTTCTTTGTTTGTTTGCTTTGTGTTTTCTGTCTAAAGAGTACTACCCCAAGACTTCTCAGTAGAGCACCCAACTCATGAGATTGATCCTGAAATCCACCATCTCATTTTACTTTTCCAAGCCATTCATTATATAGTTAATTAGAGCCTCTGGCTAGTTCCCTTTTGAGCTCTCTTACTCATATGGAATAGACTAGAATCACTAATTCTTCCACAACGGAAAACTGACCTCCTGAGCTATCTAGTAGCCTAAATGAGCTAGACCAACAATTCTAGCAATTTTTAGTAATATGGTGATTCCTAAGTCGCGGAAGACACCAAAAATAAATAAACTGATGTATACTTTCTGATCCTAAAGGTGTTTTTGCTCAGACTTCATAATGACTAAATATCCTACCCTTGGAAAATGGCATGACAATGAAAGCAAGTGCAAATAACCTGATATTTTATTATTGTTATGTTGCAACTTTCCCATCTAGCTTGAATATAATCTTTAGCAAGAGGCTTGCTGTTGGAAAATGAATTTTCTCATCAATCAACAAACATTTATTTATGGGATAGGCACTGTGCTTATCAATGCCAAGGGTAGGATCTGGTATTTCACTAGTATGGGAAAGTTCCAATGAAGAAACTGTCTCTACTAATACAGAATGGCATCAGCTCTGCAACACTCAGGCTTAGTTGACTGGGACAGAGATATCAAGTGACTTGCCTGGAGTCACACAGCAAGGATATGTCAGAATCAGGACTTGAACCCAAGTCTTTCTGACTCCAGGTCAGTTCATCAACCACTACACAAGCTGCCTCTTATGCTAGAGTAACAAATTGAAAAATGAGTCAGCCTTTACCCAGGGGAAATAGCATATATACTAATAAATATATACAAAGTGATTAAAAAGCAATTTGGAGAAAAGAAAGGCACTGGCACCTTGGGAAAGAGGGTTTGGGGGTATCAGGAAAAGAAAAACCTTTTGTAGGAATAGCATAACTTTAAATTCGGGATTCTAAGAGGTAGAGAGAGGTATGATGGAGAAAATATGTTCCAGGCATGGGGTACAATGTATGAGGAATAGCAAAAAGGCCAATTTGACTGAGCCATAGAGGATCAAAGTGTGTATGAGGATTGGGGATAGGGGACAGCAGCAAAGTAGGAAGACCGAGAAAGTAGATTGGAGCCAGGTTGTCCAAAGTACACATCAAGCCATTTTTTCATCCAACCACACATATTTCTAGTAGAGATAAGGGTGGGCTAGCTACTCTGACATGAGTTAACACGAAAGGGCTAGCCTCTCAGCTCCCTGATCTATATAACAAGATTCCTGCCACTTGAGAGTGCTAATATTTGAGAGGATCAATCTAATTAACTGTAGTCTTCTAGACTTTCCTAGTTCTCCATCTCTATAAAGTTGTAGCACCTAAAACAGTGGCCCTAGACCATGACATCCCAGGTTGCTGCAAAAAACGTCCCACAGAACTTCATCATTGTTCTCTTGGACCTCCATGGACAACAAAGACCATGGTTGCAAGGTACAGTGTTTGTGTCTTTGCTAAGACTGCAAATTGAGTAATTTTCCTCCAATTTATCTAAAGTCCCTTAGGACACAAGGATCCTTAAACAGACAATCTCTGCTCAAGGCCAAGGAAAACATTTTTCTCTACAGATGAAAGATGAATTGATGCTTTCCTTTGTCAAATAATGAAATTTATGTAATCCAATGTGTTTTCTTTTTTTTCCTTGAATTGTCAGGAAATTTGGGAATCAATTTCAGTGCCAAGGAATAGTAATTAACCTTCTTTTAGGCATCTGATAACATATAAAAGAGTAGTTGAGAAGAAAGCAACTTAGATTTGAATGTAAGCTTGAGAGCAGGGACTTTCTCTCTCTCTCTCTCTCTCAATCCCTCTCTCTCTTTACTTTCTTTGTATCCCCAGTGCTTAACACAGTGCCTGGCACATAAGTTCTTTAAAAATGCTTGTTGACTGAATGAATGAATTGGAACCAGTGGACCTGATTCAAATCACAGTTCTGTCTCTTACTACCTGCATGATCTTAGCTCAGTCATGAAATTTCTCCAGGCTTTCAATTTCCTTATCTGTAAAATGAGGAAATTGGATTATATGGCCTGTGAGGTTCCCTCCAGCTCTAAATCTGTGGTCCTACTTCATCCTTTTAGATGGTCTCTGTTCTGTTTTATTCCTCAACTATCCTATTTTACCTTAACTTTATTTTTTTAAGCTACCTCAGATCCTTTCGGAAATAAATAGGATGTAAACGCTAAACAAATTAACAGAGAAATAATGAATTTAAATGGTTTTCTAGTTATAGTCATCCCCATGGTTACAGTCTACTGGAAAAAGCATGAATCATTCTAGAATGAGAATCTTAGAATGTCGATGGCACTGATTTATCAGCTACAGCTCAAGGCTGTTGTCACATAATCCCAATGAAGAAAGGGGAGCACTCTTATTCAGATGTACAAAACCTCTAATAATCTTTGCTCTGTGTGAAGACCAGAGAGTCCCATTGAAGTAAAAAGTAAAATTCCTCATAGAATTAAAGATTCTTCTCCTGGTCTGGAAAGAAGGTCAAGAGAAGTCAATACTAAAGTACAGAGTTTTCCAGATAACATGAGTGTTAAAACCATGGTATCCTTGAATACTTCTCCACATACTTCTCTACAGCCAAAAGCAATAAATCCTATTCAGATGTTAAATCACTGCCAAATAAATCAAAACGCAATATTTCACCAAACACTGACCATATCAATTCTGGCCTTTTCAATTCCAGCCTAACCCTAATCCTAAATTCAAAACTCCCTGATTTCATCAATATGGATTTTCCCAATACTGAAAAAGATCACAGCCCCTCTTTACCTTAGGAGAGTCATCTTAATCACTTTCTATGGCCAAAAAAAGTATAATATGGTGGTATACCGGGCTAACCAAACCCCAGACATAAAGTCTATTCACAAGATCACAAGCCCCACAGGGGCTTGCGCTCCACTGGCATAGTATTTAAGAGCCCAGGGTCATTACTACACAAGGAGGTGACAAGAAAGTAAAATCTAGTGGAGGCACAAACTCATACTTGTTGGAAAATACAAAACTAAATGCAGTGAGCAGAAACTGAATGAGACTTACAGGTGTTAGGTCAAGCTGAATGAGGTTAGCTTCCAAGTAACTGTGAGAGTCAGGCGTTGCTGCTAATTATATAATGCAGCTATTGTGACCTCTTCATGATGCAGACCTTGTGGCTGCTCCTGCCTCTCCCTCTGGACCTGCATCATCATGACAAGGAATATTAACCTGAAAACTTCCAGCTAATATGAAGCATCTTCATTTGAATATCAAGAAAGAAAAACTGTGGGACTGTGAACAGGCAGAGGGTTCTGGTTTATACTTTTAGAGTTGTCTCTTCTGGCTCTTTGAAATCTGGTTTCATTAATTAAACCTCCCGTCTGGTCTCCTTAGCTCATTTAGCCATCTTCCCCCCCACCCCCATCACCTCACAGGTGGATGTAAGATAAGCTGAGTCCCAGAGAATGCTTGTGTCTATTTCATAAATGGGTTTGCAGACAAAATAAAATGGAGGAATGTTTGATTAACCACCAACCAATTTCGGGAAGCCATTTGTGAACTTCCACTCCCCAAATGTTCCTTCTCCCTCTCTGGGCCTCAGTTCCCTCATCTGTAAAATGAAGGAAGGGATGATGTTAGTCCAATGACCCCTAAGAGCCCTTCCAGCTCCAAATTCATGATTCTCCATATTCTTGGTGAAAAGAGCCCTGGCCTTGAGTCAGTAGACCTGAGTGTCAATCCCACTCCTGACAATTGCTAGTGACTTTGGGCAAGCCACTTTTCCACCATGAGCCTTAGTTTCATAAAGTGAGAGGGGTGAATTGAGATGGCTCAGGGGTCTCTTCCAGCTCTAGAACCATGATCCCCTCTAAAGCCCCTTCCCCCAATTTTAGAACGCTATGCATCTCAGATTGAATTTCGCAGATCACTTCCCTGGTTCTATTGTAGAGGTAAGAGCAACACAGGGAGTCTTTTCCAACTTCAAGTAAATCCAATTCTAATCACAGATGGAAAGGCTCTAAAGTACAAATCAGAGCATCCTCATAATGGCCCTGCACATTTGTATTAAAAATTGGACAGTTATCACAATAGAAATATCAAAAGCAGAAGTTCCTCTAGGCAGATTTCTCCATGAAATATGAAACAGCTGAACTAACTTTGAGCAATACTTCAAATTTATATGCACCAAGCTATTCAAATATAAAATCAGTGCTAACAAATGGGCAACCTTGTCAGCTGCAATGCTAATAAATCAGACTCACCAAGGTAAGTTAGCCACATATTCAGTACACAGAGATTTATCATGGGAGACCTGATAATGATACAACTACTAGAAAAAAAAGAAACGTGGTTTCCATGACCTTGTCTGGAACTCACCAGCAGCCCTGGCTCATAGGTCTTCTCTGTTCCACTCCTCTGTATGCACCATCTTCAAGGGATTGGAGAGGACTGCAATTCTAAATGTGCGTTAATTATAATAAAAACTAACATTTATACAGCACTGAAAGGTTTGTAAAGTGTTGCTTTGCCATCGCTATCAAACTTGAGCCTCAGAACAACCCTGTGAGGTAGATACTCAGTTGTTTTCAGTCATTTCTGACTCTCCATTACCCCATTTGGAGTTTTCTTGGCTGAGATACTAGAGTAGTTTTGCCATTTCTTTCTCTAGTTCATTTTACAGATGAGGAGACTGAGGCAAGCAGGGTCAAGTGACTTGCCCAGGGTCACATAGCTAGTAAGCATCTGAGTCCAAGTTTAAACTCAGGTCTTCCTGATTCCAAGCCCAGCACTCTATACACTGTACCACCTAGTTGAGGTAGATACTACGAGTCATCAGATCTAGATCTAGGGTTAGAAGGAAATCTCAGAAGGCAAGCTCTTTTCTAGAACTCTGAGTGAGGCAGAACCAGATTAAAATGTGTTTGGGAAACTTTGAACAAAATGAATTAAAACACAACATAAATAATGTTCATTTGCAGCTTTCTAAGTCCCAAATTCTTTGAGTCTGATACTGTGCTAGTCCAATTCTCTCCATCATAGAGGAGAATTTGAGCCCTCCAGAGAGTAAGAGCCTTTTCCCAGATTATACAGGCACTTAGTAGCATAGCCAAGATTGGAATTCAGGTCCTCTGATTCTAAATCCAGCTATCTCTCTAACGTGCCATGGAGAGCTAGGTGGTACAATGAATGGAGGGCAGGACTTAGAATCAGGAAGTTATTGTTGTTATTCAATCATTTAAGTCATGTCCAACTCTTCATGACCTCATTTGGGCTGTTCTTATCAAAGATACTGGAGTGGTTTGCCATTTTCTTCTCAGCTCCTTTTACAGATGAGAAACTGAACAAACAGGGCCATGACTTGCCCAAGGTCACACAGCTAGTAAGTGTCTGAGGCTGGATTTGAACTCACAAAGATAAGTCTTCCCGACTCCAGGTCCAGCATTTTGTGCACTGTGCTACCTAGCTGCCCCAAATCAGGAAGATATGATTAAAATATTACCTTAGACACTTCCCCACTATATGAGGGGAATAAGCATTTATTAAGTGCCTGCTATGTTCCAGATATTATACTAAGTGCTTTACAAATATTATCATATTTTATACTTATGACAACCCTTGGAGGTGAGTACTATCATTACCCTCATTTTCCAGTTGGGGAAACTGAGGCAGACAGAGGTTAAGTGGTTTATCCAGCATCACATAGCTAATTAATGTTGGAGGCAGGATTCAAACCCAGGTCTTCCTGACTTCAAGTACAGTATGCTATCCACTGTGTCTCTCTGCCACCCTAGCTATTTTCAGCATGAGGCACAGTGTCAGGGCTCCTGTCTTTTAATATATGAAGGAAAAAGTTGAGTCAGGTGGGATAACTGAAGAAAGATTGTGCTCATAGCTTCTTCAGCCACTTCTTCAATAAGTCAAAAGATTTATGATTTTCATTGTTGTAAAATCTCAAATGTCAATTAATTGGAATTGAAAGTCAGAGAAAAATGAGTTCACAACTCGGCTCTGCTACCTACAACGAGTGATTCTAGGTAAGTCCTTTACCTCCCCAGGCCTCAGTTCATTCATCTGTAAAATTAGGGGATTGAACAAAATGATCTCTAAGGACCCATAATAAGGACCTATGATTTCCTCCTAGAGATAATAAAGATGTCCTCATGAATCCCCTGACCCTCAGAGCAACTCATTCCACGGGGACACAAAAAAATATTCTACAGAATTCAACTTATGTGCTGTCAGCTGTTTTTCTATAGCTATTTCCACAGTGGCCCTGGGTCAGCCCCATTTCAACAGAGCTGATGGTAGTTCAGTTCAAAGTCAGAGACAGAGATCAAAGAAAAGATGAAAAGTAGAGTACACTGGACACAACCAGGACTCTGAGCCTAAAACACATCAGAGTGGAGCTCTTATTTTGACTGGCTCCATATTCCGCTCCACGACTTCCTATCTGTTCATACTGACTCAGTCCGCCAATAGTGCCAGTCACATATTCATCCCTCTGTAGACTGGTTATCATTGTTCTAGTCTATCCACATTGTCACGTCTTTGTCAACAGCTTTCAGACTTTGAAGCTTTCATAGATTAAGTAGGCTGGCTTGTAAATGCTATAGTTAAGAACAAGGTTGTGATTCAATGTATTTTCCTTCACAAAAGCTTATGGCTTAATCTGAGAAATTTGGGCATGAGGCGAGGGAAAAGCAGGCTAAGATGGCTCTAGATGCAGGTCACCAGGGAGCCAAGGATACATAACTTGATCTCCAGTGGTACAGAATACATCCATGACTTAACCAACGGGAGAGCATCCAAGCCTCACATGAGATGGCCTACCGTCCATAACAGATGCAAGAAAGGGAGCAAAGTTAGAATACGGAGTCCATCTCCAACTGGTACCCAGTCTCCTGCTATTATGGACAGCTGCTGATACAGTGGATAAAGTGCTGGGCCTAGAGTTAGGAAGAACTGAGTTCAAATCTTGCCTTACAAATTATTAGCCTGTATAATCCTGGTCAAACAGGTAACCAAGTAATTTGACTTCTGTTTGCCTCAATTTCCTCAAATGCAAAATGAGGCTAATTATAGCACCTACCTCCCAGGGTTGTTGTGAGGATCAAATGAGATATTTATAAGAGCACTTAGCAGAGTGCCTGGCACATAGTGATTGCTATAAAAATGCCTCTCCTATCGCTCCTCCCATTTTGACAAAGAAACTTCTGGATTATTCCATATAACAGGGTCACTGAGGGATTGCGAAGGGGAGTAATGGGTTTTATAGGAAGGCATACAGACTTCTTCTGTACATCTGGCTGGTTTTCTAATTCTAATGTCACCAGCAAGGAGCCACCAATTATCAATATGTTAAGTTTCATTGGTGTAGAAAATTCCAAATATTAGAAGGGGGTTGTGCATGGCAAAGAGGTAGAATGGGGGGGGGGGTCCTGAGAGGAGGAAGGGTTTGTCAAAAAAAAAAACAGCCTGCTGAAAGATAATCTAGACTCCAAAACTCAGAGAAAAAATTTGGTTGGGGGGGGGGAGAAGGATTTGGACCACCAAATCAAGGATTGAAGCAAAGTCCTATCTATACCATATAGCAGAATTCTGTGACAGCAAAGAACTGGAAACGAAATATGTGTTAATTGGCGACTAACACAAAAAAAATGGTATGTGTGTGTATATACACATTATATATATACACACACATTACATTACATTATATATATATACACACACATGCATATATATATATATACACATGAAGCAATATTATTTTGCAGTAATAAGGGATTCAGAGAAACATGGGAAGAGTTATATGAACTGATGTAGAATGAAATAAGCAAAAACAAAAGAACAATATGTAAAATGATGACAGCTGTAAAAATGAAAAGATCACCAAAAGGAAGCCAAATTCTTAGTAACTAGAAAACCAGTGAAGGTCCCAGAGAACAGAAAATGAAACACACTTCTCTTTTCATGATGAAGAGATGAGAGATGACTAGGGCCTAATGTTATATGCATTAGTAGATGTGGTCACTACATTAGGTGGTTTTTGCTCAACTTTTTTCTGGTTAAAAGGGAGGGTTCAATGAGGAGGAGTAGAAAATGGAGTGGGTTTTTTTTAACAGAAACACTAAGAAATAGGATGCCCTAGTAAAATGCTGTATTTATTCTGCATATCCAGAGGAATCTCATTCACACAAGCACATAAAAATCTTATATGATTGCCTAA
This sequence comes from Phascolarctos cinereus, assembly GCF_003287225.1. Taxonomy (NCBI): domain Eukaryota; kingdom Metazoa; phylum Chordata; class Mammalia; order Diprotodontia; family Phascolarctidae; genus Phascolarctos; species Phascolarctos cinereus. The sequence continues at coordinate 107,260,566 of NW_027556402.1, read as the reverse complement.
AGCAAATTCTTTCATAGATATAGGTTTTATCCATGTTTCTATGATACATAGAATTGTGTGGTCATCCATTTAGAGATACAAAAGACCTTGGAAGATATTTAGTCCTTCATTTTACAAATGAGGAAATTTGGGCCATTTCCTATACAATTAGAAAAAGAAACCAAGACCTCAACACAGAAGTTCATAAAGGGAAAGTGTTCCTTCGGTGAGGGACATTTAGGCAACCCAAGCTTGCTCCTATAAGTTTATTTAACCCATCAAAAATGACCCAGACTCAGCAACACTATAAGGGGGAGGCAATAACTAATGTTACTCTTCATTTTTGTTGACATTGCATACCATGGATGCATTATTAGTAGCACACACTTCTCTTTAGATCATAAGATCAAAGCTTAAGAAGAACCAGAAGGGATCTTAGAGATCATGTAATTCAGCCTCTTCATTTTATATAGGAAGAAAGAGAATGTCACAGTGCCAAGATAACTTGTCCAAGGTCACACACGTTGTATCAGAGCCAGGATTCAAAACCAAACTCTTTGACTCCAGATCCTGTAGTTGTCCCAGGATACCAAACATATCTCATTCTGTTAAGATCATTTAGTATTATGGATGAATTGGTAGGCACTTCAGAGGCCCTATAATCTGACTTCTAATTATTACCTACCCTCCTCATTGTATTAATACCAAACATTTGTACCTTCTGCAAAATGAAACTGCCAACATTTTTGTCTCTGCAAAGGAATTTTGAAGATCTGCTTGAATTCGCTCCCATTAATCTTAAGCCAGGAGAAGCAGCTTGGAGAATGTGGAAAGTCTGCTCCCACACAAAAGCCTACCTTTTAGGAACCAGACAGAGAAGGGAAGAATTTCTAGATTTGTGGGGAATAATTATTTGGAAAAGACATGTTGAGAAAACAAAGATTCTGATTGACCGTTTTGACTCAGAGACTTCATACCTATGCAGAGTCAATTAGAAACATATCAGGTCACAAAAAGGGGTGTCTGATAATTAAGTCATAGGATCATAGATTTAGAGTTGTACAAGATCTTGGAAGTCATCAGGATTAATCTGATCATTTTATAGAGAAGTCAGCTCAGGCCCAGAGAGTTAGCAGGGGTAGGTGAGCTAGGGCCAATTCAGATAGCTCTGAAGAGCCAAGTGTGAGCATTAATATCTCAGAAATCAGCAAACTACAAATTAAGGATTGATTTATTGTTTTGTTGATTGTCTAGCCTTAAGAAAATGATGGCTGAAACATTAATGATGCAGATTGCATTTAGAAGTGTGTCATGCATACTTTTTTTTCCTTGAGACTTGACTCTAGGTCCAGGAACCGTTACCATTGACCATGCTTTGTGTGTAGTAGATTATAAAATCTAAGAGGCAAGAACTGGTTCATTTGTATTATAAGAGCCTAGCCTTACACCTAGTAAGCACTTAATAAATGCTTGTCCAATTCAAAGGAATTGAATGTCTTGCTCAGCATAAATCTATTACATTATCATTGCTTAAATTTTCAATTTAACAAACTTTCTGACATCTTTTATTCTCAAACATTAGGATATTTCTATATAAATAACAGTCTTGATTTTCCAGTTTTATTTCATATTTATTAAGAAAAGTTGATAATAGTCCTTTTTAATCTCTCTCTACTATCTCATACAAAACACTATGGTTTCAAAAAATATGAATCTTGGCACACTGGTCTGTGCTGTTTCTCTCTTGATTCCAGATATTAGACACATACTTACATGTTAGGGATCTGCATCTTTCTATCAGAGGTACTGTGGGGGATAGTAGGAAGAGATTTTCACAGGCAGTCAGAAAACCTGGGTTCCAATAATGAATCCTCCACCTGCTAGTGGACATGGCCCCAAGCCCTTCACTCCTCAGGGTCCTAGTAGCCTCATATGCAAAATGAGGGCAATCATACTTACACCCTTCATCTAAGAAGATTGCTGTGAGCTGGGTACTGTGAAAAACTTAAACTGTTACAGGCATTTGAGTTCTTGCTCTTATGGGATACAGTGGCTTCCAATATGATGCCCCACCTTCCCCCATCAATCTAGAGTAGCTACAAGCCCTGACTACCACCTAAAGTCTCTGCTTACTGAACACAGAATCATCAGTAGAGATGATAAAACACCTTAGCCTTCCTATTGACACATTCCTATTTTTCCTTGCTCAGAAACTCTAAAAATGTAGTGACTGAGAAAAAGCTAATATCACAGATTTTACCTCTCCCTGTCAATTTAGCTACTCTGTTTGATTAATAGCTTCCCTTCACATACCAATTTGCATTTTGAAGTGGTGCAGGAGAAATAAGGGAAAGGGAAAGGAGCTATGGGTAGGCTTTGCACATAGTAGGTGTTCATTAAATTTGTTGACTGGACGTCTTTGGGCTGATCTGGAATGGTTCTGCAATGACCACTGGCAAGGGAAAAACAAAATGACAAATGAATTATGCCTTGATTAGTAATTTAAATACTTTGATGCCTACTTACCAAGTACAAGATGAGGCACAAGAGATACAAAGATAAAAACAAAACAGTCCCTGCCTTCCAAGACCTTCCACTGTACTAGACAGAAATAACTGGTATGCAAATTAATGTACGTAAAATATGTAAAATAGATACAAAATAATTTCATTGGAGAGGTATAACAAAAGAAGCACATAGGCTGACCACCAGTAATCTCTCCATTTCTCCATATAAGAGATATAACAATAATAGCTAACTAATATTATAATTATTATTAACAACAATAATAATAGCTGGCATTTATATAGCACTTCACGGTTTGCAAAGAACTTTCCAACTAGTATTTTATTTTATCATCATAACAACCCTGAGTGAGAGAGATGCTATTTTTATCCTCATTTTACAGATGAGAAGACTGAGGCAGACAGAGGTTGAATGATTTGCCCAGGGTCATACAGATTGGAAGTTTCTGAGGCCGGATTTGAACTCAAGAATATGAGTGTTCCTGATTCAGCCCTAGTACTCTATCCATTGTGTGATGTAGCTGCCCTCACCTGAAGAATATTGTTGTTAAAAAAGATAGTCCAATAACTTTGCTCTACAATCATCTGATTATCAATATCAAATAAGGTGTGAAACAGAGACATGCTGACCAAAAACATTTGATACTGTTATGATTGCCAAGTGAAAAGTTCCAATGGAAAAGGAATACCCCGGGGATGGTAAGGTCCTCCAGATACTTCCGTTTGCACAGAACATTGTACTGATGGCATCAGGACCCAAAGCACCACAAAGCTGGCCAAATAAGACATTATAGATCAAAATCCTAGGACTTGGAGCTTCAAGGGACCTTAGAAACCATCCAATGCAACTTCTCATTTTTCAAGTGGAAGAACTGACCCATGGAATTAAAGGGACTTGTCCATATGCACACAGCAAATAAGCAAGAGATCAGGGTTCAACCCAGGGACTTCTAACTCCATATTTAGAGAGCTTCTCTTCCACCATGCAACCATCTGAGAAGGACAGCAAAGGCCACAGGAATCAATGGTCTCGAAAAGCTCTATTTATATGCACAAGGGCTGCTTGATCTCTGGGCAGTAGATGACTGTTGGACCTTCCAACAATAAAACAGAAAAGTCCGCCCCATCTCTAGTCATGTTCTAGAAACATTCACTCTCCAAACAAGTTTGTTATTTTTGTCCCTGTGCTCATCCAGGCCCTCTCCACGGAAGCTGCCAAAGCCTCCACCAGCTGTCCCCTTGGGAACAGAGCTGCATAAATACCATGCATTTCTTTCTAAACTGGTAGGAGATGTTCAAAGCAGGGAGCCAGACCAAACCCAACCAGGTTACCAAGGAGTCAGAGTGCTACTTAGGAAGGACATAACAGCTGTCTTTGGGCATGTTAAGGTCTGGCATATGAAAGAAGGGTAAATTGGTTCTGCTCAGTCTCAAAGGGCAGTCTAGAGGTAATGGACAGTTATTTTATTGAAGTTTCTGCTTAATATAAAAACAAACAAAAAAACCCTATCAATTAAAGCTATCCCAAAGTAGAATGGGCCTCCCTGATGGATGAGGGAGTTCATCTTCATTCAGTCTTCAAGCAACTAGATGACCATTGGTCAAATATATTATAGGAGAAGCTATTTGCTCAGAAATCTCATCCAACTCTAAGATGCTATGATCCCACGAAAATATTTTCAACTAGAAACAACTCTGTATTAAATTCCCCAGCTAGTACTAATCCATCTGAACTCCTTGATAAGCTTTTTAACCCCAAGCCCATAGCAGGTGTTTAATAAATGCTCATTGGCTGACACATTATTTTTAAAGTAAAATAATTAAGGAAATTTAGGCCAAATCTTAAGCTCTTCCTCAGTGAAAGTAATCACACTTGATAGACCCAACTCCGATATGTAACATGACAGTCCCTGTGGCTTCACGTGACAGAGGATCATGGTATCATTTTCAGTCATTGTATGGTTCACTGGCCATACTGTCTCTGTGTTCCATGGAGCACTCAGACTTTTTAAGAAAATGTGGAATGAAAGCATTTCCAAAACCACATCCTGCTCCATTTGGGAGGGGACAAAATGGGCCTCCTCCTGTGCTCCACACTTCCCCACTGATGTTGAAGTTAACAATTCCAGGACTAAACTCCAAAAGTCAGGGCAGCTTAATTTTCAGGGGCTTCACAATTGGACAGCTTGCAATCTAACTCTCTCTTTCACAGAGGTGGCAGGGCACCATAATGGGAACAGATTGTTCCATCAGTTGAACAAGGGTTGAACAAGCAGCAGCTTTCTCCAAAACTGAGACTGTCTCCAAATGTGCAAATTCTAGGTAGGGGCTTGAGTTCTTTATTAACTTGCAAATGGAGGTTGTTGTTGTTGCTGCTACCTCTCTCCTTCTATGGGAGTCAGCAGAAAAGTTGAATATAAAAGTTGTTCTTTTTTAATCTCTGCCTGAATCATTGAATTTCCTGGTCATGTTCCTGGGTCTTTTTTTTCCCTTCTGGCATCTACATCTACAAGCTGTTAAGTCCTGAACCAGAGATCCATTAGCATCTCAAGAATGGAATGTGTGAAGTTGATCCTTCCATTTCACTGGGCATTGTTCCACCAACACTCAAATGTTCAGAAAAGTTTGCTTCTATGCACTCATGGTTCTGATTCGGTTATTCTCAGCTAACATGTTTGGTGAGGACCAGTTTTCTGATCTAGCTAATGTAAGAATAGAATTCCTTGGATCCTAGAAGTAACACAAAGGCATCTTTGCTGGAAAGCCTCAGATAATTCAAGATGGCAGCAACAACTATATTTATATCTCACTTTCTGATTCTAGTCTGATTCCACATATTTTATTTCATCTGATCTTGACAACTCTTTAAAGAAGGTAGAGAAAGAGTGAAAGTGCCTTGCTGATAGTAACAAAATGAACCAGAGATTTACTGGTTATAGCATGAGTTTTCCCAGATGGTGCACCAGCCCAATAATTTCTTCCCCAATCCCCTGCTACAATAGTTGAAATTTCCATCATTAGAATCATTCATATCATGACCTGGGCACCATGTTTCCAATGTTACAATGTAAATACACTTCCCAAAAGTCATGACATATTAAACCTCTTTAATCTATTGACAGCATCAACATATTTTAATATTTCAGACTCCCAGAACCAACTCAGGATATATTTAATAATCACCCACTGAATACAGAGCACTGAGCTAGATTCTAAGAAAAGATAAGGCCTGGAGGTAAAGGAATATTAGGCAACTAAGTTAAGATGAAAGAAAGGAGATAGCATAGGAGAAAGTGTGTGGACTAGGCAATAGTATATTTAAGTAGGTACAGAATTCGTTGAATGGTGGAACCCAAGGCAGTCATCAATCAATATATCTCATCCTTGAGAGATATCTCAAGTAGAGCACTCCAGGAAACTGTCCTTGGCCCTGTCCCATTCATCATTCTTACCAATGACTTAAATAAAGATATGGACGGCATATCTATAAAATTTGTTGATGACATGAAGTTGGGAGGAATTACTAACACATCGGATACTAGAAACAACATCCAAAAAGATATCAACAAGCTAGGACAATGGACCAAATATAATAAGATGAAATTTAAGGGAGATAGATGTAAAATCTCATACTTGCATTCAAAAAGTCAACTACAGAAACAAAGGGGAGAGAAGCATGTCTAGGTAGCGGAATTAGTGAAAAAAGACCTAGTGTGAGTCAGTAATGTGATAATGTTCAAAAAAATTATGTCCAGAACAAGAGAGACAATAGCCCTCAGGTATTCTATTCTAGCAAGATTCTAAAACAATGGAAAAGTATCACAGATAGTACTATAAACACATGCGCGTGCGCGCACACACACACACACACATCAGAGAAGAAATCAGGAGAACTATATACCTACTTTCCTACAAATATGAGATCTTTATGAGAATGAGTTCAGTTATAGAAACCACATTTTAGAAAAGAAAATAAGCTGAGGGAAGTCAAGTGGAAAACAACCAAGATGATAAGAAGGCTGGAAGTAATGTCATGACAGGACCAGTTGAATGAACTGTAGGTGTTTAACCTAGATAAAAGATTTAATCTAGAGGATATGGTGATCATCTTCATACATTTGAAGGACTGTCAGATTGTTTTGTTTTGTTTTTTTAAGGTAGATTTACTTTTCTTAGCTCTGCAAGCAGGATTTTGAACACTGGGTAGATGTTGTGAAAATGAAGATTCTGACATGAAATAGAGATCAGCTTCCTAACAACTAGAGTTCTAAAACACACACACACGCACACACACACACACACACACACACACACACACACAGAGTGGGTTTCTTTCTTTGACTGTGGATTTTTTTATTGCCACAAGCAGAGGCTGATGGACAAGGAAGAGGTTACTACTTGGGTACAGGCTGGACTAGATTAACTGGTGAAGTCCCTTCCAAATTTAAAAGTCTTTGATTCTAATGTTCAGAGCCCAGTTGTTGACATGAAATGAAAACTGAAGCAAAAGACTGTAGCTGGGAAACTGCATAATGCCCCTGGGCAATAATAGTGAGAAGGAACATGATAAGAAAAGGATGGAATCCTCTAATCATAAATGAAGCAGATAATAAAGAAAACTTTCATGCAATTTTTAATTGTATCTAGTCTAACTAGATAAATACAGTTTAACAAGTAGATGTGAATTGGAACAGATTTGATGGTGTTTCTGTAGCAATTTGCTTTTATTAATAACTATAGCAGAACTTTCAATCTGTACTCTACCACCTTAGTACTATACTATTTAAGGGAATGTCAAAGGTATTTAAAAGGAGTGATAAAAGTGGTTGGACTTAACTATTTAGTCTTCCTACATCATGTTGTCACTGGAAAAAGGATTGTAGCCTTTATTAGATCTCTGGAAGAGGAAAGATCTCCTTAGGTGCTTCCTAAGACAATAATATCCTACATACATAATCTGTTTATTTGAGTACTATTAAGAAGCAGCCCAAGATTTGGAAATAATCAGGTGCATCAATAACACTGCTCTTGATCCCTTGTTGAGTCTTGAACAGGTACCTACCCCTCACCATGTGTCTCAGCCTTTTTAACTGAAAAACCAAAAGGTTATATTCAAGAGTGTCATAAGGGAAAAGAAGAGTTGAATATTTTTAGACTATAGGGTTATAGCATTAGGCAAATAAAGAAAGTCATACGACTGTTTCAGAACTACCTTGCTTTTAATATGAGAAGCCTAAAATCATAAGATTCTCTTTTTTAAATTAAATTTTATTTCATTTGCAAATGAAGATATTCATTCTCTCCCTCCCACTTCCCATACTCAAGACCCACTAAGAAAGTAAGAAAAACAAAACCCTTGTTACAAACATATACTGCATGAGCCTTATCTTCAAAAAAATATATAAATTGTCTTGATCTATGATAAGCCTGAACAACATATGGTCCACAAGTTGCTTTTGGCCCACCAAAGATTTTGGGTGACCTGCAAAAAATGTAGAGGATGTAAAAGAAAGTAAAGATGTAACAAGTGCTTTGTCCATGCCCCACTTAACCCATCTTGCACTTAACCCGTCACTATTGTACCCATCATGTAACTTGGCTAGTGGGCTGCCACTGCGCACTCTCTCCTGTTTGTCACATGACCTGCAGCGAACAACGGTCGTCAGTCTCTTTCTAGTCTGACAGGAACAAGAGTCATATCTTTTTACTGTGATTTTGGTCATTATTGGCATTGAACAAGGACAAAGTGAGTGCAGCCACTCACCAACACAGCTGATGCCTGCTATATGATGAGCTATGCTATACAATATATGGGCTTCTTCCCCTCTCTCACTGTGCACGAGGCTGCTCTCCTAGTTACATGAGTGCCTGGTGCTCTCTCCAGGGTCAGACACTCAGTTCAGTATTTCTTTGTGTGTGAGCAGTTGCTGTGGAGATTTTTTGGTTCTAAAATTAAAGTTTTTAGATGACTTTATAAAATGGGAGATAAAAAGAAACAGAAGATCAAATCAGAACATACAGTGTTTAATCTGGTATAGACAAAGAGATACTTGTTTACTTACACTAGACACAAAATATTGCGCCTTGTTTGCTGAGAAGTGATAGCCATTCCAAAGGAATACAATCTTTGTCACCATTTTGAATCAAAACATCCTGACTTCAGCAAATCGGACACCAATAAAAAACAAATTAAAGCATCCAGATTGTTGAAAAATCTCAGTGGGGAACAATGGCTTTTCAAGAAAGTAAATTCAGAAAATGGGGTGGCTACTAAGGTTAGTTTTCAGATTTCTAAAGAAATCTATTTCAAACACGATTCCAGAGTATGATAAACTGACCACTGAGAAGTGTAATACATCTCATTAACTGAATGCAAACAGTAAGAAAACCTGAAAAATACACTGAAACTTGTACTGCTTAGCTAAGTAATTTTTGATGTGATTTCATGATCAATAAAACTCTTAAGTAAAAAGTATAATTAATTGATATTAATTGAAACTTCCCTTTTTTAAATAGTTTACTTGCAAAATCATTTAATCATGAATTATCCCTTTGCTTGGAAAGTAAGCAGCTAAAAATCTATCTGAGGCCCAAAGAAGTTTAGCCTGTTTTAATTGTGGTCCCCACCTACTGCCAAGGTGTGCAGGTCTGATCTATGAAATATTTAGATTCTAAAACAAGATCTATTCCTTTAGATTAGACTCTCTATCTATTTTCTAGCAGTTTTTGTTTGTTTCAAGGTTTAACTAAAAGAAGTATTAATGTGGGAATAGTGTCAGTACGTTGTGTTAAAAATTCTTTTCTGATAATTTCTAACATTCACCTGACTTCTGGAGATATCATTTGCAACTAATAAGACCACACTAAATCCTGATCTGATGCAATCCTAGTTTCTTGACCAGCAAACCCTGACATCCTACTAAGGATGTTACCATTCATCAGGACATCATAAGAGAGTAGACTACAACTGACAGGGACCTTGGAGGTCATTTAGCTTAACCCCTTCATCTTACAGATGAAGAAACCGACAACTTGCCCAAGATCAAGGCAGTAATAAGTGGTCAAGATGGCATTTTAACTTGGGCCCTCTGACTCCAAATCCAGGATTCTTTCCATTGTACCATGCTGACTCTTGGTACCTGTCCCTTCTTCCTCAGCTGTCATTTGCATGTTCAAAAAAGTGCAAAAAGAAAATGGTTCTTTAGGAGACTGAAGTGACCTTGATTTGGGGCTCCTTTTTTGCAAAGCAAAGAAATATTGGCCCTGACTATATCTTCTGCTGTAGTTTTGTCAAGTGGTTCCCAAAGCACTTAGCATCTAAATGCTAGGATGTTGCTTGCAAGCGTTCTTAAAAGTCATTAAACTTTTTATGTTCCTATCTAGAAATAGAAGTTGTATTGGATGCAAAGGAATCTTAATACCCACATCTGGAAGCATCAGCTGCAAAAGGTACAGCTGGAATGTTCTTTAAATTAAAGAGGCAGCATAGACCACATTTCTATAACCCGTTAAGGTTTACACAGTATTGTACATAACAGCAAGAAAATGATAAAGTCAACAAGTGTTTAGAGACATTCATAGATGATAAAGAAAGATAAGCATGCTTAAGGTACACACACACACACACACACACACACACACCCCTAGCTTTTGGAAGTTGACATCATGCCCTCTCCGCAAATATTCTTTGTTGCCTCTTTCAAAGACAGAAAACTTAGCTCCATGGGTCATTGGTAGACCCAATGTGACTTCCCTTACATTTTTTATGCCTAGATTAACAACAGGAATTCTTTCATTCAGGTGATTACAACCTAGAGGAAAGCAAACAGAAACCACTCAAGCTTTGCAGGGCTCCAACTGAGATTTCAGTAATCCTTCTGAAGTACCAAATCAACATTTCTATCCCACTTTTCTGAAGCGAATGCCTCCTGTAGAAAGAACAGATGCTCTGTGGAGGACAAAAAAGGCTAAACCACTTGGTGAGAAGACTTCTGTCTTCCATTTAGGTACTTCATTTTCAAGTAAGCAGTAGAGGACATCCTGAGAGCGGTTCCTACATCCAGTACACTCAGGAATAAGAAGGTTCAGAGAAAACAGTGACTATAATAAAAGCATATTCTATGATCTTAGGACAAAGCAAGTCACAGGGAAGTTGGGGGGGGAGAGGAAGGAGAGGGTCTTAGAAGCTCTCCATAGAATCTAGCATAGTCCTTATATATTTGAAGGGTTGAGTTTCAGGGCAATCTATCTGAGGTCAAAATGAATTCAAATTGCCCAGTTTGTACCACAGCATCAAAAGAACCCTGATCGATGGTGTTCTGTGGGGCTTAACTCATGCAGTTCCAAGGCTTCTAAAGTCCTGGCCTATATGAATGGGGTAGATAACATTCATAGATGGAATTTACATAAGCTTTTAAGTTTGCAAATTGCTTTACCTACATTATTTCACTTTTGCCTCACAACAACCCTAAAAGGCAAATATAACAGATATTAACCCCATTTATGAATGAGGCTAAAAGAGGCTAAATAATCTTGCCTGATGAGGTCTAGAGGTTTAGGGGTGCTGGAACCCAAAATCATGGCCCTAAAGCATTTGACTCAAGCCTTCTTTCTTTATTAAAGATTTGCCATATTGGCTAGACTTGTAAGGAATCTAAGCACCTGTGAGCTATTGGCTAGACTGTAAAAATCTGAGCAGTGGCTAGATTATAAGAATCTGAGCACATTAATGGAGACAAGATTGACCTTATATACAGAAAGACTGTGGGAGAAATCTAGAAGTGGCCAAGTTGAGGGGGGAGGGTGGCGACTGTGAGGTAATAGAATGCTAGGTCCCTGGAGAATGGAGCCTAGCCAGGATTAAGGGTGGGAAGTGGTCAGGGGCCATAGAGAGATAACACAATGGAGGGCAAAGCTAAATTAAAGATGATAGAGATTGGGCATAGCCACAATGAAAGGCCAGTTGATGGGATTGTAGCCTCAGGCTAACACCAGAGATCTGGCCATCTGGGAAAGTCCAAGGTTTTTCCTTTTTGGGGTCTAGATCCCATCCTCATCATTCCCAATAGTCACATAGCAGCAAGTGGGGGGCAGGATAGAGGGGAGGGGGAATTGAACCCAGATTTTTTCTGAATCCAAATCCACTGTTCAATACAATGCTCCAAACTGACTACAAAGCTTAGGCAAAAAGTCATCCCTGGAGTGTTCTACATTTGGGCAGAGATTTTTTTTTAAATTTTCATTACAATATATTTCCATTTATCTCATCATTTCAAGAAAGATTAAATATCTCTTTTAAGGGAAAGAACTTACTTTTTTCTGATTTAGAATGTTCTTAATTTTTTCAAGTTTCTAAGAGTCAGAGAATCTCATTACAATTAGAGGATGGTGTCTTCATGTACTCAGGGGTCCTGATAGTATCATTTGATCATGCTATTCTCTGCCTTTTGAGTTTGCATGTTATGGTTGGTATAACAATCTGCTTCTTTGACAAAGTTTGTTTTTTGTTTTGGGGGGGTGTTTTTGGGGGTGGGGGGAGGCTGGGGGGAGTCCATATCTTCTGTCCTATGCCTCTATAGTCCTATTTGAGACAGCTACAGTAGAATATTTGTTGTTGTCCAGTCATTTCAGTTGTGTCTGACTCTTTATGACCCCATTTGGGTTTTCTTGGCAAAGATACTGGAGTGGTTTGACACTTCCCTCTCTAGTTCATTTTACAGATGAGAAAACTGAGGCAGACAAGGATAAGTGACTTGCCCAGGATAATACAGCTAGCAAGTGTCTAAGGCCACACTTGAACTCAGGAAGAGGAGTCTTCCTGACTCCAGGCCCAGCAGTCTATCCACCATGCCACCTAGTTGCCCTCATATAAAATATCATTCCTATTGTCCAATCTAGTACTGGAATCATACCCACAATGCTTGCAATGAACCTACTGAGAATGAGCTTACAACCTAAGACATATTCAACTATAAAAGCAGTTATTTCATTCAGTTATACAATAACTTCTAGAAAAATTAACTATAAAAGGATGAAACAGGAGAGTGACTTGTAATAAAAAGAACATAGTAGAAAGAGCAATGGATTTGAAGTCAGAGTTCTTAGGTTCAAAGCCTATCTCTGTTACTGATTTCCTCTCTGAGTCTCAGTTTCCTCATTTGTACTGGTGACCTCCAAAGGAAGGCCCTTTCAGATGTAAATTCCACGACTCTATGAATGATCTCTGTAGCCCAACGTTGATGTGAGATATGTTCTAGATAGTCAATCCAGTGTGTTACAATGAAGAAAAAAGTCATGTGGGTTTTGAGGTAGGTCTGTAAAAGGGTACTAACCGGCAAAGAATGATAGAACCCAACTAAAAGGTAACCCTACAAGAATGCTGTCATGTTATTCATGTTTTGGGGGAGGAGGGTAGTCTAGGATCTTGCACTAATCATTAGGAAGACAATGTATATTACTTATAGCCAAATGATCTTTTTTTTCCTAAAGACTGCCTACTTTGGGGATATGCTTTTTCAACTAGCAGAGAAGCAAAGTTCTCCTTTCAATAACTAGACAGCCATCGATTCCATCCAGATTCTGAACCTCCCGGTTTTGGACTTTCCTTTGGTTGCAATAAGTGGGAGGTGGGGGGCTGAGGGGGAGAGAGAATGCTTTTATCTGGAGTAGCAGACCCCTTTAAAAGAAAATGAATTAAATAAGCATGGAGAGATGGGGAAAATTGGAAAATTCTGCAAAGCCATATAATTTGCCATGCCTCGTCTTGTAAATGAACATCAAAAAAAGTCACCTCTTTCAACATTGCCTACAGAATATAAATGACAGCAAAATGAACAACAAGTAGCACATTTTCTTAAATAAGAAACTACTTTTCTAGCTGCCCTTCTGGTACGGCACAACCATTCTTGTACTACACAGAAAGCAAGATGGGGGTTGGGGGAGATATACAGCATGGAGAGAATCAAAGGAGAATGGGAATACAAATATAAAATGGGCCATATATGTGGGAAACAGGTGCTGAAAACCATTGGCATGGGGGAAGGGGGAAGGGAGCTGCTTTATTTACTCCTTTTGTTGAAGCAGCATATGTTTTCTTAATCTTGGTATTAATTGTCCTTGTTATTCTGTTCGGATCTCTTTAATGTATTTTTATTGAAAGATAAGCAATCACCACTTCTACATAATGTATGCCAAATAAGTCTCCATTCTTTTTTAATAATTTAGTTTATTGCTTTAATAAAAAATAGCTTTTCATAATTCATTTGAAAGCAGCTTATTTGGTTCACTGAACACTTGTATGTTTGGTTATACAACAAACAGATAAATACTGGACATGTGCTCTTTTACATCTTGGCTTTCCAGATAGAATGCTTTTTTTAATCACTTAAAAAATTCATGTGCATATTATCTTGGATTTTTTTTTCTCTCTGCTATGTTTCGAATGATATTTGTCTGTTAGCCCCTTTAGAGTAAAATCTCTTTGGGGGAATTTTTTTTATATCTCTAGAGCTTAGCACAGTGCCTGGCACATGGTAGAGATTTATTAACTGCTTGTTGATTTGACTTGGCTTGACAACTTTATGTGGCATTGCTGTGCTTGTATCAAGTCCTGGAACATTTTAGAGCCTCTTAAATGAGGTCCATAATAATGTAAAAAAGTTCAATTTAAATATCCATATAGGAAAAACCAAGTGGATGGGGAATGTCTATGGCTAATATTATGATATGCATGGATAAGCAGCCATCTGGTGGTTCATCATTACATATACTTGGGCAGATATTGTAGGTGGAAGATGGACCAGCTAGGCCAAAAATTGAATAGAAGGATGACAAGAGTAGGCTAAATTGCACTTGGGAAATGTGTACACTGATTTTATAACCTAGTGGTTCCCCCTGAAATGAAGGTTCATCTTTTTAAGATCAATATTGGAAGATGTGGAACAGACAAGAATTGGCAACTAATCAGATAATAGGAGCTGAGTAATAAGGATGCGTCAAGGAGGACTCTTGTACTGACTAGAAGTATAGTTATGGCCTTATCTGATGAAGTTAGGAAAAGGGGGAGGTTTAGGGGAACAGATGATGAATTCTGTTTTGTAGGTGCTGAGTTTCAGAGGCTAATGGGATATATCAGTAGAAATAGATATCTAATAGGCATATGCAGATATGGAGATACAGAACTTAAGCTCAAGAGAGAGATGAGGGCTGGGTATATATACATATGGTAATTATCTGCTTAAAGATGATAACTGAATATATTGGAACTTATGAGATCACCAAGAAAGAGAAGAAACAGAAATGAGGAAAGAGCCCAGGACGGAATCCTGAGATATACCCACCCATATGGAGTGGAACATGGATAATGATCTCAGTGCTTATCATAGTGCCTGGCACAAAGTATATGCTTAATAGATGCTTATTTATTAATTGATTATTGATCCAGCAAAGAAGACTGAGAGGGATGGGTAGGACAGGTAGGAAGATAACCAGGACAGAACCATGCTATGAAATCCCAAGAAGGAAAGAGAAAATATCTAGAAGTAAGGGGTGATCAATGATGTTAAGGCACTTCATAGAGGTCAAAAAGGTTGAGAATTGAGAAGAGGCTATTGAATTTAGCAATAATGAGATCATTGGTGACCTTGGAAAGGGCAATTTCAGTTGAATGAGGCCTTTCTCATTTCAAGTTAGAATGTAAAAGATTGAGAAGTAAATGGAAAGTGGGAAAATGAAGGCAATTAGCATAAAGGGCTTTTTCTAGGAGTTTGGCTCTGGAAGGGAGGAGAGATGTAGGATAAAGCATAAAAGCATGGTGGGATCAAGTGAAGGTTTTGTAAGGATGGGGGAGACGTGGGTATATTTGAGACTAATAGGGAAGGATTCAATACTTTAAAGATTGAAAATTAGGGAGAGAGAATTTTTGGAGAGGCATACAAGTCCTCTTTAAGACTCAGTTTCCTCATATGTAAGGGTTGGACTGGATAATCTCTAAGATCCTTTGCATCAAACGGTTATCCTATATGGACTGCCCAGTTTGGCAAACGTGCCTATAGCCCTCTCATTCTAAGTCCAAGAACTCCTAGCTCCATCAGCCCCACCCCTCTCTAATGTATAGAGGGCTATAATAATGACTTCAAAGCCCCAAGGAAACATTTCTGCCTGTGGGAGCTCAGGAACATTCAAATGGTTGATGGCGTTGCAGCATTAAATTACCTCAAGGTCCCCTAGGAGTGTGGAACAAAGCCCTTTCTGCTCCGCTGGCTGGGAGCTGGAGGTGGGAGTGTGTGCATGGAATGGCTGGCAGAGGCAGGCAATTATTTCCAGCAGCCAGTTCTGCTCTCTTCTCTCTATCACCTGCCTTGACAGACCTGCTGAAAGAGACACTGCAAATCCTTGTGTCTTTTTAAATCAGCCACATCACCATTTCTTAGCCCCTAAATGGGAGGCTAAGTTGGGAATTGGAGTGAGATCAAAAGAGTTCTCATCTGAGAAGCAAAAAATATAGCTTCCTAAGGGGGGAAAAGGGAATAATTATACAGTGCCTACTATGTGCCAGGCATTGTTTTAAGTACTTTTTTTTTTAACAAATTGTCTCGTTTGATCTCACAGCAACCCTGAGAGAGCTGTCCCCTTTTTACAGTTGAAGAAGCTGAGTCAGACAGGGTAAGCAATTTGCCTATGGTCATACAGCTATTAAGTATCTGAGGCTGAATTTGAACTCAGGTCTGCCCAACCCCAGGTCTAGCACTCTATCTACTATACTACCAGCTGCCTCTGTGAGAAGAACTATATGAATTTTGTCTCCTTTTCCTTAGGATGACTTTAGCAGTCTCCAAAATGGAAGACCCTCTGTATTTAGTCATTGCCTCTGGGTCTTGACTTCCAATGTATTAATCTGAATAGCATGCTTATTTATTTAGCATATTCCAGTTTATAAGGAACTGTCCACTCTCAGCCCCTTGTTGTAGGGAGTAGGCAATTTATTGTCATTTTACAGGAGGGGAAACTGAGGTTCAGAGAGTTGAGTTAACTTATCTATAGTCACACAGCCATTAAGTGCTGGAGCAAAGATGAAAACGCAGGTCTTTTAACTCCATTTCCAAAGCTTTTTTATGTTCATTCAAGTTTCTTGGGTTGTGGAATAGCCTTGCAAGAAAGCCTCTCCCAAAACCCCAATAAGGCTATCATCTAGTACAGGAGTGTCAAACACATGTCCCCCCCCCCCAAATACAGCCCACAACACTCCCAAGTGCATTAAGATGTCATTGGGAAACATTTAACAAAATAAATAAAAATACAATAGAACATAGATAATGGCATTGCTGTTCAGTCACTTCAGTCACATCTGACTCTTTGTGACCCCATTTGGAGTTTTCCTGGCAAAAATACTGAAATATTTTGCCATTTCCTTCTCAAGCTCATTTTAAACTTATGAGGAAATTGAGGCAAACAGAGTTAAATGAATTGCCCAAGATCATACAGCTAAGTAAGCGTCTGAGATCAGATTTGAACTCAGGAAGATGAGTCTTCGTGATTCCAGGCTCTGGTGCTCTATGCCCTATGGCACCACCCAGCTGCCCCTGAATAATGTTAATATGTGGTTTTCCAAGTTAATATATGAGGATCCCTATGCATGCTGTAGCATCTTTCTCTATTTGAGTTTGATACCACACAACTCAAACTTGGCAGAATGAGACCTTGAAGTCAGGTCTTTTGATTTCAAGCCCAACATTCTTTCTCTCAACCTCTCTACAATGTATTCTCTTGTTATTTTTTGCTGCATATGTTCAATAGCTTCCTGGCCAGGAGAGATTAGAATTGTTAGTACTAGCCACCGATATTTGAATTGTTTAAATGAGGTGACAGATGGTGAAACATCAATACATTTCCAGACCCAGGGAAGGGCTTTGCTTTCATTAATACAGGATAGTGGCAATGGAGAGAGTGTTGGACTTATAATTAGAGTGCCTGGGTTCAAATCCCAACTCAAACACTTACTAACTTTTACATATTTGGACAAATCACCTTTCCTCCCTAGTCCTCAGTTTCCTTGTCTGTGAAAGGAAGGGTTGGTTAGCCTGAAAAGAGAAGTAGTAAGATACCCTCTATGGACCAAGCCTGCCAATGCCAGGGGGAATTGGGAAAAAAGAGACCAGCGTGTGCTCTGTGTGTGTGTGTGTGTGTGTGTGTGTGTGTATGCTAATTCTGCAATAAACATATCTAGCAAATAGCAAACAAGCCCATTTCTCTAAGCCAATAGCAAACAGAAATCAGAGAAGGTACACAGATTTGAAAATACTAGACAATATAGAAAATGAATGAGCTGTCCCACTGGGAGCAAAAAAACTTAGCTTAATCAAGAGAGCTCCAAATCTTGCTCAAAGGGGAAATTCCCTGAAGTATCTGGTGGAGTAATCAAGGGATAGAAACAAGATGGAGGCACTGGCTCCCCTACATGTAAAGTTTTTCCTAGATTCTTTCTCTCTCTTCAAGAGCTTAAAGAGGCTCTAGAACCATGTCTTCTCACTCAGAACTAGAAGCCAGAAGACTAGAATCTCTCTTCTCCCAAGCTCCTGTCAGTTCTACCCCTGATACAGGCATGGAACATTGAGTAATTAATCTCCACCAATGACGAGACATGTAAATGAGCTTTGAGGTATAAGTACACACACACACACACACACACACACACACACACTTTTGCTTACTTACTATGTTCCCAAATTTTTCATAAGTTGGTCTAAATCCCTTTTCTCTCCCTCAACCAATATCAATATCCAAGACCTAGAAACTATAGCTCTTAAAGCAAAAGTAGGAGGTTACCCTAGAAATGAGCCTTCTTAAATATAATAGCTAACTTGGCCCCTAAACTGCTCTTCCCAAAGATATTTTGTGTTTTGTGTCAGTGTGAGGCTATACAAGCTTGGGAGATGTGCCTCTTGGGGAATTTGAATCAGTATAAACAAAAGGCCATAGGTACCCATACTCAATGGTTGTGAATACTTTGGAGTATTGCTGAATAAAAAAGAAAACAAAAACAACCCAACAAAGGGTTAAATTACGTGACCTTTCCTTCAACAGGTCTGTGTTTATTGGTCTCCTGTCTATAAGGAATTGCACATGAGGAGACCCAAATTATATCACTAGGGAGCTATTTGACCCAAAAGCGAGATGAGCCTGTCTTGTAAGGAGAAGAAGATAGGCTCAGATACTCCACTGGCTTTTCATGAAATGTCAAGAGGTCTAGAGGAAGAAGCCCAGCAACCTTCATGTACTCCTTGTAGAAGTTTTAGAGAAGGACATTGATGAAAGTTGCACATATATAAGAAGATATAAATCTGTTGTAGTTTGCACTAGAGAAGTTGGGTTCAAATCCTACCTTTGATGTTTACTACATGAGCAATCCTGGGCAAGTCACTAGACCCCAGTTTCCTCAACTATAAAATAAGGAGGTTGAAGTAGCTGCCCTCTGAGATTCCTTCCAACTCAAAATCTATGATCTTATGAGCCTGTAATTCAATAGGCATTTATCGAGTACCTACTATGTGCAAGACATAGAAGGCAGCTAGGTGGCACAATGGATAGAGGGCTGGGCTTGGAGTCAGGAAGACTTGAGTTCAAATCAAGCCTCAGACACTTACTAGCTGTGTGACCCCGAGCAAGCCACTTAACCTCTATTTAATCCACTGGAGAAAGAAATGGCAAATCATTCTAATGGGGCTATGGGATCTGGACCCTGAAACTCTCCCATACAACCTAGCCCCTGAACCCAGTCCCTGGCATAGCCTGAGGCATCTGGCCAATCCCAGTATAATCCTTTTAACTGTCCTTTCATTGTGGCCCTACCACTTAACTCCTTCCATTGTCTGTACCTGCGTCCACCCCAGGCTACAAGCCACTCCTTGGTGCTATCCAGATCTAGTA
This sequence comes from Phascolarctos cinereus, assembly GCF_003287225.1. Lineage (NCBI taxonomy): Eukaryota > Metazoa > Chordata > Mammalia > Diprotodontia > Phascolarctidae > Phascolarctos > Phascolarctos cinereus. Next base: position 107,241,139 of record NW_027556402.1, on the reverse strand, counting down.
TCTATCTCACCCTCATTAAATTGCACAGACTCACTAGGAATCTTGCCTGCTTCTACTGGTGACACAATTAAGCCTTGTCTCTTGACTGAAAGAAGGTTGAGTACCTGAATTCTTTTGAGGCAGACCCCTTGCATTAGGGGGTTCCCAGCACCCAAACCACAATTCCAGTATCTTTGCCAAGTAAACCCCATGCACAGTAAAGTCCATGGGATGATGAAGTCTGATATGACTGAATGATTAAATAACAAATGTGCAAGACACTGACTTGGGAGCTAGAGATACCAAAGACCAAAAAGATAAAAGAAACAGAATAGATGATGAGTAAATAAACATTTAGCCAACGATACCCAAGCCCCAAGTAAACTGCCTATAACAACGTTCACCCTTTTCTCAGCCTTCCCTCACAGTATACTCCTATAGGAGTCTATAACAACAGAATGAACATTCCCATCAAGTGATTCCCCTCAGTTCATATGGCAAACTAGATCTCTCCAGGGAAATCATGGTTAGACAATCATTATCTAATCCTATTAAAGTTTAAAGGATATAAACTTTAAATTTAAAAAAAAAAATTTTAAACTTCTTACAGTTAGGTCACAGCAAACCCATCTAGGAAGAGAGCAAAGAATGTCAATTAAATATCAACACTCCAGATCAACTCCTTGATTCTTTGCTCGCTGTGTTCACACACCCCTGCAGTGCTTCCTATATACTTGTCATCTGCTTATCTGTGCTTCTCCAAGGCAAGAACACTGCATTTCCAAAACAATCCATTGGAAAATGAATAATTCAATTTGCATGTGAAAGAGCCACTTAAAAAAAATAGTGACATTGCCCAAGTACAAGCCCTAAGATGTTTCCTCAGATGTGGAAATTCTGAGATCCCTGTTTTTAAAATGTTAATTTAGTAACTTAAAAGGCAAATCTTTTAACTGCATACAATGCACATCAATTTACACACATTACAGCCTTTGAGTGAGTGGCGTATTTACAAAGAAGCCTTGTTCATGACTTGGAGTACAAAATGAGAGCTTACAAGGACACACTATATTACTCTGATGAGATTAGAAACACAATATCAGAGGGAAATCCATAAAAATCTAATCCTATGCCACAATGAAAGAGTGAAATGAAATGTGAACTAATGCATTTGAAAGATTTTAAAATTCTAATTAATTTAAAACTTTTACACTTGGAGTCAACCTAATTCCTTGAGGAATTTAATTTTCAAACATTCCTACTTTAGCGCTCATGCTACATAGCAAGGCAAGGCCAAGAAACTCATAGCTCTGCCTTGAATCCAATACAGATGTCTAGTAGCAAGTCTCATTCAAGTTTGAAAAAAAAGAATAGAAAGAAGGGGGGGGAACCAAATGATTAAGAGGCTTATTTACAGGAAGCTGCCAATAACAAATTACTCTCTGGGGCTTAGTCCTCAAAAAGCCTTAGTGCAAAAAATTTTTGAAAATTGGAGCACAACACATAGTTCCCAATGAGAATTGTGTCATTTATGGCTTATATTAAAAAAGAAAAAAGAAAAGAAAAGAAATGGGATGGATTTGTCACTCATGCAGAAAAAGCCTTCCTACACAATACCACACTGGGATTACCATGATCACCATCTACTACCCAACACCCCATGTGCATTACAGAGAGAGAAGGAAAGGTTTTCTGAAAAGCAGATGTGAATAGGAACACATTTACTGAGTTGAATAGCCAGTACCTTCCATGTGTAGAAGACTGATTTATTCCTTGGAGAATAAAAAACTTCCACACACATACCCCAAAAAAAAGCTAATTTAGGTTCTATTAGGCTCTTTAATATCACTCAATTAGCAAGCATTTATTAAGCACTTATTAAGTATTTATTACACAAAAATTTTTTTAAAGTCCTTAAAACTCAAGGAGTTTACATTTTATCAGGGGAAAGCATCAGATACTATATGCAAATGAATAAATATAGCTTGCATACGTGGTAATTTAAAGGTGAAGTAGGCACTATCAAGCATTAGGAAAGCCCTCACCAAACCGAGGTTTAAAGGAAGTGTGTTTAAAGGGCAATAGGGCTTCTAAAAGAATAAAAGGATGCCTCCGAACAGTACCTAACAGACCAAAGGTTACATTTTCAAAATTTAGTCAATGCTTCTACATTACTTTTTCATCTGTGTGGATACCTTAGGGTCCAGGAAGCTTCTAAAATGGGGAACAGATAGAACAGAATTGTTGAGACACACCACCAGAAGAGAGACTGTCCAAATTGTGAAGCTCTCCTGCTCAGACTACCCTGAGTCAGAAAGCAGTGGGATAGAAGAAAGTGTAAGCTTTCACTATAAGTAATAGAGATCCATTTGGGGCGGGTGAAGGAAGAAAAGTATAGAATGCAACATGGTACATTAACATTTATTGAGCAGCAATATATAAGGATTGATTGGAGAGGGGGAAGGAACATACTGGAGATAGATTTTTATAACAGTACAGATCAGTAGTTCTTAAGGTCATCAAGATTTTTTCAGGGGGTCCCTAGGTTCAAAACTATTTTCACAATAATACTAAGACATTTTAATTTCTAACACAGTAAATATCAATAGATAAAATCCACATAGACAAAAGCTATTTGGGGTCATATCCTAAATAATTTGTAAAGGGGTTCTGAGACCAAAACATTTGAGAACTGCTTGTCAAAATGATGTGTCTAGATTGGGGTGGTAATAATGGAAGTGGAAAGGAAGAGGTATATTCAAGAGAAATTATGAAGGAAGAATTGATAAGACAAGAAGACTGGTTGGTAGAGAGAAACAAAAAGTAATAGGAGACTTCAGAGCTTCAAGCCTAAGTTACTGAAGTTACTGAAGTAACTGAACTGTTTGGTACAAAGCCGATAAACTGATATTGCTAAAGCAAAGATGTGACTAAGTTTACTGGCTGTCTCCCCAAAACTGAAATACCCTTCCTCTTGACCTTAGGCACTTAGAATTACTGATTTCCATTATACTTAAATGAGTCCTTTTCTGACTCCTAGCTCTTAATGCCACCTACATGAGATTACCTAGTTCTGTGTGTGTGTGCGCGCGTGTGCGTGTGTATGTGTGTGTGCTGGTGTGTGTGTACAATCTTCAACTTTCATAGAGGTAATGGTTCTAGAAAATGGCACAAAAGTAAAAAACACAAATTTTGATACATCAAACCTATGGGAAACAGGGGTTACATTACCACAATCACCCCAAACTGTAATATTTTGCTAGAGATTGCTGGAAATACACTTTTTTAATACAATTCTTTATTAAAGCATTAATTCTGATAATACGCACTTCTCCTAACACAGTAACCATGAAATATTCCATAAAATGCAGTATACAAAATAAAATTGGTAACAGGCAAAACATTTTTCTCCCTAGTAATTTCCTAGAATTTTGTGACCTTCTATGCTAACATCTCAATAAAAAAAAAATATTGATTTCAGACAATATCAATTTTTATAACATGTGAAATTTACATAAATACTATGTATAAACTAAAATATTTTCTAACCTAAATCTTACCTTCCAATATGTCAGATAATGGTGTGAGGGTGTTGTATTGAATACTATACCACTATAACTTCTCTACCTTGGTCACCCTCTGAAAATCAAGGGAGAAGTCGCTGGGACTTCAGTTGATGCTATCAGAAGATACCAAAACTGGTGAGGTCTTGACCTTACCTCTGACTCTGTCCTTCACAGCTGGTGGATGGCTCTGGAGATCATAAAAAATACACTAGCTTGAAATAATCCCTCAGGCAAGACTACTTCATCATTTAACATCACTAAGCCACAACACATGCTTGGGATTAGAGCCCAAAGGACTTGCACTATGCTATGGGGGCATACCTACAAAACTTGAGTTTTAAAGGCAAACAATGAAAATATGCAATGAATCTATGGGGAGCTCTTTACAACAGTAGGGTAAACAAGACCAGCAAAGCACCTAGTAGGACACCTACAGCTCCACAAACTTGCACCCATAATGCTTCTCATTTTTTTCCTCTACTATACATAGCCTCAAATATCTGAGGTTGCCATCTAGAAAGTGAAAATGAGGTTACTAATAAAATCATGTGACTGTTTGAAGTTACAAAAGTTAAACACACAAATACTGAGGATTGAATGTTTATATGTGTATATATTATACATACATATATATTATATTATATTATATCATACCACATCACATCACATCACATCACATCATGTTATATATTATATTATATTTATTATATTATATTATATTATTTTATATCATGTCATGTCATGTCATGTTATGTTATGTTATGTTATATATTTATTATATTATGTTATGTTATGTTATATTACATAAATATGGCTTCCTCCCAATAGAAGGTAAATTACTTGAGGGGGAAAGGACTATTTTGTCTTTGTATATCAGTACACGGTGTCTGGCACATAGCATATATTTAATATTCCTTATTGAATGACTGAATGAATGTTGATATTACTTACAAAAATAAGGAACCTCAGAAATGTACTTGGTTTGGAGAAAAATATCCACTTCCGGCTTCACTTACACTTTTCCCCTTTTGGCTAGTAGCCTGGGGAAGCATCTGTCTGCCCTCTGACCCTCTCTTCTAATTGGTGAATCCCTAGCTCAATGATTTTGTGAGTTTTCTGGGACATGTTCGCTTCACTCTGGGTTCCATTTCTCACTCTCCAGACTTTCCATTTCCTTTCCAGCAACTTTGCCCCTACTCAGGTACCCTTTCCTTCCATCCTTACTTTCCAACTCCTTTTTATATATCTTCCCCCACTCAAATGTAAAACCTTTGAATATTGGAACTGACTTTTTTGCTTTTATGTGCATGCCTGGCATGCATTAGGGTGGTGCAATAAATAGAGTACTGGGTCTAGAGTCAGAGCCTAAGTTCAAATCCAGCCTCAGACACTTACTAGCTGTGTGACCTTGGGCAAATTATTCAACTTTTGCCTGACTGAGTCTTTTCAACTATAAAATGGGGATAATAATAGAACCTACCTCCCAAGGTTGCCGTGAGGATGAAATGAGACAATATTTGATTAGCACTTAGCAAGGTACCTGGAACATAGTAATCACTTTATAAATGTTTTATCTATCTAACTAAATATCTAAGTATATAAGTATATAATGTATATAATGAGTTAGAGTTGGAAGAAATTTTAAAGGTCACTCCTCCAGCTCCCCTCATTTTGCAGATGAGGAAGCCCAGAGAAGTAAGTATTTTATTCAAGGTGTAGGCAATAAGTAGCTGATCCCAAGTCCTCTGATTCCAAATCAAGCTTGATAATACCTTTGATCTTAGACATACTGAACTTGAGGTGACATCTAGTTTGGGATGTTCAGAGAGGATTCAGAGACATAGGACAGATGTACTGCAGTGCGTAGAGCCCTCACCTTGGATTCACAGGACTTGTGTTTGAACCTTAGCTCTTCCACTTAAGTTCTATGTGACAATGACCGCTATTTAAGAAAAACTCAAAGGACCAATCTGTGATACAATGCATATTTTTTTAATCCACAAGAAGAGAAGTAGAGATAGCAGGATGAAAATTTTTATTTTAAAGTAAAAATATAATATTTTTACATCAATTGATGTGATTGGTCCTTTAGTATTAATCACTGTAGGACTTAATTTTCTCATCTATAAAATAAGGGAGTTGGACTAGATGACCTTTAAAATCCCTCTCAGCTCTAAATCCATGAACCAATGATCATGCTAAGTTCACATGAGAGGCATGGGTGGGAAGTGTATATATGAGAGTCATTCAATCAGGTTTAAACCATGAAAGTAAATGAGAACTTCTAGGGAGAGAGTATATAAAAAGGAGGAGGGAGGGGAAGAGAGGCATGAGGACTGAATCTTCAGGCACCACATAAAGGAAGAAGAAAGAAAAATTGAAGGCACTGAAAGAAGTAGAGTATTGGCTGTAAAGGAAAGAGAGGAAACAAGATAGAGGAGTATCCAGGAAGAAAATGGAGGAAGAAAATCAGGAAGCATGAGGCAAAGACAATCCTGTTGAATACTACAGGGAAGTCAAAGAGAAACAGAGCTAAGAAAAGGTTACTAGATTTGGAGACTATTCAATAGACCGATTTCAGTAGAGTGATTGGATTAGAAACCAGATTGCAGAGGGCTAAAGAATGATAAGGAAATAGAGGCAATGAATATAGACCATTCCTTCTAGTAGTCTGAAAGGAAAGAAAGAAGACAGTCACTCAATGAAACAAAAGGGTCTAGAGCCAAGCAAAGATTGATCCTGATTTGTGAGAATAATGAATCTTATGAAGTTGCATGTATTCAATTTGCCCTATTTGAAGTTTCTTGTTGTTCAGTTGTTTAAGTTGTGTCCAACTCTTCATGACTCCATTTGGGGATTTCTTGGCAACGACATTGGAACAGTCTGTCATTTCCTTCTCCAGTTCATTTTACAGATGAGGAAACTGAGGCAAACAGGGTGAAGTGATTTGTCCTGGTTCACATAGCTTGGGAGTGTCTGAGGCTGGACTTGAACTCAAGAAGATGAATCTTCCTGACTTTCAGGCTCAGCACTCTATCTACTTGCACCACCTAACTGACAAATAACAATTTAAAGTTATAGCTGTGTGAAATATGGCAATTGGTTCCTGCCTAATGGAAATATGTAGTGTAAATTTGATAAAGCAACAACTTCACAGGATTCATTATTCTCACTAATTGGGATTTTGCTGTACCTTGCTGTAGGCTGGATAGAAAAGCCTCCCTGCTCCATGGAGCTAAAAAAAAAAACTTGACTTGTATTCATCCAACTAATTTCTGTTAAGCACTAACCACCCATCAGGCATTGAGCTAGGCCCTGGAGAGACAAAGGTCAAAATTAAACAGCCCCTATACTCAAGGAGCTTACAAGCTATTGGGAGAAAACAACATGTCCATGTACAAATAAATGCAAACTATATACAAACTACTATAAAAAACAAGATAATTTGTGAGATGCAGGGAAGTACTACCACCTGGGGGAAACAGAAGAGTCCTCATATAGGAAGTTACACTACAGCCAAGCTATGAAGGGAACTAAGTATTTAAAAGAATTTGAGGAAACTCATGGCCAGTTACTAATAATGTACAAGTGACAGTTTCTAAATGTACCCAGTGCATTGCCATTTTCTTTTCATCTTTGTGGAAACCTTAGGGTCAGGAGCAGAAATTTGTAAGAAGCAAGGAATTCTAAGAGATGGTATTGAGAAGAATGTGCATTCCAGGCATGGGAGATGAAAGCCAGCCAGGCTGTAATGTTGAGGGAATGAAGGGAAATGATCGTGAAAAGGGAGGCTGGATCCATATTGCAGAGGGCTTTAAATGCCAAACAGAGAAGTGTATATTTTGTCTTAAAATCTGCTGTTAAAAATTATGTATCACAGTGGAGGTAGAAACTTCTCTTCCATAGCTAGAGAGAGTACATACATCACCACTGTTAAGTCCCAGACTAGCTAGCTTTGCTGTGTCTTCCACTGACACACAGGAACATGTGAGAAGTGACAGATATGGCAGTGCCATCCATCACCACTCTATTCACCTAACAAAGGCATGGAAACAATCACCATTGGTAATGTCATCTTTCAAGGCAATATTCTCAATTGTACTTTTAACTTAATAGTTTAACTTTGAGAGAAAATGTGATATGCTTAAAGTTATTGTTTGTTTTTAAGAAAAAGATAGACAGAACGTGGGAAGAGTTGAACAGTTATGTACTGATTCCAACATCAAGGCAGACACTTGATCCTTAAGACAGCCAAGTTATGTGTAACAATATCTATAGATGGATGAATTTAGCTTCCCAGAGGCATGCCCCTCCTCAAGCATAGCAGAATTCACAGCCAAATTTCAAATAAGGTAATAATCCCAAGCACATAGGAGTGTACTGATTGGCCCTCAACCATTTCATAAAGAGTGGGGGCTCAAGGCCTGTCCTTCAGTTCATAATAACAGGCTGCCAACAACTTTTAAAGCAAGCAGGAAGGAACGGGGGAGTGAACGCGTGATCAGTGGAGGAGATACTGTATATTTGGAAAATTCCATTTACAGATAAATAACCTCCTTCTCTCCTTGTATTAAATCTCCTTCACAGATTCCTACTCTAGGAGCCTAGAAAGCAGTAATTAGAATGGGTAGGCTGAAGAAGTCAACGAAACTCGGATTGACAGACATGCCTACCTGAGGAGGCATCCCTTGAGCTTCATTACCCCAACAATAATGTCTTTATTTACAAGCATATTGTGCTCAGCAAAGCTTTTCAATGAGGAGAATGGAGCCCACAAAGGCAGGCCCACCAGTGCAGCAAGCTCCTAATTTGCAGATACCAACCCATGCAATTGTGATTTCTATCAAGCCCTCAGAAAACCAACAGAACAGGGCTCAAAAGCAGGCCCCTGGCAAACTTAGCCACGTGTGAGCCCCAGGAGGGTGAGCTGCTGCACTGAAGGAGACCAGGGGATCTCTTCAATAGAATCTCCTGCAGAGTGAGCACAGCCTGACTCCACTTGTCCATCCAACAGATTGGCCTCTGAGCTCAACTTAGAAAGCTCTAAAAGCAATGTATGTATCCTTACAATTTAAAAACAAAAAGGCCTTAGTGTATCTTAGCGTTCTCAGATAGAGGGTCTTAGAAGTCTTCTAGCCTACTGAGGGGACTTTGTGAGGACCAGAGGGTTCTATAATGAAATCTGTGTGACCACTTTGGGGAGAGTCAGTGAGAGAATTGTATAGGTCCTGGCTTGTATGTAAGTCTGTGTGTTTCAGTCATGCAGTCATTTAATAAATATTTATTAAGGTCCTACTTAGCATTGTGCTAAGAATTGGGGATATAAAAAGAGGCAAAAGACAATCCCTGCTCTCAAGGAGCTCGCAAGGAGATGATAAGCAAACTAAAGCTATATACAGGATAAATTGGACATAATTGAGAGAAGGAAAGTACTAGAATTAAAAGAGGTTGGGAAAGGCTTCCTATAGAAGATAGGATTTTAGGTGGGATTTGAAGGAAGCTGGGGAAGGCAGTAGGGGGAGATGAGGAGGGAAAATATTCCAGGCATGAGGAACAGCCAGAGAAAATGCATGGGGACAGCTAGGTGGTGTAGCGGATAGAGTACCAGCCCTGGAGTCAGGAGGACCTGAGTTCAAATCCAGCCTCAGACACATAACACTTACTAGCTGTGTAATCTGGGCAAGTCAATTAACCCCATTGCCTAGTTTAAAAAAAAAAAAGGAAAAAAGAAAAGAAAATTCATGAAGCCAAGAGAAGGAGTCATTTTTGAAGAACAGTAAGAAGACCAGATTCAATCACCAGATTAGTATGTATGGGGGAGTAAGGTATAAGAAGACTGGAAAGATAGGAGAGGGCTAGATAATGAAGGACTTTGAGGATTTGTATTTGATTCACTGGAGTTTACTGAGTAGTAGGGGTGACATGATTAGACCTGCTCTTTAGCTGCTGAATAGAGGACAAAGGGGAGGACTTCAGACAGGCAGACTCATCAACAGCTATTACAATAATCTAGGTATGAGGTGATGAGGGCCTTCACCAGAGTAGTGGCAAAGTCAGAGTAGAGAAAGAGGCATATTCAAGAGATGTTGCAAAGGTGAAATCAATAGACCTTGGTTAAGGGGTGGGGGAGAGGCAAAGATGGTGCGTAGGATGGGAGCCTGAGAGACTTCGAGAATGGTATGGCCCCCTACAGTAATAGGGAAGTTAGGAGGGTGGGAAAGTTTAGGAGAAAAGATAATTCAGTTAGGAACATGTTGAGTTTAAGATGTCTACTGGACATCCCATTCAAGATGTCTAAAAGGCAGTTAAAGATAAGAAATTGTAGGTCTGCAGAGATGTAGATTTGAGAAATGTTAGCATAGAGATGGTAATTAAATCCTTGGGAGCTGATGAGATTACCTAGTGAAGTAATATAGCAAAGGAAGAGAAGAGTGCCCAGGACAGAATCCTATAGGACAACTACAGTTAGAAGGAGTGATCTGGATGAGAATCCAGCAAAGGAGACTGAGTAGGAACAGTCAGATAGGAGGAGAATTAATAAAGAATGGTGTCCCCAAAACCTAGAGATATGTTGAGGTGTGTTTTGAGAGTAGGAAGAAGGAGGGGAAGAAGAGAGGAAGAAAAGCAGAGGAAAGGGAAAAGAGGAAGAGAGAAAGTAAGACAGATACAAAGAGACAGAGATAGATATAAACAAAGAAAGAAATACAGAGACCCAATACAGACAAAGAGACAGAGATGAAGAGGAAGGATGGAGAGACATACAAAAGTAAATAGGATTTTAGAAAAGACAATTCTCTTGCCCCACTCCATACCACTTGAAGGGTCTTTATTGCGCTTGTCAATCTGAGTATCTCCAGAGTGCAACATAGTCCTTTGCACAGAGCAGTAGCATAATAAATGTTTGATTAGCCTTCTGACTAAGTCACTCTTTCCCACTACGTCCTACAAATTTGCTATACTGCTACATGCTTTACATTGATATACTGCTTTATAAATGCATGGCTTGCAAAGCCATTGTGAATTTATGGTAGTTACATGGAGAAGCATCTAAAAGGATAAGCACATATAGCTGAGTTGCTATCTGCATCATAGCGGGGAGTACCCACCTCAGTGAGATATCAGATTTATTTGGAGCGTATTTGCAAATATAAAGCACTTTATCTCATTTGATTTGCACATCAATGCTTCGAGATAGGTAATACAAGTATTATCCCCATTTTACTGCAGAGGGAACTGGGGGTCAGAGAACTGACAAATCCTGACCACAGTCATACAAAAAGTGATAGAATCAATACCCAAAAATGATTCTTCTAATTGGAAGTTCACACTGTCTTAAAATACACATGAAGTTGTTCTATTGTTTCTTACTATAACCAGACTGGGACTCCCTTCGCTAGTCAATCTTGTTCAAAACACTTGATCTCTCAGGCTCCATTTTTTTTTCAGCTAATTCCAGAGTTGGACTAGATAATAACAAAGGTGCCTCCCATTTCTAAAATTCCACAATTCTATGGATATAGGTTGAGCTGGCCTTACTTCAATATAATATATTATAGTCAAAACGAAAAACACTAATAAAAACTTATTTTTCAAGAATTGTGCTGTCAACCTACTATAAAGAATCATAGAACTGGGCATCTGGGAGGAATTTTAAAAAGATGTCTTCATTTTATAGATGAGGAGATACCCCACACATAAAGAGTACTAACTCAGATATCACAATGGACTCAGGAGTTTTCAATCAACACATTTTCATTGTAACCACATCCCCAAAATGAAAGCACAGCTGGTTTCTATTACAGAGGGATAGGTCGAGCCCTATTTTTATACTTTCTCTATATATCTACCACTTATCATGGTTTCTTTTCCATTCTCAAAATTTCTTAGTGAAAGCAAACACCTCCATAGCTATTTTATTATCTGAAGTATCTCCCAATCACACACAAGAGCCCCAGAATAGCCATCCCAGATCCAAAATACTCAATGCATCCACATCCCCTCAAAACAATAGCTCATGAGTCCCCACCAATGTGCTTACTTTTTCTCAAGACATAATTAATTCAAAGAGAAGGCATTTAATAAATAGCATCATAAGAAAATATCTCCCCAGCATAAACCTATGGCACACCCTTCCATAAAAAATATACGTCATTCAGTGAAGTGAACATAGGATAACTCATAAAGAGCCCACATGTATGTAATATGAGTGGAGGGGCAACTTTTACTTCCAACATCGCAAGATCCCTGACGTTTCCTGTTGATGTCATTGAGCTTATCTGGAGTCTCTAAGAGGTGTGTGGTTCCAGTGAGATAAACTGCTCTCTATTGCCCTTCTATATCATAGAGATTCTGCTGTGTAGAAGCTACACTACTATGTACATACTTGTCATCTCTCCATAGTCATAAGCAGTGTCTTGCCTTTCCATCTTTGCTAGACATTGTACTCTACTGGACTTAGCCTTCAGGGTCAGCTCAGCCAACTCAGCTTCACCAGTGTTCTAGAGTATTGTGGCTAGAACCTCTCCCTCCAAAGATTCATCTTTTATGTCCCTAGATTCTCCTTCCTTCCCTTTCCTACTCATAACAGCAGATTGCCAACTTTTTAGTCATAATACTCAGCTATCAAAAGCCTGGCAAGGTAAATGATGAGGTTTAAGGGTTCAAGGGTGCTGGGACCCCAATATCACAACATATGGGTCTTGCCCAAAAGAATTTGACCCAAGCCTGCTTTTAGCCAAAGACAAGGTTTATTAGGACATCCCTCATATTGGGCAGACTCTTAAGGAGTCTGAACATTAGTAAGCTATTGGCTTATTGGCTAGATTATAAGAATCTAAGCAGTGGCTAAATTTTAGGAATCTGAGCTGTGGCTAGATTACAAGAATCCAAGCCTCTTAATGGAAACAAGATGGACCTTATACACAGAAAGCCTGTGGGAGAGATCTAGGAGTGGCCAAGTAGTTTGGGGTGACAGAAGGAGGGGCCTAAGGGGATTTGGATGGGAATGGCTAGTAAACTGGGGTGAACAGAACTCCTGGGACCTGGACAATGGAGCCTAGCTAGGATTAAGTGTGGGAAGTGGCCAGGAGGTAAGACAATGGCGGGGAGATTGGGTGTAGCTACAGTGAAAGGCCAGTTGATGGGATTATAGCCTCAGGCGAACTCCAGAGATATTGTGGGAAAGTCCAGTTTTTCCTTTCTGGGGTCTAGATCCCATCCTCATCATAACCACAGGATAAGATTAGGTCCTTCTTTTGCTACTTCTTTTTCTACTTCATCTGGACAGAGATAATATTTCTCAAATCTACATCTCTGCTGACTCCAATTTCTCATCTTCAGCTGCCTTTTAAACATCTTGAACTGTATGTCCAGTAGACATCTTAAACTCAGCATGTTCCAAACTCAATCTCTATCTATTAGAAATAATTTTATAGCTTAGGGTTAGATAGTCAGATACTCCCAAGATCCACTGCAGCTTTGATGCAAATGAATTTGAGTAAGAAAAGATAAACAAAGGTCAGTATTCTCCACCCACCTCATCTTTATTATGCATATCTGATCAAAGCAAAGCTTAATCCCTTTAGTGCTGTTTTTTGGTCAGCTAAACAAACTTTTCCCCCTGTGTCCTGCTGACTCAACCCACAAAACAGCCATTTCTGATTGGTTCTGGTTGTTTGAGAGGATGCTATGTATATTCAGGTAGGGTTATGGGGCTAGTGAATTTTCTATAAACACAGCCTGCTTTCCTAAAGACAGGGAATCAAATCATCCAGGCATCACCCAGAGATCGAGGTCATTTCAAGAAGAAAGTTTGTATTTCTAGAATCATTTTAGTTGCCCACAGACAAATTCAGCAAGAAATAAACTCACACACCAGTATGGTGTTTATTATATTCCATAAGTACCCAGTCAGTCTATTCTTTCTGTTGCAGTTGGCCTCACTTGCTGAAATAGTAAAATGCTGTCTGGGGAATGTGATCTCAGAGATAACATGAAGGTCTTTCTGAATCATCCACTGTCACCCAGGGAGGGAGGGGAGGAGCAAACTTCTATCTTCTGTGGGGTTTTTTTTTTTGGTTGGTTGGTTTTGTGGGGTGGGGTATGGACCTAGAATTAAATAGCATCAGAATAGGGAACTCTCACTGGGGAAACTCTCAATGTAACTGAGTAATTTTTCTGCAATTTATGTTCTTAGAGAATTTCCTGGGATATGGAGAAAATAAATGATTTTCCTAGGGTCACACAATCAGCATATGTCAGAGATAGGACTTAAACCTAGGCCATTCTGACTCTGAAGTAGGCCTCTACACATAATACTACAAAGCTAGCTTAGGTATGAAAATTCCTTTAATAGAAGACAAAGTCTTCCATTCTACAACTGGAGGTAAAAAAAAAAATGAAATGTAAAAAGACTTGGGAAATGGCACCCACTGGCATAAATTCATGCTAAAGTGGAGGTGGTTGATATAGAATCTTTCTGTTTTGATGGGGCAAATGCTTTGGCATTCATGCAAATGGGGAGAACTATGGAAAATATGACAACAGTGAAAAGGAATGTCATGGAAAGGAGAACATAAAAGTATAAATGTACTTATCAGTTCTACCTAGGAACTGACCCTATCTCCCATGGTTTTAGAAGTCTAGCTTTAAAAAAAAAATCAGAAATAGAAGAATCATTGCTTTCAGAGTTAGAAGAAGAGAATTGGGAGCGCAATGGAGACAGCATTTGCCCCGAAGTCAGGAGGACCTGAGTTCAAATATGGCCTCAGACCAAACACTTGATACTTACTAGCTGTGTGACCCTGGGCAAGTCACTTAACCCCAATTGCCAAAAAAAAGAAAAAGAAAGAAAGAAAAAAAAGAAGAAGACAATTGGGAGAATCATTTCCATACTGTCAGAACTAGATAACTTAAGAAAGAGGTCTGTCCTTGCTCCCAATTCCACATCATCATTCATCATCATTTACCTAATAACTTTGCCTGGTTTCATTTGGTTAAGAGTTCTTTAACATCACTTTCAACATTTGGCATCTTTTTCAGTGGCCAAGAAAAGTTCTAAAAATTATGGATTCAGTAACATGGAACTATTAAACTTCAGTTTAAACATATACAGATAGATATATGTGTGTGTGTGTGTGTGTGGGTGTACATATATATTATATATACACATATGTTATATATATAGACATATACTACATATATGTCTATATATATATATATATATATATATATATTTGAATGCTGTCATGAAATCTAACAACTTTTTTTGGATCCTCTACTACTTTCATAAACCTCCTTAAAAAAAAACACTCATCACAACCATTTAGTAAGAAATATGACGTTAAAAGGAGGTAAATTTCCCCTGGATTACACTGTGATTTAGTTGTGCTCTCCCATTAAGTCTAAATCTGTCTTCCAACTGGTGTGAAGTAGTGATGATTTATTCAAGCCTGATGGTAAAGGTCTATTAAAACAATAACTTGAAAATAGTCTTCATTGCTAACATGTCACTCATCAAAGAGATTAAGGCAGTCAATTACCACAAAAGACTATGGATCTATCTATGAGATATGTGCAGAGTTGCAGCCAAAGAGATTAAAGATGCCTGACTCATTTTGAACACCATGAAACCCTCCATCAGAGAATCCCAAGGAACTGGAAACACACAGTGAGGGGATAGCATAGGCAATGACTAGGAGAGTCATTTATAGGTCATGCAACTTAGAACATAAACATTACATTCAAAGAGAGGAATGTATTTCTCTATTCACTTCTGTGAAGTGGTTCAACTGTTATGGGGCGAAAATAGAATTTCACAAGAAAAGTACTAAAATGTTTAAGCCATAGGATCATAGGTTTAGAAATAGAAGAGACCTTAAGAAGTTATTTCGTCCAATCATTTTATTTTACAGATTTGAAACTGAGATCCAGAATAACTTACCCAAAGTTACACAGGTAATAAACAGCCACACTGGGATTCCAATGTAGCTCCTCTGATTTCCTTTGACTTTAAATTTAGTGCTATGCTTACTATATTATATTGCCTCAGACATAGAGTTACTATTATGGAACGTATTCCCCTAAAGAGATCAAAGATAGAGAGAAAGGTTTGAATATCCACCAAAATATTCATAACAGCACTATTTGTGACAGCAAAAAACTGGAAACAAAGTGGGTGTCCACCAACTGAAGAAAGCCTAAACAAACTATGGTATATAAATTTATTATTATCATGTTGTGACAAATGACAAATATGAAGTACTCAAAGAAATATGGGAAGACATGTAAACAGATGCAGAGTGAAGAAGCATAACCAGGAAAAGTATATACATGATAAATATGTAGCACATACTCTGAGATCTTTCTCCCAATGGCATAGGCACTATATGAGTTGAGAAAGGTAACACAGAGGATGGAGCATCAGACCTAAAGATAGGAAGATCTAAATTCAAATCCAGCCTGAGACACTTATTGGTTGTGTAACTTTGGGTAAGTCACTTAAACTTTCTCTGCCTCAGTTTCCTCATCTGTAAAATAAGACTGATGATTAAATTTATTTCCATCCTCTTGAGAGGTGGAAGATTATGGGTACATAACGCAACAAATAATATGTGATGTGGTTGATGGATTGGCTTGTTTTGCATAACCTCTTCATTATGAGGGGAAGCAGTGTGATGTTTAAAAAATAAAAACTGTAAAGGAAATTAGGATTCAAGAGTACAAAAATGTTGTCAATCATTCAGGACCATGTTCACTCTAAAAAGAATGCTGTACCCCACTATTGTTATTATTTTCTGAGGGAACCCTAGGTAGACTTGACCTAAATGAGTGAAAGCCTTGCTGAGAAAAGTAATGACCTCTCTGATAAAAGTCTGATAGCCAAGATGTATAGGGAATTGTCACAGATAGATAAATAACACCAACAGCCATTTCCTCATAAATGTGGTCAAAGAACAGGAACAAATAGTTTTCAAAAGAATTTTGAACTATAAATTATTATGTGAAAACATGCTTCAAATCACTTACAGCAAGAGAGAAACAAAATGAAGTGACTGAAATTACACTTGTTGAAAATTGGCACAAATTGTAAAAAATAGGAACCATCAATGATGGACAGGCTGTGGGAAAACAAGCACACTCATATGCTCTTGGTAGAGCTGTGAATTGATCCAATCATTTTGGAAAATAATCTGAATTATGCAAGAAAAGTGACTAAGTGCCCACTACTAGTGATCACACTACTATAACTAGGTTTATATGTCAAGAAAGATAGAGACAGAAATAAAGGTCCAAAATACATCAAAATGTTTCTAGTAGCTCTCATTGCAGGAAGCAACAAAGAACTGGAAACAGTGTGGGTTTCTATCAATCAAGGAGTGGCTAAAAATAACTATAGTGTATAAATGTACTAGAATATTACTGTACAATGAAAAACTACAACCATGAGGAATGGAATTCAGAGAAACATAGGAAGATTTGTATAAACTGATACAGTAAAATGAGCAAAATCAAGAGAACAATATATACAATCATTATAACAAATTAAGTGAAAAGATCGTTAAGGGAAAAAAAATACATAACTCTTGAGTATCTGAAGAATCAGTGAAGGTCCATAATGACAAACTAAACCTCTTGAAGATAAATAAAGGATTACAATGACAGAGTGTTGTTTACACTGACCAATACAGTGACTATTGCTGCTTTTTTTTTTTGCTTAAGTTTTACTCTTTGTCACATTGAAAGATTTGCGCTAGAGGGGAGAGATTTTTCAAGGGGCAAAGGGGTTTCAGAAATGACTAATGTAAAGACAAAAGACATCAATAAATATCTTTTTAAAACAAAAAGAAAGGAAAAGCAATGAGTCTATAATCCAAAAAAAATATATCATTTACACCCAGTTTCATTCCTCCCCAGAAGTGGGTTTCAGATTCCTGTCTATTTTTGTGTCTTAAAAAAGCAGTGTGGCAAGAGGCAATGTGAGAATACTGATCATGTAACCAGGAAAACCTTTCGGTTTTGTGACCCTGGGCAAGTTATTTAACTTCCCTGAAAGTCAGCTTCCTTAGTTATAAAATCAAGATGCTAAGAGCACCTTATATCTATACATGGTTGTTGTGAAGATCAAACATAATCATGTATGTGAAGTACCTTGCAAACCTTATGCTATATGAAATCACCTATAATTATTATCATTATTATCCTTATTTGAGCTAGATAATTCCTGGTTCCTTTCTAGCTCCAGGAATTTACACTCTAGGTTCAGTTAATGCTGTAAAGATACTTTCACTTCCCCATCACCTCCATCAGTTCTGTTCTCAAAAGGGTCAGCAAATCAAACTTTCTGGAAGCAGATGATAATAACAGTAGAAGTAATTCTGTGCCATAAGCAATTAATTAAACGGATGGCATTCAGAATATTAAATGTTACAGACAGGATTGTTCTGGTTTCTGTAATTCTGCCAAAGCCTCCAAGATTAGTGCTTTTTAATAGGGAGATTTGACTCCAAGGATGAATGACTGAATCAATGAATCAAATATTTACTAAGCATCCATTGTGTGCAGAACACTCTGATAAGTGCTCACCTTCATGAGGGCTTATCATCTAGTAAGAAGATTTTAAAAAAAAAAGTAATAGCTAGTATTTATCAAGCCTTCAAGATTTGCAAAGCATAGTACATATGCTACCTTATTTGTTCCTTACGACTACCCTGGGAAGTAGGTACTATTATTATTCCCATTTTATAGATGAGGAAACTGAAGCTAAAAGAGGTTAAATGATTATTTGCCCAGTGTCACAAAGCATTAACTGTCTGAAGCAAAATTTGAACTCAGGTCTTTCTGACTCTAGGACCAGCACTCTTTACCCACTTTCCCCCATAGCTGACACAAACATAGATAAATGCACTAGAGAATTGGGAAAAAACAAAAACAAAAAGCATTGTGCGATGACTGACTTTGGTAGAGTTAGCTCTTCTTAGCAATACAAGGATCTAATACATCTCAAAAGTCTCATGATGGAAAATGCTATCCACATCAACAGAGACAAGATACCAGCATTAAGGCAAGACTTCCTACAGATGGTGGGATTTTAGCTGGGACTTGAAAGAAGCTAGAGAATCCAAGAGGTGGAAATAGGAAGAGGAAAATTCTAGGCATGAAGAGAAGCCAGCGAAAATGCCTACAGTGTCTTGTGCAAGGAACAGTATGGAGACCTGTGTCACTAGACTATAGAATACAAGGGTGGGGGTAAGAGATAAGAAGTCTGAAAGAGTAGAAGAGGGCAAGATTGTGAAAGGCTTTGAACACCAGACAAATATCTGGTCCTGAAGGTGATAGGGAACCACTAGAATTTGTTGAATGGGAAGTGACATGGTCAGACCTGAGCTTTAGGAAGTTGAGAGAGGGTAGGAACTTGAGACAGAGAGGCAAATCAGAAAGCTGTAGCAATAGTCCAAGCATGATGATGAAAGCCTGCACCATGGTGGTAGCAGTGTCGTAGAAGGCAAGGGGTCATATACAGGAGCAGTGAGGAAGGTAAAATTGACAACCCTCAGTAATATGCTGGATGTGGAGAATAAGAGAGTGTGAGGACTCATGGATAATGCCTAGATTGTGAGCCTGGGTGATTGGGAGGATGGTGTTACCCTTGACAGTAATAGAAAAAGAAGGGAGGGCTTTAGGGAAAAAATAATGAGTTAAGTGTTAGACATCTTGAGTTTAAGGGACATCCAGTTTGAGATGTTGAATAGGCAACTGGATACATAAAAGTGGAAATCAGAAAAGTGTGGATCTGGGAATCATCAGCATGTAGATGATAATTGAATCCATGGAAGCTGATGAGCTTCACCAAGTGAAATCGTATAGCAGAAAGGAGGGCTCAGGAAAGAGCCTGTGAAATACACATAGTTAAAGGGCATGGATGCAGATCCCTCAAAGGAAATTAAGAAGTAGCAGACAGGTAGGAGAACCATGAATGTGTAGTCACGAAAACCTAGAGAAAGCAGTATCAAAGAGAAGAGGGTGCTTGACATTGTAAAAGGCTGCAGAGAAGTCAATAAGGATGAGTATTGAGAAAAGGCCATTTGGTCTGGCAATTAAAAGATCATTGACAAGCTTGGAGAAAGTAGTTTCTGTTGATGGATGAAGCCAGAAGCCAGACTGCAAACAGTCAAGAAGAGAATGAGAGAAGAGAAAGTGGAGGTATTGATTACAGACAGCCTTCTCAAGATGTTTAGCCACAAAAGAGAGGAAATGTATAACACAATAGTTAGTGGGGATGGACAGATCAAGCAGGGATTTTTGAGATTGGACGAGGTGTGAATATTTTTGTAGGTATTAAGGAAGCAACTAGTATACAAGGAGAGATTGAAGATTAGTGAGAGCAGAGAGAGGGCAAATGTGTTGGATAAGAAAGCGTGAGATAGGATCACTTGTGCATGTAAAGGGATTAGCAGGTAAAGAAGTTCAAGCTTTGATCAGTGGTAGGTAACAGGAAAGCCACTGAAGACTTTTGAGCAAAGGTGCAGATGATGTCTTTCTCCAGGAAAAGCTATTAATCAGTAAACAAAAATCAACAGATGCCAAGAGGTTCTCCTCTTACTCTAATCAGGATTGTGACTGGGTTAGACCGGGAGCCTGCATATCTCCCTCTTCCAGCTAGGGGGCTCCCAATCCCAAGACTGGGGAGCAGAAATCCTCAGATGGATTCTTGACTGATTTAACTGATTGAACCTCTTATCCCTAGACATAGTGTGCACTGAAGGGGATATACAAGTGCAGAAAGCTAAACTCGCTCAGTATTGCGTCTCTGCACCTTTGGAAGGCGGACCACCTGAATTCATCCGTTCATCAACAAGCGTGCATTAAGCACCCGCTCTGCAAAGCACTTTGCTAGCAACCCATCAAGACAATACACACGTAATTGTTTCAAGCCAGAAACTTCTTTTTTTCCTTCTCCTATTACACATCAAGTGCATTTGCAGCAACCTAGCAAAGAATTTACCTCGTATTCACAAGGGCCACGTAATTTCTGGCTCTGCTTGGTAGAAATGCCCATAAGTGCAATGTATTCCTTACTACCATCTGCATTTGCATTCATGTAGAATGTGATGTCCTTATTTCCCCACAGAATGTTAACATTTTATATTTTATCATATCATATGTGAATCATCTTTACCAAACATACATCATGCTTCCTCACCGCCCACTATTCAATTTAACACTCATATAACACCTAAAAAGCACTGTATCCTATATGATAGGAAAATAAAGACAAACTCCTTCAATGAGCTTACAATATAATAAAGGCAATGGCCTACTGAAAAATACCCACAATATGATGGGGACCCATAGTCCATTACTGGAGCTCTGGGTTCACATAGACCAGATTCAATATAGACTTCTCTATAATAAGTATGCTTTGTGCCCCAGTCTAGGGAACATAAGAATTTGACTTCTTGCAAAACTTTGACAGGCAGATGAAAAGAAGGGTTTCAGGAACTCATAAAGTGATTGAATTTTATAAACTAAAAGGCAGCCTATTAACCATCTAGTAAAACTGTCTTCATTTCACAGGTAAGAATACTAAGACTCAGAAAAAAACTACTTTCCCAGATTTGCAGATAATTAACAGTAGGTAGAACAGCCTAAGTCATCTGATTTGCAGTCTGAGGCTCTTTTCACTTTAGAATTAATAGGAAAATAGACCTGACAACTATAGGTGAAAGCACCTCATGGGCTTACTTGACAGTCACTCTGTCCCCATTTCCCCTTCCCCATCAAACACAAAAGGACCTAAGTAAAATAGTGATCTACAGTCCCTGCTCTGTGCCCACAAACCACCCTTCCAGGGAATTCATCTTGCTCCCTAGTTCCTCTCCAGAGTACCCTCCTAGAACGGGCACTCTCTCATGCTCCTCAATGTTCCTTCTTCCCTTCCTTCCCCCACTCTGAAATTAAAAGTTCCCTGGCCTTAATTCTGCTCCCTAAACACCCTAATCTCTGCTACGGTTTTGACAAATTACTTTGAGCCAAGACTCAAATTAGCTGATAATGACTTGATGCTACCCTTTCTCAGATAACATTTACATGTTAATAGTTCCATGTAGTTATCCAAAGGATACACTAATGTGGTTGTATATCTGGCCCCTTGGAAGGGTCAGTGGAAGAGAGACTGGCGAGCAAGGTTCTTTTCCCAGCACTCCTCAAATCAAATCAATGGGCAACTGCCTGTTCTACCAACGCTGTCCTCTTTTTTTCTGTCTATACTTTCTCAGTGATCTCATCAACTCTAAATATTTAAATTTTTTATCATCTCTACACAGGTGAGTCCCAAATTTACATATCTAGTCTTTATTTTCTCCTAAATTCTAATCCATCAATGCCAACTGCCTGCTGGACAATTTCTACTTTGATGTCCTGTAAGCATCTTAAACTCAACATGTCCAAACCAGAAATGCCTCAGAATGCTAATCTGCATTGAGCAGGTTTGTCTTTAGAGAACATGGATTTAAATCCTTCCTCTGTCACTTACAACTTCTGTAACCTTGGACAAGTCTCTTAACCCCTTTAGGCCACAGTTTTCTCATCTGTAATGAAGAGGTTGGACTAGATGACCTCTCAGGTGGGGGGAGGGGTGATCTCAGTAGACCTTTCAAGCCAAAAGAAGATCACAGAAATTGGAAAATGATATTTATACATTAAAAAAACATGGGCCACAAATCTTGAACAATCTACCTGGAAAAACTAAACAGGATCTAAAAAGATAAAAGAGAGATGTTTGAAAAGAATCCGACTTTTTGAAAAGTTTACATAGAGATGTATCTGTCCAACTTTTCTGCCCAATTCCCTTGTTGACACTTAAATCCAGGACCTCATCTCATCTCCCCAAAGATGGTTTTCTGTAATTGCCTCTAAGCCTACTTCCCTGCTTCCTATTTCTATCAACCCCACTTCCGATAAATACCGGACATCAGACAAATCTTCTTGAAAGGCTGCTTTTAACACATTAACTTACAATGACAGAACAGTAGGCAAAAAGGTCTCAGAAGTCATGGAAGGAGGGGTGGGGTTTGTACTTTTTGCATTTGGTAAAAGAAAGGGGGGAAGACCAAAAGAGACTAAAAAAATATAGTCTTTTCAACTCCTGGATATTTTGTTTAGCAAACTGGCATCAAGGGAATTTGTTCAATTTGCTTTATGTCAGTGACCCGACCCTAACGTGAAAACAGACAGACTTGAAGAGTAAGGCAGGCTATCTCTAGAGCTGTCTGCAAGTGATGCTAACCATTAGGCCATGTTTTCTAGACAAATGGAAGTGAACTTAAGGCTTACTTTGTCACTTGCTTTTCTAAAAGTTGTCCATGATTTTGCAATAAATAGAAGAAATACTGAGGCAATATTTAGAAATGTTATCACACTTATTAAATATGTGTGCTAGCATTTCTGAATATGTGGCCTTTCTGTAGTTCTATACAATTGCCCTCCAGTAAAGCATAAACTCCTGGAGAGCAGATACTATTTCATCCTTTATCCCAGGTGTCTAATACCTTACACATAATAGGCCCTTAATGTTCAATTGAATTGAAAGATATTTATCATACTTGCAAAGCATATGTGATGCCTTTTCTGAATATCTGTCCCTCCTGTTCTTTTGAAAAAGGAATGCTTTGTTTTCTAATGGCTTGAAAAATTTCATATTGGGAAATAAACTGATTTCTCTTTAAAATCCTGAGTTTTCAATGCTGAGAGGGTTATGGAGAATCAGGTAAACTCATTCATTACTTGTAGAATTACAAACTGTGAAATCTTTTTTGACCCTAATCTGGCAGTATGCCATAAAATCATACCCTTTGATTCAATAATTCCATTGTTGAGAATATAACCAGGAAGTGTTATTAAAAAAAAAAAGTAATCCATTCAAAGATTTTCATTGCAGCACTATTTGTAAATGCAAAAACCTAGAAGCAACCTAAATACCCAGCTATAGATAAATGCTTAAATAAATCAATGTATGCCGTATAGATTTTTTTTTAATGTAAGGTATTAGATCGCAACATAGAACAATGCAAGCAACATCCGCTCTGGAATCAGAGAATACGGATTCAAATACTATCTTACCAATTATACCTGTACGACATTGAGGAACTTACTTAACATTCCTAGTCCTCAGTTTCCTTATATGTAAAATGAGGAATTAAACTGCATGACCCCTGTTAGAAGTCCCTGCCAGTTCTAATTCTATGATTCTGTGAAAATAATGAAGTTTAGAGAGACCTTTATTAACTAAAGCAAAGCAAAAACAGCAACCAACAGACTGCAGTACACACAGTAAACACAGTAAGAGGACAGGTGAATAGGAAGGAATGGACAAAGAATACTGATTGAGACTGACATTTCTTGCATTTAAAATTCACTTATTTAAATGTAAATGGTTGCTAAATAAGTTTGATTGGTTTCATTGGTGTTTAATGTTGTTTATAAAGTATCTTTTTTTTTCTTAATTCTGAATTTCTTTTCTATTCCAAATCCAAAGCAATTTGAATGCGGACAAATGTCCTGATAACCAGTGAAGATAAAGAAGGTAGTGATTTAAGTGAAAGGGGCTGTCAAACTAGTGATAAATGATGGATCTAAATTCCCCTTATCTCTAGCCCTACTATAACAATTCAACTTTTTTTCATTAAGTGTTTTTAAGGGATAGTGAAAATACAAAAGTGAGGTGTAATGGAAAGGTCCCCACATCTGCAATTAGAGAACCTGGGTTTAGATCCTACCCAGGACATGTCACAGCTGTGTGCCCTTGGGCACTCTCAATGTCTCAGTGTCCTCCTCTGTAAAATAAGGGGTTAGACTAAATGGCCTCTTAATCTAAGCCTAAGTGCTATCACAAAGACCAAAGATCATCCTTTTCCACATTTCCATTAAAAATACACACCCTAGAAAGGTACTTACATTCAAAAAGTGCGACAAGAAAAAAGAGTAAAACTCTCCTTGGCTAAAAATATCTTGGCCAAAATGCAAATGTATATGGAGAGGTTGTCACTTAATAATAGCCACATAGGCGCTTTCAATACCAGGAACTAATATAACAATAATTATTATTCATTTGAAAGCTCTGAGCTTGGCATGACTTCTGCGTTTGTGCGGGCTTTAGCAGATCACATTTGGTTCTGCCTCACTTCATGGAGAAGCAATGTCACATATAATGAGGTTATCAACCCCAGAAAAACACATAACTGTTGTAAAAGAATATCTTAATCCTGCTAAATGAGTGGTTTGTCACTAATTGGCTGCTGCACTAATTTTATCAAAGTGCAAACATTACTTAGAGGAACCCACCTGTATTTCCTAGGATTAACATCATGGGCTTCTTTTCTGCATAAATACTGCCACCTTCTGGTTGTTGTTGAACTTTACTTTTATCCATATGCTATCAAGAACCAAGCAAGTTTACACCAGGGTAATAATGAGATCATTGAAGTGTGGCCCCTTTGCTTTACAGATGAGGAAACTGAGGAACAGATGGACGAAAGGGGCTTGTTCACAGTCACACAGCTAATTAGTAGAAGAGCTGGCTTTAGAACTTAGGTCTCCTGATTTTTTATCTGGTAATTTTATCTATTTGTATAACTATTCTTCAATTGTACATCTTGCTGTCTTAAATGGAAACAGATTTTCTAATGTGCCAAAATAGGAGGTCATTCATCATTTTAAAAAATACATTCAATTTCTTTTCTCCCAGCCTTTTTTTCCCTCTCTTTTTGCAAACACTTCTGTCAAATCAGGTATGATAGTAATGTTAATGTTCATATGTCATGTTCTAGAGAAAGAAGTGGAAGGAGAAATACAGTATTTATTTAAATGTAATGAAACCCTAATATTAATGTTTTTTAAATGTATGGGTCTAGTTAAGCAGGGGGATTGTGTTTCAAAGGTATTATTTTAAATTTACAACAAAAGTATGTTTAATAGCTTTTTGGCTTCTTTTGCACCAATACTAGTGTTTCTTGATCTTAGGTTAGATCTATATGAGGCAAACATTTTTGGAAACTGCTGTCTGACCCCAAAACAATGGTATAGGATTTTTTTTAAACTCTAGGGGAAAAAAAGGCCACGGAATAGAGCAGCCTTCCAGCAGGAAATCAGAAGCGTTTGATTTTTAAGTTCCCTTCCCATACAGCAGAAACAAATTCATGAAGGCTGGGAGAGGAGAGATTCTATTCTCTTCCTAAAAGGCAAAGGCAGTGCCGTGTTAATATGCTGCCATGCCATACAATTCAAGGAGCCTAAGGTCCTCCAGGGAAAAAAAAAAGACTTCATATGTACCGTATTGTTTATAGCAGGATTTTTTGTAGTAGCAAAGAACTGGAAACAAAGTAGATACTCGTTAATTAAGAATGGCTAAACAAATTGTACCACTTGAATGTGAAGCAATATTACTGTGCTATGAGGAAAATGAATATGAGGAATACAGAGAAACATGGGAAGATTTATATTAACTGATGTAAAGTGAAGTAAGCAGAACCAGGAAAATAATATGCACGATGACTACAACAATGTAAGAGCAAAGTAACAAAGTACAACAGCAAAATAATCAGAACTGAATGCTGCAAAATTATAACGACCAAGCTAGGTTGTTAAAGAAAAGATATAAGAAGGCATTTCATACATGTGTAGTCATACAAAACTTGCTTCCATGTAAGTCATTCTGTGAAAGGAAACACAGACAAAAAAAAAGAAGAAAAATAAAGAAAGTAAAGAAAAAGTATCTTTGATCTACGTAGCTGCTCAGGCTTGATCAGGTCTTATTCTGGAGATGGGCAGCACCTTTTGTCATAAGTCCCACAGAACTATCTTGCTGAGACGAACTAAGTTATTCATAGTAGATCATATAAAATTGCTGTTCTTGGGTACAGTGTTCTCCTGGTTCTGCTCATTTTACTTTGTATCAGTTCATGTAAGCATTTCCATGTTTTTGTGAGAGCATCCTGTTCATCATTTCTTAAAGCACAACAGTATTCCATTATAATCACACTGGATAACTTGTTCAACCATTCCCCAATTGATGGACATTCTCTCAATTTCCAATTCTTTGCCACCACTAAAAGGACTGCTATAAATATTTTTGTACACATATGTCCTTTTTCTTTTTGTTTTTTAATCTCTTTGGGATACAGACCTAGTACTGGTAATGCTTGATCAAAGGAATTTACATGGTTTTATAACCCTTTGGGCATGGTTTCAAACTGCTTTCCAGAATGGTTGAACTTCACCAATAGTACATTAGTGTTTCAATTTTCCCACATCCCCTCCAATATTTGTCATTTTTCTTTTCTGTCATATTAACCAATCTGGCAGGTGTGAGGTAGTAGCTCAGAGTTGTTTTAATTTCAATTTCTCTCATTAATAGTGATTTAGAGCATTTTTTCATATGACTATAGATATCTTTGATTACTTCTGAAAACTGCCGACTCATTTCCTTTGACCATTTGTTAACTGAGGAATGGCTCTTATTTCTATAAATTTGACTCCATTTTCTATGTTTGAGAAATAAAGTCTACCAGAGAAACTCACTGCAAATTTTTTTTCGCAGTAATGATTATCAACTACGTATTTCCCTCCATCCTGTTTCCCCCGTTTATCCTACTTTCTCTCTCCTTTTACCTTGTCCATTCTTAAAAGTGTTTTGCTTCTGACTTTTACCTTCCCCAAATTGCCCTCCCTTCTATCAGTTTCCCTCCACCTTTCCTTTTCCCTTTCTCTTCTATTTTCTTGTATGGTAAGATAAATTTCTACACCCAACTGAGTGTATATGTTATTCCCTCTTTGAGCCAAT
This sequence comes from Phascolarctos cinereus, assembly GCF_003287225.1. Classification (NCBI taxonomy): domain Eukaryota; kingdom Metazoa; phylum Chordata; class Mammalia; order Diprotodontia; family Phascolarctidae; genus Phascolarctos; species Phascolarctos cinereus. The sequence continues at coordinate 107,213,758 of NW_027556402.1, read as the reverse complement.
TACTATGAGAGTAAGGTTCATGTGATCTCCTCCCTGCTTCCTCCTCCATGTAAGATCTCTTTGAGGCCTCTTTTGTGTCATACCTTATCCCATTCTACCTCTCTATTTCCCCTTCTTCTATTGCATTCCTCTTTCTCAACCCTTAATTTTATTTTTTTTTAGATACTCATACCATCACATTAAATTCACACTTCTGCTTTCTGTCTATGCATAATCCTTCTAACTGCCCAACAAAAAGAATTTTTCCATGTAGGAATATAAACAGGTTAGCTTTTTCAAATTCCTTATGATTTCTCTTTCCTGTTTACCTCTTTTATCTTCTTTTGCATCTTGTATTTGAAATTTAAATTTTCTATTCAGCTCTGGTCTTTTCATCAAGAATGCTTCAAAGTACTCTATTTCATCAAATATCCATTTTTCCCCTGATGGATTATACTCAGTTTTGCTGGTTAGGTGATTCTTGGTTGTAATCATAGTTCTTTTGCCCTCCAGAATATCATATTTCAAGCTCTCCAATCATTTAATGTAGAAGCTGCTAAAACTTGTGTTATCCTGACTCTGGCTCCATGATATTTGAATTGTTTCTTTTTGACTGTTTGCAGTATTTTCTCCTTGATCTAGGAGCTGGGGAATTTGGATATAATATTTCTGGGAGTTTTCATTTTGGGATCTCTTTCAGGAGGTGATCAGTGGATTCTTTCGATTTCTATTTTACCCTCTGGTTTTAGAAGACCAGGGCCATTTTCCTTGGTAATTTCTAGAAAGATGATGTCTAGGCTTTTTTTTTTTGTCATGACTTTCAGGTAGTCCAGTAATTCTTAAATTATTTCTCCTGGATCTATTTTTGAGGGCATTTGTTTTTCTAATGAGATATTGCACGTTTTCTTCTATCTTTTTCTCACTTTTGGTTGTGTTTGATTGTTTCTTGATGTCTTATAAGGTCATTAGCTTCCACTTGCTAAATTCTAACTTTTAAGGAATTTTTTTTTCCATGAGCTTGTGTACCTCCTTTTTCATTTGGCCAGTTCTATGTTTTAAGGCATTCTTCTCTTCATTAAATTTTTGTGCCTCTTTTACCATTTGGCCTATTCTGTTTTTTAAGGTGTTATTTTCTTCAGGGTTTTTTGTGCCTCTTTACCAAGCTGTTGACTCTTTTTTCATGACTTTCTTGCATCATTTTCATTCTTTTCCCAATTTTTCCTCTTGGTTTTTAAATCCTTTTTGAGCTCTTCCATGGCCTGAGACCAATTTGTATTTTCCTTTGAGGCTTTGGATGCAAGAATTTTTAATTTGTTGTCTTCTTCTGATTGTATTTTGATCTTCCTTGTCACCATAGTAATTTTCTATAGTCAGAATTTTTTTCTATTGTTTGATCATTTTCCAGACTATTTCCTGACTTTTTATCTCTATGCTAAAGTGGGGCTCTGTTTCCAAAGTGGAAGGGGCACCATCCCAAGCTTCAGGTTTTTTGTGCAGCTGTTTTCAGAGGTAATTCTGGGGACCTGTAAGTTTTTGGCTTTTCCAAGGTGGTATGGTCTAGGGAGAGGTGTGTTTACTATTCTCTCATACTGTGCACTGGTTTACGAGCAACCACAAAGCACTCTTTTCAATGCTGAAACTGTCATCAGGGTCCATGCTCCCCTGTGGCCTCAAGCTCTGCTGTGCTAGTGCTCCTCCTCACACTGGAACTAAGACCCAGGACTGAAACCCAAATGCAAGTATGGACAATGCAACAGAGTCCTACCCCTCATGCCAGCAAAGAAACCCGTGCAAATCTCCTTCTGACCCATTGTCCCTTTACCATCTGTGGGTTGAGAGGTCTGGAAACTGCCATTTCTGTCACTAATTCAGTCATCCCAAGGGCTACTCCTGGTTTCCTGGGGCCCTGTCTGCACTGGCATGGCAAACCTTTCCTGCAGACCTTCTAAATTGTCTTAGCCTGGAAAATTTTTTCACATCTTCATTTTGTGGGTTCTGCCACTAAAGAATTTGTTTAGAGTCATTATTTAAAGGTATTTGAAGGAGTTCGGGGAGAGATCAGGCAAGTCCCTGCCTTTGCTCCATCACCTTGGCTCTGCCTCCTCACCTATTCTTTAGGATCAAGTTATTTAGGCTCCAATCAATTTTTTCTCTTTGCTCCAAAGACCCATTATTGGACATAATTTTATTGTATGATAATCATGAAAAGGTGCATTTAATATTTCTGCTTTTCTGTATTGACTTGTGAGGTTTTTATGTCCTAAACATGCTCAATTTTTGTGAAGATGCTATGAACAGATGAGAAATTTATATTCTTTTTATTCCCATTTAATATTCTCTAGAGGTCTATCATATGCAACTTTTCTAAAAGTCTATTCATCTCCTTAACTTGTTTCTTGTTTATTACAGTTAGATTCATCTAAGTCTGATAAGGACAGGTTAAGTTTCCCTGCCATTGTAGTTTTACTATTTCCTCATGTAATTCATTTAATTTTCCCTTTAAGAATTTAGATGCCATGCCATATAGCGCATACATGTTCAGTATTGACATTAATTCATTGTCTGTGGTAACTTTTTGGGAAAATGTAATTTCCCTATTTTTTTCCATTGAGTTTATTTTTGGTTTTACTTTGTCTGAGATCATGAAAGCTATGCCTGCCTTTTTTTATTTCAGCTAAAGCATAATAGATTCTATCCCAGCCCCTTACTTTAAATTTATGTCTGTGTTTCAAGTGTATTTCTTTTAAGCAATACACGTTGAATTCTAGTTTCTATTCTGTTATGTTGTCCTCTTCCACCTTATGAGTAATTGCATCTCATTCATTCACAATTTCATGAATGTTAACTGTGTATTTCTCTTCATCCTACTCTCTCATATTCTTCCTTCTCTTCTTTTCCTTCTCTTCTCTTTAAGAGTCTATTTTGCTTCTGAATACTATCTCTTTTAATCTGCCTTCACTCTCATTCCTTCTCTTTCCCTTAATTCCCTTCTCTCCTACTTTCATGTTGGATAAGATGCATTTCTAGGGGCAACTAGGTAGCACAGTGGATAGAGTACTGGCCCTGAAGTCAGGAGGAACAGAGTTCAAATCTGGCCTCAGACCAAACACTTCACACTTACTAGCTGTGTGACCCTGGGCAAGTCACTTAACCCCAATTGCCCCCAAAAAATTTAAAAATTTAAAAAAGATGCATTTCTGTATCCAATTGTGTGTATGTGTATCCTCCACTACTTAAACCCGTTCAGATAAGAGTGAGGTCAAAGTGTTGCCAACTCTCTCTCAATACCCCATCCACTGTATAATTTTTTGCTTGTGTGCCTCATTTATGTGAGATGATTTTCCCCATTCTACCTCTTTCTTCACAGTGAATTCCTCTTTTCCACTCTGCCATTTTTCTTCTGAGATAATCTTAACCTAATAGAATCATATCCAAGTTCTCTGTCTAGACCCTCTCTAAGATCTATGATAATGATAAAACACCAAGAGTTACATGTATCATCTCTCCACATAAGAATGTAAACAGTTTAAGCTTTAGTCCCTTATGATTTACTTGGTTATACTTCTCTTGAATTCTATGTTTGCATATTAAATTTTCTACTCAGCCCTAGTATTGTTATCAGGAATGTTTAAAAATACTTTACTTCATTAAAGATCCATTTTCCCCCTGTAGGATTGTATTCAGTTTTTCTGGGTAGTTTACTCTTAGTTGTAAGCCTAGATCCTTTGCCTTCTGGGACATAAGCTCCCCACTCATTCATTTTTGTGGCTGCTAAATCTTATGTGATGCTGACTGTGGCTCTATGGTGCTTGAATTCTTTCTTTCTGGATGCTTGCAATATTTTGTCCTTCACATGGGAGCTCTGGATTTGAGTTATAATGTTTCTGAGAGTTTTCATACTGGAGTTTCTTTCAGAAGATGACTGATTGGTTTTTTTCACTTTCTAATTTGCCTCTAGTTCTAAGATATCTGGACAGTTTTCTTCCATAATTTCTTGAAATATGATGTCTAGGCTCTTTTTTGCTGTTGTTAATATCCTTGAGGCAGTCCAATCATTCTTTAATTATCTCTCCTTGATCTGTTTTCCATGTCAATTGTTTTTCCTATGATATGTTTCACATTTTCTTCAATTTTTTCAGTCTTTTGACTTCGTTTTATTATTTTTTGATGTCTCATGCAGTCATCAGCTTCCATTTGGCCAATTCTAATTTTCAAGGATGTATTTTCTTCAGTAAGATTTTGTACCTCTTTTACCAAGCTGTTAATTCTCTTCTCATATCTTTTTTATTAATTTATTTTATCAACAATCACTTACATAAGCTTTTGAATTCGAAGTTTTCTCCCCCTCCCTCCCCACTTCCCTCCCCAAGACAGTGTGCAATCTGATATAGGCTATACACATACATTCCTATTAAACATATTTTCACATTAGTCATGTTGTAAGAAAGAATTAAAACCAATAGAAGGAATCATAAGAAAGAGAAAACAAAATGAAACAGAAGAAAAAATTAGCAAATAGTGTGCTTCGATCTGCATTTAAACTCCACAGTTCTTTCTTTGAATGTGGATAGCACTTTCCATCTCGAGACCTTTGGAGATGTCTTAGATACTTGCATTGCTGAGAAGGGCTAAATCTATCAATGTTAGTCATTACACAACGTGGCTGTTACAGTGTACAGCGTTCTCCTGGTTCTGCTCACTTCACTCAGCATCAGTCCATACAAGTCTTTCCAGGTTTTTCTGAAGTCTGCCTGCTCATCATTTCTTATACCACAATAGTATTCCATCACATTCATATACCACAACTTGTTCAGCCATTCCCCAATTGATGGGCATCCTCTCAATTTCCAATTCTTTGCCACCACAAAAAGAGCTGCTATAAATATTTTTGTACATGTGGGTCCTTTTCCCATTTGTATGATCTCTCTGGGATATAGCCCTATAAGTGGCATTTCTGAGTCAAAGGGTATGCATATTTTTGCAGCCCTTCGGGCATAGTTCCAAATTGTTCTCCAAAATGGTTGGATCATTTCACAACTCCACCAACAATGCATTAGTGCTCCAGTTTTCCCACATCTTCTCCAACATCTATCATTTTCCTGTTTTCTCATGTTGGCCAATCTGATAGGTGTGATGTGGTACCTCAGAGCTGTTTTGATTTGCATTTTTCTAATCAATAGTTATTTAGAGCATTTTTTCATATGACTATAAATGGTCAAAGGATATGAACAGGCAGTTCTCAGATGAAGAAAGTAAAGCCATCTATACTCATATCTTTCCTTTACAATTCTCATTTCATTTTTTAAATAATTTTTGTTCTTTTTTTAACTCTTTAATTCTCATAGGAATTCTTGTTGGACTTATGCATTTTTTTTCCTTTGAGGCTTTGCTTATAAATGTTTTCAAGTCATTCTCTTCTGTGTTTGTGTCTTGAGCCTCCCTGTCATCATTATAGTTCTTTATGGTGAGGTTCTTTTTTTTTCTTCATTCTTGCAGTCCGCTTCTTGCCTTTGAACTTTCTGTTAGTGCTAGATTCTATTTATTTCTAGGGGTGGAAAGGAATGTCTGTCTTGAGTTTCTGTCCTTTTACGTCTTTCTACTGTTTTGACAATATGTTCAGGGTGGAAAGGGGGGCAGTGTAGGTTTTCAATGCTTCCAAAATGATGTGATCAAGAGAGAAGTGTGTTCACTGCTCTCCCATTCTAAGCTGTATAAATTCCAGACCCCGTTTTGGGTCTGGAAGCTTGTGTAATAGAGTTTAAGTAGGCTGATGCTGGACTCAGTCACTCTTATTCTGCTGGGAGGTTCTACAGATTTAGAGCAACTGCACTGCTGGTTCCCCTTCTGGGTCTCCTGCCCTGGTTATTCCACTGCAGGCTGATTCACTAAGCTAAAGGTTGGAACTCTGCTCCTGGACTCAGAGCCACACAACTCTTGTTCCCTGCTCAGCACACACGTAGACTTCACTGGTTCATGATCACTCTTCTCCAACCAGAATCTGTGACTTAGAACCAGGTGATGAACAACAGACCTTTCAGATGATACTAATTCTTTCACCCACTGTTACTTCAAGGATACCCTAAGATCCCTTTCTGCCCTGGTACTTTCTGCTGTGGTGCTCTATTTCAGCCCTCTTTCTATTCCTGGGTGGGGGAATGCTTTCCACCACTGCCTCTGCCCAAGCTCATAATCATCTCCATGCCCAGTGTCCACAAACTTCTCTCTAAGCTGTGCTATACTGGGAAAATGATTCGCTGTGACTTTTTCTTAGCTTTCCTAATCAGAATTTTAGTCGGATGTACTTTATAGGTAGATGTAGAAGAGGTGTACTGGGTGAACTAAGGCAAAAACATATCCTCTCATTCTGCCATCTAGACTCTATCAAAAATATATTGAAAATCAATTTTAAAAAGATGCCACCATGCCTATGCATATATCTATACAATACCTTAGACTTTAGGAAGCCATATATTTCCTATCAAGTAGCCTTAGAGATTAATTCATTCATTCATTTGAAACTTATTTGTTGACTATGTTCTGGGCACATTTATAAGGGCTTAGAATACAAAAATAAAAATGAAACTGCTCCTACCTTCAAGTGATGAGGGGAGGAAGAAAAATGGCATGTACATAAATAAGTAAATGTATGTATTGCCCCATCTGTTGATAATTATAGGTTGGGTCCCTGGCAGGTAACTCTCCCAAATTGATGGTATTCTGTGGGTTGTTATTCTTAAAAGAATAACTTATAAGCCCCTGCCAAGGTAGTCACATTTAAGAGTAAGCCAGTTGACACAATCAGGTCAAAGCAAGGGCATTTACTGAAATGGAACAGTAAGAACTGTAGTAATAGAACATTACACTTTTAGAAACCTGAGCACTCCTGTCCCACAAATTCACACAACATTAGTGGAAAGTGTGCCCATGTCTTCTCCATCCTTAAAAAAAAAAACTTCCTTTGTTCTGACCATCCTCATGAGCTATTGTCCCATACCTCTCTTCTTTTTCATGGCTAAACTCCTTGAGAAAGCCATCTACAATTAGTGTCTCCACTTCTTTCCAACTTACTCTATTCTAAAACTCTGCAGTCTGGCTTCCTACCTTATAATTCAAATGAAACTGTTCTCTCCAAAGTTACCAATGGTCTCATAATTGTCAAATTTAATTTCCTTTTCTCAATATTACCAATTCCAAAATTTAGACACTGGAGTTTTAAAAAACCAAGTCTTAGAGTTACTACTTAGACATTGAGATGCCTAAAGGGAGAACGTTAGGCCCCTAGACCCCTTTATCTTCTTTAGCCTGTTCCTCTTCTGGTACTCTATGCTTTTAAGGCTGAAACACAATTAGAAATCTTAGGGGCAGCTGGTGGCGCAGTAGAAAGAGTGCTGATTCTGGAATCAATAAGATATGAGATTAAACCCATCCTCAGATATTTTCTGGCTGCGTGAACCTGGGCAAGTCATTTAAACTCTTTTTGCCTCAGTTTCCTAACCTGCAAAATGAAAATAATAATACCACCTACCTCTCAGACTTGTGAGAATCAAATGAGATAATATTTGTAAAGCACCCGGCACATAGCAGATATTTGTTTCCTTCATTCCTTCCTTCCTTCTTAGAATGGTGCAGGGAGAAAACAACGGGAAGAGGAAAGAACAAAAATAGTAGTAACAAAAATAACAATATTAACTGACATTTCTACAGCACCTCAATATTTTCAAAGCAATTTACATGCATTATCTTATTTAAATGTCATAACAACCTTGTGAGGGAGATATATTCTCACTTTATGGATGAGGAAACTGAGGCTAAGAAAAACTAAGTGACTTGTCCAGCATCACATAGATAGTAAATATTGGAGGCAGGATTTTAAATCAGATCTACCTAACTCCAAGGGATAAAAGACAAGAATGATCTACTAATATAACTTCAAACTTTAGAAAAGAAAGCAGAACACCTGTGTGGCAATAAATGCCTCAGACTTCATGAGGTTGGTTAGCATTAGTATAGCATAGGACTAATATGGGACTCTGCTTACTGCTACTCTATTACTAGATTCGTATTGGACTCCAATTAGTGCTAGTATAGTATAGGAACAGTATAAGACTCTGGTAGGCACTAATCCAATATGGGAATAGGAAAAAACAAAAGTAAAAGATTAGTGTCAGAAGGTTGCCCAGGGTCACACACATTACCAATCTTCAAAGAATTAGAATGACAGAATCTTAGATCTGAAAGAGACCTTAAAGTTCATCAAGTATAATGCTTTAATTTCACATATGAGGAAAACCAAGTTTTCAAGGAGTAAATTGAATTGCCCAAGGTCACAAAGGTTGTTAATGAGAAATCAGGACTAGAACTCAGGTCTCTTGAAATCTTTACAGCCCAGAACAGCAAAGATACTGGAGTGGTTTACCATTTCCTTCTCCAGCTCATTTTCCAGATGAGGAAAGTGAGGCAAACAAGGTTAAGTGACTGGCCCAGAGTCACAGAGCTAATCTGGGGCCATATTTGAACTCAGGAAGATGAGTCTTTCTGACTCTAGGCCTGGCACTCCTGTCCAGTGTACCACCTAGCTGGCCTAGAGTCCATCACCTGTGCTTGAATAAGCATCTCCTCTTCAACATCTCCACCAAGTGATCATCTAGTCTTTGCCTGCAGACCTCTAATAGTAGAGAAGCCACTTACCTCCTAAGGTAACCCACTGTGCTTTGCCATAGTTCTCATTGTTAGGCTGTATTTCCTTATAGTCAGCCTAAAATAAACCTCTCTGCACCTTCCATCCACTGTTCCTTGTCTGGCCTTCTGGACCAAGCAAAGCAAAGCGAATCCTTCATTCCATAACAATTCTCCCATCTTTTCTTTTTCAGGATAAATAGGCTCAGTTCCTTTCTTATATATAACATGTTCTTGAGACTCTTCACCATCTTTATTGTCCTCCTATGGACATTGTCTGGTGGATCAATATCATTCCTACAGTGAAGTACCCAGATATTCTTCACACAAACTCTTGTCTAGACTAGTTGATAATGGTTTGATACCAACCCAGAGAGTGTTCTCTAATAGAGTAGGGATCTGTCCTTAGTCTTGTGTTCATTAAAAATTTTAGTAGTGACTTGGATGAAATTCAAGTTGCAAGCTTATTAGATGTATAGACAACACAAAGCTAGAAAAAAGAGATAACACATTAGATGATAGAGTCAGGATCCAAAACTGTCTCAACAGTCTAGAAAAATGGACCAAATAATATAACATTTCATAGAGACAAATAGTGATAAAACCCACTCAATGTAAAACTATACTAAGATGGAATTAATCTTGATTAAAAATCATGCAAAGCTTCAGCATGACCATTCTAAACCTTCATGATGACTCTAAAATACCAAGGAACTGTAACAATGCTTATGGGACCAGATTTGAAGAGGAGGCCCAGAAAACAGGGCCAAAGCTGTCATGATCACACCATATCCCTGACTTTTAAAAAATAAGATCCAGCTAGTAGACAGCATGTATCCTAGAAACAGCACTGGGCTTGCAGTCTAGAGACCTAGATTCTAAACACCGTCTTCTCAAAAACTCATCACATGCTGTAAATGGAGCATGACATGCCATCTCTGGCCCTTAGTTTCCTCATTAGTCCAATGAGGAACATTTAAGATCCCTCCCAATTTTAACATTCTATGATCAGTTTGTTTCTTATTCATCACTGGAGAGTAAAGAAAGATTTTATTCATTTGAGTATTCTAAATGTTTAGATTCTGGCTTAATAGATGGTGGTAAAAGTCTGGATGTGGCATCATTATGATGGTATGTCTAATGAGATGAATAGTGGATTTGGCATATAAAGGTACAATTTAGATTAACATTCAATCTTAAGTTACCCATTTGCAATACTTATTCCAAAACATGGGTCCAAATTCTCCAAATCTATTATAAAATTGAAGGGTCATAGCTCTCAGCTCCAATATAAAATCAAATTTGCCTTACACTTTATGTCCTTAGTTCATAAGCCATAAATTAAATGCAGTGTTGAAGTATTTGAAGAGCATTCATGTGGAAGAGTGAAAAGACCAAGGTCTTCTTGAACCAAAGCTCCAATGGCTTTTTATGTCATGGGCCCCTTGGGAAGTCCTGGGTCGTTTTTTTTTTTAATTTTATTTTATTTTCCACAGCTGATCAAGTAATTTTATTCTGAGCATTGTACATGGTTACTGAATAAGTCTACAAAATAAATTATTATTTCCTCATAGCTTCCTATTGATACTGTCCTAGTTATTTCCCCAAAAAGTTTTCAGCATCCATGTTTAATAGACTGCCTTCTAAACATAGCAGATGGGTGCTCTTGAATTTTCAGGCTTCAACTTACGCCCCCCTTCTCAGAATATTGACTTTAAATTCACAAAATAAAATACATATGATGACAATGAAAACTATTTATAGTGAAATATATTTATCAATATTTTAAAAACAATAGCAATACAATTTCACAGACCTCAGATTAAGAGCGCACAGAAACAAACCTTTTCTCTCCAGTCCCAGAGGGCAGAACAAAGAACAGTGGGTGAAAACTTAAAAGATACAGATTTAGGTTTGATATAAGGAAAAACTCCCAATCATTAAAACAATTCCAAAGTTAAATGACATATCTTGGGGGCAAAGGGTACTCCCCCAAAAGAGGCCTTCAAGCCTTGGTCCATTGTGTTGTAAAGAGATTCTTGTTCTGATTTGGGTTGGACTAGATGGTTACTGTGCCATCCTGTATCCCTAACAGTCCCTATGCTACTTCTGTTCCACCCTGATAGTTCCAAAATCAATGTACAACCTTCCTTTAAGGGCTCTAAGGGTTTTCACTGCCAGCAAATACAGGAAAATAAGGATAGTTGAGGGGAGAATCTGCTTAAAATAATGAATGAAACCGTTAAATCACCAAGAAAAAAACCTTTAAAAATCTATTATCTCTAGCCCTTTTATTCCCTCCCCATGCCCTACTCAGTAGGTTTTAAATGACAACCCTTAGGACCACCAAAGACTCCATTAAAAATCATGGGCTTGTCAAAGGAAATTTCACTGGTGACTCAGGCTAAGGAACTCATGCTTCCCAGAGTTCAATGTCAATTCCTCATATCCCTTCCTTCAGATGGTTACATATAAAATCACTCCTGACTTGCCAGCTTCTCATACATAATGTACAGTTGTTCAATAAGTGACATTTTGTCTCTATAGTTGTTTGCCTTTTCCTCGATTCAGAATACCTGGGCGATACTTTTATATTTCATTGTCTCTATTACCTCTATCTTTATGCCCTATAACATAAACTGACTTAAAGATTTATTCTCTGATATAGTAAAGAATTATTTAAATTCCTGGTCTTTGGAATACCTGACTTTCTTTATTTGGAAAGAAATGTTCTCCATCTCCTGTCTTTCTCTGTCTTCCTCTCCATCTAGTTCAGTAACCAGCAATTCTGCCCCCAAAAACAACTGCCATCTGGATCAAGTGGCACTCGCTTAGCAAGTAGCAGAAAATATATCCCCAAATCAACTTCGTGATTCAATATACAAAAATAATACAAGTAAATAAGAAAAACATATATGAGTGAGAGGGAGAATTGGTTACTATAATCATGTGGAGAGATGGTATCACAGAGTTAAAAGTAGCCTCAGAAGCTAGCCAATCCAATCCTTGGGATTCAGGGTCAGGATTGTGAGAGGGAAGGTAGTGCCAGAATTATTGACCCTCATTTGGGAGAAATGTGGCCTTTTAAGGAGGATGGGATAAAGAGAAGAGAAACCACTGTGGAGGGTGGAGGATTGAGGAGAGCAGATTGGGGATTTCTTTAAAGAACAAAGGGACACAGAGAGAGAACAAAGAGCTAAGTTTCTGCTACACTCCTATCTGCCCTGAATCTGAACCTCTTCTCATTTATTTCTTAGCACCTAAGCTCATATTCCCTTTACCAGCTTCTACTCTACTAGACAAATGATTGTGTTAAATTTTTGCTCCCTTTAAATATTCTTCCTTTGGACAAAGCTCCAATGGCCCTGCCTGGTTAGACCTCTGCCTCTCCCTTACCCCAACCTCAAACTCTGAATCTTCCTCATACTGAAAGATCTCCTGTTGCCAGATCTTATCCCCACTGCCTCTAGGACTAGGGGAGTTGTGTTCCTGGCATTCAAATCTGCAACTCAGAATGGATTTTCCCGTAAAAAACAACATTATAAATAACGATTAGAGAGAAGTGAACAAAACTATTAGTTCTATAAGTCAGGTTCATCATAGGTTAAACAAATTTTTCTGGGAAACTAATCACCATGTAGAATATAGCTTATGTGGGAAAATGTGTATGTGTGGAGGGGTGGTATTCAGGGGAACTCTGATCTCTGCAGCATACCTGACCATTTGATGAAATTATAGCGTTCGAGGAACAGACAACAGAGACAAAGACGTATGAAGGTTTTGCCCTTTCCAAACTTCAATTGGTTGTATTCACAGTAACAAGCTTTCTAGAGGCAGGGAGATGGTACAGGGGATAGACATGGAGTCAGGAAGACCTGAATTCAAATCCTGCCTCAGACACTTGCTAGCTGTGTGATCCTAGGAAAGTGACTTAGCCTCTATCTGCCTTGGTATATATGATAGAGATAATGACTACTTACTTTCCAGGGTTGTTGTGAGGATAAAATGAGATAATATTTGTAAAGACCTTTACAAACCTTAATGCACTATATAAATTCTAGTTATTATTATTATTATTATTATTATTATTATTATTATTATTATTATTATCAACTATCAGAGATAACTTTCTTCACAGAACTTGCTTATACTGCCAGAAGTATGGCTGATCCTTTGGCCAGCCAATGGCTATCAGGCCTGTAATTTCATTAAGTCAAATGAGAGTCAAAAAGAGTACAAAGACTTCCTTACACTTCTTTTACACTGGTCCATCAGAGTATGAAAGGGATAAAACCTTTACAAAGTGGAAATGGTCTTCTCCCAATTTCTTACCCTTCCCAGGTTACAAACATTCTTTACAAGCTGTGATTCCAACCACCCAAAGTCTCTATTACCTGTCTCTGACATCCTTTATTTCGCCAAGTGGTTTGGGGAACTAAATTGATAGGGGCTTCCCAAGTCCCACCATCATTCCCATACATTACTTAACATAAAAATACTGGGGGATAGGCCTAGGGAGCATTTGCAAAGTGGGGAAAATAGCAAAGAATGAAAAAATGCCTTCTAACTTTACCTCACTCCAAGAGAAATCTGCATTGAGACATCTGTTTTAAGAAGTCAAAGGATTTTCAAAAGTGAAAAGAAATCTTGTTTTTATGAGCCGCTTCAAGGTAAATCCAAAAAGAAAAGTTAAGTGCCAATATCTTTTTAAATACTAAAAGTTGGTTGTCAAGGTTGTTGTTTATTGAAGAGTATAAAACTGGAATGAAAAAAATAAATAATATAACAAATGAAAATCAGATGGATATTTTTTCCTACATCCCACCTCCCGAAAGGAAAGAAAGAAAAGAAAATCAGTATTTACTTGGGAAAAGGCTTATTAAAATCAAGCTAATTTTTTTCTCTCTTTTTTTTTTAGCACACTGCATTCTCCTTGCTTCAAAGAGAAATAATAACTCAGAGACAAGCCCTTTCCTTATTCCTCTGAGAAGAATGAAGAACAATGACTGAAATGACTTTGAGAGGAGAAGAAAGAACTGGCAGCCAGCAGGAAGAATGGCGACCACTGTGAAGAAAGGCCTTAGATGCAGGGAAGCAAAGTCTCTAAGTAAAGGGAGCATGAGCATAGAAATGGAGAATGCAAAACTAAGTGTAAGGAAGGACTAGGTGAGGAAAAATCTTCACACCAGGTTGCAAATACAAAGATGAGCCCCTCCTCCAAGAGTGTTACCTTTAATTCCTCTGAAAGTATTCCCATTATGAATGTCTTCTGTATATTCACCCTTCAGTGCTTCCAGATCTAGAAGCATCCCTCTGTAGAATGCATGCACGCTATCCTCCATAGCATATCTTTCTAGTTACATTAAAAAAAACTCCAAAACGCATTCATTTAAAGCAAAAAATAAAATAGGACAAAGCAAAAGCTAGACTTCCCTAAGAGATTAATTTTGTTTCCCTGTTTCCACTGTGCTGCAAAAATCCATCCATTTTTTGCACAATGAATAATAGGTTATTAGCACCCGATTCCCTATTCTTCCCCACACACTCTGCCTCCCCAACTTCTGCTTTCAAACTCACCAAGCAGGCACCAATTTACAGGAAGGATTATAGGCCAATTGTTCATTTGTAAATCAGTTGTCCTGGAGCTCCAAACACATTGTATCATAGAAGCAATGTGTATAGGGTCATTAGATTTCCAACCCAACCTAAAAAAGACAGACTATTGCATAGAAAGAACCTCATCAACACATAGAACAATGCTTCTACAGCCAAGTGCATTCAGATTTCCATCTTGAGGGACTGAGGGCTCTACTGATTATGTTTTTTTAAGGAACATAAATTTCTTTTTTTATTTGTTTGTTTTTAGTTTTCAACATTCACATCCATAAGCTTTTGGGTTTTAAATTTTCTCCCTATCTCTCTTCTCTCTCCCCAAGATGGTGTGTAGCCTTATATAGGCTCTACACAGACATTCATATTAAACATTTTCACATTAGTCATATGGTAAGGAAGAATTAGGACCAATGGGAGGAACCACAAGAAAGAAGCAACAAAACAACGACAAAAAAGAGCAACTATTATGCTTCCATCTGCATTCAGACTCCATAGTTCTTTCTCTGGATGTGGACAGCATTTTCCATCATGAGTCTTTTGGAATTGTCTTAGATCCTTGCATGGATAAGAAGAGCCAAGTCTATGAAAGTCATCATACAATGTGGCTATCACTGTGTACAATGTTCTCCTGGTTCTGCTCACTTCACTCAGCACCAGTTCATGTAAGCCTTTCCAGGTTTTTCTGAAGTTCACCTGCTCATCATTTCTTATGACACAATAGTATTCCATTACATTCATATACCATAACTTGTTCAGCCATTCCCCAGTTGATGGGCATCCCCTCAATTTCCAATTCTTGGCCACCACAAAAAGAACTGC
Organism: Phascolarctos cinereus; assembly: GCF_003287225.1. Lineage (NCBI taxonomy): Eukaryota > Metazoa > Chordata > Mammalia > Diprotodontia > Phascolarctidae > Phascolarctos > Phascolarctos cinereus. The sequence continues at coordinate 107,198,671 of NW_027556402.1, read as the reverse complement.
TAAAATATTTTTGCACATGTGAGTCCTTTTCCCATTTGTATTATCTCTTTGGGATACAGACCTAGAAGTGCTATTGCTATGTGAACAGGTATGCACAGTTTAATACCCCTTTGGTTGTAGTTCCAAATTGCTCTCCAGAATGGTGGATCAGTTCACAACTCCACCAACAATGAATTAGTGTTCCAATTTTCCCACATCTTCTCCAACATTTGTCATTTTCCTATTTTGTTATGTTAACCAATCTGATAGGTATGATGTGGTACCTCACAGTTGTTTTGATTTGCATGTCTCTAATCAACAGCAATTTAGAGCATTTTTTCATATGACTGTAGATAGTGTTAATTTCTTCATCTGAAAACTTCCTATTCATATCATTTGACCATTTAACAATTGGGGAATGACTTGTATTCTTATAAATTTGTCTTAATTCTCTATATATTTTAGAAATGAGGCCCTTATCAGAGAGACTGGTTGTAAAAATTCTTTCCCAATTTTCTATTGGTTTTGTTTGTGCAAAAACTTTTCAATTTAATGTAATCAAAATTATCCGTCTTGCTTTTCATAATGTTCTCTATCTCTTGTTTGGTGATGAATTCTTCTGTTCTCCGTAGATCTGATAGGTAAACTATTCCTTGCTCTCCCAGTTTGCTTATAGTATCAGCCTTTATATCTAAATCATGAACCCATTTTGACTTTATTTTGGTATATGGTGTGAGATTTGGGTCTATGCCTAGCTTCTGCCATATTCTTTTCCAGTTTTCCCAGTAGTTTTTTTCAAAGAGTATGTTCTTATCCCAGAAGCATTTCTTTTCATTAATTCTCTTGATATTTTGGACCTTTTGTTCTTCCAGATTAATTTTGTTATTATTTTTTCTAGTTCTATAAAATAATTTTTGGTAGTTTGATTGGTATGGCACCGAATAAGTTAATTAATTTAGGTAGAATTGTCATTTTATTATATTAGCTTGGCCCACCCATGAGCAAGTGATATTTTTCCAATTATGTAGATCTGACTTTATTTGTGTGAGAAGTGTTTTGTAATTGTGTTCATATAGTTCCTGGGTTTATTTTGGCAGGTAGACTCCCAAATATCTTATAATGTCTACAGTAACTTTGGATGGAATTTCCCTTTTTATCTCTTGCTGTTGGACTTTGTTAGTAACATATAGAAATGCCATTTATGTAGGTTCATTTCATATCCTACAAATTTTGCTAAATTTGTTTATTATTTCAAGTACTTTTTTACTTGATTCTCTAGGATTCTCTAAGTATATCATCATAGCATCTACAAAGAGTGATATCTTTGTTTCTTCTTTGCCTATTATCATTCTTTCAATTTCTTTTTCTTCTCTCAGTGCAAAAACCAACATTTTCTAGTACAATATTGAATAACAGTGATATCGGACTTCCTTATTTTAACACCGATCTTCTTGGAAATGCTTCTTGCTTATCCCCATTACATCTAATGCTTGCTAATGGTTTTAGATACATGCTACCTATCATCTCAAGGAAGACTCCATTTATTTCTATGCTCTCTAGTGTTTTTAATAGGAATGGCTGTTGTATTTGTCAAAAGCTTTTTTTGCATCTATTGAGATAATCATATGATATCTGTTAATTTTGTTGTTGATATGGTCAATTATGCTGATAGCTTTCCTAACATTGAACTAGTCCTGCTTTCCTGGTATAAATTCTATCTGATCATATTGTATTATCCTTGAAACAAGTTGCTGTAATCTCTTTGCTAAGATTTTATTTAAAATTTTTGCATCTATATTCATTAGGGAAATTGGTCTATAATTTTCTTTCTCTGTTTTCAATCTTCCCAGTTTAAGTTATCAGCAACTTATTTGTATTATAAAAACAATTTGGTAGGACTCCTTCTTTGCCTATTTTCCCAAATAGTTTACATAGTATTAGAATTAATTGTACTTTAAATGTTGATAGAATTCACTTGTAAATCCATCTGGCCCTGGAGATTTTTTCTTAGGGAGTTCATTGATGGCTTGTTCAATTTCTTTTTCTGAAACAGAGCTATTTAAGTATTTTATTTCCTCTTCTGTTAATCTGGGCAATTTATATTTTTGTAAATATTCATCCATTTCACTAAGATTGTCAAATTTATTGGCATACAATTGAGCAAAATAGCTCCTAATTATTATTTTAATTTTCTTTTCATTGGTAGTAAATTCACCTTTTTCATTTTTGATGCTGGTAAGTTGGTTTTCTTCCTTCTTTCATTTAATCAAATTAACCAAAGGTTTATTTATTTTATTGGGTTTTTTTTTCATAAAACCAGGTCTTAGTTTTATTTATTAGTTCAATAGTTTTCTTAATTTCAATTTTATTAATATCTCCTTTGGTTTTCAGAATTTCTAATTTGGTATTTAACTGGGGATTTTTAATTTGTTCTTTTTCTAGCTTTTTAGTTGCATATCCAATTCATTGATCTCCTCTTTTTCTATTTTATTCATATAAGCATTTTAAGATATAAAATTTCCCCTAAGAAATGCTTTTGATGCATCCCATAAGTTTTGGTATGTTGTCTCATTGTTGTCATTCTGTTGGATGGAGTTACTAATTGTTTCAGTGATTTGTTGTTTGACCCATTCATTCTTTAGGATTAGATTATTTAATTTCCAATTAATCTTTAGTCTATCTTTCCATGGTCCTTTTTTTACATGTAATTTTTATTACATCGTGATCTGAAAAGGATGCATTTAATATTTCTGCCTTTCTACACTGGGTTGTGAGGTTTTTATGGCCTAATACATGGGAAAATTTTTCTGTAGGTGTCATGTACCACCAAGAAAAGTATATATTCCTTGCTATCCCCATTCAATTTTCTCCAAAGGTCAACCATATCCAACTTTTCTGAAATTATATTCATCTCCTTAACTTCTTTCTTGTTTATTTTGTAGTTAGATTTATTTAGTTTGGAGAGGGGCAGGTTGAAGTCCCCCACTAGTATAGTTTTGTTGACTATTTCTTCCTGTAACTCCCTTAACTTCTCCTCTGATAATTTGGGTGCTATACCACTTGGTACATATATGTTTAGTAATGATATTACTTTATTGTCTATGGTACCTTTTAGCAGGATGTAGTTGCCTTCCCTATCTCTTTTAATTTTGCTTTTGCTTTGTCTGAGATCAGGATTGCTACCCCTGCCTTTTTTTTTTTATTTCAGCTGAAGCATAGTATATTCTGCTCCAGCCTTTTACCTTTACTCTGTGTGTATTGCTCAGCTTCAAATGTCTTTCTTGTAAACAACATTTGTCGGATTTTTTAATCCACTCTGCTCTCTGCTTCCATTTTATGTGAGAGTTCATCCCATTCACATTCACAGTTATGATGACTATCTGTGTCTTTTTTTCCATTCTATTTTCCCCTGCCCTCAATTTATGCTTTTCTCCCTCTTTTCTACCTTTCTCTCCTCACTTTTGATCACTGCTTCTCTCACTCTGCCTTCCCTTCTATCATCCCCCTCCTTTTCCTTTACCTTTTCCCTTACCAATTCTTCCTTCTCTTCTATCTACCCCCTCCCTTTTCTTTCCCCTTTCCCCTCCTACTTCCTATAGGGGTAAGTTAGATTTCTATACCTAACTGATTATGTTATGCCTTCTTTGAGCCAAATATGATGAGAGTAAGGTTCAAACAATGCTCATCTCCCTCCCTTCTTTCCCTCTACTGTAATAGATCTTTGTGCCTCTTCATGTGATGTAATTCACCCTGTTCTGCCTCTTCCTTTCCTCTTCTCCCAGTACAATCCCTTTTCACCACTTGATTAGATTTTTTATCATCACATGAAAGTCAACTTATACCCACACCCTCTGTCTACGTATACCCCTTCTAAATGTCAAAATAAAGATACAGTTCTCAAGAGTTACAAGTATCGTCTTCCCTTGTAGAGATATAAGCAGTTTGTACTTATTAATAACATGTTGCTGTTTTTTCTTTCCTGTTTACCTCTTTATGCTTCTCTTGAGTCTTGTATTTGAAGATCAAATTTTTTGTTGAGCTCTGGTCTTTTTATAAGTAAGGTTTGAAAGTCTCCTATTTCACTGAATGCCATTTTTTTCCCCAGAAAGATTGGGCTCAATTTTGCTGGATAGTTAATCCTTGGTTGTAATCCAATCTCCTTTGCCTTACAGATTATCATTTTCCAAGCATCCAATTTTTAATGTAGAAGCTACAAGGTCCTATGTATTCCTGACTGTGGCTCCAGGATATTTAGACTGTTTATTTCTGGTTGATTGCAGTGTTTTCTTTTTGACCTGCTAATTTTGGAATTTGGCTACAATATTCCTTGGCATTTTCAATTTCAGATCCACCAATCACCTCCTGAAATATATCCTGGAGGATGCTGCTCACCCAGGATGCTTTGAAACACTGGAAGTTTTGCCTGCCATAGCCTGCCTGCCTGGAGCTGTGCCTCCTGGAGTTGTACTTCCTAGAGTTGTGCTGAAGCAGCAGGAGGTTTAGCTGCTGAGGGAAGCCTGCCCACTGTGCATGTGGCAGTTTTCTGAGCTAGAATCTACCAGTTCCCCTGCCTGTGCTAATGCACTCAGGGTTGGGGGTTGGGGGGGAGGGAGGATGTTGGCACTTGCCTGCTCCACCACCCTAGGGCTCAGGATCTCCACCTGGTTTGCTGAAGTGGGGCTTGCTGGTGGTTTGCTGGGATATCTCCCATTCTATACTGCTTCCCCTCCACCAGATGGAAAGGGACCTTTCCCATTAATCCCCCAAGCTTCCCAGGCTACAAGACTGCTGCACTCTGTCTTTCTGCTGGCTCAGCTGTTCCAGGATTTTTCCTAGGATGATATTTTCTGAGCTTTCAGAGGTCAGTAAGTGAGAGTGAGAGTGACTTACTTCTTGCTCTGCCATCTTGGCTCCCAGAAGTCCAGCTGCTAGATTTCTTTCTTGAAGACCAGAAAACATAAATTTCAATGTTTGTAAGACACTGTTCAAAAAATGCTCCAGATTCCTAGGAAATTTGAAGAAGGAAACATTTGGAAAGTTCAGCTACTCTAAGATTCAAGTATTATTTGCACTGAGCAGTAAGGTTGCATAGTGGTTAGAGTGCCATGCTTGGAGTCAAGAAGATTCATCATCCTGAGTTCAAATCCATTCTCAGAAACTTTACTAGCTGTGTGACCCTGGGAAAGTCACTTAACCCTGTTTACCTCAGTTTTCTCATCTGTAAAATGACCTGGAAAGGGAAATGACAAACCACTCTAAGATCTTTGCCAAGAAAATCCCAAATGGGGTCACAAAGAGTCAGATATGACTGAAACAACTAAACAACAACAAAAACACAAGAGTCAGCAGAGCATACTAGACCCACAATCAGAAAATCTTTTGTTCACATCCTGCCTCTGATATTTACTGTGTAATACAGAATACACATCCCAATCATGTTCTGATGAATCAATATTCATTGAATATACACATTCATATATGTACACATATATAAATAAATATATATTTATACATGAATGTTACCTTTTGAGGGCAAGGACTATTGTTGCTTTTTCTTTGTATTCCCATCAATTAGTAAAGTGCTTGGAATTTAGTAAAAGCTTATTAAATCTTTGTTATCTAGTTAATCCTGGGACCACAAATAAGGAACTCAAATTCTCTGAACCTCACTCATATCTATAAGATTTTGCAATCTGCACATCTTGCAATCTGCTTTAGAGATGATTTTCCACAGTGTGAGTTAAGCTGCATTCAGTTCTCTAAAGCTAAATTATAAACAGGTTGGGATCTGCCTTTGAAGGAATTTCTACATTAAATTCTGACTGACTGTTGGTCAAGTTGCATGACCTCTCCAAGCCTTGGGCATCTTTCTAAGACTTGAAGATATAGAGAAGGTGGAAGCATCTTTGGAAGCAGTTCTTACATTGGAAGTTCTCATATACATGTACCCTTGACACCATATTGCTAAGAATCCAGACCTCACCTTGAAAAAAGGTAGAATAAAAGAATGAGATCCCTTAAGGAAGAAAAATCATGTAAACACATACTAAAAAAGTAATACCAATTATAGGCTGAACTTGGATTTTATAGCAGCTAGATTTTTAAATGGAAAATTCAAACCAATACATGAAAAATAAAGGATACAAATATTCTTTAAATAGATCCCCTCCATCCATTTTAAGAAAAAGTTTCTCCTTTATTAGGCAGTGAAAAAAAAAAAGCTAAATTAAGTAATACCAAAAGGACACAGTATTATTTTATGTTTTTAAAACTCACATCTCTTTCTAAAAATGTGAAGTGAGAGAGGGAACCAGGATCATGAAGATTAGAAGGGAGAGTTACAAAGTTGGGGTAAAGGATTGACTTAGTGAAAATACTTTAAGAAGTAAAATGTATTTATCAATAGATTCTGATAAATAATATTAAAGAGTGATAAAAGAGTAGATTCTGATAAATAATATTAAAGAGTGATTAAAAAAAAACAGTTGACCAAATACTATTCAGGTCTATAGGCTGTCATTTTTGAGAATCTCTGGGTGATTAGGAAGGAGACAGAATTAAGGAAAAAAAGCCAGTACCTTTATCAATATTTTTAAAAGACTGGGGAATATTGCTTTAAAAAAAAACCTACAGACAAGTTGGTTTTACTTGAAAACCACTGGGGAAAAAAAATCACAAAATAAATTTACAAACACCTAAGAAAGAACAGCATACTTGCCTTTATAAAAAACAGCTCCTGTCAGACTAACCTAAATTTGCAATGTGGTGGAGCCTGGCAGATCAAGAGGAAGAGATAAATGGAATCTCTCAAGTTTATCAAGACTTTTGATTCTGTTCCACAAAGCATATTCATCAAAACATGAGAAAACACAGTCTAGACCAGTGGTCTCCAAGGTAGGGGCCATGGCCTGACCCAAAGGGAACTTCTTAGCTGGTGTGGGAGGAGGGGGAAACAAGTTTCATCCCACTTATCCCATGACAGTCTATTGTGAGGCAGGTCTCGAACTCAAAAACAACTATCTTGATCCCCCAACATTTTCCAACTCTGTTCTCTCCCTCCAGTCTGCAAGATCCCAGTTTCTCCCTTTCTGCCCCGGTCCTAGGCCTCTGGGCAGTTATACTCTTTTTTAAAATTTTATTTTATTTTTAATTTATTTAATAAAATAAGCATTTCCATAAAATATTGTAATAAAAAAGATGATTGCATATGAAACTGCAAATCTATCATGTTAATTGGTTATTCCTTTTAAATATGTAATAAAGTAATAATAAATGTAAATTTCTTTTTTTCTTTTTTTTCTTCCCTCCCTTTCCACCCCACCCTTAAGATGACTACCTTTAGACACAAATAGGTGTATCTATGTAAAATTATTTTATACCTACTTCTATTGGTCAGTTCTTCTTCTGGATGTAGATAGCATCTTTCTTCATATATCTTTTTTTTTTTTTGGTGAGGTGATTGGGGTTAAGTGACTTGCCCAGAGTCACACATCTAGTGACTGTTATGTGTCTGAGGCTGGATTTGAACTCAAGTCCTCCTGACTCCAGGGTTGGTGCTCTATCCACTACACCACTTAGCTGCCCACTGTCCTTTATTTTTAATTTGTGTATTTATAATAGTCAAAATTACTTGGTCACTCAGTTGCTCCTAAAACTATATTGCTCTTACTGTATTCCATTCCAACCATACACCACAGCTTGTTCAACCATTCCCCAACTGATGGAGATCCCTGCAATTTCCATTTCTTTGCCACGACAAAGAGAGCTGCTTTAAATATCCCATTCACATTCAAAGTTATGATTATTATTTGTGAATTTCCCTCCATCTTATTTTACTCACTATTTTCTTCCTTAGCCTCTCTTTTTAACCCTATCCCTGTTACCTTATCTTCTCCCACCCTCACACTCCCCATCCTACACACCTCTCCAAAAGCTTCCCCCATCCTCCTAATTCTAATCCATAGAACCCTCCAAAAGTCCCTCCCCCAAACCCTATCTCCTAGTTTTCTCATCTCTCTACATGTTCGGAAGACTTTCACACCTTTCTAGATGTTATATTCTTTTTTTATTTTTTTTTTTCATTTTTAGGCACTTGAGGTTAAGTGACTTTCCCAGAGTCACACAGCTAGCAAGTGTCAAGGGTTTGGTCTGAGGCTGGATTTGAACTCAGGTCCTACTGACTTCAGGGACAGTGTTCTATCCACCGTGCCACCTAGCTGCTGCAGTGTTATATTCTGAGATAACAGTTATATTAGGGCGGTTATATTCTAATCACTAACTAGACATACAAAGCAGCAGCTTCATAGATACCACTGGGAAAATACACACACACAGAAGCTGACCCACACACACCTCAGTATACTTACCCACTGTCCACTAGATCACTTCATCACTTTATGGTTTCACCAGCTACTCTCCCAGAAAACAAGCTGTGCTCTCTAGGGCATTGGACACTGAGTAGGAAGCCTGCTTTCTGCCTTTTCATTTTGTATTAAATAGAATCAATCAAAAAGAATGATGAACAGGCATACATGGGTTGCAATCTATATCACACGTCTAATTACATTATCTTTTCCAAAAACAAAAACAGAACCAACTTTTTTCTGAATGTACCCACTTTTATCAAGGGCACTGTCAAACTTAAGTTTCCCAGTTTTGTAACACCAATGCTATCCTCCATTCTTCTTCAGCTCACATAATCAATCAGTTGCCCAGTATTATTAGTTTCCATCTACCTCCAGCAAATCAGACAGAAAGATTACATGGTCCTTAGTTTGCAACAGCAAATCATATGGTAATTTATCTTCTTCACTGCTATTTCCATTGATAAAATCAGATCCATTTCTGATGTTAAATTTACTTATCAGAAAGTTCTAAGGACTTTGTAATCTATAGCAGTATACAGATGGTTATCAATAAGTAAATGTATGTATGTTGGGGAAATGCTCAAAAAATTTTATTGATGCAGTATATGATCTAAAAAGTTTGGAGATCACTAGTCTAGACTTTCATAAAATTGGGGCAGTAGACAGCTAGTTGGATGGTTGCTCCCAACCAAGGGATAGATCAGTGCCAAGTTCAGGGGACATAGTGGTAATCTGGAATGAGCATGCTGCTCTAAGGAATCTGGACTATGAAACATAAAGCATGTTCACTAAGTTTATAGATTATGTTATAGTGCCCAGGAGGAGATGGAGTAGGAGAACACCATTGCTTAGGAGGACAGACAAAAATCTAAAGCAAGTTTAGTGCACTGGAGAACTGGTCAGAACCAACATAATGAAGTTCACTAAGACAGAGGAAAGCAAAAAAATGAATGTGACTACTCACATAATGTATAACATACAACTCAAAAAAAAAAAAGAGAATAACTGCTCATGAGCAAAAGAGAGACAGACAGACAGACAGAGATCCAAGGGTAATGGGAAACAGCAAATTGATTAAAAAATCAATCTAACATTGTTTTTTTTTATCCTTTTTTTTTCAAATGGAAACAAAGTAGGTGTCAATCAATTGGGGAATAGTGAAAGAAGTGGTGATATATGAAAATAAAGGAATATTATTGTGCCATAAAAAGTGACTAATGATTCTGATCATATATAGCATGCAAGAAATAGAACAGGGAAATGTATGATCATTATAGGTGTTCACCACTGTAGTAGAGAAACAGTGTTGAGCCCAAGTTGAAGAGGGTCTCTCTGCAACACTCCTATTTGCAAACGATATTTTGAATGCTGAGGTTTCCAGGAGAGATCTGTAAGCACTCAAGAGTTTGGCTTGACCAACAACACAGGAAAAGATCAGATGGATAGAAAATGTCTGTTGCCTCATCGTGACATGCAATGGATAGACAACCTTTAGAGCCACTTATAGATATAGATATAGATATGTATGTATATGACAACAGTATAGAGTAATGACAAATCGTGCAAATGGAGAAGAGCAAGTGGATTGCCTTTATGAAATTACAAAGTCTTTTGAATGACCCTACATTTCCCACAGAAACAAAGGGCCGTGTTTTTAATAACAACATTTTACCAGTGTTGTTGTATGGCAGCAAGACATGGGCTTCAGAAGTTTCAAAAGAAGTAGATGAATTACATATAACACAATGGAGAGATACATGATGATTACAAGCAGGCTACAATATATAAAAAAGAAAAGCTTAAAAAAAAAACAAGAATAAAACATATCATCAGAGAAACATGATTGGAAAAGAAGATGGCCTACTCACGTCAAGGTATGACAGTTAGGTATCCTTAGATTTTCACTGGTACTCTTATGATTTCAGAGGAAAATAAGGAAAACTTCTGACACATTGGATGTCACAGAGTTGGACTGAACAACTGAATTGATTGAACAACAGATTATACATACATACAATATATATGTATGAGTTGAGTGTTACATATAATATGTAATATATGAGTCTCTGTGTGTATGTGTGTGTGTTTGTCTTGCCCATGAGCAATAATTCTCTTTTTTTTTGAGTTGTGTGTTACACATTATGTGAGTTATTGCAATCATTTGTTTCTTTCCTCTCTCTTAGTAAATATCAATCTTGATATCAGTGGACTGATGAGGAATCACATTTCACTACTTTTGATGGAGAAGTGGTGGACGATGGATGCAAAATATTGCATATAGTGATAGGCACATTTGATGTGTTGGTTTGTTTTGTCTAATTATTTCTCTCTGATAGAAGAGGGAAATCAATTGTGTGGAGAAGAGGAAATAGTAGGAAGCAACAGAGAGGGGAAACAACAATAAAACATATTTAAATAAAATATTAATGTAGTGTTACAATACCAAGGAATATGAAGAATTCAGCAGTGAAGTATGGGGAAATTTCTTAATCTCTAGTCTTTGGATCAACAACAATCCATAGAAAACTTGTAGAAGTGCATGAAACATTTATTGCCAGAGGGCCTTACTACTTCAAATCTATAAACTTAAAAGGCTAGCTCTTTCTCCTTCTCTCTTTCTCTCTTTGCTTAGCTAGCTACTGCTACCTCTGCATTCCTTCTCCTCTCTAGCTTCCAAGTCTCCACCCCATGGACCATTGAGAAACTGAAGGTATGGTAAGTGAAACTGTCCTCAGTAGGGAATATAGATTTGTTTTAACCAAACCATATTATAGTATGGATTGGGAAATACTGAGTTAGGTTTCAGTTTTATGCTCAGAATTTGGTCAGATTATTACTAGGGTAACGTATCTATTTGTCATCTCCACATCTAAAAAGGATTAGGTGAAGCCAACAAAATTACTGATGTTTCCTTAAAAATAAATAAATAATACTTAGAAGAAAATTGAAAGGTACTGCAATTAATTAACCTGGTAAATGGATAAGAAAGAAAAATAACAACAACAATAATAAAAATAATAGCTAATGGTTATATGGTGATTTAAGTATTGCACAGCAATTTATAAATATTATCTCATTTTATAAGCATCCTACTGACTACACCAGGACAGCTAGGCAGGAGGTACAGTAAATAGTATGCTGGGCCTAGAGTCAGGAAGACTCATCTTCCTGAGTTTAAATCTGGCCTTGGACACTTACTAACTGTGTTATCCTGGGCCAGTCATCTAACTCTGTTTGCCTCAGTTTCCTCATCTGGCAAATTAACTGGAAAAGGAAATGGCAAACCACTCTAGTATCTTTGCCAAGAAAACCTCCAATGGACTCTAATGGACAAAGAGTTGGACATGACTGAACGCACACATAAGTAACTTCAAGTATGAGAAGGAGCTTAACACGTGTTTATGGCCAATGGTTCATTATTTCTGCTGAGGTCAAAAAAAAAGAAACAGCCATAAAGTCCTGCTTGAAAGATTTATTTAGATTAGACATAAAGAATAACCAACTTATAGCGAGGGGTTGTTAGACTTTGGAATGGATTATCAATAGAATCTCCTTTTCTGAGAGCTTTTTTTGAAAGTAGAATAGGTCCATAAGGTCATGGAATCACATGTCAGGATACCTGAGAGAGACAGGATGGTGTGGAATGGATAGAGTATTAAACCTGCAGTCAGGAAGATCAAAGTTCAAATTCTATCTCTACTACTTAACTTAATTATACAACCAATAACCTATCTGAGCTTTAGTGTGCTGATATGTAAAATGGGCCTAATAATATCTGTCCTCTCTTCTTCACAGGATTGTTGTGGGGCTGAAATAAAATAATGTATGTAAAGCGCTCTGCAAACCTCAAAGTGCCTTATGATTGTCAACTATTATCTTCCAATTCCCAAATTCTTTGTCTCTATCTGTTTCTCTCTCTTCCTATTCTTCTTTATTCCTCTTCCTACCCACCTTTTCTAATGTTAATATATTTTTCACCCTTTTCAAAATCTAGAAAATCTTCCCAAAAAGCTACTTCTGTCCATGGAAAATCACTAGAATACACGTTTTTAAGTAATTCTTTTTTTTAATTATGTCAATTACTTGCTAATAGAATTATGGGTCAAGCAAACTGCATTACTTTAAATAATATGCCCACTTTCCACAACAAGGAGAAAAATTAAGCCTTTAAAAACAACTAATGCCTTTCAGAAATCTTAGGACACTGGGTAATTCAGAAAATATCTGTTTTTATGTCACCTTTTCTTTGTATTTCCTCATGTTTTCTTAGCTACTTTAGAAAAATGTTTATATAAAAACAGGGCCTTACTTTCCTGAATGTATGTGGCTGTTATTATTATCCTCACTTACAGTAGGGGAAACTGAGGCAGACAGCAGTTAAATGACTTGCCCATATAGATAATAAATATTCGAGGTTGAGTTTGATTCCACGTCCAGCACTCTGTCCACTGCATTCATCGCTGCCTCTGATATAGTCAAAAGCCAACATGCAAAGGCTTGAGTACTGAATGAGAGGAGTCTAAGTGGAGACAGAGCATAGACAACTTTTTCAAGAAGTTTCTCTAAAAAAAGGAGAAAACAAACAAGACAATAGTTTGAGTGTTTCTTAAACTGTGGGTCTTGAACTCATATGAGGTTTCATAACTGAATGAAGTGGGAGTTGTGAAAAATTTGGCAAGCAAGTAAAATGATTCTGAATGCGCAACGACCAAAAGTTAATTCAAGAAGATCAAACATGTAATGAATCTGAGATGTTTCGAGTGATGCTTGCCCGTGTTGCATCATGCAACTTCATTGCAGCCTTGGTTCTGAACACACCTTGCACCAAGCATGCTGTCATGTCACGCAGCACCAACAATGCTGCCAGAAACACCTTGGTTCAGATTCGAGACTACTGTATGTTATGAATTGCAGTGTTTTTACTGTACATACAAAGTTTTCTGCTCTTACAGAAAATAAAGAGTTTTAATATTTTCCTACCATCATTCCTTAGCATATAAGTATCAGATTAGTTTATCTTTGGATGGTATTATGTTAGAATGTTTGGTTAAAAAAAAAGAATGTTTAATTTTTTAAATTGCTGTTATATCCTTCTTTTACAAAAATATGAGTGTTTAATTGCAGCAAGTAAAAACAAAGACCCTTTTCTCCACCACCACTGCTGTATATATGAGTGTGAACATCAGGTTTTTTTTCAATTAAGCACAAACAAATGTAACTTTATACACTAAAGCTAGTATTTATTTGAGAATTTTTTAGCAATATTTATTTATATTTTAGGACGAAAATATTTTTCACTATGGGTAAGTGACTAAATTTAGACAGAAGAGATAAAAGTACTAATAACAATGCTAGTCTTCACTACTAGGTTGTAGTATACCCAAACTGACAAGAAAAAGAAAATATGTCAAATCATTTTTGTGATATGGATTTACTTCTAATAATGATGATGGTGTGGGAAAATCTCTTTGCTTAATTTCTAATGAAGTTTTGGCTGCAGAAAGCATGAAACCAGCCAAACTAAAATGATATCTTAATACCAAGTATGCAGCTGCTGAAATAAGCCAAAGGAATATTTTGAATGACTTTTAAAATCTTAAAATAAAGAAAAACAATGTTTTGAGAAATTTGCTGCTGTCAACAAAAAGTTTTACTTGCATCTTATGACACTTCTTATTTAATTGCAAACTAAAAGCCCTACACAGTAGGAGAAGATCTTGTGTTACCTGCTGCTATTAAAATGTCAGAAATAGTTCGTGGGAAAAAATATGGGGATGAAATTTGCAAAATTCGTTTATTGAATGATAGTTTCCAAAAGAATTTCTGAAATTATCAATTACCAATTCCAACAGCTTCTTACCAGGCTTAAGGGCAGCCCAAAGTTTGCAATTCAGTTAGATGAAACAACTGATATTTCTGCCATGGCACAGTTATTACTTTAAGTATCATATGTTTATGAAGGAAGCATACATGAGGAGTTATTGTTTTGTCACCCTTTGGAAGGGCACACAAGAGAGGAAGATATATGACTTAAAGATGATGAATTTTTCACAAATGAAGGATTACAATGGAAAAATTGCGTTGGAGTCTATAAAGATGGTGCTGGAGCAATGATGGGCAAGAATGTTGGATTTATAGCAAAAGTTAAAGCTGGTTGCAATGAACATATCACTTTTACTCACTGCATGATCCATTAGGAGGCACTTATAGCCCAAAAAGTATCACCAGAGTTAGATGTTGTACTTCTGTTGTACTATCAAAATCATTAACTTCATTAAAAGCTATGCCTTTAACAGTTGTTTGTTTTCAAACCTTTGGAAAGACATGAACTGAAATTACAAAAACTTATTACTACATGCAGAGATAAGGTGGCTCTCAAGGGGGCAAAGTTTAAACAGATTGTTGAAATTAAAAGATGAAATTGTTATATTTTTGATGGAGCAGAAATCCAATTTTGTTAATTTTTTTCATAATGACTTACGGCTTTCAAAATTGTGTTATTGGTCAGACATTTTAAAAAAACTTGATTTAAATATGTCACTTCAAGGTCAAAAATTGTAACATATCTATGTTAAAAGATAAAATTGAATGTTTTACTAAAAAGTTAACCTATGGAATAGGGTAGAAAATGGTTCTTTAGCAAATTATGGCATATGAATGTATACTATTGTGCTATAAGAAATGATAAGCAGGCAGACTTCAGAAAAACCTGGAAAGACTCATATGGACTGATGCTGAGTGAAGTGAGCAGAACCAGGAGAATGTTGTATGAAGGAACAGCAACATTGTGTGACTAATGTTAATAGACTTAGTCCTTCTCACCAATGCAAGGATCTAAGACATCTGCAAAGGTCTCATGATGCTATCCACATCCAAAGAGATTGAAGCATACTATTTGCTATTTTTTTTCTTCTGTTTTGTTTTGTTCTCTTTCTTGTGGTTCCTTCTATTGGTTCTAATTCTTCCATACATCACTAATGTGAAAATATATTTAATAGGAATGTATATGTATAGCCTATATCAGATTGTGTGCTGCCTTAGGGAGGGAGGCTGGAAGGGAGGGGGAGAAAAATGTAAAACTCAAAAGGTTATGGAAGTGATTGTTGATAAATTAAAATTAATTAACAAATGGTTCTTTAGAAATGTTTACAGCTATAGATGATTTTACAATTGACAATAACCACCCCAAAGATTTAATTGTAAGAGGAAATTGATCATCCAAAGTGCCTGGAGACACAGTTTCAGAAATACTTCCCTTCAAGTTTTAATTCTTAAAAACTAAGTTGGGTTCATAAACCATACTCAGTTGAAATGAAAAATGTCAGTCATCTGCCATTAAAAGTTCAAGAAGAATTTACTGAGTTATCAAGTGACAGGTTTAAAATTTGAGTTTCCTAAAAAATCATTAAATGAATTTTGGCTTGGAATTAGGACAGGATTTACAACAATTTCTGAAATGGCCCTAAACATACTTCTGCCATTTTAAACTATGTATTTACACAAAATAGCATTCTCAGCATTGACAATTATAAAATAAAAATATCAATTAACTCTGAAAAATGTTGAAGATTCTCTATTAAGTCCTACAGTATCAACTATTCTGCCAAGATTTAATTCTTTATGTAAAAAATAAACAACTATATCCATCTCATTAGCATGCAAATTTGCTTTCATCTTCAATAAATGGTAAAATTATATATGTACAAAAGAATTGTTTTAAAATAAATTTCTTTATGATTTATTATCACTAAATGTTTGATTTGTATACCTATTTTATATGCTATGTACTCAAGGTTGTGTAAACATTGCTCGGGTGAAAACGGGTTGGGAGTGGAAAAAGTTTAAGAAGCTCTGATCTAGTGAAAGATCTGCTGAAGGATGGAGATGCTTTGGGCAAGTTTGAAGGCAGAGCTGGAATTTGAAACTCAGACCTCTGGTTCCCAATCCAGTATTTTTTCTACTGGAAATATGATGTACCCATGTTTCTCTCCCCTTTACCTTTATATTCCTAGTGCTAAACCCATTATCCAGGACATAGTAAGTGCTTGATGCATATAATGCAGCCTGAATAGTGAATAGAACGAGGGACTTGGAGTCAGGAAGCTAGAGGTTCTACTCTTACCTCTAACATTCACTAGCTATGTGATCCTAGCAAGTCACATAATCTCTCTGAAGTTCAGTTCTCTTATCCATAAAATGAAAATAAGCTTATCTAATGGTTGTTATGAGGATAAAATGAGAGAATATATATATACACATATATATAATGCTAAAGTGTTATTTACATTTCGATGATGATGATGACAGGTACTATCAAATTAATGCACAAAGAATTTGTTTCATAATCAGAAAGTCATAGGTTTAAGTTCTACTCTGGGACAATACAGTCTGGGTGACCATGGGCAAGTTTGTTTGACTTCATTTACCCCAGAAACCTCTCTAAAATGCTAAACAGAAGAGCAGATGCTAATCTACATTGACAGAGGAAGTTCCTCACTGGGATGTCCCTATACCAAATGATCACAAGTCTAGACAAAAATTATCATTATTAATGCTTATGGAACATTAGGTGCTTTAAAAATCTTTTATTTCATCTATGTAAAGAACAGCAAAGATCCCAACTGAATTGTTGAAGTCATAAAATTAATCACCCAGAAGCTGACCAGCAAGTCCCTAAGTCTCTCCACACTTAGCCTAGGCTATGCCTCAGATGACAGATAGATAGTTTGTCATCAGGCCCATACATAAAGCCTTTTCATCTTGGCCGATCTGCCCAGAGCCTCTGTTTCACTCACATATCTGTCAAGAACTCAAAGTCACATCCTCACCATGAGGAATAGGAATTGAATGGGGGCATACTCTATATATAAAATCTATCTTTGTTTAAGCACATGTATAATGTCAACACTACAAATATATACATATGTGGATATAGCCTTTTGCAGTATGATTTCAAGTGAGGTCTGTCTTAAATAGGCCACCCTGTATTTTAAGTTTTTCTGCCTCTTTTCTCCCAAGAAGGTGAGAAGAGATCGATGTCTATACACACACATGTCCTGTCACATGAACACTTATGCACGAATACATAATAGGTTCTCACAAAGTGGGGGGTACACACAATATAAATAGCACATTTGGAAATGATCTAATGGGTAATAAAATCCCCCTCACTTTCATTGAAGAAAAAGATGAGGAATTTGCCTTGAAGAAATAAGTCTTTTTAAAAAATCACAAGGATCTGGGCAAAAAGCTAAAAATAATAAAGGATATTTTAAGGGGGGAATTATTAAGCTACATTATGAGAGAAGTAAAAATATCCAGCATCAGAAGAAAGGCATACTTTTTCCTCATGTCTCTTAAATCTACACTAATCTGAAATTAAATTGAGTCAACAAGAATTTATTAAGTGCCTACTACGTGTCAGGCTCTCTGCTAGTCAATCAATTGGACCAACAAGGAAGAACTGAAGCCTCAGACAAGCTGGACACAGAGTATTTTCCCACAAAGTTCAACTAAATTAAAGGATTTTATCAGATTTAGAGCTGAAGGAGCTTTAGATATCATCTGGTCCAATACCTTCACTTTATAAGTAAGGATGATGAAGCTAAACACCACCATGAGCTAGGCCAGATGTGGGGGATACACATACAAGGAACGAAATAATCTCTACTCTCAAAGAACTGACATGGTGGGGGAGGGGGAGGGATAACAAATATATATATGTGTGTGTGTGTGATATATAGGTTTAGGTGTAGGTATAGATATAGGTGTAGGTGTGGATGTGGTTATAGATGTAGGAATAGGCATAGATGTAGGTGTAGGTATAAATGTGGGTGTAGGTGTAGATGTAGGTGTGAGTGTGTGTATATGTATAAGTGTAGGTATAGATGTAAATGTAGATGAAGGTTGAATATCTACTCATAACAGATATTATGTATATTATGTGCATATATAAGGAATAATTAACAGAAAGATAATAATTAAACCCATGACAGCTGATAAGGTCACCAAGAGGGTTAGGTAACAAATATTTATTAAGTGCTTACTATGTGCTAGGCTTTTTATATATTGTCTCATTGATCTTCACAACCACCCTCTGAGGCAGATGATATTATGATCACCATTTTACAGTTGAGGAAACTGAGGCAGAGGGTAAGTGATTTGCCCAGGATCACATAGCTAGTAAATGTCTAAGGCTAGATTTGAACTCAGCTCTTTTTGAGTCCAGGTCCAGTGCTCTATCCATTGAGATGCCTAGCTACCAAGAGAGAAAGTGTAGAGAGAAAAGAATAAAGGGTCTAAGACAGAGCTTTGTAGAACATCAACAGTTAGAGGGAGTACTATGAAAGATGACCCAGCAATGGAAACTGAGAATGAGTAATCAGACAGGAAGGAGGCAGGATAGGAGAGAACAGTGTCATGAAAATGCAGGGGAGAGCTATCCAGGAGGAGAGGGTGGTCAGTAGTGTCAAATGTAGCAGGCTGAGAAAAGCTAAAAAAATGAGAAAAGATTGCAGATATGGCACTTTATAAATCAATGGTAACTTTGGAGAAAGCAGTTTCAGTTGACCTATAACATCAGAAAATAAATTACCAAGGCCTGAGGAGTGAATTAAAGAGGAAGTGGAGTCACTGAGTATAAACAGCTTTTTTATAGGCATTAATCTAAGAAAGGGAGGAGAGATGTAGCATGAAGGGTCTAGTAATAATAGAACCAGTGACATTTTTTGTTCATTTCTGTTTTGTTAAGGATGAAGGACTTTGGGCATATTTAAAGGCAGTAGAAAAGGAACCCAGTAGACAGGGAGAGGTTCAGGATGAAATGCTTGTAGGGGATGGGGTGGAGATGTTGAGGTTTCACTCTTCTGGAGGAGATGGTGTCAAATTTACATGGAGAGGGATTGGACTTAGGAAGAAGGGCCACCCCATTTTCAGAGATAAAGGAAATTAAGAGGGAGTAGGAGATGATGTCAAAGAATTTTTAGATTAAGAAAGGGGGAGAAGAGGGGACTTATGTCAAATAGCCTCAATTTTCTCAGTAAAGTAGAAGCTAAGTCCTCAGCTGAGAGAGGGTGTTGGGAAAAGTGGGGAGGGAGTTAGAAGTGGGAGCTTAAGGAGAAGAGAGAGCTAGTTAAGTATCAGAGGTGAGATTCAAACCTAGATTCCAGAATGCAATGAATTATCTACTATGGATTGTAAGGGTGAGGCATCGATGGAATTGATCCATCCTCACTTGACTCCAATTAAAATAAGTAATAAGATGTCCTGGCAATTTAATAAGGTGGGAGCAAATCTCAATCAATCTCAATCATAGGCTTTTGCTTCAATCAACCGAATAATCATAGCCTTAAGACTAAGTGGAAAAATCCTTTGGACCTGAAATCATTTTCGCACTGTATCATGTTTGGACATGCTAAGGAAATTTGGTTATACTCTAGGGGTCAGCTACAAAATATCAGGCTAGTTGAGAGCCAGAGCTGTTTGAGAAATTGGAATGAGAAGGCATTCTAGTAAGACTCCCCTGAGGAGGAACCACTTGGGGTGGGGAGGGGAGTGGTAAGGGTAGAGAAGAAAAGGTTTTGGTTTTGGCCTTTCCGCAACCCACTCTACCCTCATCTTGTGTCCAAAGGAAGCCCTTCAGATATTCATAGGGTCTGGGGGATTTTGGACTTCCTATCTTCGGTGTTCTAGTGGTATCCCAAGTCAGCTGATAACAGAGGAGAGGTAAATTCATGGCTCCGTCAGGACCACAAAAAGATGCTACACCAGGCCTACAAGGAATGTCTTGAGCACCCGCAGGAGAAAAGGACTTCCAGCAACCAGAAGCTGTGAGTTACAGCTTTGCCATGTGTGTTCTCCACTCATGAGCCCACTTTCCCTTGGATTCTAAATATACTTATGAGAGCGTGTCACAAAATTTGGTAGGGTTTGGGCTGCGGCGGGGGGGCGGGGTGTTTTGTACTAACTCCTTACTGTAATGCTTTGGTAAATAAACACTTTCTAAAAACAACTTCAGTTTTGCTGACTAAATAATTTTCAAATAATAATCACTATTTGGATAGTGAGCTATAACACCAGAAAAGACCCCCCCCAATCTCCCCAGAGCTAGCCCTAGAACCCTAGGGGGACTTTATAGCCATACTCTGGGGACTTGACTCATCAGAGCAAGTGGGAGTTGGGATAAGAACCCTCAGATCATGTGCCATTCCAAAACAAATATTCCTGCAGTCTTGGGTTCACTGATTTATTTACAGCTCTATAAATAACCACTTTTGAGTCAAAAAGATGAGTTAAAAATCCTCTCTCTCTTTTCTACCTGTATAACCTTGGGCAAGTCCTTGGTTTCCTTATCTGTAAATTAAGGGGGTTAGACTAAATGATCTCTGAGGTTCCTTCAAGTTCTAGATTTATGAACTCGTGAACCATCTGTGAAGAGGTTGCTAAGCAAAAATAAATGATTGTGCATTCTGAATTAGTGTCATGATCATTAATGACTTTTTAAAAATAGCTACCAGCATCCTGAATAATAAGTATTCATAAGCTTGTCAGAGCAGGAAAAAAAGCTTTTCATCAAAGCACCAAGAAACATTTCCCATGCTGTTGTTCCAGTTTGGTCTGAGATCAATGGGATGGGTTTAACCTCTTCAAATCTACTTTTCTGTGAATTTAATGTCATAGTGAATGTTCCCTGGATGGTGCTGTCCATTGTCTGATGGTGTTCCAAAGCTGTCCATGTTGGTTATAAAGGGACCGTGATACTGTGAGCTAACTTTTTACATTTTTTCTGGAATGGTTAAAGAGGGCCAGGATCTCTTCTGGCCATGACAGGAGGAATGTGGGAATCACAAGTAGCTGTTATTCAGCTACTACAGGAAGTTGGGATAAAAACTCAGAGGATGATATAGCCAGAGTACAATCAGACCCCAATTTAGAGGACAATATTGTTCAACTTTAAAATGTCCATTTCTCTTATTTCCCCAGCACTGACCCTCCTTCTTCAAAGTTGTTCTGGAAAAGATTGGTACTTTTTTCAAAATTGAGCTATTTTGGGTAAAAGCTAAATCCTAGGGCTAGGTGACTGGAGATTTGTCCAAGGACATCAAAATGTAATGTGCACACATAAGTAACCAATCTTCCTCTATCAGGCAACTCAATGATTACTCATTGTAATTTTTAACATCATGAATTACAAAATTGATTTGAAAACATGTTTTTAAGGTGTTTGCCCCCAGGCATATTTTATGTTATTTGACCCTTAATGCCAAGATTGTTAGGCAAAGCTCTGCAAAATTTCAAACCAAAACTTTCTGGGACGCTTCTCGGCTTTCAGGAAGTAAAGCAGAAAAAAAATGTCTGTTTGGATTGGTTTGTTTTTTAAACATCCCATTTTTACTTCTAAAGATGAAACTTGAATTAAATAGTGTTTGGATTCTACTGCAGCAAGCCATCTTTCTCATGAAATAGGCTGGGTAAGTCTTCCCACGCTATTTCTGACTTGTATAAGTGGAATATCAAGTGGTACTTATGTGAACATTTGGTTCCTATTATTCCATTCCATGACCATGTATCATTGAACAAGTTTTTCAAGGCATTAGCCCATATTTACTCATTAGCAGAATACCCTCCACCCCCACCCCCACCACCTCCCCTACTCCTCCACCCCCCTCCCACCCACCCCTTATCCCAGGGAAATGGCGGTAAGCAACACATCTTTCACATTTAACAGAAAGAAGCATGGCCCACATCAATAAAGTCTATTATTAGTTTGCACCCAAAATAGTGTTGAAACATGCTAAATTGCCCTCTTCCCAACTCCTACATAATTCCTCTCAGTCATCCTACATTCTTTGCTTTCCACTCTTTTAACCATTTTAGGGAGGTATCAATTTCCAGACCAATTGCCGGCTATTCTTCCTGAGTTTCTGCAGATTGATTACATTAATCAGTGAGGGTGGTTTCCCTTAGAAAGCATTTCTTCAGCATCAATTCCTTCCCAGTTTGGTGGAGCTGTGAATTAACCCAACTATTCTGAAAAAAAAAATGCTTGAATTATGTGATGAAATTCATTAAGCTGTCTATAAACTTTAACCTGAAGATGTCATTGTTGGGTATATGTCCCATGAACAGAAAGGTCTGACATATACTAAAATAATCATAGTAGCACTTTCTCTGATAGCGAAAACTAGAAACAAGGACTGTGTCTATCAATTTATCGATGGCTAAGAAAATTGTTGTAATAAAGTCATAGAATATTGACGTTATTAAAGAACACTTAATATGAGGAATTAAAGAAAATATGGAAAGATGTATACAAACAAATGCAGGATGCAGGGTGGTTCAGCAGAAGGAAGGCAGTTGGGATCACAGAACCTAAATCACAAGACTTTTATTGAAATCTAGCTCTACCACTTACTATTTACGTGACCTTGGACAAGTCCCTCTCTGTGCCTCAGTTTCCTCATCTGTAAAATAAGGGGTTTGTAAAATAAGGGACCAGATGCCTCTAGGGTCCATGATACCTATGAAATAATCAAATCAAGGAAATAATATGTGCAATTATAATAATGTAAATAAAAAGAACACCAAAATAAAGCCAAATAACGACCAATCTTGACCTCAGAGAATTAAAAAAAGAGGAAATGCATCTCCCTCCATTCCTAGGAGACCAAGAGGACTATGGGTACAAAATGTTGTACATGTATGTAGCCAAAGACAGTCACTGTGGTTTGCTGGACTGTTTCTCTTTGTTACAAGGTAATAGGTCTCCCTGGGTAGTAACAGGGGAAAGATGTGCTACAAAATGTGCTACAGAAATGAAAGGCAACAATCAAATGTTAAAAAGCTAAACAACTACTGTTTTGATAGCAAGATTCTACCATTTTCTCAATCTATCATCCTCTATTGCTGTTCCACTTCCTAAACAAATTCCAAGAAAAACCTTTCTACATTTGTTGCCTCCACTTCCTTTCCTTTCAATCATTTCTCAACCCTTGCAGTCTGGGTTCATAAACCACTACTTTGACTTAAATTGCTTTCTTCAAGGTGTCTAGTGATTTCTTGATTGATAAAGCAAATGAGTCCTTGTGAGTTTTTATCCTTCTTAACATTTGACCAAAAATTGGCCATTTTCTCTTCCTGGACACTCTTTCTTCTCTAGAGATTCATGATATTGCTCTCTCATTGTTCTATGTATCGGCATATTCCTTCTCAATCTTCAATCATCCATGTACTGTCCTTAACTATGGCTATTCCCCAAGACTTTGTTTTGATCCCTTTTTTCTGCCTATAATCTCTCAGTGATCTCATCAATTCCCACTGGTTCAATTATCATATCAATGCAACTGACCACAAGAACCACCTATCCAGCCTTAACTTCTCTTCTGTGCTCCAGTCCCACATTACCAACAGCCTATTGGACATTTCCATAGGCATATCAAATTCAATAGATGCAAAGGAGAACTTTTTTCTCTAGATCCTTCCCTCTTCTTAACCTCATTATTTCCATCAAGAGTTTCATTATCTTTCTATCCACCCAGGTCTGCAACCTCATAGCCTCTTCACACCCTTCACCCATAACCAAACAGTTACCAAGTCTGATTAATTCTATCTCAACAATATCTCTTATTTATCCTCTTCTGTCTACTCACACAGCCACCATCTTATGTGGCTCTCATCACCTCTCACCTGAACTGTTGTAATAGCCTCCGAACTTATCTCCCTCCCTGCCTTAAGTGTCTCTTCTCTCCAGTTGAAATGTTTTCATCTTTGTCATTTCTTTTTGTGCTAATTTTGACATTTTCTCTGGTTCTACTGCATGCAGACAACTGATATGAAATGGTTCCATGACAGGAATCAGTCGCTTCTTGTCCTAATACAGTCACAATGCTTCTGAGTGGCCTACAAATCAATTAATCAACATCATTTAATAAACTCTTGTTATATTCACTACTCTTGAGTGCTGGGCATACAAAGAAAAAGCAGCAATAGTTCCTGCCCTCAAGGAGCTTATATTCTAATGGGGGAGACAACATGAACATACATATGTATGGTGCATATTTATATGTGTGTGTGTGTGTGTGTGTGTGTGTGTGTGTGTGAACATAACAGAGCAGACCAAAGGTAACCTTAAAGGAGCCAGCACAAGCAGCTTGGGGGGTACCAAGAAAGGCCTCCTGGAGGAGGCAGTACTTGAGCTGTATGATATGATGCAGTGAGGGGGAAAATGGCCTGGGAATCTGGAGGCTTGGGTTCAGTTCTGAATTCTGCCACCATCTAGTTTTGCAGCCTTGGCCACGTCATTTCATCAGGCTGGGCCAGTTTCATTATTTGTAAAATGAAGGTGTTGGGATAGATGTCATCTGCGGTCCCTTTTAGCTCTTTATTCTGTGATCTAGTGATCTTATACATCAGTGATTCCTTCTGGCTCTAGGTTCTGTGTTCCTATTGGATGTGCCACTCTAGCTACCTGTCTTCATAGACCAGGATCAAGATTCAGTCTCCCTTTCTCTTCCTATAAAGGCCCAAAGGAGAAAAATAAGAAAACTAAGGAAAAGGAGAGAAGAGAGAGAGAAGGAAGAGAGAAGGGAGATAGAGAAGGGAGAGATGGAAGAAGAGATATGAGAGAAAAGAGAGATGAAAGGAAAGATGAGGGAGAAGAGCAAAAGAGGTGAGAGAAAAGGGAGAGAATGAGAAGACAGACAGGTGAGCAAAATAGGAAAAAGGCAAGAGAGAAGGGAGAAGAGGAAAAGGATGTGAGAAAAGAAGGGAGAAGGGTGAGGGAAATGGGAGAGAGAAAAGAGAAGAGAGAGAGAGGAAAAGAGAAGAACGAAGAAAAGAGAGAGAGAAAGAGAAGACAGAACAAAGGGAGAAAGGAGAGAGAAAAGACATGACAGGGAAGGAATAAGAGAAGGGAAAGAATAGAGAGAGGAGGAAATAGAAAAGGGAGAAAAGAGAAAGGGGTGGGAGTAAATGGAAGAAGAAGAGATAAAAAGGGAGGGGCTTTTTGCCTTGCTTTGTTCTTATTATGTTTAGGGGCTGTGCTTTTTTTTAAGAATTATTAATAAAATGTTTAAGATAAAATACTCATGTATTGCTACCTAGTGTTTCCACCCACAAATAATTTCTTAAAATACAGCAATTGAAAGAGATTGCTTAAAACTATAGTAATCATTACATCTCAATCAGACAGCATAATTTTGTCAGAATTTCTTTACCAAATAGCCTAGATAAAGCCAACTGGGAAATGTAGGTGCATTCTTATATACTAGTTGGGGGGGGGAGAGGGTAATAATGGGAAGGACTTTATTAAGAAGCTAAAAGAATTCTGTTGTCAACTATTTCATGCTACTTCACTCAAAGACACAAAATGTAAGGTCTGATGGCACTGTTGCAGGATTTGATCAGATTTTAATCCAAGCACTATGCTCAGGAATATAAAGTTTAAAAGTTACCTCCAAATGTCACAAGCACAAAACCCATTTAGGTTCTTTGCCTGGGACATTGACAAGCACATCCCCCTGTCACGGTGGTGAGACCTTCTCCAGCACAACCTCTGACACATATGATTTCTCCCTTGCTTCACTCTCTGCCTTCTATCTTCTGTAGAGTGAGAAGAAAATGGCTCCTATGCTGCAAGAATGCTGATATAAAAAGGATTTGTCTCAAACCAGGCAAATCAAAATTATTCAGAGAGAAGGCAGCATCAAACACAATAGGTACTCCCCACTGCTGGACATGGACTTCAAGGAAGTGAATGACCAAAACAAAGACTTCATAGAGTTACCCAGACTATAACAAAGCTCCATACATCAAGGATCATATTTGGTGGCTTGGAGAAAGGGGATTGGTTTCCTTTCTTAAGATCTCTGTTCTGTTTATGAAAATGAAGGCTGTTTCTGTCTGTTTGACACAATGGAAGATACACAAATGTCCAGAAAGGATAATAGCTTTCTTTGTTTTACATAATGTCAATTTCCCAAGTTTTTGCCATTTCTCTCACTTTGATAGATCTGTGCATTCATTAGTAGGGGTATGCAGCCTCTCTATCACTTTCTAATCTCATTCAATTCTTGCCATTGTCTCTGTCTTTATCCCCCACAAAGGATGCATCCAATGTGTTGGAGGCCTTCCTCCAGATCAGGTTATAGTAAGAATGTTAATAATGATGTGGTTCAATTTCTCCAATAGTACATCAACTTGGTCCTCATTGGGCAAAGATTTCCTGTTCTGATTATCTACCTTTAACATTCAAAGATGACACAGATGGGGCAGCTAGGTGGCCCAGTAGATAGAGCTCTGGCCCTGGAGTCAGGAGGTCCTGAGTTCAAATCTGGCCTCAGACATTTGACACTAACTGTGTGACCCTGGGCAAGTCACTTAACCCCGATTGCCTCACTTAAACAAAGATGACATAGAAAACCTGGCTCTTGACACTTTTTACCTTTTCCAACACTTAACCCCACACCCTACCTCCTTCACTACCAAACCTGGAAGGGGCCACATAGGACTGGAGGCCATATTGTAATCTACTTCATTTGATTGATTGATGTAGTGAAAAACCAGTTATCTGCAGGAAGGTCGTCGATCAACCAGTATTTATTAAGCACAAATTTTGCACCAGGCCAACTTTCTGGTGATACACCTCATGATAGAATTCAAACAGACGCCATGTTTCCAAACTAGTGCTAGGAGCCTTTCCATCATGATAGGACCTGTTGGAATTTCAGAACTTTGGAGGATTTGAAGCTGGAACTGTCGCTCAGTCTCCTGGCACAGACTTTAAAAACTCAGTCTTACTTCCACGCCACAAAGCACTAGAATGGGATGTGTAGTTGGTACGATGGATGAATTACTAATTCTAGAGGCAAAGAGCCTAGGTTCACACTTCACCTCTGCCACTTACCATATGTATGACCTTGGGCAAATTATATAAATAACTTTGTGGGCCTTACTTTTCTCATCTGCGAAGTTCTTAATCTGGGTCAGTCATTTTTTTTTAAATTTTGGTAACTGTATTGCAATATATTCGGTTTCCCTTGCAGAACTGTTTATTTTAGGCATTTAAAACATTCTTCTGAGACAGATCCATAAGCTTCACTAGACTGACAAAAGAGTCCATGATACTGAAAAGGTTGAAAATCCCTACTCAAGATAATTTCTGAGGTCTTTTCTTCTTCTACAGTTATGACCCCATTAACTTTTGAGGAAGTTCTACCGTTCATAAAATTGATAACAAAAAAAAAAAGAAGAGGTCATGGGTGAGCAGCTTGTAGCACTGTGAGAAACAAAATATTTAAAAGCATATTCAGTCAGAACATTTAGAATTACTGTCTGAATAAGCTATGTTTTCACATCTAACAAGACCAACCATGATAATCCAATGAGAAAGAAAATTGAGTGGCTTTAAATCTATAAGGGCATTTGGGGAAAAAAAAAGTAATGCCATCTTTTTTCCCAAAAATTTCCTTTCCAGCTGCTGCTTGATATTATACTTTTCCCTTGTCCCTTTCTCCCCCCACACATTATGGCAGACGTGGAGTTTCCCATGGCTTCCAACATCCAGAAATTTTACGTCTTAATTTAAGGATTGACTGTTTTTATCACATCCTGAAAGCAACTCTTCTTCTGACACTCCTTCTTCGGGGGCCCTTTTTTCTCAGTGATTTCTTATAGCACATTTTTCTTGACAGCTGCCCTGGCTACAACCTCACGGTTTCTTTTGGCAGCCTCTTTTCCTGTGGCTCCTCTAGTTTCATTCCAACACGGTTACTTTTTCTCCAGGCCCAAGGGGTATATCCTGACTGGAAGTCTGTCAACAGCTTTCAGGTGACACGTAATAGGAATCATTTGATGGGGATTGGATGTGAGGCAAGGCAGACGCTGTCACATGGTGGCTGTAAAAATGTCATATGTTTACCTTCCATGCCTAGAGAATCCCTTATCCTGAATTTTAAATGGGATTTTGGAAAAAAAAGTATATATCCTAGAAAGAAGCATAGATAATAGGAAAAGCCACAGATCTGGAGAAAGGGAACCTGGGTTTGAAAACCAGTTCTGTTACTTACCGGGGTAGGGAGGAGCATTTTGGGTAAGTTACTAAACCTTGTAAAATAGAGGCCATTAAACTAAATAAGAGCTCTTCCAGCTCTGTCTTCTTCAACACTTTACTGTCTGCAGGACACTAAGCACATCATTTAACCTCTCTGGGCCTCAATTTCCTCATCTGTAAAATTAGGATGGTAGACAATGTGGTACCCAAGGTCCAGTGCTCAGGTGTATAGAATGTTTTGGCTCAATGATATTTGCAAACATTGAAGATACTAATTAAAATATCCCTTATATCCTGGTGGATACAGCCTGGGATCCTGAACCTAAAAGCCTTGGGAGTAGCAATGCTGCCAGCCCAGTGTCTCCAGTTGTTATCCTAGATGACTCAGTGAAGAGGGAAGGGAGAAAATGAGAGAATATGCATTTATTAAGTGCTTACTATATTGCACGTATTGTGCTAAGCTCCTTACAATATTATGTCATTCAAACCTCACAGGAATCTTGAAAGGTAAGTGCAATTAGTATCCCAATTTTATAGTTGAAGAAATTGAAACAGATAGAGGTTAAGTGACTTGTCCAAAGTCATACAGCTATGGGCAGCTAGATGGCACAATGGATAGAGCACTGGCCCTGGAGTCAGGAGGACCTGAGTTCAAATCCGGCCTCAGACACATGATTCTCACTAGCTGTGTGACCTTGGGAAGTCACTTAACTCCAATTGTCTTGCCAAAAAAAAAAATCCAAAGTCCTACAGCTAGTAAATGTCTGAGGCCAGATTTGAACTCAGATATTCCCGACTCAAGGCCCAGTGCTCTATTCACTGTACCTGCCTCAGAGCATTGGGCTTATGTGGGGAAGTTCTGAGTTCAAATCTGGCCTCAGACATTAACTGTGTGAGCAGGGGAAAGTCATGTAATCTGTCTGCCTCAGTTTCCCCAATTGTAAGATAGGGATAATAATAGCATCTACTTCACCAGATTGTTGTGAAGATCAAGTGAGATACTATTTGTAAAGCACTTAGCACAGTACCTGGAATATAGAATAGGCGCATAATAAAGGCTTGGTCTCTTCCCCTTGTCCTGAGAAGCAACCCTTGTGGAAATGAAGCCTGCCAACTGTTTCTGTAGATGCTAAAGCCACAATCAACAAAGATCCCAAATAGAAAGTTCTTGCTGCCAAAGACCTTTGTACTAGCAAATTGTTCAACGTCAGAAACTGGTATGATTTTTATCAGTGGAAATTATACCATCTCCTTTGCCACCATACCCTAAGGACCATGAGCCATTCCATTTAGCTTGCAATAAAACTGGCCATATGTGTTGTCTCCTCCATTAAAAGATGAGCTCTTAGAGAGCAGGAGCTGTCTCATTTTTCTATTCGCATCCCCGGAACTTAGCAAAATGTTTTGCACATATTAAATGCACAATACATGCTTTATTCATTCAAGTAAAATCATCTAAGCAGTGCTGTGATTAGAGTTGACGTCCAATATATGTGTGTCAAATTAAAAAAAATTCCAAGCCATTCTTGTAAATCTACATTACATTTTACCTAAAATATCATGTCGTTCATTTAGAGTAAGACTATAAAAAGATCTTTCAATGCTTGCTCTAAATGCTGCTCTCTCAGACTGGTCTTATCTAATACAGAAAAACTAAATGTCACTGGTAGCTAAAAAGACAAGCACTACTCAAAATATGTGTTAAAAACCAACTTTTTCTATTGCTGGCAAGCACACTATTTCTAGCCCAAAATGGATGCCACTGAAAGCTTTATCTTCAGGTATACAACCAGAATTTGCATCTTAGTGATAGAAACACTTATTGAAACTAGCTGTTTTATTTTTTTCCCCGCCAAGGACCATATTTATTTCATGCTCACCTAAAGTGAATGAAAATTCTTCAGACAGTATATAAACATGGTTTTGAAATGAACTATTTTGGTGATCCCAAGTTTTTGAAAGCATTATTGTTTTGAAGAAACACAAAAATACTTTGAAGTCCCACAAGTTAGCATAGGAAATGGGGATGGGAGTCAGGGAATCATCTGCCATCTTTTTTTTTTTTGGCTAGGCAGTGGGGCTAAGCGACCTGCCCAAGGTCACACAGCTAGCAAGTGTTATGTGTCTGAGGCCGGATCTGAACTCAGGTCCTCCTGAATCCAGAACCAGTACTCTATCCACTGTGCCACCTAGCTTCCTGCATCTGCCATCTTTAATCAAGGTGCCAATCCAGTACTGTCAACATCAACACTTTTACTCAAATCCAAAGACCAGCAGTCAGCCTGGAGAAGGTCTCTTTATAAATTTATTTTATGCTAAGCAGCCCAGTTCTTCCAGAAATGCTTTCTAACTACCACCCACAGAATCATAGAATCTCAGAGTTGGAAGGGACTATCTCTAGTTGGAATACTATCTCATCCATGGTGTTCCTGAGTAGGGATCCCCTCCACATCACTAACAAGTCATCATCTAGCCTCCCCTTGTAAACTTCTAGTGATAAAGAATTCACCATCTCCTGAGATAATCTGTTCCACTTTTGAATAGCTGTATTAGGAAGGGCTTTTCCCTACATAAAATCTAAAATCTACCTCTCTACAACTTCTACCTATCACTTCTAATTCTTCCCTTTGGGTTAAAGAGAACAAGTTTAATCCCGTCTCCAAATGACAGCCCTTGAAATATTTGAAGAGAGCTAAGATATCCCTGTCTAGATCTTTGTATCTCCAGGCCAAACATCTGTAGTTCCATCAATACATTCAGCAGCAGCAGATCCTGGTTAGGAGTCACTGGAGTAAGACCAGATGAGTTGCTGATCTTGGAGATGTTGAGCCTCGTATATGCACAAAGAGGCAACCCAACTGAACAGCAGAGCCACAACTCTGCATTGAATTGAGTTGCAACTCACCTTGAGCATTTGTATTTCTTCCATATGTGCCTCGATACCATTGCACTTTCCTTTCATTCTCATTCTTTACACTTCTTGGACTCTAGACTATTTGTGAGAGAGCATATTTCTGGTGTTGGTGGGAATTATTTGTAACTGCTCTTCTTGCTATGTCTTTGCTAAAAAACTAAATAAGCCTACTGGCTGATTGTTAAAAGGGAAGCTCTACTAGGGGCTCATAAGTAATATTTAGGTGGATAGCCACCTTCAAGGCTATCCCTTAGAACTCCGGTAGCAATAACAGCTACCACTTTGGGGATCCAAGCTTCTAGTCAGTGGGCAAATGAGGTCCCAGATGACTATATCACCTTTAGATGTCAAGTTCTTTAACTCAATCCAACATCCTAGCCTATCATTTTTAGAGTGTGACTTTATGTGTATGCTATACCTTCTGGCTTTGAAGAAGACCCAAACTCTTCAAGGTACAGAGATGATGATAAGTTAGAGAAAAATCTGTTTGCAAAAAAGTTGTTTTAGTAATCATCATCTAAGCCAATTCTATCTTCTCCATGTCATCTTGGCATCCTTGAGAAATGAGAGTTCCCTAGGGTTACTTCTGCACATGGCATAGTCTTATAGATATGAAAAAGTCACATTTAAAAACAACAGCAACAACAATACTTCTACCTAATCTGGGTTTACTGCACTTGGTTGTTTTTTAAAGATGTAATCATTCCTTAATCTTATTTTATGGCTGTTTTCAACCCATACAAAATTAAATGTTGCAGCTAGGATTGCTGTTAGCAGCTGGCTGAGCAATTGTGCTCTTTGCCATAGACCACACACAGTCTCTAACATAATTTCTTCCTGTCTTGAAAAATACCAAAGCTCATATTAATTTTAGATTTTTAATCATCTATTATTGATAGAGCTCATAAATGAAGGGGCTGGTCTAGTTGATTTTTCAGGTCCCTTACAGCTTTCAATCCAATGATCTCATGATGAGAGAGGAAGACAAAGATAGGCTAAGAAAGAAAGCAGGCTAGGGAGGGAGAGAGGGGGAGGAGGAAATGGACAGAAATGGAAAGGAGGGAGAGAAAAAGAGAGGGGGGGGGGAGAGAGAGAGAGAGAGAGAGAGAGAGAGAGAGAGAGAGAGAGAGAGAGAGAGAGAGAGAGAGAGAGAGAGAGAGAGGCCTCAAACAAAATAAACTCTGAAAAACAAAAGCCACAACACCATCAGAATCTTGACTTTTCCTGATGGGAAGAACACCAGAAGAGAACATTGTACAGCACTAAAACTGAGGTCTTCCTATAAAGTACTTATAAGACAGAAGGGGAGAATTGAGAGGCTTGGATACAAAAAAAGTTTTTTTTAATTTACACTATTTTAAATGACTCTACATGCACAGTATGTTTTTAAAAGTTTACTGATCCCACACTTTAGTAATAAACTCCCCAGGATGTCTGGCAGAGCTTCCGTGCCACAACAGTTTACAGAGACCATCTGTGTCTGCAAGCAGCTTCCAGAATACTCCGCCACCTGACTTGATGGTCTCCAATCTTCCTACTTCTATTCACAAGTTTCTTTGCATTTTTCCTCTGCACTGTGTCTAACCAGCAAGCATAAAATATTACCAAAACAACACAATGTTTGCATAAGTTCCAAATCCAAAATAAAGTTAGAGGAAGAATCAGGACCCCCTTCCCATTCTATGCCTCAAACAGCATAATAAAGAACGATTTGAGTTTTAGAAGGCAAATATACTAGCACCTCTAACATCACATTTCATACTAGGACAAGTAGAAGAGTGGGAGGTGGGAGCAAGTAGTATGTATTTATCTCTGTGGCTCTGTTCTGGGATAGCTGGTTTGTTTCTGGTTTTGTTTCTTTTTTAAATAAATTAATAGGGGCATTAATGAATCATCTAGTTCAAACTTATACAGAGTTTCCTCAAAGCCTCCTAACTGCAGAAGTTCTCCCAACCTCTATACATAATGAAGCCAATTTTGCAAGGAAAAACATCCCCTCAGTGAATATTTTCACGCTAACCCCCTGCCATCAATTTGAGTAAACAATGACACATTGTAATATTGTTTTTATAGGGAAATGACACATAGAAAACACCATCCCACAGAATAATGTGCAGATAAATTAACATTAATGTGCATATTTCATCTTTCCATTGCCTGGCTGTTTACCAACGTAGTCAGATCTTGCTGACTCCTAGGGAAAATAACTGCCCTCTTCCTTCCAAGGTTGTTTCTATACTGCAGAGTCACATGTAAGCTATCCTGAAGGTATGAGACTATGTCTTATTTTAAAAGACCTTCCAAAATGGAAATTCTGCAGATTCCCTCAGAAATTCGCTCCAGTGTTTAAGAACTCCCCAGGAGGGGAGGGGAAATTCTAGGCAGCCATATTGAAAGTGGCACAATCAGGAAAAAATAGCAAGCATTGTCTTCTACTAAAATCATTTTTTTGCACAATTTAGAACTTGTATGTTATGGACACTACTAATCTGCATTAAAGTCATATTTTGTACTTAAATAAGGAAAGTGGGAGGTGGGTGCAAGAGGTGATACTTTAATCTGTCAACCTGCCCAAGAGATACATTATCTCTTTAAATGCATCCATAATCAATTGCCATATTTACCTCTATTGGCTATTAGACTAGACAATTAGATTCAACCCCATTGCAAAATATGCCAACACTTGGGAATCATAGGATTTAGAACTAGGAGAGACCTTAGAAGCATATAAGTCCATCATCAAATCCAATACTCATTTTACAATTGGCTGGTTACCTACAGGGTGTTTTAATAACAGAACTTTTAGTGTCATGGTATAGTGGAAAGAGTGGTAGTCAAGGAACCCAGGTTCAAATCCTGCCTTTACACTCACTATTTCTATGATATTGGACAGATGACAATGTCTAGATCTCAGTTTCTTACTCAGTAAAAAATGAGAGCTTTGGACAAGATGACCTCTGTAATTCCTTCCATCTCTAAACCTATGATTCCATGATTCTAGCAAATTGTCTCTCAAAACAAAACCATGAGGACCCTTGCAGAATATATGATTACTAAATCCTGATCCACAAACCCATTTTGCATTTGAGACTAATACAATAGCTCTACTCTTGCTAATAGCCCTCCAATTATTCCTCAATACATTTTTGCACTATATCAACTCCATCAAAAAGGCAACTTCATCTCTCATCCTGTGGCCAAATGCAAAGCTCTAAAAAAAGAATGCAAACTGAGGACAGTCTCCAGATAGAAGACTAAGAGTTATATACTAAAATGCAAATGAAGCACCTTCAATATTAGGACTACTTGAAGAGAGAAGGCAAGTTATTCATTGTCTTGCCAGTCTAATCCAATACAAGAAACATTTATTAAGTACCTAGGTATATTTAAGGACACCAAAAATTAATTAATTAATTAAAGTTGTTTCTGTTGTCAAGTTGCTAATACCCTTCTGGGGCAATACAATATGTAAACAGATAAGCACGTATGTGATTATTTAAGGATCTAGAGAGCAGTGACACCTAGGGGGAATCCAAAAAGGCTTTTCCTGAACAATGCCTCATAGAAATAAGCTGAGTCTTAAAGGAAGCTAGAGATTCCCAGGAACAGACATGATGGGGATGTACATTCCAGAGCATGAAGGACAGCCTGGACAGGCATGGAGACAGGATGTGGAATTTCAAGTTCAAGGGCAGTTTAGCTGGACAAGGAATGATTTTCTTTTCTTTCTTCTCAGACTTTTCCCTCTTTCAGGTCAACTCTACCCTAATCTTGTATTACATCCCTAACTTATTTCGGGAATTCCCATTTCATTACCCCTTTCTCCATCTTCAAGAAGCAAAAATCTGGAAATTCTCTTCTTGGTCTCTTTTTATTTTCCAATATCATGTGTGGCATTGTAGGTTCTCAGAGCTGGACAATAGGTATAAATGGGACCCATCCATTCCCAGGTAAAATTACTTTTCTGATTCTTGTCGGATTTATTTTTAGAAGGGAACAGATCATGGGATCATAGAATTAGACCTTTGAAGGCATCTAATCCAACCCACTCATTTTACAGATGAAGAAATTGAGTGCCATGGAAGTTGTGCCCAAGGTCATACAAAGTACTAGCAGCAGAGGCAGGATTTTAACCTAAGTCCTCTAACTCCAGAGCCACTGTGTGTGTATGTGTGTGTGTGTGTATTTCTACTACTTCTAAACCAGGCAGCTTCCACATAGACAAGGTCATCAGGTTTGCAAAGCTCAGGCTTGTTGACAATTTCTCAGGAAACCTCCTCCCCTCCTGCCATGGTGAACATGGGTTCGAATCTCCACCGTCCAAACCAGAGATCAGTCAAATTGGCATTCCTCAATTAAGGATTAAGAATCTCCTTACCTTAAAGGCTTAAGTCCTCAAAACATTTCCCCTCCACCATGATGTAAAAGGACTTCTGGATCACATGACCAACAAGCTGGAAAGCTAGATATTTTCTCTAAAACTCAAAGCTTCTCGGACCTCTCCAAAAGAGAAATTACATGCCAGAGATAAAACAGTTTCAGCTCTCGCCACTAAACAATGTAAAATCTTGATGATCTAATAGCTGAGGCTAATATTCCCTACCCCCTAAGGAGTAGTCACTCAGCAACCCCTCCCCATTCACCAATACCACTCTAGGGAGCTAGGTTGCACAGAAACCAAATCCACACCCCAATTTCAGTGCCCCCGGGGCAGTAGAGATCTAAAATCCGAATGTCATAAATTTGCTCAGATTGCAATAACCGTGTTCTGTGCCACAGCATAATTCTGTAAGAAAGGGGGGAAACAGAGGGACAAGATCAGGATGGGTGTTTGACTTAAGAGCTCAATTCTCTACCCCAACTCCTCCCACCCTTCTCAGTGCCATGGAGATCCAAACTCCAAACAGTAGACATGTGTTCAGGCCGAAGTGACCAGTGCTGTAAGACCTGGACCTCAGCACAGGAACAGAGAGAACAGCCCAGAAGACGTGTCTGGACTTATCATAGACTTCAACTCTGTGCTCGGACCCACCCACCTACCTCTTCCAGAGCCTGGGAGATCCAGAAGCGAAAATTTGCTCAGGCTGCAACAGCAGAGAGCTGAGGAACACAAGGAACAAGGCAGGGCCCAAGATAGAACCTGTGTGTTGGGGGCAGGAGGGCACTCCCCTAAACCTGAGGTGAAAAACCAAGCATCGGTCTAGAATGGGTTATCCTCCCCACCCCCATCCCAGAAGTCACTTGATGCAGAGAGACCTAGTCTGATGAACCCTGAATTGCCTGACCAGTGTGGGAGGAAGCAGAGAAGCTTTGAGATTGAGCCCTCATGGACACCATCATCAAAGGAAAGTGTGGAGGAAAGTGAGCAGTACAGAATGGGGAAAGTAAAGCGAATGAGCATTCATACAGAAAAAAAAAAAGACTGAAATTACCAAAGATCTCAAGAGGAAGAAAATTCAAAGACCTTAAGCATAAGTATATAAACCAACAAGGTAGACATTTATGGCAGAAGGAAATACGGCCTCCACATGGAATAAACACACTCAGTCCTCCATGAATAAATCCTACAAAACAAAGGAAAAGGATTTAGCACCCGATAAGACAGAGGATCCTGTGGGTTTTAAATAGAGTGTGTTGTGCCTGAATGATTTAAAAGAGAAATAAGAATTATGAGAGCAAAATTATTGCCTACACAGCAGAAATAACTGGAAGAAGAGAAAAACTTAAATCCACCATGGCAAATCATACCGAAGAAACAAAGAGAAGATAACTGTCAGGAAATGCAAATATGTGGAAGTGAAGGACAATCTGGAAGAAGAGAAGCAAAAAATAATAACATTAAAAGAAAGCATCATTTCCATACAAGAATGATCTTGAAGACAAGATGAATAGAGACAACTTAAAGAGTGTAGATTTCCCAGATGAATATGGCTGTTGGTGAAAGTGAAAATATAAGGAGCACTCATTCCTCATAGTAATAATAATGATAATCATTTAAAACCAGCCTCCTGCAATTACTAGCTTTGTGACCCTAGGCAAGTTACCTAACTTCTGTCTGTGTGACCCTGGGTAAGTAACTTAACCTCTCAATGTTCTGGGCTACTCTCTAAGACTATAAATTACAGCCAGTATGTATTGGTAGAGGAAGTTTCCCCACTCAGTACTTCCTAATGCCAATAAAATCCATTCCCTATCCCTATTCAAGACATATAAAAATTAATACAAATATTTAAGGCTCAAAAGCTACTCGTTGGTAGATTGATGATCCAAGAACATTCGTAATCCTCAAAAGAAGAATTGCAAATTGTTAATATGCATATGAAAAGTGGTCATTCATTTCACATTCAGTTTAACAAAGATGGCAAAAGATAGAAATAGTCAATATTAAAGGGGCAAAGGGATGGCAGACACACTAATACAATGTTGCTGGAGCTATGAATTGATATAATCATTCTTAAAAACAACTCGGAATTATGTAGGGGGCCGAAAGTAATGAAACTATTCATACTTTTTGACCAGAGATCCCATTATGGGGAACATGTCCCAGGTAAATCAAAGACAGAAATAAAAGTACCAAATATGTCTAGCAACAGTGGTAGCATGCTTCTAGCAGTGTTCAGGGTAGATCTTTGGCTAAGGAGGAGAATTAGTTACTTCTTCTTGGCTAACACCCCCCCCCCAACCTCTTTGGGAAACAACCTTCATTTCTTGTCCCAAACTTTGGCTTGTGACTTTCTTTTTAGTCAATACCTTCAATCCTCTCCCTCATGGGATGGCTTTAAAAAATGTTTTTGGAACAATTTAAAAGAAGAAAAAAATGCCACTTGAAACACCATATACAGTCTTCACCAAACTGCTTGTCTCATTCTATGCCCAAGTCTAGATTTATTTATTCTTCTCTGGTTTTGGACAGCTATAATATTATGTATCAATAATATCTCATTTGTTCAAATTAGGCACCCAACTAATGATCCCAGAGATTAGAAGTCCCCTGCTCTTCTCCCTTTCTATCCCTTGGGAAGAGGATGGTCTTGTGCTTTTAACCACATTGGTGAATTCCCAGTTATATGTGCATAGCATTATTTTTTGTATTAGCAAAGAATTGGAAATAAAGCAAGTGTCCACAAATTAAGGAATGGCTAAATGAAATTAGCATATGAATATAATGAAATATTGTTCAGTAAGAAAAAGATTCATTTGAGAAATTCAGAGAACCATGGGAAGAACCTGTATGAACAGTGAAGCAAGCAGAACCAAGAAAACAATATATATAACTACTTCGACAATATAAATGAAAAGAACAATAAAAACAAAGCAACTGTATGATTAGAATGACCAATCTCAGCCCAAGAGAAAAAAATTGGAAATATACCTCCCTACATAAGAACATAAGAACTTCCTAATACAGTGATCAAAAATGGATTGACTTCTGTCAGTTAAGGCTTAACAATAGGCCAGTTATCACGATGGTATTACCAGGCCTCAAACTGGTAATTAGTAATCAACAAAACTATTTGTTAGTGGCAAAAAAAAAAATGGAAATATCGTTCAATGGAACAGACTAATTAATACCCAAAAGTAATCAAACACAATAGCCTAGTGTTCAATAAAGCCAAGAAAGCAATCTACCAAAGCAAGGACTCCCTATTCAAGAAGAACCACTGGAAATACCATATACAACAGTAAGTTCCAAATGAATTTGAAACTTAACTATAAAAAGTCATGCTATAAATAAATTCTATCTATTCTTCAAGATCCAACTCAAATGCCAACTTTTCCATGAAGTCACCCCTAATTAATGTAGCTAAAAGTGAAATGGTCTCTACTTCTATTGTAAGACTTTGAATCTCATATCTCATTTATCACTTATCTACATCTTACCACCCCTACTAGATTGTAAGTGTCCTAAAACATGTGACTTTGTCTTATTCATATTCAAATTGCTCACAATGCCAAATATAAACATATAAACAACATAAACACAAATGTTGAGTAAACATCTGTTGGATAAATGGAAAATGTGTTTCATATTCCAAACAAAATATTTAGAAAGCTTCTGTTCCAAAGTTTAGTTTTAAGTCGGGAGGTACCTACATTATCTTCTTTTATCTCCAAGCAGTGAAATGTATGTCCCTAATAATAAAGAAGTATATCCATAATTCTCTGTATCCCAGTGACTAATGTGGTATCTTGCACATAGTAAATAGTAAGTGTCTAATGCTTAATTACTCAGTGTGTAATTAATAAATGGAAGTTTTCCATTGGCTCTAATGAACATCAGATCACACACTACCAAAAGATATAGGACTTCCTTTCCTTCACTGGTGCTGAGCAAAGGCAAAAGCTTCATGAGAAAAAAAAAAAGATTTGGGAAGTGAGCAGCTGCTTAATAAGATGGCACAAACTGGATTGGGATCCCTGATCACAGCTTAAAATATAGGAATAGTGGGTTGTGGACAAGCGACAAAGAGCTAAAAAGAGCTGGTAAGTTGGAATATGAATCTAATCAAAAGAGTTTTAACTAGGAAGGCAAGGGCAAGGGAGGAAATAATTTCTATCCACTAGTCTATATACCATAGAAAGTAGCTCCAGGTGAGAAGAATAACAATAAAGACAACCAAAAATTCACAGAAGACAAACTCAAAAAAGAAGACAGTGATAAAAAAAAAACTGGCCTCAGATGTCTATTCACAAATGCATAAAGTACAGGTGAAAAGCAAGGAGAATTAAAGAATATAAGAGGCAAATTGGACATCATAGATATCACTGAAGTTGAGTGGAATGAGGAAGTACAAGAGAGTGAAGCAAATGCAGGTAACATTAGATGAATTTTTAAATGTGGCATACATTGTACAAGTGATGTATAGAAAGACCAGCTGTTCTGTTCTGACTACAATGCTAAGTAATACTAAGTTATTTTGTTGAAGATGAGTGTGCATAATAAAGGCAGGACAGCAGAACCGAGAGAAAGGTATCCCGTCAGTTTCATCTAGCATTTTTGTTCTTCCTTCATTAGCTTGGCTACTAGCCATTAGCATGTCTATTTTGGGAGCTGAGCAGCGCCACAGTTTTACAAAGCTTGTCACAGCTTTACAAAGCTCCCATGAGGTTTTGCTGAGAGGAGTCCACAAAATGCTTTAAGAGCCAACAGAAATTTTCTAACCCTAAATCAGGTAGATAGACCTAGAACAGACTTAATACTAGCCAGAAACTTCTGCAGGCTTTTGCTCAGTGCTTGTATGGGTATAGTCCTAGCATATATATTTCATAGTCCTAGCATACACACTTTAAAAGTCTTAATCTCCCTTACTAAGAGAGACTTACCACTGAACCCCAGCAGATGATAGTAAAGAGCAAGATTGCTGAAAGTGCTGAATACCTAAAAATCAGAACATGTGAACAGAAAACATTTAAGTGACCATGGGACTAGCAGCAATATCCAGCAGAGATAATGTGACAGGGCAGAGACATAATGCCTAGCAAAGGCAATTCAATGAAGAACAGAGACAAGATAATCCACACAGACATCACCAAGCCCAGAGGACAGAGCCATGATGCCCATCAGAGAGCGTTATCCAAGGACATAGGCGACTCTACAATATTGGAGATACGAGCTGCTCAGATAAACATGCACCTGGACCACGTGTCCCTAAATGTGTGCCCTCCATGCATACTCCCTAGCCATGTGTTTCCTGCATATGTGATGCTTCACGTATGTCCATTGGCCACACATGTTGCATGTGTATAGGGTCCTTTATGTATATTCTCAGTCGTATGTCCTCCAGGAATATTCCTTTGTTAGCATTGTTCTCTTCATTTGTGCCACCCTTCACTATGGTGTGGTTGCCTATGGGACACCATACCCCATGATCTTTTGCTTGGAACTAATGTGTCTTTTCTGACTGGCATAATAAAGTAAACAGATAAATGGAGGTTCTTGACCTGTGATTTTGAGTAGATGCTCACTCCCTCAAAAAAAAAATACTTCTGACATATAGTAACTCTCTAGGGGCCCCATATAAGGTAGGATCCTAGGTGCTACTCTGCCAGGAATGTTAAAATTTAGAATGAGCTAAGATTATGAAGGAAATCTAGCGTCAATGAAAAGCTTTGTGTTTTCCAAGTTATATTGGAAGAAAGGAGAGAAGAGAGATCTTCTGGAAGTCTTAATGCTCCTTTGTCAGACCACCTGCAGAGGGGATTTCTGTTCAGGTACTGATTGAGCAAGATGATCTCTGAGGTCCCTTCCAACTGGATATTATATGAAAAAGTGTAACTTATTTTTTAAAGTCAGAAAAATCACAAAACTTAAAGAAAAATCAGTCAGAGAGACAGAGACAGAGAAGCAATCTAAGGCGTAGGAAATCTCTGAATAGTGACCTGTATTCTCATTTATAGAGATGACGATCCTATAACTCGTGCTCAGCAACAATTGCTTCTTCTTTCCTTCTCTTCATATTATATATATATATATTACATATGTACATATTATATCTATATATTCATACATATATGCATATATGCATACATGTAACTATGTGTATGTATAAAACTACCCTCTACATTCACCCTTCTTACCTCCTACCCCATCCCAATGGGGTCAAGCAGTTAGCAAAGGAAGACATCCCAGCTAGGACGCATTCTCCCAATGGCTTTTTTGCCAATGATAGGAATGCTTTCCTAACATTCCCAAATGCCAGGTAGCATGGAGTGCAAATGAGAGGTTATTAAGTCTATAATAAAATAAAAAAAGATTTTCTGAATCTAGAGGAAATTGCCATACCCACGACTTGCACTGTGCAAAACAACAATTACAACTCACACATTTATTGAAGATGTAACGTCTGGTGTCACAGATGAGACTTTATTTCCAGGGTGTGATATGGCATTTTTGTTTGCATTCTCCATATAAAAAGTGGAGAGTTTTAAATTGAATGTCACTCTGTAAGAAGCTATAGCACAATTCAGTCAAATCATGACGTGGGCTATCAATAAATCAAACTAGAGGCATCTAAAGTCTCGTTTCCTGATTAAAAAAATAAAAAGCACTACAAGGATTCTGTAGCTTCCAAATCTCATCGATTGTGCACTGCTCTTGGAAACCCATTAATTCTCTTTATTTTAAAGCCATTTGTAAGTAAAATTCAATAAGGAGTGGGACGGGATGGAGGGTGGGGAGGGGAAATGGCAGTGACCTTTGACATTTAGCCTTGGAAATTTGTCAGAATTCATTCTACTTTCCTTTAAATTAAATAGAATGAAGCAGTGCTTTAAAGAGTTTTTGCTGTTCATCTTCTAGAAGGGTTTGGAGTCTCACTGACTTTTTACCTGGCACATTGACTGTACTGTCAGCTCTTGTGAACAGATTGCAAGATTAGCAATTTCTGAGGCAAATTTTCATGTTGTGGCAATCACTTCCCCAATACCCCTCTCACTCACACACACACACACACACACACACACACACACACACACACACACACACACACACACACACACACACTCCCTCCCAATTTTTCTATTGTCAGCTGCTCACTTCTTCTCTTCCCAGCTGCTCCCCCCACCTGCTTCCCTTGAACATAATTGAACACCTCCATCTGATGCATAGAGGGAGTCCAACCAAGACAAGGGGAAACTTCTAGGGATGGATGTTTTCATGATT
Organism: Phascolarctos cinereus; assembly: GCF_003287225.1. Classification (NCBI taxonomy): domain Eukaryota; kingdom Metazoa; phylum Chordata; class Mammalia; order Diprotodontia; family Phascolarctidae; genus Phascolarctos; species Phascolarctos cinereus. Next base: position 107,155,703 of record NW_027556402.1, on the reverse strand, counting down.
GAGGTCAAGGGTGGAGGAAGAGCATAAAAGCCTGACAGCAGAAAGAAGATTTCAGTGAAGGCATGGAAATAAATTGGAACCAAATAAAAACCAAAATGCAGGTGGAATATTACAGAAGGATCTTTTCCTGTGGCTAAAGTGTAAAGTCCAAATCCCTTTCCTGGAATAAGGGCATTTTGTGGTGCAGCCATTAATCTCTTCTGTGGAAGTCATTGGGTTCCTGATTAGAATCCTTGCTGGATTTCAATTTCTTGGTTCCCATGTGGTAAGTGAGCTAATAGGGGTGAGAAAGACAGCCAACATACCAATGATACATTTGGGCACTCTGAGCTCCCTGACGAATGTGTGTGTGTGTGTGTGTGTGTGTGTGTGTGTGTGTGTGTGTGTGTATTCATTACTTGCAAAATTAGGGGAGGTTTAGTTGTGTCTAATAGAATAGAGTATACAGTAACAACGACTAATAATTTTTGGTCGGTTTGCTTCATTAAAACATGTTACTGATATTAAATTCTGCTAAGGTCTATTTCTTTTTATTTTGTAGATACATAGTTTTTGTTGTTGTTCAGTCATTTCAGTAGCATCCATTTAGTTTTGTTTCATTAAATTATTTTTACTTTCTGCTTGGCCTCATCTGCCACTGGCATTAAGAGAACCTGGAAATGTGATGGAGAAGAGGAGGAAAAGGGGAAGGGTTCAGCTGTAGGGTAGCATGAACAACAATAGTAACAACAGAAGCACACCTTATTATCACAAAGCACTTTATGTACATTTTCGCATCAGATTCTAGCATCCCTGGCATATCATATAAGGGACTGTGTCCTTTTTTGGCTTTTTTTCCTTAGAGTTTAGTATGGGGGTGGGGAACCTGCAGCCTCGAGGCCTGGCCTGTACTGACTTAGTACAATGCCTCATGCATGGTAGGCACTTAATAAGTGCTTTTGGATAGAGATCCATTTTACAGATGTGGAAACTGAGACTTAAAGACGTTAGGTGACTTGTCCAACATTACACAGCTGGTAAGTGACAAAGCTGGGACTCAAACAAATTGGAAGGCTCAACAGTAAGAATGCCTCAGGAGCCTATCCATCAGTCCATGATGCTTCCCATCCCTAGCCATAACGTGGTCAGGGAAAATAGGGTTTTGCCACCGGTTTCCATATGTAGAAGCATTTACAATTCTTACTACAGAGCTCAGAACCTAATTAGCAAGAAGTAGTAAAAATAGGTCAGCTAGGTGGCACGTCGGATGAAGCACGGGGCTTCATCTTCATGAGTTCAAATCTAGCCTCAGACACATACTAGCTGTGTGACCCTAGGCAAGTCACTTAACCCTGTTGGCCTCAGTTCCTCATCTGGAAAAGGAAATGGCAAAACACTCCAATATTCTCACCAAGGAAACCCCAAATGGGGTCACAAAGAGTTGGATATGACTGAACAACAACAATTGTTGGAGTGATGGAGATATAATTTTTTTAAATGAAGCAATCCCTATTAAAAATGTGCTTAAGTGATAAGACAACAAATATATAAATAAGTATGAATAGAATCAACAGGAAGAATAAATACCAATTAATGAATCAATGAATAAACACCTACTGTGTGTCAAGCATTGTGCTAAATTCTGGGAATATAAATTGTCAAAAGGAAGACAATTCCTGCTCTCAAGAAGCTCAAACTCTAAGAAGATAGCACTTTTTTTTAAAGAGGTACCGAGGACACTAGCAGAGGGGGCAGTCTTCATGCAGAAGATAGTCCTTGAACTGTATCCTTGAAAAAAGAAAAAGAACTGAGACAAAAATGAGAAGGAAGCATACAAAGTTTAGCAAAGATATGATTCCTTCCCTCTAAGAACTGAGAGCCTAGTAGAAGAATGAGACACCAAAACAGATCACTGTCTGATATAATGTAAAAATAACAAGAACAACGACATTTCTATGGTACTTCAAACAGAGGTATGCTAGTAAAAATTTAATAACTGGCTTTCCAGGAGAGAAAAAAAATGTGTATTTGACACACTTCTAAAATTTAATCTACATGATTAACATTTTCCCATCATTTTTTAAATCTAAACAATCAAAAAACAATAATAAATTTGTGGTGTCCCTGATTTGTAGTATTTGCAGATTTCCAGAGTATAAATGCTCACACTGAAAATTTAACAATAGGCTTTCACAAGGCAGTCCCAACTGGCTCCAGCACATGGCTGGCTTTAAGATTAGCAAAAGTTTTCTTGACTCCAGGCCTAGAGTTCTATTTATTGTGCCACCTAATTGCCTCTATATTAATATATATTCCCAGCAGAAGTAGAGAGGTTCATCACCAGAAGATTGGATGCCAAGGGAATCCTCACAAAGAAAAACAGCATGGGGTAACAGATAAGCCAGTCACAATCTTTCCGTGTAATTGATAACAATAATAACAGCAACAACAATTCACATTTATATAGTGCTTTAAAGATTGCAAAGTGCCTTACAAATAATAATAGTGTCTCATCTGAACCTCTGGTAGGTAGGGGCTATTGTTGTCTACATTTTATACATCAGGAACTGAGCAAAGGGAGACTAATTCACTTGCCCAGGATTACACAGCTAGTAAGTGTCTGAGGACAGATTTCAATCCAACTCTTGTTGACAATCTCCAGGTCCAGAGCTCTATTCCCTGTGGCACCTAGCTCCCTCTCTCAATTGCCTCATCTATAAAATGAAGAGCTTGAACTCATTGGCTCCTGTGGTCCCTCCCTCACAGGTCTAACTATCCACTAAGGTGTAGAAGGAGCCAGGCTGTGAATTAGTCTTGCAAACCTGACAGTACTTTACCCCAGAAGTAGAGACAGAGGGGTGGAACCAAGTGCATTTATGTGTTATTGCTCACTGCTTTCTTTTTAGTTAACCCTGATGTTATCTACTTCATCTGTGGAAAAATTGTACACACCGAAGGTAGCAAGGGCAGTTTGAACTGATCAGATTTGTCATATCTGCTTGTTTGGAAAATCAGTGAGCAGAAGCCTGAAGCAATGGGTTATAGACACATCTTATTGTCTTGGGAGGAGTTGGGCAGTTGAAATGAATAAGGCTGGGAGCACTGGAAATGCCCAAGGGCTGAAGTATGGAGTGCTACATTGAGTAGCTTCAGTCACCACATCAATCAATAAGCATTTATTAAGTGTCTACTGTGTACCAGACAAAAAACAAAACAATCCCTGCTCTTGAAGATGATAAAGGAAAAATATGCATGGGGAATGAGGTGAAGGGAGAACAAAGAGAAGGTTGGAGTTGGGGGCAATGAAGACAAATCTCCAACAATACAATTTCTCAATTCTGTGTAGGACCAGTCCTGGTTAACTATGTGGGAGAATAAAATAAATCAGACAATTCATCGTGCTGGCAAATGACTTTATGACCTACTCTGCTCGATCATGCCAACAGGAACCTGAAAACAAATTTAGATCAGCAGCAGCCTTGTCTCTTGGGAATGTCCTAGGTTATCTTCAGAACACAGCATTTCCCAGGCACAAAACACTGTGAATCAAAATCAAAGCATTTTGATCTAGAACAGACTTTAGAGATGAACTAGTTCAACCTCCTTTCATTTTAGGGGGAAGGAAATAGGTTCAGAGGAAGCGACTTTCCCAGAGTCACACAGTTAGCAAAAGTAGGATGCAAACCACATCTTCCAACTAAAATTCACAAAGGACCTGTTCTTAAGACTAAATAAAAAAAAGAAAGGCACGGCATAATGTGCATCCATATTTTAACTGTTAAAGATCTCCCTGACACTTCTTATGTCTGTTCATCATTTGTTGGGAGAGGAAACATGAGCCATTGATGAATGTCCTGGGTCAGAGATCATGGCCTCTATTCCCAGCTCAGTCATTGATCCACTGGATGAATTTAGGTAAGCACTTCACCTCTTGGTCTCCATTTCCTCATCAGTTCATATTTCATGTATGGTACATGCAATACTTAGAGAGTCTTTGTACATTTAGCAAGAGACTTGAGGTCCTCCCTGTTTGAAAGGAGTTTGTCCTAGATACCTTATAAATCCCAAACTCTGGGAATGCTGGGTTGTACCTGTGGCAGGTGGAGAAGTGCCCTCAATTAGGAGCAAAACTACACAGTATTAATCAATCAATAACTATTATGTGGAACATGTTCTTTGATTTAATTAATCAGGGACCAGGTTACAAGGTGCTGACAAGAGAGATTAGCAGCTCTGAGCTGTGGCTGTGGGGTTGGCTATTGGTACCACAAGCTTTATGGGCTGGCAGAGCATTTCCTGAATATTAGAAAGTGGACATGGACAGTTCTTTGCATAAGTATTAAGAACTAAATGTTAAAATATTATGAACACACATAAACCACAATCTAAAGATATGCTTATTTTAAGGTATAGCAAAATCTCATTTCATTGGGTATGTGGAATTGAAAACCATTATTTAAAAGAAGTTTTCCTTAAACTTAAAAAGTATTCATTTGCCCTAAAATGGCAATTCATGAGTGCCTAAATTTCATTTGTAAATAGTTTTGATTGCTGGAAGCAAGCTCATTTAATACTCAACTCAGCAGTTCAATATGGGTATCATTTATTAAATGCTTACTATGTGCAGTGCTCTGTGCTTGGCAATGAGTATATAAAGACAAACCAAAAATGACCCCTATCTGCAAGGAGCTTATTATAGGCTTTCTGGCAAATAGCTATTAAACACCCCTTAATAAAGAGGAAGAGAGATATAACAGATAAGAGCAGGAAGCTCAGTCACTTCAGACCTTTGTTCAAATTCCACATCAGACATCAATCAGCTGTGTGATCTGGGACAAGTTACTTGCTCCTAGAGACTCAGTTCCCCCATATGTAAAACAGAAATAAAGGTAGTAACTACCTCACAGGTTTGTTGTAAGGATCAAATGAGCTACTGTATGGAAATCACTTTGAACACGTGAAAGTGCTCTATAAAATGTGAACTGGTAAGTACTCCTTTTTTTCAGCAAAGCATTGGATATCCAAAGAAGAATAAAGCATATTCCCTTACTTCAAAGGGCTTATAATCTAATAGAAGAAACAATTCAAGTATAATAAGACAGAGAAGATGGAAGACGTAGCTCGTGGAGAAGAGACAATAATGTGAAATCAGTACAGAATTAGCCAGACTGTGGAGGACGAAGAGTGCTACAAGCAAAGAATTTTAAGTTTCCTCACTAGGCAGCAGATTCATTCTTAGAACATCTCTTGTGTCGGTCTCTTTCTCTCCACTCACATTATCACCACATGACTTCAAGCTTTCATCACTTTTCCCTCGTTCTCTTGCAATAGCCTCCTAATTGGTCCCCCTGCCTCCAGCCTCTCCCTTAGTCCAATCTATCATCCACATATAGCTAACAAATTGATAGTGTTAACCTACAGCTCTTGCCCCTGCTTAAACTTAAGTGGCTGCCACTGCCTCTAGGATAGTCCTAATGGTCAAGAAGTGTTTCCTTATACCAAGCCTAAATCCCATCCTTTTGGACTTTCTATCCCTTGTTCCTAATTCTGCCTTCTGGGTCCAAACAAAGTAAGTCTAATCCCTCTTTCACATGACAATTCTTAAACTATTTGAAGACAGTTATCATGTGTGCCCCCCACCATCTTCTTTTCTTCAAGCTAAGCATCTCATTTCCATCAACCAATCCCTATCAGGATATCAAGTTTATTTTCTGGTGACAAATTTTCCTGTTGCAAATAGAGGCATTTAGAAATATTCTATTGCACAAATCAATCCAATGCAGTTAGATTAGAAGGGAAATACTTAGCTGGGGGAAAACATCTTTGCAGTAGATTTCTTGGACGAAGGTTATTTCCAGTACAACGAAGAACCTGATTAAAATTCATAATAATAAGAGGTATTCACCAGTTGATAAATGGTCAAAGGATAAGAATAGGGAAGAAATTCAAGCTATCTATACTAATGCAAAAAAGTTTTCCAAATCACTAATATTTAGAGAAATGCAAATTATAGCAATTCTTAGGTTTTACTCATACTGATCAGATCAGCAAAGTTCACAAAAAAGAAAAATGACAAATGTTGGAGAGGCTGAGGGGAAATGGACTTAGTGGAGCTGTGAACTGGTACAATTAGTATTAGGAAAACAATTCGGAACTATGTTCCAAAAGCTACTAAACTTATCCTTTCATACAGCAATACCTATGTAGACTATAGAATAGACCTATACTCAAAAAGATCAAAGAAATAAAAAAGGACATATATGTATAAAAATATTTGTAGCAGCTCTTTTTGTGTTTGCAAAAGAACTAGAAACCAAGTGGCCTACCTGCTAATTGGGGACTAGCTGAACAAATTATGGTATGTGAATTTAATGGAACATTGTTGTGCTATAAGAAATGAAGAAAGAGATTGGCTTCAGTCCTAGGAGGACTTTTATCACTGATGCAGAGTGAAATGAACATAACCAAGAGAACAATTTATATTATAACATCAACATTGTAAAACTGAACAATTTTGAAAGACTTAAGAACTCTGGTCAAAGCAATGATTGGCCATGATTCCAGGAGACTGGGATAAAGAATTCTACCCATCTCCTAATGGAGAGGTGATAGATCAATACGGAGAATGAGACATTTTTTGGCCAATATGGGAATTTGCTTTGATTATCTATGCTTTTTTGTTACAAGTGTTGTACTTTTTTCCCCCTAGTGGAAGAGGAGGAAGGAAGAGGAAAAATACATGCTTAATCATTGAAAAAAATAAAATATAATTTTAAAATATATATTCTTTTAATGTTTATAATTATACTCAAATTTGGAATCATTCTTCTAAAAATAGCCATTGCAGCATCTGAATATTTGAAAGCCTCATTACAGATTTTAGCTTTGAAAATAGAAAGAGATCTTAAATTTTGTCATTTTATTCAGCATCCTTTCTTTGCTCTCCACATGGTACTATAGAAATGTGCCACCCTAAAAAGGTACCTTTCAGGACCTTGCTTTCCTCAACTCTTTGGAGATTTAGCCCCCTGAGTTTCTCTTTTACTCCGGCTGGAACCCAAAAAGTCTTCCAGTAAAAGGGAAAAGGAAGGAAATAACCATTTATATAGTATCTACTCCATTCCAGGTATTGTGGTAAGCACTTTTTACAAATATCTCATTTGATTTTCACAACAACCCTGCTAGGTAAATGTTATTGTTATCCCCATTTTATGGTTGAATAATCTGAGGCAAATAGAGGTTAAGTGACTTGTCCACAGTTACATAGCTAATAAGTGTTTTAAGGCTGGATTTGAACTTGGGTCTTCCTGTCTCCAGGCCCAGTACTTTACAGCAATGCCATGTTTCCATATCCCATTCTCCAGAACCAAGTACCTGTACAGAGTCTGAGCAGGGCTTCAACTGACGTTCTTCCTTCTCCCTTATAAATTTAACCACTAGGTAGTTCTGTTAGACACTAAATTAATCCTGTTTATTAGGAACAATCTGGACCTGGGTTATTTTGTTGCTATTAAGTTATACTTTAAAAACTTGTACATAACAATTTATAGTTTTGCATATAAACTAATGTTCTTTTTATATATTTAAATATTCATGTTTGTTGATGTTTGTTAATTTCATATTTTTTAGAAGTCTGACATGCAACGTAGGTGGCACCATAGTGCACAGAGTGATGGACTTGGAGTCAGCTTGAAGACCCGAGTTTAAATCTGACCTCAGCTGTTTGACCCTGGGCAAGCCACTTTACCTCTGTTTGTCTCAGTTTCCTCCTCTGTAAAATGGAGATAATGTGGAAATGACAGTACCTGCCTCAAAGGGTTGTTGTGAGGTTCAAATGAGATAATAACTGTAAAGCATTTAGCCCAGTACCTGGCACATGGTGTATGCTATATAAATATTAGATACTGTTTCTATAATTATTTTTGTTAATCTTGTTCAACAATTCACTGAGTATCATCAAGTGAGGCATAAAATAAGGATGCTTATGCATTATTTGTCAACGTCATGAAGAATCTCCTGTGAAAACTCCAGACAAAAGAAGGCTTTCCTCACTTACAGGTCTCCCAATGTTCCTGTTCTCAAGTCACCAGGTACTAATTTCATCAAGCCTTAAAACACTGTAAATCTTTCTCTTCCAATCTATAATTATTCCAAGGAGATAGATGTAACTATCCAAACTGGGAAAATGAAATTCCCCCATTATGATGTGTCCCTCGATATCTACAACCCATGGAGTTAGTGTGTGCATGTATATATATACATACACACACATATACATTCACATCTATGCAAAAAACAGATAATTGCTACCCAAAAGATGAATAAGTTTGAGAGTTAGTAGAAGATCAGGCTAGATCATATTTGAGAATGTGTTTTAGTGATCCTAATTCAATTCAGTTCAATGAAACATTTAATTACACTTGGCTGACAACCACTCTTCTTCCAGTGATGCTATATAGCTACAAATTGTGAAATACTGTTATCTCATAAGAATCAAAATTAAAAGTAACCCAAAGGACAGTGTTGATACTCAGAACAATTGCATATATACTGCAATACATTCTCATGAGTAATGAATACAAGAAGTTGTATAAATGATACATCTGTGACGTGAGATATCATCTCTGATTGGAAGAGCAAGTGGGCCAGTCATGTAGCAAGAAGAAGGGAAGACAGATGGACAGCTGTGCTGCACAAAATATTAAAAGTCATAGAGGAAAGTCTCCAGAGTGATGACAATCAATCAACCATTCAATAAGCATTTGTTAAGTGCTAGGTGCACAAAGGATAGGCGCTGGGCGTGGAATCAAGTAGACTTGTCTTTATGAGTTCAAATCTAGCCTTAGACACTTACTAGTTGTATGACCCTGGGTAAGTCCTGTAACTCTGTTTGCCTCAGTTCCTCATCTATAAAATGCACTGGAGAAGGAAATGGCAGACCATTCCAGTATCTTTGCCAAGAAAACCCCAAATGGGGTTATGGAGAATTGGACACATCTGAAACTACTTTACAACAACAAACAAATACCAGGCACTGTGCTAAGTGTTGGGGAGACAAAGAAAGGCAAAAGACAGGCAAAGACAAAGAAAGGCAAAAGGGCCTACTCTCAAGGAACTCACCATCTAATGAGAGAGCATTTATTAGGCACCTGCTATGTGCCAGGCACCGTGAGTGCGAGGCACTGGGGATGCTAGTACAAGGAATGAAAATAATCCTACTCTTATGGAGCTTACATCCTAATAGAGAACACATAGACAATTATTGAGGTATATAAACTTATAGCATAAATATACAGTGAAAAAATACAAATAAATACAAAGTAGTTAACTGCAAGGTTTGGAAGGGAGAGCATTAGCAGATGGTAGGCTCAAGAAAAGCTTCATGAAGATGATGTTTGAGGTTGATCTTAGAGGAAAAGAGGAAATCTACAGAGTGTAACCCTTCTTTGGAAGAGGCATGAAAGGGCATGGACAAGAATCACACAGGATAAGATGCCATCTCCACCACAGGCAGTACCAATGTCCATGAAGGCCAAGTCAGTGGAAATACAGGAGTCCAAGCTAGTGAAGCTTCAAAAATGGATTTCTTCCTCCCCAACCCATAACTCTATGCAATACCTAATGGTCAGTTTGGCCCCAGAAAATTTATTAGCTATGGGACCTTGGGAAAGTCATTTCGCCTCTGTTTGCCTCAGTTTCCTCAATTATAAAATGAGGATGATAACAGCACCTACCTCCCAGGGTTGTCATGAGGATAAAATGAGATAATATTTGTAAAGTGCTTAGCACAGTGCCTAGAATTTATAAATGCTATTCCCTTGCCCTTCCCTTCATCACCATCTTGAACAAAACCTCTAGATGATCTGGCTAAAATACAACCACACTAGCTATACTCAAATACAGTGTCTCACTAAAGCATTAATGGTTTCTGTTGTGAATACATTATTCTTATTAACTAAGGCAAGAACAGATTCCTGTGTAATGGAATACTACTGTGCTGTGAGAAACAGTGAGCTGGTTGATTTTCGAAAAACATGGAAAGACTTGCATGAAATAATGAAGAGTGAAATGAGCAGAACCAAGAGAATGCTGTACACTGTAATAGCAATATTATGAACGACTATAGCAATTACTGTGAACAACTAAGCTATTCTGAGTATTATAAATATTCAAATCAACTGCAAAGGCCCTGTGAAGGAAGATGCTGTCTAGCTCCAGAAAAAGAACTGATAAATAAAAGTACGCATATGTGTGTATATATACATATATATACATAACACATATATTTATGTATGTCTCTGTGTCAAATAGTGGCTTTCTTTAGTGCAGGGTAGGAAGGGGGGAGACAGTTCAAACTTTAAATGTAACAAAAAATGAATTTAATTTAATTTTTAAAAAAAAAGAATAGATTCCTGACTCTCTTCTTCCATGTCACTAAGATAGACAGCATTTTGGACATTGCGTAGCACTTTCAATGATACCAAGCTAATCCATGACATAAATGATGCTACAGGACTGCAAACCATGGAACACCACACTCTCCAAAGAATCAAAAAATTGTGTGGCCTCAAAGGTGATGGAGCGGTGTATGTTGAGTATAAGGAAATTGTAGTATATTGCCAATAATGACTCGTGAACAGGAAGTGGTATAAAAAGAATCAGGCAGTGTAGGTTCAAAAAAGGAGATGTCATATAGCAAGAGTAAGGGATGATAGATGGACAGTGTAAGAGCTGGGCTGGTGTCCATGAAACTAAAAGCCCTAGAGGAAGGCTTCCAACATTGTGGGTTGTTGCTCTATGAAAGATTTATGGGAAGACATGGAACCCTGAGAGAAATCTATTCTAGATTTGAGTTACCTAGAGAGACCCATGCTCATTATCTTCCTGCGCACAGGAACTGGTACAGAAATTTTCCATGGTCAGGTCCAGCAGCACCAGTTCATCTCTCAAATCCCATCCTCCTAAGGGATATGACTCTATAATAAAGACAGATTTTTAGAGGAAATGAAAAACTAAGGGAACACAGAAGGATATAGTATCAGAATAACCTAGGTTCCAGCTCTGAATCTGACACACCTTGGTTGTGTAACTATGAGCAAGTCACTTAGCCTCTCAATGCCCCAAGCAATTCTCTACTATTAAGTTGTAGAGAGGGTACTGACCTGCATTGGTAGAAAAAGTTCCTAACTACACTAATGAAATCACAGTTACAAGGAGAGAAAAAAAAAAGCCAGCAACCAATAAGAGTTGTCCAGATTTTCCAGTGACGGAAAACCCACCACTTCTAAGTTAGCTCATTTCTCTTGAATGTTACTCTAATTGTTAGATCTCATCACAGAAACTGATTTATAAGTGTAGAGTTGTAAAGGCCAAAAAAAACCCCAAAAGATAGAATCAATTCTGATTCCTTCTCTTTATTATCTATCTATGTCTATCTATTTTTGTTTGTTTATTCATTTATCTATCTATTCATTCATTCATCTCTCTATTCATTCTTTTATGCACTCAATCACCAACTTATCTATCCATCCACTGTCTATCTATCCATCCACCATCCATTCATCGATCCATCCATCTGTCTACTTATTTATTTAATTTTGGAGTCTGGTCCTCCTTATCTCACCCAGCTTAGAAGTGTAGTGACCACTGATGGGGCCAGTCCTACTGCTGCTGGTCACAGAACCTGTGGCCTGCTTTGTATCTGACCTGTACCAGTTTGTACTCGCTTATATAGCCTGGTGGCCCCTGTTCCTACAGTTTTACCATATTTGTGCCAGACTTAGTGTGGAGAAGGGATTAGCTTTAGCCCATTCGGGTACTAGATATCTGATGACCCTAGAGGTTCCTTCCAGCTCCAAGATTCTGTAATTCTGTTATTCTATGAATAAGTGCGAACCTAGTGTCAGAGGCAGTGGGATACAGTGGAAAGAACACTAGCTCTGGAGTCAAAGGGCTCAGATTTAAACCCCACCTCTGATTACTTCCTACCTCTATGACATTGGGCAAGATGCTCTGTTTCCCTGGGCCCTACTTTCATCCAATATAAAATGAGTGGATTGGAATAGGGGGCCTCTCAGGTCCCTTCTAGCCGTACCCGTCTTCCATCTATGACCCTATAAACAGTTGATATTGAGCTTACAAAGTTCAAGTCTATAGGTTAATGTCTTTTTTATGCTTTCAGCCTAGAGCCAATGCAACATTGGCGAAAGAAAAAAATTAGATTAGAAAGACTTTTCTGAAAGTTGTTTTGTCCTTCAGAGTGTGGCCTCAGATATGGCACCATGGTGTAAACATGTCGGTTACAGGAAAGAAAACCAACCACACTTGTCTCACAAGAGGGTCACATTGTTTTTTCCATTTGTTTGTTTGTTTTGTTTTTTGCTTGACAATGGGGTTAAGTGACTTGCCCAGGGTCACATAGCTAGTAAGTGTCAAGTGTCTGAGGCCAGATTTAAACTCAGGTCCTCCTGACTCCAGGGCCGGTGCTCTATCCACTGTACCACCTAGCTGCCCACAAGGGTTGCATTGTTGAGAAGAATAGATCCAGGCAATGCCCAGGTGGATATTGACTCAATTCCTAATGGCATCCAGAGACCCTTTTACCCTAGTAAGTAGGGGATGGGAGAAATAATGGGCTAAACATTAGATGCAGTCTGACTAAAGTTGTTTCTAGTCTATGGATTAATAATGATAATGATAATGATAACTAGCATTTATATAGCATTTTAAATTTTGTAAGTATTTTTCTTATGTAATCTCATCTGATCCTCACAATCATTTGAGGCAGATTATTTCTCTATTATTATCCCTATTTTATAGATGAGAAAATTGAAAGATTAAGTGACATACACAGGTTTACACCTGGGTAAGCTAAGTAAATAAATGTCTGAGGCAGGATTTGAACTCAGATCTTACTAATTTCAAGTCCAACATTCTATGTACTAAATGCAGACCAGGATAATTCTCATACTAATCAAAGGCATTGGTTCCACATTAAGGTCAATCAATGCTATTCCTGGATTCACCCTCTCAATCCTTGCCGTCGGTTATACTGCATGGTGCAGTAATTAACTCAACCACACAGGGCACAGAGAAAGAGAGTTTCTGCTGTGAGAGTTCAACTTTGAACTCTTTTCCTCTTTAAACATTATCTAACTCCAGATCCCTATAATAGTAATTTTAAAAAGTAAAGACAAAATGACTTTTCCTCTTGGCCAGCCAAAGCAACCTTAATTAGAAGGTATTGCCAAGAAATCACATTTGTGCAGGTGCAAGATTATAGAACACTTTTCTCTCTTTTCATTTCAAATTATTCGTGTATTTCTTTATTCAGCAAGCCTGCATGCTTTACTGATTCTCTACACCAGATGGCAGAAATGAGCTCCAAGTTTACAGTCGACTGGAAAAGTCAGATTTCTCTCAAGATCAGTCAAAAAAAAATAAAAAATGTCTCTAAAAGAGCCAAAGAGTGTCATTTCCTCACCTCTCCCCTATCCACAAATATGGAATCCATCCTGATGGAAGAGTGTTGAAATGCGTTCTTTTTTCTTTGCAGGTATCTCAGTATCAGACTTACCTCTCAAGCCAAATGATACAGCTACGTAGCAGTGAAACAAAATCAGAGTATGAGGACTGGGAGAATGGAGAGGGTACTCAGTACCCTTACTGAGTACTATTATTTCTTCAAATCCAGCCCAGTCTCTAAACATTAATTTGTGATAACAAAGATGTAGAATTCTAACACAGAAGGCAAATGTTTATTGAGATTCTTTTTCTCTGTCCTCGATATCAGATAATTACTGATACTTATTCTCTTCTAGAAGCAATTTCCTAACGTAGTTTCTCTCCATAGAAATGATTATATTGTATAGATATAGAAGCTATCACCGAGAGTAGCCATCTCATCACACAGATGAGATGCTCTGTGTGTCAGGTTTGACTTAATAGTATATAGGCTGTATTCATGCTATTGGGATTATCCAGCAAGAGAGAGAAAGCTTCCTAAAATGGTATTAATTACTTTTATGAATTTTGTTGTAAAGGAGAACAGGATATAGAGCTCACTGGGTCCTTAGAAACCACCTGTTTCTTGGAGTTCCTTTTATAATTTTGTACAATATTCCATTACTTTCACATAGATAGAGTGGTGTAATGGATAGAGAGCTTAACTTGGAGACTCAGAGACCTGGATTCAAGTCCTACCTCTGACATGTACTTGGGCAAGTTAGTTGACCTCTCAGTGCTGTATGGAAACTCTCTAACACTAAAAGTTACAGGTACATTCTCAGTCTACATTGATAGAGGGATTTACCTCACCTGGAAATTCCCTATATGAGTAAAATCACAGTTCCACTCCTTATTCCTACATTCATAGACCAGGATTGGTTTGGTTCTCCCCCAATTCCAGATCTCCCATTAGATTGTGAGCTTCTTGAGAATAGGGACTGTCTTTTGTCTTTCTTTATGACTCCTGTGCTTAGCACAGTCTTGGGCCCTTAGTAGGGTGCTGTTTACTAAATGCTTATTCACTGATTGGTCCCAAGGGCCAACATTCTTTTCCCCTGTGCTACCTCGCCTCCTTGAGTATTGAATAACTAATATTTTATGGCAGATTCTTTAGGTTGTTCCTCTTCAATGACAGCAAATCAACACCAAGTATAGCCAGGCACCTCAACATACAGGAGGTAAAACAAGGAAAAAGATTAAATGGAATACTGGCCATAACTGGCAACTAAAGCAAAAACATCTTTTTTTTTAAAAAGTAGACATATAAAACCAAATAAATCCATTTCTGACCTGAGGGAAGAGCCCAGAGCAGCTTTCTCTGTAATGGTAGGAGATAGAGAATCACTTAAGCCAAGGCTTCTGTGACAAAAACATGCAGTTTGAAAGGGAGAGGATTTTTCTCTTCTGCCTGAATAGTCCAATCATCAGTGCTGTTCCATTAGGCAGCCTACTCCCTGTAAAAATCCACGGGCTGAGAAGTTATTGACCTTTCGTAGAACAGCTTTGCTACACAGCAGCCCTCATTTCATCACCTAATGTGGATTTGGGGCTAATATCTTCAGCCTTCCAGAGGGCACGATTATCAATGCCACCGAACCTCCGAGAGTAATTACATTCCTTAATGGCACAGATCCAGTGTTCTGGAGAATCAATAAGCCAGCCAGGATGGAGGAGGTTAGAGTGGGGGCTTGGAGGGGAGGGATATTAGGAGAAAGGATTTCCCATTGGTTCATGACCACTTAAAAGATGAAATTCCAAAGGAGAAGCTTCAAATAATTTTGAGGGGTATTCGCTAAATCATGACAGTGTAATAGGGAAATATCCCATAATCCTCCTATTCACTAATCTGAGAGGTACATACTATAGCAAACACAGTATGTGATTTTTGTCAGCTTCCCTGTGTGGGAACTCCTTCAACCAATACAGATGAATTCAAAGGAGTCACCTAAGGTACTGAGAACTTAAGTGAATTGCCCAGGGTCACTTGAACTCTTACTAACTTGAGAAGCAACTTACTTCCTGAAAGAGTCAGTATGGTCTAGTCTAGTGGATAAAGTGTTGAAGTCAGGAAGACTTGGGTTCAAATTCCACCTCAGATATATTTATTAGCCGAGTGATTCCAATCAAATCATTAAGCCTCTCCATTCCTCAGTTTCCTCATCTATAAAATGGGGGGAACGAGGGATTTGAATACCTCCAAAGTCTCTCCTAACTCTCAATCTATGATCTCATGAGTTTAGGTCCAACACTCAACTACCCCCATGATGCCTCTGAAAAGGACATAGATTGTAACAATTGTAGACTATCATTAGTGATCAAGACCCATCTAAGAATCTGCCCAGAAAGTGTGAGAGAAGAAAGGAAACGAGCATTTGTTAAGCACCTTCTAAGTGCTAGGCACTGTGCTAACTGCTTTGTAAATATTATCTCATTTGATCCTCACAACATCCCTGGGAGTAGGTGTTATTATTTCCCCCCCCCTTTACAGTGGAGGAAACTGAGGCAGACAGAGGTTACATGAACTCAAGTCTTCCTGCCTACAGGCTCAACACTCTATCTACTGTTCCACTAGCTATCTCTACAAAATAACCACATCCCTTTTTATGGCGAATATTGGCAGGTGAAAACGATGGTATTTCCCCCAAAGTCTTGGAATCTTCAACAAAGAGGGATCTGTATAAGTCTCAAGTATTTCTGCTATTTCCATATCTGGTTTTAAGCAAACAAAATACTTTAGAAAAAATAAACCAAAAAACCCAGAAATATCTATCCATCAGACTATAAAGTTGTTCCCTCCCTCCAAAACTTTAATATCTCTTTTTTCAGCTAGCTCACCTTTCCTATAATAGGCCTTGCACCGTCTTTATTCGTGTATCTCCCTAGATTGTAAACTCCTTATGAGGAGGGTCTCTGCCATGTTTCGTCTTTGCAACCCGAGTATCTAGCACTATGTCTTCTGCTTGGTAAGTGCCTAATATATATTTGTTGAATTGATGTTACCAGATCAGAGCAAGCCAGGTCTGTTAATGCTTTAAATGCTTGGAAATGGAACAAATGTTCATCTT
Organism: Phascolarctos cinereus; assembly: GCF_003287225.1. Lineage (NCBI taxonomy): Eukaryota > Metazoa > Chordata > Mammalia > Diprotodontia > Phascolarctidae > Phascolarctos > Phascolarctos cinereus. Next base: position 107,139,153 of record NW_027556402.1, on the reverse strand, counting down.
AACTGGAATCTAAGGCCAAATTTTAATTTAGTCTGCCAGTCAATAACCATTTATTAAGTACTTTCTATATTCCAGGACCTGTGCTAAGCAATTGGGATGCACAAGAGGCAAGACAGTCCCTACCCTCAAGGAGTTCACAATCTAATGTCTCATCTGGGCAACTAAGAGTACAAGAATATAGTATGAACACTTGAAGGACTGTCACCTCTTTTATCTCCCTGCTCACCTCAAAAAGAGACCTATATGAACCTCAAAGTTGGAATTAAAGAATGCATGTTACCCATGGGATTAGAATCTGTGAGAGGTGCCACACAAGGAGGACAGCATTTGTTGGAGGTCCAAAATGGCCTCCGCATACCACCATCGGCTGTGGTCCCATGGAAGGAGACTTCTGCCTTACTCTAGAAATAAATGAAAAGATCTCCAACATCCCTTCTGGCCTAAATCCTATAGGCCTACAAATGCCTTTTGTCTCAGTATTTACACCTGAAGAAATTGCCATTCACATCAGAGTCTTACTGCAATAACCTATATTCTCCTCTTCCTCTAATTCACCATGCATTTTTCTCCTTGGGTAACCTTCCTTAAAAAGCCACTGCTTTCATCATGTTTAAACCTATTGGGACATAAACTTCTTAGGAGTAGGGATAGTTTCATTCTTTGTATTTGTATCTAAAGGACCTTAGAGGGATTTTTGTTTTTAGCCCTGAAATCCCAGATTTGCCTAATACATACAATAGCTCTGAAGGTCTTTTACTAAATGTCTATGACTTAGGTCCCATCTAGCTCTAAATTTATAATCCTACAATTTTTGGTCCAACACGCTATCACTCTGTTTGTTGTTGTTGTTGTTGTTGTTGTTGTTTATCCTTCGTTTTCAAAAAGGACCAATAACATCACTGGTGATGTCTTGACTTGTGCTATGAATTGGACTTAAGTCACCAGCCTCACTGCAGTGACCCTGGTAATAATCTTCTCTGAATTGAACTAGGCTTCTCTTTGGATATACAGATATTTTGCCAGCTTACTAGGATTTTCTAGAGTTTATACTCCATTGGCATAGCTTTTGACAGCCCAAGGTCATTATAACACTACAATGGGGCATCAGGATAGGACTTTAGTGTATTTCAGCCTGGCACATAGTATTTAATAAATCTTTATTAAATGGATGAATGGTTTTTCTTCCCTAATATATTTTTTTGCTTCTTTATTCATTGTTGTGAAATTCAGCCCACAATAGCCTTCATGTTGCTAGGTACAAAAATGTCACAAGACCCATACCATTCCTAGACAGAGTTTAGGCTCAGTTTACACTAGAGTATTCAAAGTTCTGCTTCACCTTTGTAACATGGACAGTAGAAAAGGGCCCAGATTTGGAGATATAATCTCAGCTCTGCCCCCTTATTATCTATGTGATCTTGAACAAATCACTAAATCTCTGCCTCACTTTTCTATAATATAAGGGGGTTGGACTAGGTAATGTCCTAAGACCCCTTCCAGCATTAGGTCTCATGATCACAACATACTTGGGAACAAAAATGGTGCCAGATGGAAAGAGGGATGGTAGAAAGGGAAATTACAATGAACATTTCTGTTTTGCCTCTTGAGACTACTATTCTTACTACTAGCCTACTTTAGGATCACTGCCTGGCTTGCAACTAATGTATGAGTAATGTTGGTTCTTTCTTTTTAGCTAGGCTCAGTTCTCCCAACTCCAACTATTGTCCCAGGCTAATGTAGGATTCCAGCTGGTTGAAAGAATGAATGAATAAATGAAAAAAAAAGCATTTATTAAGTCAGTCAGTCAATGAATAAGAATTTGGGTACTTGCTATGTGCTTAGCACTGGAGATACAAAGAGAGACAAGTACATGGTCTTATCTTCAAGAAGCTCGTGTTTTAAATGGCTAAGCTCAGTGGTCCTTAGGGTGTGGTGACAGAGCAGATGGTAAGGATCTTCCTTAGTGTCATTTCCACTAGTAAAAGTATATAAATCTCTGGCATTAAGGGGGCCAAGGACTTTACTGGGGAGTTCCAAATAGTTGCATAATTTTAAAGATCTGGAAACAGCCCCTCCTTGCAATTCCCTACCCAATGTTCCAAACAGACTAATTGCCTTTTCCAGTATCAAAACTGGTGTCCCCTCTGGCACATCCCACTAGAGCCATAAGTAGGATTTTCGGTGCCTTGGACAAACTTGAGGGAGAGATGGAGGAAGGAGAAAATGAAGAGCATAGTCTGGCTTGGACTGTTGTAGTCCAAGACATGAATCAAGACTGAGAGAGGGCATGGCATAATCATCCTTTAGAGAATTCAACAATAAAAAGTCTGAGGAAGGAAGCAAAACTGAGGGGTCTGGCAATGGAAAAAAGGTTCAAAGTGGGGATGCTCATGCATCTAGCGAAGGACTATGAAACTCAGGAATGATGGGCCAGAAATGGGAGGAGTCACATCCTCTTCTCCTCACTGTTTGCACCTTAGGGCAAAGCCCCAGTCATTTAGCCCCATTAACATCTCCTTCCTCTACCAAGTTGTGACTATAGGGGTCCCCCCTTTGGGGCCTTAGCCCTGCCCTGTTTGAAACACTGGGAGTTCCAGGGAACTCTAAGACTACAAATTGCAGAGCAGATACCGACATGAAATGATAGAGGGAAGTTCCTCACATTGGGGTCCAAAAAATAATCCTTACTCTTCTAAAAATAAGGTCATTTTCGTGCCACTAAGAGATGTTAATTTAGGACTTTAATAAAGGATTTGTGATTTTAGAGGGGAAAGTCATCGTTAGCACCAAAAATTCTCATAGAATTCACATCCATAAGAACAGAGTTCCAAAGGTTAGGGAGGGTCAGCTGGAAAATGCAACTTCTACATGGCCTTTTTTTTTGCCAGTGTCATCTCAACGCTGGAGCATCATTTCGTTATCTTTCTAGACCTCAGTGAAAATGCCTTAGAATTGAATTGATTTAAAGATTTGTTGGCGAGTGGGGGAGTAGGAGAAGAAAGGGGGCTGAACATTCAGACATTTCAAGTCTGAAGTGCCCTTTATCAGGTAAGTGGAAAATCTGATGGTCAGGGAAAGCTAACTGACTTATCTTGAACTTCAGGGAGGGAAACTTTTCATTCCCTACACCTTTACTCACTGTTTCTGTTTAAGGGATTCATACAAGTCACTGGGGAATTTGGCTGCCATCCAGAAAAAAACCAACAAACAACCCCACAGTAAAGCAGAAAGGAAAATGAGTCTGACAGATTTATTCCCTTCTGCATTTCCTGTCTCTGCTTTCCAAGACTGGCTTTCAAAAGAAAGACTTTGTCCCATGTGAATACCCTCTACAGTGAGGCAACAGTCTCTGAGAAGGGGTTTGTCTCTCTCTTTCCATTCCTTGAATTTTTTTCTTAATTTTGTGAGCCAAAACTAGCCCCAGGTGTCCCTTTGTGTCCGATGCCAACATGTAATATTCTCCTTCCTCTGCTTTTTTTAAGGCCTTAGAAAAAAAAAGGAAAGTGGGATGGAGGCAAGCAGGGAGAGGCGGTAGAAGAATTGACAGAGCCCAAAGGACAGAGGACAAGAGAGCTCCCAAAGGGAGAAAAGAAATTGCAAGTACATTCTGTAGAACAAATGGAAATAATGATGTACTAACATTTCCAAGAAACAGAGCTATTCTCATGCATGTGTCTCTTTAAAAATGTATGTGTTGTAAGTACATGTAAGTGATACCCCAAAGACAGATTCGGTTGATTGGAGATAGGCATACATATAAGTGCATATTCAAGCAAAGGATAAAATGAATCCATGGGGGTGGGGAGAATGGTGGACTAATGTGTATTACATGTCAGAGTATCTGCCAATTGGGTATGTTCTTATAAAGAATTAATGTTTCACTCACATTCAATACAGTTGACTTGCTTCAGCTGAAATGGGCCTGGATAGCTATTTGTTATTTGAATGACTTTAACACAGAATTCTCGATCACTGCAGCTGAAGACTCGAGAGTGCCTAACATGTGGCATTCATTAACAGAACTCCTGGAGTGTGATTGCGGTAGATTTTTGGCATAAAGTTTCACAATGAAATACTGCAAAAAATAAATATAGATTTATTTGGATTCTCCTGAGTTCTACCACCAACATAGTGGAAATCACTCCAAGCTTCCTCCTCCTTTTGCTCTAAAACATATGTCTCTTTGGATTTTTGTGGAAGGAAAATTATTTTAGTAGGAATAATTTGAATTCCTTTTGCAGCCAATTTTTTAATACCATACAAGACAGTCTTTCCTGAAAAGTATTCAGGAGAGAGAGAATTCATTCCCTTTTGGTAATGTAGGCAGCAGAAATGTCCACACGTAGTGGTTAGTAATTCTCAATTGAGGAGAATTCAAGCAAAATGAAAAGAGCAAAGTCATTGATAATAACCCAAAATTGTATTTGAAGAACATCTTTAATTTTGCTAATCAGTAAAATTGTCTTTGATCCTCTGTCCCTTTAATGTTAAAATAAATTTCACAGCTCACCCACATTACCTAGTTTTTCATGTAATTGTTTTACTACATGTAATCAAAAGAGAAATGTGAAAGGCCTGGAAAAAATAGGAAAAGTTGAAGGAGAGACAATTTTTTTCTCCAAAACTATCTTCCATCCCAAAAATGGAGGGGGAGAAGAATTTGAATGAATTAATATTTTTAGAATGATGAACAAAAGGATAAATAAATTCATATATTGCCACCCAGACCTCACACCCCAAAAATGATTTCTAAAAACCATACAATAAAAGATTTTTATGTGTATAGCCTAGATCCCTCCATCTACCTTCCAACAGGAGCCCCCTAAAAACCACTCCAAGTTTAAGCTACTCTTTGAGTCATCATCTATTCAAAAGCACACTTTTAGAGGCCACACTAACATTCCTTTTTACCAGCCAACCAGAAGACACATTAGTTCAAAACAAAAGATACTTATTCAAACAGCATACCAAAATAAATGACAAAGAAAATTCCTCCCCCATACTTTTTTTTTCCCATAACTGGAGTTTTTATTGCATCAAACTGCGTAATTTGTGTCTAGATAAAGCTACACACTAAGATCAAAAGCCATTCTGTACAGCAATGATTCTCATGTACCTCTTTGTCCTGGGGACTCAATCAGACATCCGGGATGCCAGTCACCTTTGTAAAAGCCATTCCTGTGAACATACAGGAAACAAAGCATACCTACGTGTGATCTGTGCACAAAACCCAAACCAGGGGCCACACCTAGATATGGATCTTCAATCCAAAGAGCAGAAGACAGCTAAATGGGTGCTGGTCAGAATACACCCAAGGATACCTTCTCCCATATATTCCATAGATGTCAAAGAGAAGATATGTAGGATACATGTGGAACCAAAAAATGTGAATAAAAGAGCTCCCATGTATGAGAGACACCCATAGCTGGGGAATATGAATGGGAGAGGGAATATATGTATATATATATAGGAAACAATTACAAGAGGGCAAATCATGCTCCTAGATCTATATACCAGTTGGAAAAACTCTCTGCCTCTGATGCTGACACTTTCTTCTTCCCAATTAATCACTGATGTTATCTGCTGGTCTGCTGATGCTGTCTAGAAGTGGTATTACAATATGCTCTTGTCCTCTTCTGGGCTGGTCTCTCCACTACATCATTACTACTTCTCTACAGCGAGTTACTCTTTAATGGTTCTCCATTGCCTTCTACTAGAGCTCTGGTGACAAGCAGCTGCTCCTCAGCTTCTTCCTCACAGGGAAGCTAGGAGGTGTCAGCTTTTTTTAATCCCACAATCCCAGAGGCTACTTTAGCTCTTTCCTAAATCAGACCTATAGCCACAGCCAGCAAAATCCCTTAATCTAAGGTTAAGTATATCCTCTAAACTTCTTTGCTTCAGCCTGTGCTCAGTCTATAATTTGACTCAGAACGAACATGTTCCTCTCAATTTCAATTCTGCTCCTAGGGGCAAGCCTGAGTCAGTGCAAATCACCCCCAGAGTTTTACCTAATAAGACTGGAGAGACAAGGTAAGACTAGTGACCTTTACTTATTTTTCTATATGCAATAAAAGTTCTCTCTCTATGTATAAAGTTATCTAGAGTATTTTATCATTGTAATTTTGGTACAACAAAGATGAGTATTATGGTGCAATTCTCAAATGAAAAAAATGATATTTATTTCTTCCTCTAGGAGGCATTGCCATTTTCAAAAGAGAAAGAAGTCAGTGCCTTCTTTGTAGGCTTACTCTTATTGACTTTATTCTAGAGATCGGAAGATTTATTCTTGCATTCCTCAAAGGTGGTCTATTAGTAGTAACAATTTCTTATAGAGGCTAGAAACAAAAAAGCACTGCCCTGCCTGACTTGAAAGGCTCCATCTTCCACAGGATATAGAATAAATTGACCCATGTTTGGAAAAATACAAAAGCAAGAAATAAATTAATACATGAACGAGTAGAAAAACTTGTCTCAATCAAGAGAGAAATCTATAAAGATGGTAAAATGAGGTTTCAGAAAAAGCAGAAAATGCTAGTACTGAAAGTTCAGAAAATAAGACATTTCAAAAGTTGTATTTAAATGAAGTGTTTTTCTCCTTTACCTATTTTTCTCTTCTTCATGTTGCTTGACACAATAAAGAACATGAAGTCCTGACATCTCTCAACTCATCCTCCCCCCAAATAAAGGTTTGTTTCTTATCACCACATCTCTGGCTTCAGAATTTCTGAAAGCTTTACATCCCAGAGTTGAAGACTCAGGTCACAACAAAGTCACTAGCTAATGAATACTCCAGAGAAATAGATCTATTCACAGGTTCAAGATATCAGAAGGAAGTTATTCAAAGAGGTAAAAGTAATTCAGAAGTATTTGAGGATATATGGAAAAGCAAATAAGGAACCCTATGGGAAAGCTTGGAGATTGGAGGATATATGGACAGAAAGTTCCACCACGGGACAGAGGAAGCTTGAGAAATAGTAGAAAGGATAAATTATTCAGACTAAAACAGCCCCTATATTACTACTTTGAAGAGTGATATTAATTATTATATTCCATCACTTGTTTGTGACATCATACTGAATTATGACTGTAGTCAAGGACCCTCCTCTAAAGTCCTGTTCTGATGCCTCACCAGGGCCTGGAGTTGATCCTGGGCCTTTCTGAGGGCAAATTCCAACAAACTATCTGAAGCTGAAAAGCCTGCAATCCTATAGCGCCTAGTGCTATTTTAGCTCTTTTGTGAGTCAGGCCTACAGCCAAAGAACTAATAACAGGCTCTGTATCTGTCATCCCTAAGTGCCAACCTAGCCATGGGCAAAGAAACTCATCACCAGAAGGCTTTCTGCCAAGTGTTCAGGTTTTGGGGAGATCACAGCAACTCTGGAAGACTATTTACCAAGATGGGTAGGTTTTTGATTTGCAACAGCAGAGGAAGTAACCACAATGCTGAAATTACTGAACTTTTAAAGTTGGAAGAGAGCCAAGGATATCTTTAACTTTTCTCTTTCCCTTACCCAATGAACTGCCCAAAAACTTTGGAGATTCTGAAATAACAAAGCTACAAAAAGAATATTGACAAAAAGAACACATGAGAACCATTATGTCAATCTAAATGCAAAATCATGTAGCTTCATAGACCTGGAATGGGTCTTAGAAATCATGCAGCCCAACCCTCTTATTTTTACATTTGTGGAAACTGAGGCCAGGAAAAATGGCTTGTCCAAGTTCACATAGCTACTTAATGACAAGCACAAAAACTAGAGCCCAGGTAATCTGTATTCATAGCTTCAGAGTTGAAAGGATCTATTAAGGTCATTGAATCCTACCCTCTCATTTTACAGATGAGGAAAATGAGGCACAGAAATGTTAAGTGATTTCTACAGTGTCACATAGTAAGTATTAATAGCAGGATGAGAATTCAGGTTTTCCTGACTCTAAAGTCCAGGACCCTATTCAGCATGCCATCTCTCCTCCCGGCTGCTAGTTTAAAGTTACTTTCCCCCCAAATCTCACTAGGTTGTGGGGCCACCTTACAGGTAAAATCTCATCACATGAACTTCTGTTTGTTATTTCCACCAACTCAGGGCCCTTAAATGGTGTCCAAGTCAAATAGTCAGCATACTGAATTATGTGCTGTGTTATGTTAAAGTCAAATGTCAAAATAGTACAGACAGTACAGACAAATGGGTCATGTTCCAAAAGTTTGTTTGTAAGTCAGTTCCTAGGAACTCCAAACACATTTTCCTAAAGAGACAATAGTGATAAATGGTTGTTAGGGTCTTAGCAGAGCCCCAGAAGCCTATTTAACTCATAATTCAACTGAGCTATGATACAAATGCTTTCAACTCAGTTCTGAGAACAAGGGAGGGGCTATGTGATGCAGGAGAAAGATTATTTTTTCCCTCTTTTCTAGGCTCTGGGCCAGCTCGAAGCTAAATTTGAACTAGGTGGTTTGTCTTTGGTTCTCCCTTTTTCCTTCTCTTGCAGATCCCTTTCCCCATTCCTTTCCCTGGACCGCTAATGGACTGCCTTACACCTCCCAGGAGATCACTGTCCCCAGTTTTTCCTCCCTTCATTGAAACTCTACTCCTTCAGAGTAGAGGCTTTCCATTCAGTGTTAGGAGGAAAGCAAATCTCTTGAAGTAAATCACACCACTCTATGAACAACTGATGGCCACTAACCCTAGCAAAGGTATTTACTTAATGCAGTAGGCTCTTAACCTAGAGTCTATGACCTTGTTCTTTAAATAGTTGGGTAATTGTATTTTAATGTAATTGGCTTATATTCTATAACTAAAATGTAATTATAAGTTTATGTATTTTATTTTATATATTTAAGGACATTATTTTGAGAAGGGGCCATAGGCTTCACCAGACAGTACAAGAGGTCTAGGACCACAAAAAGTCTTCAAGGTATAAAGCCAAAATGAATTTCTAATCTATAGAATTATGAACAGTGAAAAAACTCAAGTAGTAGATGGTATAGATAGTGGGGGGTTGAGGGTGGAAAGAGGACACATACAGCACATTGCTTCTGCTTAGGAATTAACACTCCTAAGATATTTCTGATTTTTAAAACTTCATTTTGTTCCAACAAACATTTATAGAATCATAAATCCATAGATTTAGAGTTGAAAGGAGGTCAACTAGTCCAAACCACCACCTCCCATCATATTTTATAGATGAAACGGAAGCTCAGAGATGTTTAAGTGACTTGCCCAAGATCCCAAGAGTCAGAGATGGAATTTGAACCCAGGCCTTTGTAGCTCCAAATCTAGCACTCTATTCACCCCACACTTTCATCCACTAAGGGATTGCAATGTGCCACACTCTTTGTATCCCTTGAGGTTACAAAGACAAAAAAGAAATACGCTCAGCCCTCAAGGAATATACATTCAACTGGAGGAAGATAAGGGGTACACAAGTAAATTCAAAGTACATACAAAATTATTCTAAGAGGGAGTGTGGACAGTCATCCACTCGGGAGTAAAGGGCCCACTGACATCTTCAATTCAAAAGTACAGCGGGGAGGCTGGGAGGTAATTGGGAACAAACACTGAGAAGCACTCCAGCTCTCCTGTGAGTCCACGGATCAATAAAAACAGAGCATCTTGTCTTCCTCCAATTCTGAAGACACAGATTCTCTAAAAGATTCATTTATGTTCATAACCGTTCTCTAGACAGCTGCTTGTTCTCCGAGTGCTTGTAAGCCAAGGAACTGCCAGCACAGCTCTATTTGATTAGGAAACATGGGTTTCGTCCAAGGAATCTGATTGCCCATGACTCTGACTAAAGTAACTTTGATTTTTTGTTTTCATTCAGGTGACAGACCAAGTTGATTGAGGGTCCTCCCATCAGGTGTGATTATCTATTTAAAGCCTGGAGAAACAAGGCCATGAGCTCAGTAGGAAACAATGTCATGTGCCAATGAGAAAAACAAATGTGATACTAGGCCAAAAGTGCCCAGCAAGGAGAGGGTAATTGTTCCACTGCTCAGAATACATCTAGATCACTGTGTATCAATACAGCTGAGGAACATGCAGAGGAATGTGATCTGCATGGGAGAGGGTCTGGAAAGCATGTTGTATGAGGGTCAATTGAAGGAACTGGGAGTGTTTATCCTGGAGAAGACTTGGTGGGGAAGGGAGGGCAAAAGGAGTGGTAGAGACATAATGGTGGCCCTCAAGTATCTGAATCGCTGTCCAGTATACATGGAGAGACTTGGTGTGCAGGTATAGACTTATTCTGCTTGCTCCCAGAGGGCAGGACTAGTTGGTATTCGGAAATTTCAAAGAACCAAATTTAGACTCATGTCCAGAGCGGAAGTGGCTACTGGGGTAAGTAACGAGTTCCCCATCATGGGAGGTCTGAAGCAAAGGTTAGATGACCTTTCGTCAGATAAGTGAATTATAGAGTGCGGTGTCACAAGAGGTTGAGAGGAGGCTCTTTTGTCAGGTGTGACTAGTGGGAGTGGGTGGCCTCTAAAGTCCCTTAACTCCGAGATTATTTTCTGAGAGTAAACATTCCATCAGGTCTTAGGGAGACTTGAACTTGGTTACTTCAGTGAAGGTTGTACCAGCCAAATGAAAGCTGACTAGAGCTCTAGTATTTACTAAATGCCTTCCATGTACCGGACACAGTGCTGAGCTCTGAAAAGAACAGACAAAAGGGGAAAGTAACATGTACAAAGATAAGTAAACACAAAACAAATTCAGAGTCATTTGAGGGGACATGGAAAATACTATCTGGAGAGATCAGGTAAGACTTCCTCTAGGACCCATACTTTAAATGAACCTGAAGCATGAGAGTGTGATAGAGTGGGGAAGTTGTATGATCTGGAATCTGAGGACTTGGGTTCAAATTTCTGTTTTATTTGCCAGTTTTGTGACCCTGGGCAAGTCATTTAACCTCCATTTTTCTCATCTATAGAAGGCATTGGACTTTATGACAACAAGGTCTCTTTGAGCTCTAAATGTAGGATCCTAAGATCCTAAGAACATTCCTGGGAGGGGCCATGCTGAAGGTATCCATTCATATTAATTTGGCCACTTCCTGGGAGTTGTTCCATTTCTAAACCTCTCCTGAAAAATTACTCAATAATATAGAACAGCCAAGAGTCCCCAATCTCCTTTGCTCGTATCCCTTTTCCCTCTCAAGAAATTATCTGCCTTCAGAAACCTCTATCTACCCTCAATTCCCTAGGTAGTTTAAAAAAAATAATCTTTATAAAAAAACAACTCATGAATTTGACTGAGGGCCAATGCTGTACATTGGGTGAGGGAGCCTCTGACCAGGTAAGGTTACTATACACGTAAAACATTTCATTCATGCCTTTTCACAGGGGTCTGAGGAGTATCAAATGCCCAGTTATTCACCAGATGCATTTCATAGCTTTCCTCAGCCTATTTTATACCTCCGGGTCATGATCCAGTGCTGAGTCTGTCTAGAAATACAATGACTTCTGGAAACTGGAGAAATGGCAGGGGGGGGGGGGGGAGGGCTTTGGTCACTCAGTCAACATTATTTATTGACTGCCCACAGAGTGCATAGCACTTTTGAGGGTAAATTACCAGTACTCTTGCAATTTCCATTATTTGGAGGCTATCAAATAAATACTGTAACATGAAGAAGGAATGTTCCATTCTGCTTTAAAGATCGCCTTTTGAGAATGCAAGACATCAGAACAAATCTCTCCGCTTGACAGCAGGGGGCACTAGAACTATATGTGGGAAAATTTGCTGCTCAGAAAAAAACAGAAAACTGTTATTTGAGGAAATGGCTAGTCTTCCAAGGGCTTATTAGAACTGAAGATATTTATATTTATATGTGTACACGCATCAGTCTGCGGACCCATTTGTGTGTTTAGAGTCAAAATCTCTCTGTGACTCACTATATCAACCAATATTTGGAGGAGATTCTTCTAAAATGCTTCAATAAAGTCGTGTTAATAGAATTCTTACAAAATCTTAGATTAGACTACCAGAATTGGAAGTCCCTAAGAAATCAACTAGTCTGAACTCCTTATTTTACAAAGGTGGAAACCAAAGGGCAGAGAAATGAATAATTTGACCAAAATAATAGCTAATAAGAGGCAGAGTGGCTGAAGAGATGGAGGCTCAGCCTTGGAATCTCCCTGGGTTCAAACTCTGTATGACCATGGGGAAGCTGCTTAACTAAGCCAGCTCTCTGAGACTATATATTGCCAGTCTGTGTTGCTGGATAGAGTTTTCACACTGGGAGTTTCCAAGACTCACAAAATCCTAGTATCAAAAAAAAGGCATATTTTCAAAAATAAATAAAATTTTAAAAATAAATAGAAAACAAGCAGATGGTGTTGGAGCTAACCTGTTTGTCTCTGTTTACTTCACTGAACAATAACCATATTTTTAAAACAACTTATACTTAAAACTTAATTGTATTTTCCTCGATTTCCTCAATTATAAAACAGGGATAATAATAGCACCTACCTTGCATGTCTGTTGTAAGGGTCAAAAGAAACAATAAATTTAAAACTGCTTAGCACATGGTTGTTGTTGCTTGTCCTTTGTTCTCAAAGAGCACCATGGCATCAGGGAGGTGACACCATGACATGCAAGTGAATGGGATTTAAGTGAGGCAGGGCTGTGCACAGTCACCAGACTCACTTTCTCCTCCAGAGCTGTCTGGGTCTAGTGGCAAAATATAGATCCAGATGACAGGAGATAGCCCTGTATGCAGTGGTAGACCTTGTCTTTTTTAAGGTAAGGTCTTTAACAGGTCTTAATTTGACAGAGGCAACACCCATTCAGTGGTTAAGAATAGATAAGAAATGAGGCAGAGAATGGCTTCTATTACCTCATCAAAAAAAAAAAGTCAATTTGGGAGGGGAAGACTGGCCAAAATAGAAGCAATTTCTATTTACATTCACTCTGAGCCAATCAGGACCCAAACAATGACAAAGTGGGGCTTGGCCTGGAACCTATTGCTGACCAATCAGTGAGAGCCAGAGTGATTTGTGTTTAAGGCATGGTCCTTAAGGAAGAAATCTAGCCCATAAACCCCAAGATATCTTGTGAGGTGTCAGCAAGCAAAATTCATATTCTTTTGGGCAGAGCTGACACCTCACAAGATATTTTGGGATTTATGGGCTAGATTTCTTAAGGGCCATGCATTATTATCACTTTCTTATTTTCTAATTCACTGAATAAAATTTTCCTTTTGTTCTACATACCTCTAATATCTGACATTGTTTCTGATTACATTTGCTAAATAATAACTGACCTTTAAAGTTTGTAAATATTATTATATTATTATCTCATTTATATTACCTCATTTGATCCTCCTAAGAAGAACCCTGTAAGCTAGGTAATATGGTAGGTATTATTCCCATTTTAACAGATGAATAAACTAAAGTTCACTGAGACTAGATGACTTAGCCAGAGTCACATGGCTCATTAGTGTCAGATGTGGGATATGAACCAAATCTTCCTAACTCCAAGTTCAACAATATACATTATGATATTGAATATTCCTTGACCGACATTTGACCATCTCTTCAGGGCTGGACTAAAACTTGCACATATTCCCTGATTTTCAGGGTTATTGAGACATAATAATGATTGGTGGTATTGATGGTGGTGGTATATGTCTAGATACTTGGGTTTGTTTTTGTTTTTTTAATTCTTCTACTTGCTACACTATTTCATGGCTCTCTTTCCTTGAATAGTGGACCTAACTGCCAACCACACCATCATCCTGCTGGTTATTCACACTAAATAATATTGTGAACGTAACAAATCATTTATCTAAGGCTGAGAAGCAGAAGTTGGCATCTGGAATTTAAAGCCAAAATAACCTGTGCTCTGCTTGCTGCATTACACCTAGGACAGTGGGTTCATTATCTAAGAAAGAACAGAATCATCTAGTCTTCTGAATGAATTGGAGGTAACTAAGATAGAAAGTTTCCATCCCTAAAAACTAAATGAAGCCTTTTTCAAAAAAAAAAAAGGTATTATGATCAATATATAGTACATATGATCAATCTGACCCTGGACAAGCTATTTTTCCCTCTCTAAGCCTCAGTTTCCTTGTCTATAAACTCAGGGAGTTGGACTAAATCATGTATCTAAGGTTTCTTCCCTCTCTAAATTCTTGGGATTCTTGAGCCAAAGATCATTATTGATGTTTGTGCCACTTTTTTTTTTGTCTTTTACAAGTGGATTTGGACCATCTAAAGCTATTAGCCCACCTTTTTGCAGAATACTAGAATTATGATCCTATGAAAATGCAGCCCAGTTGACTTTTGAAAAAGCAGTTCATTTTCCTTTAGGCTGATCAGCTGTGGCTAAAAATACCTTGTTCTAAATAAATGCCAAATAGCCCAGGCATTTGGTTGTTTCTGCAGAGCTAAGTATTTGCTCCACTGGAGATAGATGTCTGGAGGATTTATTTGTGAAGTTGTTTGATGATTTACCAAAAAACAGTGGTTCTGAGCAGGAGTGAGTGCTCTTATCAGAAAGCTTTTAGGGATCTTGTTACCTTTGTTCTTGGACAAAGTGCCAGTGGCTGCATATTGTAAGTCAAAATTTCAATTAAATATTAACTGCCATTCAGAGACTCCCTATTTGGTTCTAAAGCTGAGTGGAAGCTGGGGGGGGGGGTCTTCCCTTATTTGAAGTGAGCTGAGTTCAGAAACTTGGGGAAAACGCAAGGCAGTTACTGATGTTTCTTGTTCCCCAATAGATGGTTTCTAAGTATTTGCCTGGTTAAGAAATACTAATATTCCCCCTGTGTGGTCTATTAGACAGTCTAGTTCAGGGATGGGGAGTCTGCAGCCTCGAGCCCACATGTGGCCCTCTAGGTCTTCAAGTGCAGCCCTTTGACAGTCAAATCCATCTAGAGATGGAAGGAACCTTAGATCATATTTTCCTACGCCCTAATTTTATAGACGAGGATACTGAGGCCAAGCTCTATTGTTTACTCTAGTGAAATAGTACATGATGCATTTATACTCGCCCTTAAGATGTCCATGGAAGGCATTGTATTTTGATGGCAGAGTTGAAGTTACTGTCTGCCTTACAGATTTCTGAGAGAATGTATGTATGTATGTATGTATGTATGTATGTATGTATGTAACAAAATATTCCTAACATTTTCTCCATTATGAGGAATCTAACACTTGATTTAAATTTCAAACTTCCTCTAATTTTCCTTAGTTTTCATATTTCAATTGTTCTCATCCCAAAATGACTACAGTCACCAATAGCTCCCACTGTAAAGTCACACCCCACCTTCAAGCACAAACACATACCCTAAATCATCTCTTGGTTCCAGAAAAATAAAACAATTAGATGATACGACATTACTGGAGATAGTTCATCTCAGAAGACAAAGCTGTTGAAATCTGAATGTCAAGCAATTAGACAAATCATGTTATATTAGGCTGCAATGTATAACCAAAGAGGAAATCCGAGAAAGAACAGGAGTAAAAAATATCATCAAGAAATTGAATGATAGGAAGAAAAGATGGACTGGTTACACAGCAAGGGTAAGGGATAACAGGTGACAGAATGACAGAATGACAGCCAAAATACTTCACTAATAGTCAACTCATGATGTCAGAAGAAAACAAGAAAGGCTTTCCACACCTTGGATAGACCCCCATGCCAAACTTCTCCACATAGGCTCCAAAAGTGGCCGATACCATCCCACAGGGGCTCTGGAGTGATCCAAGGGGGCCGTAGTAGCCTCTGGTGCAATTGAAGGGTGTTGAAAAAATAAGGGGATGGTGAAAGTGTAAGGAAAGAAGATAAGAAAATTTTGAAAAACTTCATACATGTTTCATCTGTTGTGTAACAGAATTAAAGTTGTGATTACATTATTTTCCAAATAAATACACAAAATGCAAGTTACAACCAATGAGTAGTCAAGTCCGCAGACAGGTCTTAACAACCAAGTGTTGGCAGGCAAGCATGTCACACATTGTCAGAAAGTCCAGTGTGCATCAGCAGGAATATGTGCATGTAATGACTTATTTACAATATGATACTACAAGGTTACATAATGTAATATTGTGTCATCAAAATTTCAATGCAGGAAAGAAACCACAAATTTACAGTAAGTTACTAAATTTAACATGTCTTTTTAAAAAAAATATGTTTTTTTAAAATGATGCATATTTAAAAAAAACATTAAAAGGTTAAACAAAGTAGATTTCCAGGGGGGCTTTAAGTAATTTTTAAAGGGGGGCAGCAATTCAAATAAGTTTGGGGACTTCTATTCTAGGAGGGAAAAGATGAGTTACATAGGATAGGCAGGCATGGATGCTTAGCCATCTTCATCTTTGGGAGAGCCTTGCATATCAATGCCATCATAGAGCCATCTGAGTATTTTAATATATTCATCAAAATTGATTATTAAGAAATTATGTAATGTGAAGTTATTGCTAGAGTTTGAATCAAATTTAAATCTATTTTAAAACATCCGTTCAAAAAGGTTTAGGTGATTCTAGCAAAGAATTGCAAACTTTGATAAGCTCAAATTTTGACAGTCATTGGCAATGTTATATCAATTAGACATCGCATGTTGTAATAGAAGAACAAAATCAAGGTTTCACATCCCAATTCTACCACCTACTATCTTTGTGACCTTAGGAAAGTCGTTTTACCTCTAAAGTGTTGGGGACTTAAAGCTGGAAGGGCTGTCAGAGGCCAGCTAGTCAAACACTTTCTTTTGCTAGTTGAGGAAACTAATGTCCAAGAGCATGCTGCCAATGAGATAATAAATACTAAATTGTGTGTGCATTTGCACCTGGGAAATCAGCAAATACTACAGATCAAGTTCAATTCATTGTTATATCAATTGTCAACTCTACACTTAAGAAAAGTGATGGAGAAAAAACATCAATGATGCAGTGTAAATTTAAAAGTGTGTTAGTACCCTTTTTTTTCCAGCAAGCTGATCGTTAAACATTTACCAGCATACGCTTGCCTAGGGGTATTGAGTGGTTTGATAGACTGCCGATTATTACACTGGGTGTAAAAAGTAATTTCTCTTCTCTCTGAGAAGCTATGAAAAGAAGCAGAATAGCATAATGGATAGAACACTGGACTTGGAGTCAGAATAGATTTGGGTTCAAATCCTATCTCAGACATTTAAGTCACTTAACTTCTATTTGCCTCAGTTTCCTCATCTGTAGAAGATTAGATTTGTTCAGAAGCAAGCTAGTAAATGTTTGACTACTGGGCTGTGGGTGAGGGGAAAAAATATGTGTGTGTGTGTGTGTGTGTGTGTGTGTGTGTGTGTGTATGCACCTATAAATATTATATATGTGGTGTATATATGGGTGGATATAAAGGAATAATGTGTATATATGTGTATGTATATATATTATATATGTATATCATACACTTTTAAGTTTTAACTGCATTATTAACACTTTATAAAGCCTATAAATCAGTACAACAACTAATAAATAAATCAAGCCAATTTGTAGCTGATTTCAGAGATGTAAATTCCCATGCTAAAAAAGTGATTAGAGTGGACTCCAGCACATTCCTGTACTCAATGGCTTCAGAGAATCCTTCAACTTTCATCTACAGTACTATGATGCTAGGATCATGTTAGCAGACCTTGGTTGTTGTGGGGAGGGAGCTTGTTTTATTTTAATAATTTGTTAAGATTTCTGAAGCTCTTTTGACACTATTTGGAAATTTTCTTTAAAATTCAGTGTGTTGCGATACGATCCATGTTCCTAGATGGTACTGATCAACTCATATTTCAGTGTCCTGGAGTCAGTCATGAATATTAATCTCATTCCCCCAGCTCAGTATCTATCAGTTTGGTGCTGAAAGCACAGAACAGCCACTGGCTGCATTTTGTCTCCAAGTACAATTCAAGGAGATGATCAGAATCATTCCTTATGACTGGGGCCCTGGCTATCTGAGGTCATCATTCTTCCCTGGATGCTTTACAATAGCAATAAAGGACAAAAGAAAGACAGGATAGAAGGTCAGGGACTTGTGGAACCACAAAGGATTTAAGGAGTCATTGGAGGTGACTCCAACATGGTGGAATGGAGAGTGCCCTGGATTTGGAGTCAGAAGACCTGAGGTGAAATCCAGGCTCTGCTATTTAATGCTGTGCAGCTGTGAGCTGGTCAATGAACTACTTGAATTCGATGACTTCTACAATCCCCTGTAGCTATAAATGCTGGTTCCTGCATGCCCTTGACCCACCTCTTCCTACCTGACCAGTGGTGACAACCTTGAGCTGTGCTTTCCCAGATGATCTAGGGTACTTCCCAAGGAGAATCTGAGCCCTTGCTCCTCCCAATCAGCCCTGATCTGAGAATATTTTGGCTTTATTGACCTTCAGGTCATTTAAATAGACTAGACTGTTCAATAAGAGCATGACCAGAAATGATTACACTCCTTTAAATAACCACAGAGTGTCATCAATTTTGCTCACATAGATTCCTGACTCTTGGAGAATTTTTAATTGAGAGCTTGCTTATGTAAAAATTTTTAAAAGCCTTGCCATTACCCAAGGGCACAACCAGCCCTGTGTGTAGCTGGAGGAGAAAATCACATATATAATAGGATCTGAATGGCATCAAAAGCCAAGAGACCAAAGATGACACCTATACACACATTGATTTCCCACTTCATACAAAAAAAATTGCCTGAAATTCCCACTATTAGACCTAATCCTTCAAGACCTTCTGGAGACATGCATTTTAATCAGGTTAAAATATGATCTTACATAAAGATGAAATCTGGAGGCAACACAAGTAGAAGGATAGATTCTCAAGGTTAATACGAAGAAATGAAGATTCCAAAAGAGTAGAAGAGAGCACAGAAAGCATAAACTTCCCCAAAAGAGTTAACAAGAGACATTATTAATGATCTATGCAGTGGTCTTTCCTCAGTTCTGTCGTTCCTAACCGCTCTGCTATGTTTGAAATTCTTGACTAACCATCCCTACCCCGAGAACCATCCTTCTCTCTGGTTTCTGTGACAATCCTTCTCCACTGGTTCTCCTATTACCTGTCTGACTGTCCTTTCTAAGTCTCATCATCCCTCTATACATCCTTGCTCTTAGTGAGCTCATAAATTTCCATGGGTTCATTAATCATTTTGACAAAGATGAGTCTCAATCTATACATCCAACCCTAACCTTTCCTCAGTTTTTAATCCTGCTTCATCAATTGCATGCTGAATATCTCTACCTGGATGTCCCACGTCCACAGGTCCAAAAATGGAGCTCATTATTTTCCCCCAAAATACTGTCCCCTTTCAAACTTCCTTTCTGTTGAAGGTACCACCATTGCCCCAGTTACTTGCAACCTGAGTCAACTTCTATTCTTCACTCGCCCTCCTAACCTGCACCCAAGTAATTTCCAGGTCCTGTCAATTTTACTTTCACAGCATCTCTCACATCCATTCTCTACTCTTCGATCCTAGTTCAGATCCTCATCATCTCTCACTTCACTATTGTAATAGCTTCCTATTTGGTTCCTCTGCTTCCAGCCTCCATCTATTCCAATCTATCTCTACACAAAGTTCCCAAAATAATTTTCCTAAGGCACACATTGATCATGTCACTCCCCTGCTCAAAAACCTTCCTTAGCTCCCTATTTCCTTTGCCTGGCATTTAACTCTCCTCTCCCACCCAGCCCTCCATATAATTTTAACTTACTGTTTTGGTTTATCTTGCATTACTCCATTTGCCACATTCTATCTCATGCCCCCTGTGATTTTGCACAGATTTTGTACAGATTTTTTCCCCATGTCTGAAATATGCTCTCTCTTTATCTTTGCTTCTCAGAATCTTTATCTCTGAAGTTCAATTCAGGTGCCAACCTTTGCAGGAAGTCTTCCCTGCCCCCACTCCAGTTATTAAGATCCTTTTCTTCCTTAAATTATCTTGTATCATATTTATTTGTGTACATGCTATATCCCAAAAGTAGAATGTAAGCTCTTTGAGGACAGGGACTATTTCATATTTGTCTCTTTATCCCCAGTACCTAGCCTAGTGCCTTGCATCATTAGACTGATAACTCCTTAAAAGCAGGGACTGGGTTTTTATTTTATTTTATTGCCTTTCTTTAAATCCCTAGTGCTTAGCAGAGGCCCTGGCACATTGTAAGCACCTCATAAATGCTAGTTGACTAACAAAACGCTGGTTGGCTACCTGGTAAAAGCAAGTGAAGACATGAAGTAGGAAGGCATATGCTCACCAAAGGTAGTCACCTTTGTCATGGAAGATGTCTTTAGCCTTTGCACATCTTGTGCAAAGTCCAAATGGGAGAAAAATCCACAGTGGAAGTAGAAGTCTTCCAGATGACAGATGATATCATACATCACTTATAGATGACATTGTCCTGATGATTTCAAGCCCCAGAACACTACAGATATTTCTCAACGAGAAATAAAGTCACTAAAAAGAAATTTTCAGGACTGGAAACAGAAGAGACGAGAAGGATCTGGAACATATAAGGGCTGCCCGCAAGTCATGCCACTTACGTGGTTTGTTAGTCCATCTAGCCACGTAAG
This sequence comes from Phascolarctos cinereus, assembly GCF_003287225.1. NCBI lineage: Eukaryota > Metazoa > Chordata > Mammalia > Diprotodontia > Phascolarctidae > Phascolarctos > Phascolarctos cinereus. The sequence goes on along the minus strand of NW_027556402.1, from coordinate 107,118,622 downwards.
GTTTGCTCCACCCTAAAGCAATGGCATGATTTATTACATTCAGGGCACAGGGCCCCTAATGAAAAATTCCCCAAGTCAGGAAACTTATAACAGCAAAAATGGATTGCATGTTGTGGTTATTTAAATCCGTTCTAGGCATGCTATTATGGAACACTTTGGTCTCACTAAGTGACCTGAAGGTCAACAAGACTGCGGCTCTGCAGCTGAAGACCCTGGGTAGCCAAGGAGGGAGGGGGGAGTATCAGAGGATCTGGAGGGCTCAAAGAGGAGGACTAAAGGGAATGGCTGGCACCCTGCCACCTTTCTTCTCTTAATAGCTCATCCCTCAAATGCCCAGGCTCCTCTGGCTATTCAAATTCTACTACTGTAGCACATCATCCAGGTTTAATATCTATATAGATAAAATGGGCTCCTTAGAATCAGAAAGGCCAGCCTCAGATACTTACTGGCTTTCTGACCTGCATACATCATTTAACCTCTATGAGTCTCAGTTTCCTTATCTGTAAAATGGTAATAACAATAGCACCTACTCCCTTAGGATTGTTGTGTGGACCAAATGAAATGATGTAGGTAACCTTAGAGGACTATATAAATGCTAGTCATTATTATTGATCTTTCCCTCCACCCCCAGCAAGCAGAGCTATAACTAGCAATTTTTCAACACATAATATGCCTGGTGTAAGTGGCACAAAAGTAAATCTACTTTGTGCTCCACAAATTCAATTGGGTAGAGGAAGGACCGGTTGGACAACAGGACACCAAATGACTTCGACTGGGAAAGCTGAAGTGGGGAAAAGGGAGGGGCAGGAATGGGGCAGAGGCCAGGCCAAAGAAAAACTCATCTGAGGCTACTGGTAGGGGTGGAGCAAAAGAAAGCACAACATCTGGTAGCTTCCCATTTTAGTCAATAAGTCTGGCTACCAACTTGCTAGGCTCCTTTGTTTCTACACTTACTGAAGGGACTGTAAGTACAATCAGAATTCTCTCAATTTTGGAATCCTGGAGCAAACCCCTAGTCACCTCCCCCACTAACTATGGCTGAGTCAACAGCACGCTCTGAAATAATCCCTCCTCCATCCCACCAAAGCCATTTTATTGTCCCTGGTGCATGAGGTCATTATCAGCAAACTCTAAGTAATACTTTGTATGGGTATGCACGTGTGTGTGAACGTGTGATATTTAAGACTCAACACCTGGAAATCATTTTTATATGTTAAAAGCTCATTTGGGAAATTGTGTGGTCCTTTCAACTATCCCAAGCTGCACTCTGACTCAAGAAGTTCAAGTTTTTAATAATCTATATTCTCCCAGAATATAAGATGGCTATGAATCAAAGAATACCACAGTCTCTGAAGAATCACAGATCACATATCTGGAACTAGAAAGGATTTCATACACTGTCTAATCCAGTACCTTCATTTTACAGATGAGGATACTTAAGTCCAAAGAGATTAAGTGACTTTCTTAAGGTCACAAAGCTAATAAGTGTCACAGGCATGATTTGAACTCATGTTCGCTGACTTTAGTGTTAGTTCTCTGTCCCCTATACCATGCTGCCTCAAATATCATGCAAATGGTGATGGAACCATGGATGGTGGCTGTAAAGCTGTATAACCAGTGATGACTTCTGTGGCCAGAGTGGCACACATTAAAGCTTCCTCTCTCTTACCCAGGCATATTGATACCTGTTTACTCTCTATGTTTTCTTGCTTACTTAAGCCTGCTTTCATACTGGGAGATACAAGTCCCTATAAAAGGACCTTCAGTCAGTCAGTGGATAAGGGCCTACTAATTACCAGGCGCAGTGCTAAGCACTGATGATACAAAGAAAGGCAAAAAATAATCCCTGCCCTCAAGGGGCTCACAGTCTAATGGGGGAGACAATGTGCAAATACTAATGGGACAAACATGTAGAAGAAAACTTGAAAATGATCAACAGGTGGAAATCATTAAAATTAAGGGGGATCAGGGAAAGCTTCCTGTAAAAAGTAGGGGTTTTTTGCTGGGACTTGGAGGAAGTCAAGAAAGTCAGGAGATAGAGATGAGGGAGGAAAGCATGGGAGACGGCCAGTAAAAATGACTAGAATCAGGAGTTGGAATATCTTATTCCTTGAAATAGCAAGGAGGCTAGGGTCACTAGATTGAAGAATACACGGGGAAGGATGTATAAGATGTAAAAAGACTAGAAAGATAACAAGTGACTAGGTTATGAAAGGCTTGAAAACAAAGGATTTTGTATTTGATCTTGGAGGTGATAGGAAGTCAATGAACTTTAATGAGTAGGGGAGGTGACATGGTGCTTTAGGAAGCTCATTGACAGCTGGGTGCAGGATGAACTGAAGTGGAGAGAGACTTGAGGTAGGCCAGCAAACCAGTGTACTGTTGCAATAATCTAGGTATGGGGTGATGAGGGCCTGTACCAGAGTAGTAAGTGTCAGAGAAGAGGTATATTAGAGAGACACAGTAACCCTCAAATTCTCTTAAAGTCCTAAGGGTAAACCAGTTGAACAAGAATACAATCTCCCTACTTACCACCTTACCATTTAAGCCTCTACTGATGTATTTCTACTTACATAACCATCATAATGACACCTTTAGATCATAAAAGAACTATTTGCTAAAATATAAGGCAAAAGGAAAAAAATAACATTATAGGTACATATATTAAAACTAGCGCAAAAATAAAGAATAAAATCACAATCCTTACATAAACCCAGGTCACATTCTCCCACCAATGCATTCAGTATTTGGGAGGGGCGGGGAGAGAATAGGCACATACTTACAGAAAACTGGAAGGGACGCATGTAAAGGAGGAAGACCAGTGCACAACTCTGGGCTACAGCTTTGATGTCATTGGTCCATTCTGGAATATTTGTACAGAAAACTACTTTTTTTGCTCATTGCTTACTTATTAGTCTTTACTACTCTTCAGCTCTTCTGTACTCCAACACATGTAACATTTACCATTTAATTTAAATGTTTTTAAAATAAGTAATTTAATTTAATTTACAAATGGTTTAGTTTAGCGATTAAAATCACCCTTAGAAAAACATTTATAAAGTGTCGGCTCTTAATTTGGATAGTGGAACTGTAAAACTCTTCAGACAGCTTACCTCTGGGTTATACAGACCAACAGTTACTTATTCACCAGCAGACTGCATTGCCCAGTCAGCACAGAACTCACAAAAAACAGCTTAGATTGATCCTCTGTACAAAGCAAACAGGTGCTCTTTTCATACAACAAAGCAGCTGCAGTACCTGTGTTTCCTTCCCTCTCCAGTTAGAGTGGAAAATTAGCCACAAGCAGTTCTGAGATCTCACCTTTATCAAGCTGTAGGGGCGCTGAAGGACAATAGCTGGAACTGCTTGTTGTGTGGTCAGCCAGTCAGGAACCAGCCACAAAAGCCTTCTTGAGAGCTGACTGGTCCTGCTATACCTGTCCTCTTAAAATAGCAGCCGCAAGCTGCTTTTGATTCTCTGCTGTTTCTTTCCTCTTCTTATCTTCTCCAGTCTCTTCATCACAGCAACCTTAACCTTTCTCTTATCTCTCCTCTAATCTTTAGTTTAAACCAGATCCTCCTGGCTCTCAATAATCTTCCTTTCACTTAAAAGGCGACTCAACAAAATTCTCCTATGAACCTTCAGTTCCTTTTAAAATAAACCTCAGTCTCTACTGCAAAATGCATGTTTTCCCTGGAAAGAAAAAAATTCAAATAAAAAGAAAGTGCCGCTAAGACAAATAAAGTATACCTCAGTCTCCAAATGCTTATGTGATTTTTTCCCTTTTTTTGTTTTAGCCTCATCATAAAATAGTTACATGCAAATGAGAGACCATAATGCCTTGCAGCTTTTAAGTCCTAAAACAAGTCTACCGTCTCATTCTGCATCCTTGAAAGTGTTCCTTCAAATTAAAATTGTTCCAGTTTTTAATAAAGAAGTCCTCTCTCTCTCTCTCTCTCTCTCTCTCTCTCTCTCTCTCTCTCTCTCTCTCTCTCTCTCTCTCTCTCTCTCCCATCAAGCCATAAAACCATTCACACAAAAATGAGGGATCTTTCACAAGAAGAAGAAGGAAAAAAAGTAGTTTGGGCAATGTTTAAGATGACACTTCTTAATAAAGAAAATTTAAAGAAGTATATTTCTAAATACTCCTTAACAGTTTTGATAAGCTGTCCCAAGTTGTTCTGAGTATTTTTCTCATTTATGCATCTTAAACAAATAATAGTTAACAGACTGGGTGAGGCTGCTTTCTTCTGCCCCTGCTCCTCTTCCAAATCTTTCGGGTCTTTGTTCCTAAGGCTAGTATAAACAGTTTTAAATCCATTTTTGTGTTGTTAGCAGAAAAACTAATCCCACTAGTCCAAATCCTGCTGCTCTAGCCATTATGTGCAGGGTTCTTGTTGGGTCACTTGGGGGAGGGGAGGAGAATTACTAAAGTGATTTAAGCCTTCATATTTATATCACAGTTAATTTTCTGTTCAAAACTTCTCGAGCCCATTTGAAGGCTGTTTCTTCATACATATATGCATATACTTCATATACATGTACACATATACTAAAACATACACATATATTTTAACAGTTTTATTAAACAAAATTTCCTTCCCTCTATTCAGGCTTCAAAATGTTCATCTGTAGCAGCAGTAATAACTTACATCCTTCAACAGTTGATTAAAATTTTTTTTTCTTTATATACAAGTAACTTGTCTGTCCTTTTCAGTACTAAACTGCTCTATATGAAAAGGGTCTTAAAAAGAGTGACTGTACCTTACATTTACATAAAAGAAGCATCACAGAGGCATCATCCATGAAATCTATGCTTGGAAAAGGACCATGGAGAGGCAGCTTGGATGACGCAGTGGATAGAGCACTGGCCCAGGAGTCAGGGGGACTTGAGTTCAAATCCAGCCTCAGACACATGATACTCACTAGTTGTGTGACCCTAGGTAAGTCACTCAACCCTGATTGCCTTGCAAAAAGAAAAAGAAAAGGACCATAGACCAGTGATATAGTAAGAGTTAAAGATAACAAACATTAAGACCTGAGACAACCTTTGAGGTATAGCATTGCACCATACTCATAAAATATTTAAAGACCCCAAGAGGAAGACTTCCATCATTGAGAGGAGGCCATCTCCCTGGAGAATCAAAGCAAGGGCATAGACAAGAATTCCCAGGATAAGAAGGTTGGAATGAGTTGTCTTCTGAATAAATGGAGGGTACAGACACATCAATGTTATCACAGATTCATTAAAGTAATCAAGTTGAATAAATCAAAAATAGTTTTCTCCTTCTTTTGGATGTCCTTACCTTCCTTGAATCAGAAAACTTACTTCCATTCAAATCAATTCATTCATCAAAATCTAATTAGGTAAGCATTTTCTTCTTGTAAGTTCATAGTCTGTTTAATTGATTCTTTAGGACTGACCTTTTTCACTGAGAATAGAACAAAAGGTCCTCCAAGTCAGTATTTAAGATATAATGCCCACAAGTTATGTTAGAACACTGAAAAAAGTAAGTCCAAAGTCATGGGTGAGGGTAGAGAGGGAGAGTTTTGGAGCAGAGGATGGGGGAGAGAAGAAGAAGGATATAGCATGCGCACAAGAAGTAGGATAAGGGAGGGTAGATAGAAATACAGTGCCTGAGAAAAAATTCTGGACAATGAGAATACTTCTAGCTAGGAAGCGCAAGAATGAATTCAGTCCAGACTGGATGAGTGGAGCCCCCTGGAAGAGCATTCTCATTGGCCCTTACACTTCCCCCTCAGGCAGTAGGAATGTTTCACCAGGGTGTGAACACTGTGGGACACACACTCAGCCCAACCTCTATCCACATCTATACCAGGCAAGATGGCAGCTAAGTGGCGCCATAGTGCACAGAGGGCCAGGCCTGGAGTCAGGAAGACTCATCTTCCTGAATTCAAATACAGACACTTACTAGCTCTGTGACCCTGAGCAAGTCACTTAACCCTGTATGCCTCAGTTTCCTCATCTGTAAAATGAGCTGGAGAAGGAAATGGCAAACCACTCCAGTATCTCTGCCAAGAAAACCCCAAATGGGGTCACGAAGAGTCAGACATGACTGAAACAACTGAACAGACAACCACACCAGTAAGGATCACAGAAAGCTTCATGAAGGAGGAAATCATCTGAGCACAGTCTTGAAAGAAGAAAGTGATTTATTAAGTCAAGGCTGAGAAGGGAATGCATTTCAGGCATAGGAAATGACCTTATAGCCTTAGCAGCTGATTGATATACAAGTAACTTTCCTGTCCTGAATTTTCAGCACTAAACTACTCTATATGAAAAGGATCTTAAAAGGGACTGACTACATGTTGCATTTGCATAAAAGAAATAGCATAGAGGCATCATCCATGACATAGATGATCAGAAAAGGATGGCGGATCAGTCATACAGAAAGAGTGAAGGCTGGGAGGGCAGCTAGATGGCTAGCTGTGTGACCCTGGGCAAGTCACTTAACTCCATTGCCTAGCAAAAAAAAAAAAAGAGTGAAGGTTGGAGACAGGCCCAGAGGCGAAAACACCTAGTGGTCCACTATGTGTAGAGCAGTAGCTCTCAAAGGATGATTGGGAAATCTGTGGGGGTCCCCAAGACCCTTTCAGGGTTTCCATGAGGTCAAAACTATTTTCATAATAAAATTAAGATGTTTTCATTTTACTATGGTAAATATTGATCGATAAGACCCATATAAACAAAAACTCTTTTGAGGGGGTCCCCCTCAATAACCTTTAAGAGTATAAAGAGCTCCTGAAACCAAAAGATTTGAGAACTCTGATATAGAGAAAAAGTAAAGAGGAAGAGTATAAAATAACACGAGAAAGGTAGATTAGAACTAGATTGTAGAAGGACTTAAATAATTGGCTAAGGAGTTCATATTTTCTCCAATATATTCTATAGTGCCGTGTGATAGGGGTGCCACATATCTGTTCTCTGCTAAACTCCTTCTAACCAGGACTTAATTTTATCCTTTTCTCTAGTAGGAACTTGTTTTTCTGTCTATTCCTTGTGCCATATGGCACAGTTCTTTACACATGGCTCCTTCCTTCAACTAAACAATTAGACCACCATTTATTAGAAGCTTATTATTATGTGAAAGACATCAGGCTAGGCACTAACCCTTGAGGCTAAGAACCAACAAGAGAGATATAACATGCAAAAATAAGTCTGACACAAGACAAATGATGGAAACAAAAAAGAGAGATCCAAAGTGCTCTAGGAAGATTTGAGGAGAGAAAGATAACTTTCAGGTGGAAAGATGGTTGTTACTAGTGTTGTCCGTCCTTCATTTTTGAGGGGGATCGATGACATAATACAATGATGTCTTGACTTGTGGGTGTATTGGAGTTAAGTGAGGCAGAGTTGCCCAAAGTCATCAGCTTCACTCTCTCTTCCAGAGTCATTGAAGTCCAGTGGCAAGACAGAAGCAAGACTACAGAACACTTAAAGGGGAAGTGGGCCCTGAGTCTTGGGAAAAGAGAGAATTTAAACAATGGAAATTTGGAGGAAAAACATTCTAGGTTGGGGAAGAGAAGAAAGGCTGCACAAATTCACAGAGGTGTAAGAAGCCAGGAAAAGATCAGGTGATAGCTAAAAGTCCTTTTTGACTGGAATATTGAATGCAAGGAAGAATGTAATGGGAAATGAGGCTATAATAGTAGGTTGAGGGTCAGAAAGTTAAAGTTCTACTTTTTAAATTTAATTTTATTTCATAAATGAATATGGATGCAGAAATTCTAAATAAAATACTAGCTAGGAGACTACAATAATATATCACAAAGACCAAGAAGAATTTATGCCAGGAACGCAGGAATGGTTTAACATAAGGAAAATGATTAATGTAATTGATTATATCAATAACAAAAGTAACAAAAATCATTATTATATCAGTAGATACAGAAAAAGCTTTCGACAAAATACATTCATTCCTATTAAAAACACTTGAAAGCATAGGTAGACATAGATTTTTTTCCTTAAATGATAAGAAGCATCTACCTAAAACCACCAAGAAGAATTATTTGTAATGGAGGTGAGCTAGAAGCCTCCTCAATAAGATCAGGAGTGAAACAAGGATGACCATTATCACAAATATTGTTCAATATTTTATTAGAAATGCTAGCAATAGCAATAAGAGAAGAAAAAAAATCAAAATAATCAAAACGGGCAATGAAGTAATAAAACTATCTCTTTTTACAGATGACATGATAATATACTTGCAAAATCCTAAAGATTCAACTAAAAAGTTAGTTAAAGCAAAGTACCAAGACACAAAATAAACATACGTAAATCATCAGCATTTCTATATATCATCAACAAAATCCTGCAAGAAGAGATAGTAAGAGTTGCCCTATTTAAAATAATTGTAGACAGTATAAAATACCTGGGCGTATACATGCCAAGACCAATCCAGGAACTACATGAACATAATTATAAAACACTTTTTATATAAAAAAGTCAGATTTAAATAATTGTAGAAATATTGATTGATGAACAGTGGGTGGGCAGAACCAATAATAAAAATGACAATTTTATCTAAATTAATCTACATATTCAATGCAATCCCAATTAAATTACCAAAAAAAAATTATTTTACTGAGCTAGAAAAAAATAAGAACAAAATTTATTTGGAAGAACAAAAGGTCAAGAATATCAAAGGACTTAATGAAAGCAAAAATTAAAGGTCAGAGATTTAGCTATACCAGATCTTAAACTATTTTATAAGGCAGCAAATATCAACACTATCTGGTACTGACTAAGAAAAGGTGGAGCACTGGAACAGAATAGACATGCAATAGACAGGAGTAAATGACTCTAGTAACCTTATGTTTGAAAAATGTAAAGATTTAAGCTTTGGGGATATAAGATCTAAGCTTTGGTAAAAATACACACACACACAAATACATACACATATATGTATATGTATGTACATATACATATATACATATATACACACATATATATCCATTTGGGAAAACTGAAAAGCAAGTCTGGCAGAAATTGGGTAGAGGCCAATATCTAACTCCATTTATTAAGATAAGGTCAAAATTGATATGTGATCTAGATATAATAGGAGATATAAGTAAATGAGAAGAACATGGAATATATTACCTATCAGACTTATGGATACAAAAAGAACTTATCAATAAATAAAAGTTAGAGAACACTGTGAAATATAAAATAGATCATTTTGATTACATTAAATTTAAAAGGTTTTGAACAAATAAAACCAATATAGCCAGCATTAGAAGGAAAGCAGAAAATGGTGGGGGGGGGAGGAATTTTGTAGACAGTTTCTTGAATAAAGGTTTCACATCTCAAATATACAGAGAACTTTATAAAATTTATAAGATTATGAGTCATTCCCCAATTGACAAATGATCAACTGATATAAACAGGCAGTTTTTCAATGAAGAAATCAAACTATATATAGCTTTTTCCTTAAAATTTTGGATGCTATAGCATTTGGTGCATATAGGTTTCATATTGATATTACTTCATTATCTATGGTACCTTTTATCATAATATAATGTAGTTTCCCTGTTTGTCTCTTTTAATTAAATCTGCTTTAGATATAACTTTGTCTGAGATCATAATTGCTACCCCTGCTTTTTTTTCATTAGCTGAAGCATAATAAATTCTACTCCAGCCCTTTAGTTCTATTCTATGTGTAGCTCTCATTTAAATACATGTTTCTTATAAACAACATACTGTCGGATTCTGATTTTTAATCTATTTCCATTTTATGGGTGAGTTCATCCCACTCACATCCCAAGTTACAATTACTATTTTCCACCACTATTTTTCCTCACTATTCTCTCCCTCTCTTTTTACCCTATCCTTCCTCAGGCATCTAATTTACTTCTGACCACTGCCTCCCTAATCAGCACCCCTTCTAAGTTACTGTCCCTTATCCTCTCCCCTAACCCTCTTATTCCTTAATCTACTCACCTTTGTAAGAGTCCCTCCCTTATCCTATCCCCTCAATCTCCTATTCCTAAATTAAGAAGACTTTTATTACCTTTCTAGACGCATATGGTATTCCCTCCTTCACCTAGTTCTGATGAGAATAAGATTCTAGCACTACCAGCCGTCCACTCCCTCCTGCCCTCCACCGTCACAGTTCTTCCATTCACACCTGATTTGTATGAAATAATTGCTCCATTTTACCTCTCCCTCTATCCAATTTTATTTTTTAGGATTATCCCATCATACTCAACTCAACCCCATGCCTTCTATCTATGTATGCTTTTTCAAGCTACCCTAGTAATGATAACATTCTTAAAAGTTATAGATAACATTTTACCATATAAGAAGTAAACAGTTTGACTTTATTAAATCCCTTCTAATTGGTCTTTCATGTTTATCTTCTTATATTTCCCCTGATTCTAATAGGTCAAATTTTCCATTCAGTTCTGATCTTTTCCTCACAAATAACTGAAAGTCCTTTATTCATTAAATATCCATTTTTTACATGCAGAATCCTGCACTCAGCTTTGCTGACTGAATTATTCTTGGTTGCAGACCTAGCACCTTTGCTCTTTGGAATATCCTGTTCCATGCCCTTAGGTCTTTTAATATTGAAGCTAGTAAATCTTGTATTATGCTGATTGTAGCTCCACAGTCTTAATTTTTTTTTCTAGTTGCTTGTAGTATTTTCTCCTTGATCTGGGAGCTTCAAAACTTAGCTATAATGTTCCTGTGAGTTTTCATCTTAAGATCTCTTGCAGGTGGTGATCAGTGGATTTTTCAATTTCTATTTTACCCTCTATTTCTAAAATTTCAGGGCAATTTTCTTTCATAATTTCTTGAAGTATAGCATCTAGACTCTTTTTTATCATAATTTTCAGGTAGTCCAACAATTCTTGGATTGCCTGTCCTTAATCTTTTTCTAGGTCAGTTATTTTTTTCTAACAAAATGTTTTACATTCTCTTCTTTTTTTTTATTCTTTGGATTTTGTTTTATTATTTATTTATGTCTTGTTAAGGCATTAGCTTCCCTTGCCCAATTCTAATTTTTAAGGAGTTATTTTCTTTTCTAATTTTTGGATCTCTTTTTCCAACTGGTTGAATTTCTTTTCATAATTTTTGTGATTTTCTTGTATTACTCTTATTTTTCCCCTAATTTTTCCTCAAACTCTCTTATTTGGTTTTTGAAGTCCTTTCTAAGCTCTTCTAAGAACTCTCTTTAAGCTTGTGACCATTTGACATTTTTCTTTGAAGTAAAAGTAGCTATTTTAATTTTCCTATCTTCTAAGTCTGAATCCAGATCTTCTCTATCACCATAGTAGCTATCTATGGTCAGGATCTTTCTCTTTTGCTTGCTTTTTTTGGGGAGGGTGGCAAGGCCATTGGGGTTAAGTGATTTGCCCAGGATTACACAGCTAAGTAAGTGTCAAGTGCCTGGTCTGAGACCAGATTTGAACTCACGTTCTCCTAACTCCAGGGCCAGTGCTTTATCTACTGCACTAGCTGCCTAGCTGCCCCCTGCTTACTTTTTTGTGGCTTATTTCTTGGCTATTAACTTTATGTTAGAATTGAACTCTTGACTCCAAATGTCTCAAGCTTTAGATTTTTCATGCTGTTGTTTTCTGAGCTCTCTCTGGGGGACTGAGCTCAGGTACTTCTCTCTGCCCTTTAGCCATGACCAGGGACCCAGCAACACTGTCACTGCAAATGCTCTTAATCCTTGCAGTTCCTCCTGCAGCTTTAAGCTTCAGCTCATCCCTTTGCCCTAGAACTGAAACCAGGGACTCTGCTTTCCTGTGAGTGCCCACAGCCTGCAGGGTCCCTGCATCTCTGAACCTCATTCACCAGCTGTGCTTGCTCCAGCTCATCCATAGCCTCAGCCTGGGTGTATCTGGTCAGTGCACATGGGTCATGCATTATACACCTGCCAGCTGAGAGTCCTGCAATCTTCCCCTGATCAGCCATCCAACCCCTAACTGTCCATGGGACAAAAGTTCTAAGACTGAGGTTGCTGCCTACATAGCTACCCCCAGAGCTTGTTGTTTCTTGGTATCTGCCCAGAGGTATATGCATTTTGAGGTAGCTAGGTGACGCAGTGGATAGAGCACTGGCTCTAGAGTCAAAAGGACCTGAGTTCAAATCCGGCCACAGACACATAACACTTACTAGCTGTGTGACTCTGGGTGAGTCACTTAACCCTAATTGCCTCTCAAAAAAAAAAAAGCAGAGGTATGTGCATTTCAGTCAAGCCAAACCACTGCCCAGGGAGGTCAGGTCTTTGCTAATATCCTCCCAAGTTGTATTAGGCTAGACAACTGCTTTACCCTGACTTTTAATTATTTCTGCCACTCAAACTTTACTTTGAGGTATTATTTTAAATTGTTTAGGGGAGGGTGGGGGGAGATTTAGGAAAGCCAGGTAATTTCCTGACTTATTCTGCCGTCTTCCCAGAATCCTCTCAAAAAGTTATTAAATGACAGGCCAAATTTATATTTTAATCTCATGGAGACATTAATGGATTTTGAGCAATAGAGTGACATGGTCAGAATTGAGTAGTAAAGAGATTATTTTGGCAGCTGTGAGAAAAAGGTGAATTAGGGAAGATGGAGAATGGAAACATCAGTTATGAAACTATTAGGACATTTTAAGTGAGAGATGATGAGGACCAAAATTAGGACAACAGCAGCAATAGCAGTGTGAGGTGAAAGGAAAGGACACATATGAAAGAACCAGCAGGAACTGGTCAATAATAAATAATAATAGTATTTATGTAGTGCCTTAAAGTTTACAAGGTGCTTTAACAAATACTATTTCATTTTATAGTCATTACACCTTGGAAGGTAGATGCTATTATTATCCCCATTTTATAGATGAGGAAACAGAGGTTAAATGACTTGTCCAGGGTCATATAGCTGGTAAGTGTCTCAGGCCAGATTTGAACATAGGTCTTCCTGACTTCAGCACTCCACCCACAGCGACACATAGTAGGTAAGGTATAATACGAGGATGGTGGTACCAATAACAGAGATAGAGAGATTGGGAACTGTGACAGTTTGAGTGGCAAGATAATGAGTTTAGGGCATGTTATGGGATATCCAGATGATGACGTAAAGAACTCAATTAGTTGCAGAACTGGGCCTCCAGGGAGAAACCGGAGCTGAAAGTAGAGATTTGGGAAGTATCTACCTAGCAATAATTATTGATGCCACAGAAGTAGACAAGATCAACAAAAGAAAGAGTGCACAGAGCAGAAATGAGCATGTCAAAGACAGAGCCTCATGGGACACTTACAGCTGGGAGTAGAAAAAGGAGAATGAGCCAATGAAAATGACCAAGAAGAAGAAGGCATGAGGTAGGAGGACAGCCAGGAAAGGGAGATGGCAGAATCAAGAAGGGGTTGTCTATAGGTTTAAATGCTACAAAAAGATCAAGGAGGATAAGGACTAAGAAAAGGCCATGGATGTCAAAATCAAGAATTCATTGAGGACCTTGGAAAGAGTAATTTCAGTAAAATAATGAATCAGAAGTCAAATTGCAAACCTTTGGAAGAGACTGTAGGTGGTGAAGCAATCAAAGAAAGAGGAAAAGAATTTGTGCATATAAAAACATACATATGTGTATACATATATATATACACAGCAATACTTTTTTGTAGTGTCAAGGACCTGGAAATTAAAGGGGCACCCATCAATTTGGGAATGGCTAAACAAAGTTATGGTACTTGAATGTAATGGAATATTATTAGACCATGGGAAATGACGAAAGGGATAATTTCAGTGACTTATATGAACTGATAGACTCAAGTAAGCAGAACAAAGAAACCAATTTATATAGTAACAACATTGTAAAAACAAACTATTTCGAAAGCCTTAAGAACTTTGATCAATGCACTGACCAGCCAGGATTCCACACCAGGGGCCTGATGATAAAACATGCTACCTGCCTCCTGACAGAGAGGTACAGAATGTATACCTCAGAGTACAGAATGAGATGCATTTTTTGGGGGGTGGGGGGACATGGCCAACGTAGGGACTTGTTTTGCTTTACTATGAATATTAGTTAGAAGAGTTATTTTTTTCTCCCCAAAAGTAAGTGGAAGAGAAAGTCAGTTTATGTTCATTGGAAAAAAGTAAAATTAATTTTAAAAAAGAATTAGTAGATGATGAAGAAATGCAAGTAGGCAGGGTATATTACTCTGTTCAGACATCTAGCAGTCAAGGGGAAGAAAGATATGGCAATAGCATGAGGGGTTAGAAGCTTCAAGGGAATGTTTTTAGGATAAGGAAAACCTAAGCATGCTTGTGGGCCATGGATTGTGAGCCAACTATTGTGAGCCAATAGAAAAGGAAAAAAATGAAAATTAGAGCAAAGAAATCATTAGCAGAATAAAGTTCAGGAGGAGCTCAAAGGTACAAGTGAAGGGGTTAGCCTCAGAAAGGAAGTAGGCCAATTCATCCTCTGAGACTGGAGCAAAGGAGGTAAGAACAGAGAGGTTATTAGATGTGGAGAATGAAAAATGAGGGAGCACATGATGGATGACCTCAGTCTCAGTAAATTAGGAAGTGAGGTCATTTGCTGAAGTAGAAAAGGGTAGAGGAACGAGCTAGAGGAGAGAGGAAAAGGTTCTAAATATTCCGGGTATTGAGTATAATAGGAAATCAAATGTGGATGAGAGGATTGTTATCTAGCAGCGAGGGCCCAGTTAGGTTTAGGGGTAGGGAACCTGTGGCCTCAAGGCCACAGGTAGCCCTCTAGGTCCTCAAGTGCGGCCCTTTGAATCTCTGAAGAGAATTCTATGTGAAGGCTGTAGAACATCTTTCCCCTCTCTGACCTGCAAAAACCTATTCCTTTTTCTCCGTGGACCTTGTGACTTCCTCATATACCTGTTTGTTTTCATATTTAAATGTTTCTCTTGGTTTCTCTGAAGTTTGGATTCAGTCAAAAGGCTGCGCTTGAGGACCTAGAGGGTCAGATGTGGCCTCGAGGATACAAGTTCCCCACCCCTGCGTATGAATTTATAGTAGACATAGACAATACAATTTTGTGATTTCCTTCAGCAGCATTCATTGGCTGGGGGAGGGTGGTAGATGGGAATGGGCAATGCAGCTGGAGGAGCTAACCCAAGGATGTGAATTATCAGCATAGGGAAGGAACAGCAAGAAAAGAGGGCCAACAGTTTCAAGATAATAACATTGAAATACCTAACTATAGGACCAAAGGGGTAAGGAAGGAAAGGAAACAACTATTTATTAAGCACCTGTTATGTACCACTGATTGCACTAAGTGATTTACAAATATTATCTCATTTTATCCTCACCACAACTCTGTGAGGTAGGTACTATTGTTATCTCCATTTAACAGTTGAGGAAACTGAGGAAGAGAGAAATTAGATGACATTTCCAGGGTCATACACAGCTAGTTTCTGAGGTCAAATCTGAACTCAGATCTTCCTGATTCCAAGGCCAGTACTCTCACCACTCTGCCACCTTGCTGACCAAGACTTCAAAGAGAAAGTAAACTAATAACAGGAGGTTATAGACCTGGAAAACATGGAAGGATCCCGAGACAAAAACTGAAATGAGAGTAAAGAGTAGGTTCAGGAGAAATTAGGTAGATAGAATTTCAGAGTTGAGTAGAGCAGTTTCCAGGGTAATCAAGCTCAAGGTATGACCAGCCTTGTAGAAAGCTAAAGCAAAAGGAAGATGAAGGAGATTACAAAACTGATGAGCTAAGGGCCCAGGGTGTTACAAGAGTCAATAATAGGACTATGAAAGTCATTAGGAGTCAGAGTAGAAAGAGAGACTGGGAGCTAGTAACTGAAGTCATTGAGGAAGGTCATAGAGTAATCTTTATATATCGCCTGTTCCCTGAGTTACCTTCCCATAAAGTTTTATCAAATCTTCCGACTTCTCTTGAACTTCTGACCTCTCTTTCATTCCAATTCTTTTGCTGTTATTATTTTTTCATTTCGTGGCAGCCTACATAGTTATAATTACTACATATTTCAGCGATTCTAACACAGTGTTTGCAAAAATCCATCACATTGCTCATACCACAAATTCTACGAGCATGTGATTTAAGGCTTTGGGAGGGATCTCCTTCTATTTCCTCCTATTACCCTTAGGTTCAGTGTGGCTATTTGGGGTAATCAATCACACAGCTCATGGCTTAAATCCCCATCCAATCTATTCTCTATTGCCAGATCATACAAGGGACACATCAATTCAATAGCAAAAATCATTTAAGAAATGAAACTATCTCAGTAATAGGGAAGGGAATCGACTAGTAAAAACACTCTCAACACCTATATACGAATGTCAACAATCTCCTACACCACCAAGGAGCCGTAATCTAATTCCTCTTTAATCCCTCTGATTCCCCAGCTGAACAAGAGGACACATTCATTTCAGACCTCATGGTTAAAATGGTAACCACTTAGAGTGTGATACTTACTAGCTGTCCCTTGGAGCAGCAGCTAAGTGCAGTAGACAGCTGGACCTGGAGTCAGGAAGACATAAATTCAAATCCTGCCTCCTTAGCTTTTTATTAAGAATTCTAAATATCCTAGCAATAGTTTTCAGACATCCCTATTAGCAAATATTTGCATCTTTCAGCTATGATAAGTTGTGAACTGGAATCCGAAGAAAAATGTACATAGCTTTCCAATGTACCAGAATGTAGAAGCCTATAATCTATACTCTTAGAAGCCTATTTAATCTAAGAAGGAATGGTTTTATAAGTTGTTTACTGCATAGTTGAATAAAGCCTATCTCACAAATACCAAATGAATGATATTTGGGATTTTGAGAGGTTGAGGGTTGTGGGGCTGAGGGCGAGCAAGGGGAGAAAGATCAGAGTGAGAGAGAAGGGTGAGGAGATTATACCAGGCCTACTACATGCAAAGCATAGATGAAGTGATTGAAGAGACAAAAAATCAAAATATTTTCCAAATCTTATTTATATGCAAAATAAAACTGTAGACTTCTTAGTCTGAGATCACAGGAGTTCCTAGGATTTAGAGCTGGGAGGGACTTTAGAAATCATCTTAGTTTTTCAGAAGATGAATTGATAAACTAATCCAGAGGAGAACAACTATGCTGGTGAAAGAACTTGAGATCATTCTTTATGAGAATCAGCTGAAGAAACTGAGGCTGTCCAACTTGGAAAAGGGAAAACCCAGGGGGCACATGATAGATATCTTCAAGTATTTGAAGGACCATCTCGTGGAAGTGAGAATGCTGCTGTTCAGTTGTGTCCAACTCTTTGGGACCCCACGGACCATTCTATCCCTGGAGTTTTCTTGGCAAAGATACTGAAGTGGTTTGCCATTTCTTTCTCCAGCTCATTTTACAGATGAGGAAACTGAAGTAAGCAGGGTGAAGTGACTTGCTCAAGGTCACACAGCTAGTAAGTGTCTGAGGCCAGATTTGAACTCAGGAAGATAAGTCTTCTTGATTGCAGGCCCAGCACTACATCCAGTGTGCTACCTAGCTGCTCTTGGACCATATTTTCCGTAGGGTTTTCTTGGCAGACATACTGGAGTGGTTTACCATTTCCTTCTCCAGGGGATTAAGGTAAATAGGGTTAAGTGACTTGCTCAAGGTCACACAAGTAGTAAGTGTCTGAGGCCAGATCTGAACTCAGATATTCCTGGCTCCAGGCCCAGTGCTCTATCCACTGAGCCACCTAGCCACCTCCGGAAGTGAGATTAGACTTGTTCTATTTGGCCATAAAGGGCCAACCAACAGAGGGAATGATTGCTAAAAATCTCAGAGAGAAGGATTTGAGAAAAACTTAGTAATGATTAGAGCTATCTAAAAGTTTAATGGGCAAAAGACCCCAACACTTTCACTCAGCATTGCCTGCATTGCCCGTTTTAATCAATAACTGTATTACAGAGACCACGATCCACAGCCAACTGAATGAATTGATTTCTGCTCATTCCAAATGGGAAAGCATTTAGGGTTTTTGTTTCCCCCTGGAGAAATAGACAAAAAAAATCAGTTCCTCTATAGCTTCTTCCCTGTGTAAGCCTCTATTCAGTGTGATTTTTTTTCCCTCTTAGACAGACAGAAGCCACAGCAGGGTAAGGTCTTAGCCTCAGGAAAGCACATTTAAGAGGTTTAAAACTGCCACCTTTTGATTCAAAGGAGAAATCAGGTGGCATGTCTGAAAAGATGGACCTCGAAGTGTTGCTAAGCAAATTTAAATCACCATCTCTTCACAGTTTCTGCTATCCTGAGATGTGAAGTGAGCTTTCTTAAAGCTGATGCTACACTCAGTCATCACCACGTTGCTCAGGTATTTACATACTTAGCAGGAGAAATGGCCTACATTTTTTAAAAAATAATTTTCCATGTTTGTTCTGTCCCTTCTGCGGCTCATACAGAGAATTCAGATAGACCTCATTTTAGAGGTGATGTAAAAATACAGAAAGACAACTTTGCCTTCAAACATGTAAGCAAGAAGTAAAGGCACACTTTATTGTAGCAGAAGAGTTTACATTCACATAGCAGCTTTGCTATTTATAATCCGTTAGCCGATTAATTGATAAACATGTGGTAAGCATCACCAAACTTTGGACTTAGAGGACACATGTTCAGATTTTGCCACTGACGCTATGTGTCCATAGGCAAGTCATTTATACTCTCTGTGCCTCCATTTCCTCATCTGAAAAATGAGAAAGTTGGACAAGATTACCACAAAAGAGTCTTCCAGCTCTAGATCTATGATCTTATGAAAGCAGCACTTTCTGGGCTAGAGAATAAAACATGCATACAAACCTCTAATATGTCTGGGATCCTAGGATTTAGAGCTAGAATCACAGAATTTCAGAGTAGAAAGGACCTCCGTGGCCATCTAATCCAATCCACATCCCCCAAAAGAATCCCTATTGTAACACACCCAGAAAATGTTTGCCCAATTTTTTCTTTTAGATCACCATTGATGGGAAACCCACTGTCTACAAAAGCAACCCATTTCCTTTTTGAATAACTCTAATTTGGAAGGTTTTTGTAACTTCAAGTTTAAATTTGCTTCTCTGTACCTTCCACATAGAAGTTGGAGGTATAATAATACCTACATCACGAGGGTGTTCTGATAAGCAAATGTTATAACAAATATAAAGTGCTTTGCAAACCCTAGAGCACAATTTAATGCAAACTAGTAGTAGTAATAGCTCCAGTACAGCAGTGGTAGTGGTAGCAGTGGTGGTGGTAGTAGTGGTGGTGGTGATGGTGGCAGTAGTAGTGTTAGAAGTAGTAGTAGCAATGGTATTGTTAGTAGTAATAGTAGAAGTAGTAGCAGTGGTGGTGGTGGTAGCAGTAGTGGTAGTAGTAGTAGTAGTAGTAGCAGTAGTGGCAGTGGTAGTAATAGTAGCAGTAGTAGTGGTAGTGGTGATAGTAGTAGTGGTGGTGGTGATAGTGGTGGTGGTGGTATTAGTAGTAGCAGTAGCAGTAATGGTAATAATAGTAGTAAGAGTAGTAGTGATGGTGGTGGTGGTGATGATGGTGGTTGGTAGTGATGGTAGTAGTCATAACGGTAGTAGAAGTAGCAGTAGTGGTGGTAGTAGTCATAATAGGGGTAATGGTGGTGGTAGTGGGAGTAGTAATAGTAGCAGTAATAGTAGTGATGGTGGTGGTGGCAGTGGTAGTAGTAGTGATGATGGTGGCAATAGTAGTAATAGTAGTAGTAGCTACAAAGAGTTCACAAAGAGAATGCAAAGACAAAATACATTGAAGAAATAATCAGAAATTGAGCTGAGTAGAGATTTTATTAATATGTATTTTACATGTACACTTTACACATATTGTTGTAGTTAAGGAAAATTCGCTTGTTTGTTTGTATTTTCTGGCCTGATTCTACCTCTTCTCCACCAGGTTCTCCAATCCCTACCTACACCTCCTAATGGATAGCCCTGTCCTTTTTCTAGATAACCTTCACTCCTACAGCTGAAATATTTTATTCCAGGCTAGAACTTCCAGTTTTCTAGATGATGAGTGTCCCTCTGCCTGATTTTGTAGGAGGAGGAAATCGATACTACTTGTCAGAACAGGACCACATCCCTTTCTGTAAAATGTTCCATCTGTGATCAGTGAACTAGCAGTAGCTTCCTGCTTGGACCTCCAGCTAAATCAGCTGCTCTGACTCTGGAGCTTCCCTGAATCATAGACTCAGAGCACTCATTGAAAGCTTGGTGTAATCATGCACCCTGGGGAACAGATTTAGCTACACCATCGTAGGCCCTGTCTTCCTTCTATGGCCTGGAAATGAAGGTAAATATTTTCTCTTGCCTAAAAGATTAAGCACACAAAACTAATCATCTGTGGGGCTCACAGCATGACCTTTGGGATTAAAAAAAATAGATGAATTAAATTGAATCACCCTAATGTGGTTAGGGATGAAAAACAAGGACTTCCTGATTAACAAGTAAAAATTCTATGTTCTTAGGAGATGCCTGATTGGCTCTTTTTCACACACGAGTGCGTGGGACTGAGACCCAATGAACAATAGACCTGGAAATGTTGGGACTAGCCCTGAAGCACATTGTCTCCCTCTAAAAAGAACTGACATCCTGAAGAATCAGCACCTTCAGCTACAGCAGCTGTAGGAAGAGAGAGCCATCGATTAGCTGGAGAGCCTGTGTTTGACAACAACAGAGAAGCATAGAAAGGGTGCTTGCAAGCTTTGTGAGGAAGACACCTGGGAAGAGAAGCAGCAGTGGACAGGTGAGTCTCATTCCCAAGTTCTACGGAATAGCAAATGTTGACCTTAATCTTTATTGACTCTATTAGTCATATAGACTGTGAAAGCCCTGATGGAAAGTGATACCTTCCAGAGGGGAGAGTTGCTGTCCTCTCTAACCCCAAATTCTCATTCCATCTGGAGAGGAGGGGCTCAACTCTAGCTCAACTCTTAGTCTATGGTGATGGTATAGGCCCCTGAGAAAGGTGGGGATCAAAAAACAAACTGTATGTGACACAAATAGACAGTTTCATATAAAATATTTTTCTGTTCTTTTTGTATATGAAAAACTTCATGGTTGTTGGTGTTTGTCATATTCAGAACAACCAAAACTTAAAGTTTGGGGTTTTTTTAATTGTGAAAGTTAAGTCTTTGGCTTACCAAATGGGAAAGTTTTCTTGGCTAGGCATGGGTACAAGTCTTTTTTTTATTTTCATTATGGCATGTAATAAACTTATTCTGTGTTCCATACCTTATTAACTTAGTGCGAGGTAGGGAACCTGGGGCCTTAAGGCCACATATAGGCCTCTAGGTCCTCAAGTGTGACCTTGAGGTCACAGGTTCCCCACCCCTTTCTTAGTACTTTCAATGGAACTAGCAATACCTCAGAGGAGAGCTTTAAATGAGCTAAAATCACAAGTTCCCAGGGGAACTCTGCATGTGTTATGTGCAACTCCTTGTGACCCCATCTAGGATTTTCTTGTCAAGGTTACTGGAGTGGTTTGTCATTTACTTCTCCAGCTCATTTTACTGATGAGGAAAATGAGGTAGACACAGTGTGAAATGCTTGCCCAGAGTTACATATCTAATAAGTGTCTGAGGCCGGATTTGAACTCATGAAGATGTGTCTTCCTGACTCCAGGCCTGGTGTTCTGTGCACTACGGCTCCACCTAGCTGCCCAGGGGGACTCTAGGTGGGAGCAAGAGCCATCGGTTATGATGCCGTTATTAACAATTCTTTCAGAGTGAACCTGCTCTCCCTGCCCTCAATTGATACATGCTTCACAATGAGTTGACCCTGCATGAAATAAGTAAACTATATCCAAGACATGACAGAAATACAGTGTTTGCTAGCAGCAGGTGATTAGTCAGTCCCTCCCCACCTAAAAATGTTGGCTTGTAAACTGAGCTGTGGTGGAACACGCCAGCGTAGGGAGGGTCAGAAGAAGTGACAAACCTTAGCAGAAACAATTACCTTCAGCCCAGCAGCAGTCAATAAGTGAATGTTCCAGAGGAACCCGATAACAGTCAATGTTCAAGTCCGTAAACAGTGATCACTAGAGAGATTTATCAGTGGGCACCTACGGCTGGGTGGTCAGAACATGGAGCCAGAGCATCAGACAATACACTTATCTGGGCAAGCCGGAAACTAGGGTTTAGAGAAAAAAATGGGACAAGAGTGATGCCATTCCCATAGTGGGTAAGCTGCTACACAGGAAGCCAATTACTAGGAAACTTGAATCCCAGGCAGGGGGCTTGATCCCAAGGTATACAAGAGACTTTGGCTCCTGAAACTGAACCAGCAGCAATACACACTTATTTCTAAATACCTGATCCATATACTTCCCTTTCTCAAATGGGTCCCAAAAACTGGGGCAAGAATAAGCCACCAGGTGAGACCAAAATGCCCTAGGCTGTGAGGGCTCAAAGCAGAAATACTATCAACACTAAGCAAATATGGTCATTATACTAGCTGCCCTTGGTTTCCAGTATACAGCTGGTAGACCACTAGTAGCCAGAAGTGAATCATATCAGGAGTATGTAAGCAGGATTGTTGAGTTTTTTCAAATTACATTCGAACAACGGACTTGCAAGTATCACCAGCTACTCACTGCCTCTCCCATGATTTCCACCCTTTGCCCCACAATAGCCTATATGCCCAACTCATGGAACTGTCTCTTCTAATATCCCTTACTCAGCAAACTTTTCCTCTGTCAGGGAGTTCATATATGTGGCATACTCACCTAACTTCCTCTGTCTTGCACTGCTCACAGCTCAAGTATTTTCTCAGACAATATGTATAGACATTTTCTTTTTCTTCCTTTTTTTTTTTCTCTCTCTCTCTCTCTTCTAACTCATACACAGCTCAGAAATACCTCCTTTTCCCTTCTCTGGTCAATCCATGAGCCAAAAATTGAGCCCAACCCTGACCATATTTTGTGCTAATGATACATTTGTACCAAGCAAAAGGAAACTCTCCAACCTATTATGGTTTTGTTTTGTTTTTTAACAAAATAAAAAGTAAAATAACAAGCAAAGTTATTACCCAAGTTTCAGTAATAAGAAAAAAAAAGTTATCCTTGAAGACGTTATTGGTTTGATGACACAGCAGAGAGGCATTGTGGTATGATGAAAATAACACCATATTTGAAATTTCAAGGCCATCTAGTTGAACCCTCTCATTTTATGGGGATGACTAGATGGCTCAGGGGATAGAGCACTGGACCTGGAGTAAGGAAGACCTGAGTTCAAATTCAGACACAGACATTTACTAGCTGTGTGACCGTAGGCAAGACACTTAACCTTTTTTGCATCAGTTTCCCCATCTGCAAAATGAACTGGAGAAGAAAATGGCAAACTACTCTAGTATCTCTGCCAAGAAAACCCCAAATGCGTCATGAAGAATCAGAAACAATGGACTAACAGCAGTCTCATTTTATGGATGAGGATAGTGAGGTCCTGAGAATGGATATGAACACAGAGATAATAAGTGAGAGAGATAAAATTTAAACTCAGCACTCTTCTGCCTCTAATTTCAGTAAGTCTGAAAGGGAAATTAACCACGATGAAAAGCCATCTTCCTCTGAAGCTCATTAACATCTAAAATGCAATTGTGTTCAGAATTTCCACAAAAGTCTCCATCTCCCTCTTCTCATGTCTGCTAACTAATCCCACACCGGCAGTCAGGATCAATTAAAAAGTAGTCCCACTGAAAATAAATAAATAATTTTCCATGACTTACTGGCAAAGATAATGGATGAAGGGGAAGTACAAAGTAGCAAAATTCTTGGTATGTGGCCAGTTATATTCCTTTAATTCAAGCCATATTTGAGGTTATATGGTACTAGAAAGTGACCACAACTTAGTTAAAAGCTGGAAATAAAATGGGGTGCATTGATTGGCAAACAGCTAAACAAATTATTGCATAGGTACATAACACAATATCTTATTATACCTCAAGAAACGATGACTATAAGGAATTCAGAGAAACGTGGTAAACTTGTACATGAAGTGAGGCAGAGTGAAGAAAGCATAGGACCGAAAGGGTCATCTAACATGAGTCTCTAACTTTACCAATGAGGAAACTGAGGCCCAGAAAAGTGACTCACCCAACATTACATAGGTAGCAAATAGCAGAGCCAAGTCCTCTGACTCCAGAATACAGCACATGAACAGTAGTAACACTAACTACCATTTATATAGCATTATGTGCCAGGCACTGTGCTAATCGCTTTGCAGTTATTATCTCATTTGAGCCTTACAACAACCCAGGGAGATAAGAACTCTTACTATCCCCATTTTACAGGTGAGTAAACTGAGGCAAACAGAGGCGAAGTGACTTGCCCAAAGTTGCTAGTAAGGGTCTGAGGCTGGATCTGAACCCGTGTCTTCCTGACTTTAGGCCCCTGCTACTGCTCCACCTAACACATTCTCTACCACACTACTTAATGATGACAATAACGTAAATAATAATACTAAAAGCAAATAGATGAATTGTAATGAATAATCTTGGTCTTGGAAAGCTGATAGTGAGATACACCTCTTTCCTCTCAGTAGAGAAGTGCAGACTGGAGATGTAGAATGTGGGGCGCATTCGGGCAGACATGATCACTGTATTGACTGGTTTTCCTTAACTGTGCTTCTTTGTTGCGAGGAAAGGTTCAACGTGTGTGTGCTGAAGGGAAGAGGCGCATTAATGAGAAATACATGTGTTGGGGAAAATATCAAATGTCAATATAACTTTAATAAAAAGAAGTAAGCATGGATAGTCATAATTTATCATTGAATGAATTACTTCCTTGAAAGAAATCGAATATCTACTATAGGTGTGCATTCCTGTACACCTTCTGGCTTCAGTGGCTTCCTTCAAGTCTTGGCTAAAATCTCACTTCTACAAGAAACCTTTCCTGCCTCCCCTACTCCTCCCCCCAAGGCTAGCGCCTTCCCTCTGACAGTATCTCCAATGTATCCTGTATAGGTCTTATAAGAACAAGGTTCTTTGCAAGTAGACTTGCCAAATAAATCATGAGTTCCTTAACAGCAAAGACTGTTTTTTGTCTTTGTTTGTATCCCCTGTACTTAGCATAGTGCCTGGCAAATGCTAAGTGCATAATAGATTTTGACGATGACCTCTGTGTGTAGTAAACAGAATCACAACAACACACAAGGTAACTTTATAAGAAATTGTGAAAGTCTTGTTGAGCGCTGTCTGCAATACGTCCCATATCCCTGACTTCACTTGTCTCTAAACACCATAGAAAAACTTTCTTCTGAGAATATTTCATTCCAGACCTCATTCATCTGAGAAGTAAAGAGATAAATGTTAATTATACAACCAGCTATAGGTTGTGATCAAATAATTTCTGTAAGTCAAATAATCTGCTCTATTTTTTATTATCTAATTTCTATTTTTCAAGAATGCCTCAAATGTCTCATGTGTTGAAAATCTATCTTTTTTTTTTATTGATGATTAAGGTTGGGTTTGTAGGATATATCATTTAAGGTTTCCATGCTTTTTTAAAATACATTGTTCAGTCGTTTCAATCACGTCTGACTCTTTGTGACTCCGTTTGGGGTTTTCTTGGCAAAGATACTGGAGTAGTTTGCCATTTCTTTCTACAGCTCATTTTACAAATGAGGAAACTGAGGCAAACAGGATTAAGTGACTTGTCTAGGGTCACACAGCTAGTACATGTGTGAGGCTAGATTTGAACTCAGGAAGATGAGACTTCCTGACTCCAGACTCAACCATCTATCCACTGTGTCACCTGGCAACCCCTTTGAATATATTATCCTATCCCTTTCTCCAATTTCTCTTCATTGCAAAAGAATCCTATGTTATTTGAATTGCCTTTCCTTAATATGTAGAGGTCTTTCTCCTCACCACTTGCAAAATGTATTGTTTGTCAGTGATATTGTTCACTTTAACTGTATCTTTTCTGAAAGACTTATGATCCTTAAATTTTCCCTATGCATTTTTGTTCTAGTGGTCAGTCACCTCAGTCTATATAGAGTTTATGTGTCCTTTTAACATTGTTGCCTTTTGTTTCTCTTCTACCAAATTTTCCTCCACTTCAACATTTTTGCATTCTAGATCTATGCATCTCTCTTTCACTTCTTCTTTTTCATGATGGATTCAATCGTTCCTAAACTGCTAATTGTGTTTTTTAAAAACTCTTCATCTGTGGTCATTTCCAAACCCTGAATTGACTTTTTATACTTAATATGAACTCTCTTGAAACGACAAAGCCAAAGCAGAAATTGTTACATGTAATGGACCCTCTGATTGAAAATGACAAGGAGCTTACTTGGAGCCAAAAGGAAGAGTCAGGGGAAGAAACAAAGGGATGAAACTGGACTTCGGAGACTGAATAATTAACTCAATGTTCACAGACCTACATTCACCATTACTTTGCAAAAGGCATCTAAAGGGAGTCTGGGGAATAGACGGAAGTCAAAACAAACACTGAGGAGAGAGGAAGTGTGGAGGCCGAAGCTCAAAATAACATTCCCAAGTGCTACTGCTAAAAGCACTGTTACAGCAGAGCAGGCGAGGAGACGACAAGGTTTGAAAGCTATTCCCAAAGGATGTAAGCCTGTGAGTTAGAGGATGTCAAATGTCACAGAAATAACAAAAAGAAAAAACAACAAATGACTAGCTTCTTGAGAGTGGAATTCTGCCTTTGGATACAACTGGAGTGATGGAGAAAAAAGAGGGCCGTTGAAAAGCTCTTTAAAAATGCACAGAAAAGAGCAGACAAAAGTTCAGAAAGAAGCACTGACAAGAAGAGCAGTTTTGAAAATAGTCATGTAAAATGTATTATATGCTTTTTTTTAATAATGAAATGGAAATTTGTGCTTTCATTGAGAATTCTTTTTGTGTTCTTCTGTGTGTATAAAAATGCCCTTTTTGGCGTTTAAAAATAAATAAGTGCTTGAGAGAAACTCACTATTTCAATTATTATTAGCTCCTAGAACCATCTCCTAACATCATCTGACAGCTAAAAGCAGAGACAAAGATACCCACGTTCAATGAAATGTGATTTGTGAGCTAAGCAGAATAAGTAAATCCATCTTTAAAAATATGCCCTTGAGCTCTATTATTTGGAGGTCTGTATACTTAAGGCTATATGAGAAAGGGGAGAAAAAAATGTCATTTTCTCTAGAATATGATTAATGGTTTGAAAATCGTGAGGAAATGGGAAATAAAACACAAAGCTGACACCCAAGGGTATTTTTTTTAAGAACTGAAGGTCATTGCAGAAGGATTGTAATGGAGAGAGCCCTGTAACCAGAGGGTGTTGATCTGACCTGAAAAAAAAACTGCCTTTAGACACACCCTGATCTAATTTGTGTATGCAAATCAAGGTGACTTGCTGGGAAGCCTTTTGTAAAATGAGGCCAGATTTGCAAATACATGCTCTAGTGGCCCTCTGCCCGAGAAAGGGTTCAGAGGGCTAAGCCAGACCAGCCTGCCCAGGAATTCAGAATCCTCACAAATAAGCAAGCAAAGTAAGTGCTTACTAGCATCCCATTTTATAGTGACCAGGAAGCTGTATCAACATGGCCTGCACCTACCAGGAAGCTTCATCCATAATAATATTGCTTGAACCTTAATCCCCTGGGCCAATCAGATCTTGGGAATAGCTTCTCCTTGACTTTTAGGGAAAGAACTACCCTAATCTACATGAGAGTGGGGGGACCTTGGTACTCCCAACAATCTTGGTACCACACCAACAAAGAGAAAGACCTTGAAGATTTATCCATGTAAAAAAGTAACATGCTCAGATCAATACATAGAAAGATCTCTTGAATGTTCCCTGATCATGAATGTTTTCTGTTTATATGTACTCCCTCAATTAGCAGTGTGGTAACAAATGAAAAAATGTACTCCTGTCGAGATGGGAAGAGAGTGTCTTGCTATACTATTTGAAAAAATTCCTTTTGCTTTAACTAATATGTCCTTTCTGATTGGCTTAACAAAAGTAAACATAGGTGGGGGTTCATGAGCTATAGTTTCAAGAGTTGCTTTTACACAGAGAGCTTAAAGTACCTCTTCTGGAGGTGCACATGTGTGGTTGAAGGAGGGGGGTGCAAATACATTTAATAAATAGAAATTAACTATTGTATTGACATTAAAGAAAAAAAACCTATGAGAATATTGGACTTGCTTCTGAAGTCCAGAGTAGAAATAACACAAACGGAATGGATTCAACCACTCTGTAGAGCAATTTGGAACTATACCTACCCCTGCATAATCTTTGAGCTAGCAATACCACTACCAGGTCTATATCCCAAAAGAGATAAAAAAAAATGATAAGAAGGACCTATATATACAAAAATATTTTTAGTGGCTCTTTTCTGGGGGCAAAGAATTAGAAACTGAGGGGATGCCCATCGATTGGGGAATGGCTAACCAAGTTGTGGTATGTGATTATGATGGAATACTATTATCTTATAAGAAATGAGGAGCAGGATGGTCTCAGAAAAACCGGAAATGTAAAGATGAGCTGATGCAAAGTGAGATGTACTATGTACAAGTAATAGCAATACTGTAAGATGATCAGCTGTGAATAACTTAACTATTCTCAGCAATATGATAATCCAACACAACTCTGAAGGACTTATGATGAAAAATGCTATCCACCCCCAGAGAAAGAATTGATGGTGTCTGAATACAGATTGAAGCATACTTTTTTTTAAACTTTCTTCATTTTTCTTGAGGGTTTTTTTTGTCCATGTTTTCTTTTATAGCCTATTATGGAAATACTTTGCATGACTACACATGTATAATCTATATAGAATTGCTTGCCTTCTCAATAGGGGTGAGTGAGGAGGGAGGGAGGAAGGGAGAGAATTTGGAACTCAATGTTTTAAAAATGAATGTTAAAAATTGTTTTAGGGGCAGCTAGGTGGCGCAGTGGATACAGCACCAGTCCTGAAGTCAGGAGGACCTGAGTTCAAATCTGACCTCAGACCAAACACTTGACACAGACTAGGTGCGTGACCTTGGGCAAGTCACTTAACCCTGATTGCCTCACTAAAAAAAAAAATGTTTTACATGTAACTAGGGAAAAATAAAATACTAAATAATTTTTTTAAAAAAAAGAAGAAATATCACATTGGGTCATAGATTTAGAGCTAGAAAGGACCTTGCAAATAGATTATCTAGTCCAACTCCCCATCCCCATTTTACAGATGAGGAAACAGACCTGAATGGGTTAAATGACTTGCCCACTTTCACAAAGTAGCAGAGCTGAGATTCAAACCCAAATCTAATGCTACATTCTCCCAGCAAGACTTCCAGCTTCCACCATGGGGCCACATGAAGTAGTGAGACTTCTCTACATCTAGCCAGTTAGAACCCCTTCATCACTGCTATCTTCCTGCCATGAACACATACCAGTACATTCTCACTCTTGCTCCTTGCTGTCAGAGAAACCCTCATGTCACAACAACCACTGCTTCTGGAAAAGACATGACAATCAATTGCTGTATGGCTCCACTCCCTATGCCAGTGACTTCACCCTTTCCTAGATGCTACTACTTCATACAGGGTGTTTCAAAAGTCTGGTGTCATTCTAATATTATCTGATTAAAAAGTTGTATGTTTTGGGGCAGCTAGGTAGCGCAGTGGATAGAGCACTGACCCTAGAGTCAGGAGGACTTTTGTTCAAATGAGGCCTCAGACACTTGACACTTACTAGTTATGTGACCCTAGGCAAGTCACTTAACCTCAGTTGCCTCAAAAAAAAAAAGTTGTGTACTTTAATAGCTTAAAATGGCACTAAGACTTTTAGAACACCCTGTATATGCATTGTCTCCTCCTATTAGAATGTAAGCTCCTTGAGGTAGGAACTATTTCTCTTTTTTATTTTTATTCCCAGTACTTAGTATAGTGCCTAGGGTGTTAGTTTTTGTTCAGTCTTTTCAGTTGTGTACAACTCTTCATGATCCTGTGGACATCTGTCCATAGGGTTTTCTTGGCAAAGATACAGAAGTGGTTTGCCGTTTCCTTCTCCATTGGCAAATAGAGGTTAAATAATTTGCCCAATGTCACACAGCTAGGAAGTTTCTGAGGTTGGATATGAATTCAGGTCTTCCTGACTCCAAGCCCAGCGGTCTATCCGCTGCATCACCTAGCTACCTCGCCTAGTACATAGTAAGTACTTGACAAATCCTTTTTTGTGCATTCATTCATTTGAACTACAAATTCAACATTCTTCCCACTGTACTGTGCTGTCTCTAATGCTCCAAAATGAAGTCAGGATTAAAATGTTTAAAAACATGGCAGGTGCCAAGATGTGTGGGTGTATTTATTTGAACAGAGAGAGACAATTCTTCCCTTTGACAAAGAATCATGGAATCTTAGAATGAGCATGACTCAGATCAAACCCACAAAGTTTGAATTGTGTTTTATTTTTCATCTTTTAGCAGAAATTATTTGTTGTCTATGCCCAGTACTGTTGAAGTCAGTTTTCTCATCGGTGAAAAGAATCTAAATGAAGTTTTTGGCAGACTCTGTAATTTTAAATTGTTCCAACAAGGATTTTGCATTGGTAATATGTTCTGTCTTGTCATTCTCTTGACAACGAAGTCTGAGTGGATACAGTTTTCTAAAAGGGCATCTTAGTTGCAAATGTGAAATCTTTTTATTCAGTTACCTCTGCTAAGGCTCTCTTCCAGCGCCTTCCTTGTCATGGTTTGGAGGTGATTCTGGGCTCTGAAACGTTATGCCCATAGAACACAAGTTCTAGATGGTTGATGCCAAGCCAAGAAAGGCTTCAAGGAGGGACCAGTTGACAACTTGTGTTTTACTTTGTTTTGTTTTGTTTAGCTGAGGACTGGTCTGGCAAGTCTGGAGATGCTCACAATCGTGGTCAAACTATTTAATATCCTCGAGCTTAGTTTCCTTATCTCTAAAATCAGGATAATAATGCCTACAGAAATCCAAATGGGATAATGCATATGCAGTGCTTTGCAAACTTTCAAACTATGTAAATGTCAGTTCATATAATCGTTATCATCACCAGAGGGTGAGCCAGTAAAGGATACATTTCTGGGACACAGAAAATCATGAAGGCTATCTACTAATGCTCTAATGCAGAGAGACTGTCTTCACTGATGATTTTATATCCTCAGAATCCAGCACAATTCCTGGCACAAAGCAGGTGCATGATGTGTTCAGTCGTTTCAGTCATGTCCAACTCTTCATGACTCCATTTGGGGTTTTCTTGGCAAAGATCCTGAAGTGGTTTGGCATTTCCTTCTCTGGCTCATTTTACAGATGAAGAAATTGAGGCAAACAGAGTAAAGTGACTTGCCCAGGGTCACACAGCTATTAAGTGTCTGAGGCCAGATTTGAACTCAGGTCCTCCTGACTCCGGGCCTGGCACTCTATCTATATCACCTCACTGTCCCATAGGTGCTTTAATAAATGTTTATTAATTGATCAGGTCATCGTTTGACAAATTGAGATCTTTATCTTTTCCTTTCTACATATTTTGGTGGCTATTTCACTTTAATTTTTTTTTTCCTCTATGGACATGCATATCATCAGTTACCAATACATTACCAATTGGATCCATGAAAGGAGTTTCCATGCTGGGCATTAACCCTCACTTATGAAATCCTAGATCTAGAAAGAAATAAAAGCATTCATTATATAGGCAAGCATTTCAAAATGTTAAACCTCATTTAAAATAGAGATTTCTATAGGCTTTAATCATTTTGAAAATGTGAATTTTCTGAAATAAGGGTTCAAAGGCACAAGTTTTCATGTCTATGTCTCTTCTCCTATTGTCTCTAAGGCATCACTAAGCCATGAGTTAAAAGTCCTTCATCTCTAGAATTCCAGGTTTCAATGACAGCCAGTGCTGTGGGAGGAGGGGTGATTTTCTCAACCACTGATTTACCTGCTTTTCTGGGACACGGAGGTAATGGGGTGAAGAATCAGGGTCATTCAAGAGTCAAAGTCAATACTTATATGGCTAGCTCAAGCAAATCTGAGCTCATCTAATCTGCATAATTTTTCATTTCATTGTCTACTAATTTTCTTTTCAGAAGCAAAACATATTGTGTGGCAAAGTGAAAGTGGTTAGCAGTTCCTTTTGCTTATGAAGTTCTGGGACATTAGGAAGAATGTTCGACATTTATCAAATATAGATGTTAAGTCATCCATGGTAATGCTTAAATTCTCCAACATCTTAACCTCTTAATTTACTCTCGTGTGGCTTTGGGCACTCTTTGGAAGGTAAAGTTGATTAGATGTATGTAGAAATTAAAACATCATATAGTATTTTTAAAATGTTTGATGTTATCTTTTTTCAAACGTATAAAAACAATTTTGGTTTAAAACAAATCAAAGGCTAAATATCATTGTAGAAGGAAATATTAGACCGAGAGCCAAAAATCCTTGATTCTGGGCCTGCGGCTGGCAATGCACAAGCTCAAAATAAGAATCCCCGTTTTAGCTCCCGGACCAGATGGATCGATACTTGCTCTGCTTAGTAATGGGATAGATTTATTGCAAGTATGTGCCAGGGGAATTGAGGCTCTCAGAAACTCCCTCTGAGATGGTGGGGAAAGCCCTGTTTGGCAGCCCTTTTAACACAGTTGGCCATAAGCATGCTTCTATGTGTGGGATGAGGCACACTTTGTTAGGTTGACCTATGGGATGGATTGTTTTGAATTAACTGTTGTTGTTGTGCAGTTGTATCTGACTCTTTGTGACCCCACTTGGGGTTTTCTTGGCAAAGATATGAGAGCGGTTTGCCATTTCCTTCTCCTTCTCCAGCTCATTTTACAGATGATGAAACTGAGGCACACAGGGTTAAGTGACTTGACCAGGGTCACATAGCTATTAAGTGTCCGAGGTTGGATTTGAACTCGTGAATATGAGCCTTCCTGATTCCAAGACCAGTGCTCTATCCACTATGCCACCTTGCTGCCCTGGATTAACTGTACTTCATTACAAAGGGGGACTTGGAAGAGGCAACTTATACAGCCCCTTAAGGATTACAAACTGCTTTTTTGATCTTCACGACAGCCCTTTGAATAAGGTGCTATTATCCCCATATTACAAGTGAGGAAATCAATAACCATAATAATAATCAGTAATATTTATAAAGAGTTTTAATGGTTGCAAAATGCATTACAAATATTATTTCAATTGATCCTCGCAACAATGCTGGGATGTAAGTGCTATTATTATTTCTATATTACAAATGAGAAAACTGAGGCTGAGGTTATATATGCTTAGAGTCATATAGCAACTAGGTGGCCAATGGATGGTGTCTGTCTGGAGGCAGAGAGACCTGTGTTCAAATGTAGCCTCAGATACTTAGTAGCTGTGTGACCCTGTACAGGTCACTTAAATGCTATCTGCCTCAGTTTCCTTATCTGTAAAATGGAGATAATAATAGTGTCTATTTCCCAGGGTTGTTATAAGCATAAAAGGAGTTAACGATCATAAAGCTCTTAGCACAGTACCTAGCACATAATAAGCACTATATAAATGTTAGTGGTTATTTGTTGTTGTTGTTATCATATAGCTGGCAAGTGTCTAAAGCAGCATTTAATCTCAGGACTTCCTGACTCTCAAGTCCAGCATAGATGGCCTGGAGTTAGGAAGAATCATCTTCCCGAGTTCAAATCTAACCTCAGATACTTTCTAGCTGTATGAACCTGGCAAGTCACTTCACCCTGTTTGCCTCAGTTTCCTCATCTGTAAAATGAGCTGGAGAAGGAAATGGCAAACCACTCTTTGCCAAAAGAATGGGGTCACGAAGAGTCAGAGTTGACTGAAAAATGACTGAACGACATATATGTGTAAATACATATAGACACTATAAATATTTTGGTGTGTATAAAGGCTTTCTTTTTACTAGTTACCTCCTCGGATTATCTGCCTGGCTGAATGAAAGAACATAGACATTTTAGTCACTTTATTTGCATAATTCCGAATCGCTTTCTGAAACGGCTGTGTTAAATCAACAATTCTACCAGCAGCATATTTGTGTGCCTATCTTTCCCCAATCCCTTCAACATGTTTATTCCCATTCTTTGTAATTTATGATCATTTGCTGGGTGTGAAGTGAAATCTCAGAGTTGTTTTGATGTTTTAATAGTTTGTAATTCTTTTGAAAATATTTTTGACTATTTATTTACTGAAGAATGACTATATATTTTAATGCAATTCTTAACTAAATATATAAACACATACACATATACTTCATGTTCAATGAAAATCTAATTCTAAATAATGGATTGCAAACTTGCACCACACACTGAGTGCTTCTTGGTATTTTCAGTGCAATCTGGACATTACCTTCAGTGCTTTAACAGTATGACAGTGTCATCTCATTTTATTATGGATGGTCACAACTTTCCCAAACAATTGCTTTTAAAATATGCCTTTTATAAACAAATTTGCAATTTGGAGAATAATTTTATTTTATTATGATAAAGTATATATTTTAAATGTTTAGTTATTCTTTTATTATAAAAGATTAATCTACATATGTATTTGCCAGAAAGAAATAATTTATTTTCAAAATGTTATTTACTGTATTTTCTCTTTTCAAATAAACAAGAAAGCTCATATCAAAATTATTTAAAAAAATTTTTAAATTCAATTGTTCTAGTATAAAACAAATAATTACATTTTGTGAGTAATTTTAATTAGGTTGCATTATGTAAATGTTACAACTTGTGAGGTTGCTGCAATATGAATTACAATGTGATGTGATTCCAATACAAACTTTTATATGTTCTTTAAATTTTTATAGGTTCTTTAAACAATACATGTTTTCTTTCCCATTCCACACATCAGTTGTGTATCAGGAAAGGCTTTTTTTCCCCACATCAATACAGATCAGCTGGTCCACGGTCTTACCTCTTCTTCTCTCTTTCCCTTCCCTCACATCTTCACCTCTCCTCCCCCCCCTTTTTTTTTTTGCCTGGAGAGTGGGGCTGAAATTTTATTTTATTTTATTTTTTTACCCTACTTTTGGTAGCTCTGACCATGGGAAAATCATTTAACCTCTGCACCTGTGTCCTCATCTAAATCCTTTCATTAGTTTGTAAAACGGGATTGCTTGTAACATAGAATTGTTGTGTGGCTCAAATGAACTAATGTATAAAAAAGGCTTTGCATACTAAAAAGTACCATATAAATGTCACTTATTATTATTACCTCAATTTTTCACTTGGAATTGCAAGTGAAAGAAAAGATGAGCCCTTTTAAGTCTTAGGCTGTCTCTAATCAGAAAGCCCACTTACTAGAAATGTTTTTGTCTTCTCTTTGCTTTGTCCCAACGGTCAAGAAATAAATAACTTAAGTTACAGCATCATAGAAATGTAAAGCAAAAGAATTGTATAATTGCATTTGGTGCCTTTTTAAACCTCCAGCTTTTAGAACAGAATATAACTGACTGTGCCTGTATACTGATTGCTCTTGGTAACAATGTGGCTTCAAGAGTAGGTGAAATCTACAGTGAGAAATATCCCACCGCTATTTCACTCTCATCCCAATTTTATGAAGAATATCCTTTGTCCTGGATTATCTCTTACTTTTTTTTTACTGACCTAGAAAGATGAATCTTTTATTGTATTGTAGTACATGTAGCACATATATAAGCTCTGAGCTTCACTCCACTACCCCACACTTGCCCTGCTCTGGTCCCCAGAACTTTATATTTCCCCTCAGAGTTCTAGGGGTAACCCCAAGAGATTGGGGGTATATTTCTCTAATACTGTTTCTCATAAACCTCCATCTAATCTACTCTCCCCCTTATCATTAAACCAGTTACTACCTTCTCAATATCATCTAATCTATAATTACTATGCCTACATAATTTTGACCAGTTGGTATCTCCTTGATACCACTGATAATCCATTAACAATAAATTAGCTTTTATAAAGGGATATTTACTGAGAAGATATATGTCAAAGTATGCTGTACTACAAACTCATTTGGTTCCTAGCAGGGAGGCCTCAATATTAAAGTAGTTGCTACAAGGAATTCCTCCCTCCAAACTTATTTCTGGGTAAGGCATTAGCTAATGAACAAGCTATTCCCTTGCAACCAGGACTCAGTATCTCATTACCTGGTTGATCCATTGCTAGGCTGGATCAAGCAGGTTCTCCTCAGGGCTGCAGTGGCTCTTCACCTGTCTTAGCTGTAGGGGTTGCTGACAGACTCTGTTATAGATTCTACTTGCTGGATCAATGACCTTCCATATCTCACCAAGTTGTTATCCTGTCTCTCATATCATTCACCTAAGATCAGGAAAGAAGAAACAATAACAGAGACAGAAAAAAAAAAAAACAACTAACTGGTGCATTGCTTTCAGCATTTTTACATCCTCACTTGAACTCCACCAGGGAAAGAGAAAGAGCTTTCATTTATCGGTGTCTTTTGTATTCACGTTCATTTCTAGCTCAGCAGCCAATTAAAAGGTTTTTCTTGAACCATGCAGTTAGCAGACAGGAAAGTGTCACAGAATTAATTGGGACCAGGTTTCTCCATTACTCATTATCAGGCACTTCTAAAAGCAGGCTTGGAAAATTAAGCAAGGGAACACTGAGCATATTCCAAAGGCTGGACCCATATTGGCCAGTCATCCGTTACATATATGAGTAC
Organism: Phascolarctos cinereus; assembly: GCF_003287225.1. Lineage (NCBI taxonomy): Eukaryota > Metazoa > Chordata > Mammalia > Diprotodontia > Phascolarctidae > Phascolarctos > Phascolarctos cinereus. Next base: position 107,082,035 of record NW_027556402.1, on the reverse strand, counting down.
AGAAATGCTTGGAAACCTAGCTATTAGAAGGAACTTTCAAGGTCATCTATTTTTTAAATTTTATTTTTATTGTTACATTTTAAATTCTGAACTATCTCCCTCTCTCCCTCCATACACAGCACTAGAAAAGGCCACTACTTGACACAATATATGTATGTATAGGTACATATGTACCTATGCGTACATGTACACATATATATGCATACTTCTATTTATCAGTTCTTTCTCTGGAGGTGGATAGCATCTTCTTTCATAGGTCCTTTGTAATTGATCTGAGTATTTATTATACTCAGAATAATTTAATCCTTCACAGTTATTCTTTGAATAATATTGCTGTTACTATACATAATGTTCTTTTTGTTCTGCTCATTTCATTCTTCATTATTTGATGCAAGTCTTTTCATGTTTTTTTAAATCAACCTACGCATCATTTCTTATAGCAGTGTAGTATTCCACCACAATCACATGCCATGATTTGTTTAGTCATTCCCCAATCGATGGGCATCCACTCAATTCCAGTTCTTGGCTACCACAAAGAGAGCATCTATAAATATTTTAGAACATATAGGTTCTTTTCCTTTTTCCTGGATCATCTGGAAAAACAGACCTAATAGTGATATTGCTGTATGAAAGAGTATACACAGCTTTATAGCTCTTTGGGCATAATTCCAGATTGCTCTCCAAAATGGTTGGATCAGTTCACAGTTCCACCAACAGTGCATTAGTGTCCCAATTTTTCCACATCTCCTCCAAGATTTGTCATTTTCCCCATCTATCATTTTAGCCAATCTGATAGATATGAGGTGATATCTCAAAGTTGCTTAAATTTACATTTCTCTAGTCAATTATGATTTAGAACATTTTTTCATAGGAATACAGATAGTTTTAATTTCTTCATCTAAAAACTGCCTGTTCATGTCCCTTGACCATTTATCAATTGGGGAATACTCATATTCTCATAATTTTGGCAAAATTCTTTATATACTTGAGATACGAGACCTTTATCTGAGAAATTGTCTATAATTTTTTCCTTTCTTTCTAATCTTGGCTGTATTGGTTTTATTTGTGCAAAACCTTTTTAATTTAATGTAACCAAACTTATGTATTTTATATTTCACAATACTCTCTGTCTCTTGTTTAATGATAAATTCTTCTCATATCCACAAGTCTGATAGGTAATATGTTCCATGTTCTTCTAATTTACTTATGGTATTTCCCATTATATCTAAATCACGTATCAATTTTGACCTTATCTTGGCAAATGGCATAAGATATTGGTTTCTACCCAATTTCTGCCATAGTGCTTTCTGGTTTTCCCAATAACATTTTAACAAATAGTGAATTCCTATCCCAAAAGCTTAAATCTTTACATTTGTCAAACACAAATCATTTGCTACTGTGTATTATATGTCTGCTCTGTTCCACTGATCCACCTTTCTATTTCTTAACCAGTACAATAGTTTTGACAATACTGCCTTATACTATAGTTTAAGATCTGGTACTGCTAAATCTCTTTCCTTATTTTATATCCTGATAACTTTGCTAAAAATATTAATTGTTTCAACTAGTTTTTTAGTTGAATCTCTAGGATTTTCCAAGTATATTGTCATATCATGTGCAAAAGAGATAGTTTTACTATTTCATTGCCCATTCTGATTCTTTCAATATTTTTCCTTCTTTTACTATTATTGCTAGCATTTCTAATACAATATTGAATAATATTGGTTATGACGGACATCATTTTTTCACTCCAGATCTTATTGAGAAGGCTTCTAGCTTATCCTCATTACAAATAATGCTTGCTGATGGTTTTAAGTAGAAGTTTATCACTTACGGAAAAAATCCACTTATTTTTAATAGGAATGAGCTTTTCTGCATCTATTGATATAGTCATATGATTTTTGTAACTTTTGTTATTGATGTAATCAATAATGTTAATAGTTTTCCTTATGTTAAACCATTTCTGCATTCCTCATATAAATTTCACTTGGTCACAATGTATAATCTATGTGAGATATTGTTGTAGTCTCCTAATTAGTATTTTATTTAGGATTTTTGCATCCATATTCATTCATTTTCCTTTTCTGTTTTTGGTCTTCCTGGTTTATGTATCAGCACCATATTTGTTTCATAAAAGAAGTGTGGTAGGACTCCTTCTTTGCCTATTATTCCGAATAATTTATTTAATATTGAAAATAGTTAATCAGTAAGCGTTTGGCAGAATTAATTTGTAAATCCATCTGGTCCTGATGCTTTTTTCCTTTTTTTTTTTTAGTAGGAAGCTCATTTATAGCCTGTTCTATTTCTTTTTCTAAAATAGGTTTATTTAAATATTCTATTTCCTCTTCTGTTAGTCTAGACAGTTTATATTTTTGTTAAGTATTCTTCCATTTCACTTACATTGTTAAATTTAGTGGCAAATAAGTAAGCTAAATAACTCCTAATAATTGCTTTTATTTCATTGTCATTATTGGTATATTCACCTTTTTCATTTTTTATTATAGTGATTTGGTTTTATACTCTCTTTTTAAAAATCATATTAACCAGTGGATAAAGAACTGGCCCTGGATTCAGGAGGACCTGAGTTCAAATCTGGCCTCGGACACATAACACTTACTAGCTGTGTGACCCTGGGCAAGTCACTTAACCCCATTGCCTAGCCCCCTCCAAAAAAATAATATGAACCAATAGTTTATTTTATTGGCTTTTTATAAAACCAACTCCTAGTTTTATGCTTTTCTTCCATTCGATTTTGTTAATCTCACCTTTAATTTTTAGGATTGCCAATTTGGTATTTAATTAGGGATTTTTAATTTGTTCTTTTTCTAGTGTTTTAATTGCATACCCAATTAATTGTTCTTTTCTATTTTATTAATGTGAGCACTTAGAGATATAAATTTGCCTCTGATTATGGCTTTTGCTGCACCCCATAGGTTTTGGTATGTTATATCAGTATTATCCTTCTCTTTAATAAAATTATTTCTATGACTTGTTCTTTAACCCACTCATTATTTAAGATTAGGTTATTTGGTCTCTAATTAATTTTTAATCTGTGTTTTCTTGGTACCATTTTAAATATAATCTTATTGTATTATGCTCTGAAAAGGACACATTTAATATTTCTACTGTTTTATATTTCACTATAAAGTTTTTATGATCAATTTTTGTAAAAGTACAATGTACTGCTGAGAAAAGGGTATGTTCTTTTCAATTCTCTCCAGATTTCTATCATATCTAGTTTATCTAAGATTGTATTCATCTCCTTGATCTCTTTCTTATTTATTTTTGGTTAGATTTATCTAGTTCTGAGAGGGGAAGGTTGAAGTCACTCACTATTATAGTTTTGCTATCTATTTTCATCTGTCATTCATTTAGTTTTTCCTTTAAAAATTTAAATTTGGATGCTATACCATTTCATACATATACATTTAGTAATGATATTTCTTCATTATCTATGGTACCTTTTATCATAATATAATATAGTTTTCCTGTTTATCTCTTTTCATTAAATCTATTTTAGCTTTAACTTTGTCTGAGATCGTGATTGCTACCCTTGCTTTTTTTTACATCAGCTAAAATATAATAAAATTATACTCCAGCCCTTTAGTTTTATTCTATGCACATCTCTAATTTTTAAATATGTTTCTTGTAAACAACATATTATTGGATCCTGATCTTTAGCTCATTCTGCTATCCTTTTCTTTTTTCTGGGTAAGTTCATCCCATTCACATTCAAAGTTATAATTATTAATTATGTATTTCCCTCCATCCTTTTTTTCTTCACTATTTATCCTTCTCTCCCTCTCTTTTTACCCTATCCCTCCTTAGATTTCTTCTGATCACTACCTCCCTAATCAGCACCCCTTCTAAGAATCTCTCCATTATCATCTCCTCTTCTCATCTTATTTCTTGATCTACCACACTTGTAAGAGTTTCTCCCTTATCCTATTCCCTCACTTTCCTACCTCTCTGTAGGTTAAGAAGACTTTTGTGTTCTTATTTATTCCCTTTTTAACCCAGTTCTGATGAGAGTGAGGTTCCAATATATGTATACTACTAATATATGTATACCATTCAGTCAGATGACACATAGTAGGTGTGAATATAAGCTCCTTGAAGTCAAGGATTATTTCATTCTTGTCTTTATATCTGTCCCCAGCATTTAACATAGTGCCTAGCATATAGTAAGGACTTAATAAATGCTTATTTAACTAAACTGAATTAAATTGAATTATAAACACTAATGAGTTTTGATGTTTCCTTTGTAAGGGAATGGAAATGTTACATTTTCATAGAGGAATAAGATGCTTACTAGTTGTGTGAACCTGGGCAAGTCACTTAGCCCTGTTTGCCTCAGTTTCCTCATCTATAAAATGAACTGGAGAAAGAAAAGGCAAACCACTCTAGTATCTTCACCAAGAAAACCCTAAACAAGGTCGCAAAGAGTCAGACATGATTGAAATGACTGAACAATATAGTTGTGGGGTGTTTTTTTTGGCTTTTAGGCAATTGGGGTTAAGTGACTTGCCCAAGGTCACACAGCTAGTAAGTGTCAAGTGCTGGGTCTGAGGCCAGACTTGAACTCAGGTCCTCCTGACTTCAGGGCTGGTGCTCTATCTACTGAGCCACCTAGCTGCCTCAACAACATAGTTTTTAAAAAGCATGGAAACCCTAAATGACATATCCTACAAACCTGACCTTAATCATCAATTAAAAAAATACAGATTTTCAACACACGGAGCCAGACATGATTGAAAAATGATTAAACATACAGGAGATAGGGATAAGGATGGAGAGCTTTCCAGACAAATGAAAATGCCTGGAACTGGCAGGAGTACCTTGTTTGAGGAACAGCAAGGAGGTCAATGTCACTGGATCACAGAATAAGTGGGAGGGTTTAAGGTATAAGAAGAATGGAAAGTTGGGGGGCAGGTCATAGAAGGCTTTGACTTCTGAACAGAAGACTTTATATTTGATCCAGGAGGTGATAGGGAGCCATTGACGTTTATTAAGCAGGAAAGTAACATGGTCTGACATGTGCTTTAGGAAGATTACTTTGATAATGGAGTAGAGGTTGAAGTGCAGGAGGGAGAGATTTATGGCCGGAAGACCAACCAGAAGGCTATTGCACTAGTCCAGGTGTATGGTGATGAGGGCTCATACTAGTGTGGTGACAGTATCAGAAGAGAGAAGGGGACATATGTGAGACTATGCTACAAAGGTAAAATTGACAGACATTGGCAAATGGATACAGGGGGTGAGAGATAATGAGGAATCAAGGATGACACCTGGGTTGTGAGCCTATGTGCCTGGGAGGATGATGGTACCCTTAACAGTAAGAGAGAAGTTTGGAAGAGGGGGAAGCTGTGAGTGAGAAGGAAAGATAATGAGTTCTCTTTGGAACAAATAGTGGATAGTGAATAGAAGTTGAAAAGGCAGATTTCCATTTCACCAAGGAAAAAACTTCCTAACAATTTGAGTTGTCCAAAAGTAAAATGGAGCTATCTAAGTGTGTCTTTAAGCAGACATTTTATGGCCACTTATTGGAGATGCTGTAGACATAGTTCCTATTCAGGTACAAGTTAAAACAGATGGTCTCTGAGGTTCCAAGCCACTAATAGACAGTCACACAGAAAACCCAATTTTCTAATTGGTTCTAATTAATTCTAAATTTCAATAGATTATTAATCGGGCAAGGAAGGGAGTGAACAATTTCCACAACTGTCATAATAAATAAATACCTTACCTCAGTTCTACTCCTACCATTAACAGACTGAGCAAATTACTTCACTTTCCTGGGCCTCAAGTTACCCACCTGTAAAACAAGTTGACCTGGATAATCTCTACTCTTATTCTAATAATGTTACTAACTAGTGCTTGGAGATCTTAAAAGAAAAAGAAGTTGAACAATTGAGGGCCATTATAATTTCATGATATTACAATTATAACTTAACAAATTTATTGTGTCTACTAAGTACAAAGCATTGAGTTAAGTCCTGGGCAGAGACAAAATTGACAAGGTGCCTGACTTAAGGCATTTATGGGCTATGGGCTCAATTACTATTTTGTGTACTTTTAGCACCTTGATAAGGTTCCTAGATGTCATATCACTCGAAAAACTCATTTATCACCAGGCCCAAATGTTAAATCTTAGTTGACAAATAGAATCCCATTTTTCTGGAGCTACAGAAACTAGGTAACAACTGTGGTAATTAGAAGACATACAGTAATTACAGATGTAGTACAAGAAGTGTGGTGTTATGGCATTCAAAGTCTATGATTGCCTAGTCCCTTAAACAACCCTCATCATGTCAGGGATATATGCAATTAAGTGTGTAATTAGAACATTTGTCACATCAACACATGGTGAAAAACAAAGTAAGATGTCTAAGAAAGCTTACCCTACAATCCCATGATCCCACCTCTCCACACTGGAGGGGAGGATTGGGGCAAGAATGGGGCGGGGGGGGGGATGTCAGGCCTTTAATCTAGACAAAGAGAGATAGAACAAAGTAGGGACAGTAAAGGCATCTTCATGGCTTATTTTTCTGCTATAAGCTCTTTGTCCACTCCTGAAATTCAGCTAGGGAACACAGGACACTCCTAAGTGGTTGATTCACTTGACCAGAAAAAAGGTATCAATAGATTATTAAGGTTTTTTCTAAGTCAGATTTTTAGTTATCAATCATTACTATTTCCTAAAGTAGTAATTTGTTCTCCTAATTCCTAGCTCTGACCATGTTATTGCCCTGCTCAAAAGTTCTCAATGGCTCCCTATTCCCTACAGGATAAAACACCAATTCTTCAGCTTGACATAAAATGAATGCTTAATACTTCTTGAATTAAACAAATGAATACAATTGGCAGTGATCCTAGGTTCAGGTAGTGATCTGAGGTAGTAAAGTCAAAAGTCTGTTGAAGAAAGAGATTCAGCTTAGCATCCTTGTATAAGGACATAATGGGAAAATAGATCAGGGCAAGGTCTTAAAAGGTCTTGAAAGCCATCCTAAATTCAATTAAATTAAATAAAGTATGCATCAGGCACTATGCTAGGCTCTGAGGATACAAAGTAAAAATTAAATAGTCCCTGCCCCATTAAGACTCTTATATTTTGTGTGGGGAAAATGAGATATTAATGCATTGTTGGTGGATTTGTAAACTGATTCAACCATTCTATAGAGCAATTTGGAACTATACCCAAAGGGCTATAAAACCATGCATACCCTTTGAGCTAGCAATACCACTACTAAGCCTGAATCCCAAAGAGATAATGAAAAAAGGAAAAGAACTTATATTTACAAAAATATTTATAGCAGCTCTTTTCTAGGGACAAAGAATTAGAAATTGAGGAGATGCCCATCAAATGGGGAATGGCTGAACAAGTTGTGGCATGTGGTTATGATGGAATACTGTTGTACTATAGGAAATAATAAGCAGGATGCTCTCAGAGAATCCTGGAAAGACTTATAGACCTGATGCAAAGTGGAATGTACTGTATACAAAGTAACAGCAATATTTTAGTGTGATCAGCTGTGAATGATTTAGATATTCTCAGCAATACAATGATGTGGAGGAAGGGAAAGGGAGAGAACTTGGAAAGAAAGAAGAAAAAAATCTTCTATTTTGCAAGAAATTATTAGAGTCTTTTTTATGCTTAGGATCTTTTGAGAATAGATTTAGTTAGAGCTGGAAGAGATGTCAGAAGTTGCCCTGTCCTCCCCTCCCCACCTTTTCTTTTACAGATAAAGAAACTGAGGCCTAAAAAGATTAAGTGATTTGCCTGAGGTCATACAGGTAGGACCAAGACTTGAAAGCAGGTCTTCATACTCCAAATCCACAAGTCATTCCACCACAACATGGTACCTCACTCTTGAGAGATTATTAGGAAGCAGCATGATATACTGGAGAAAGAAAGCATTAGACTTGAGGTTAGAAGAAATGAGGAGTGTGATGGTAAATGTTTAACAACCAGCTCTCTGGAAAGAAAAAAAACATGAATACACAAAACACTTTAAAGTTTAATTTGCATTAGTAACATTTTCTACATCACTTTCTTGAGTGTAACCAATGAACTAAGCAATAGATAAAACCCTGATTTATAGGTTTACTGATTTCTGAAGAATAAATGCTCTCACTGAAAAACTTAACAATTAGCTATCTTGAGCCCAACTAGTAAGAGCTCCAGCACATAAGAGAAGCCAAATTTGAAATTACCTGGTACCCATGTCATCACAGGATTATTGTTAGACTCAAGTATGATAATATATTTAAGATGTTTTGAAAAACTTAGAGGGCTATACATCAGTGATGATTTGGCAGGAAATGAAAAGCAATTAAAGTTTTCCAAACTAGGGAATGACATGATCGGAACTATATTTTTAAAGGATTAATCACAATACTATTTTCTAAATGGACAGGAGAGAAGAAAGGTAAGAGGTGGCAAAATTTAGATGCTAGTGCATTCCTAAAGATGAACTATAATGAGGTCAGGAAGCAGGGTGGTAGTCAGTGGGAATGGAAAGGCAGCTTTTTGACCAGTGGATGTGAGTAGTGAGAGAAAGAGAGAAGCTAAAGATTACTACAAGATTGTGAGCATGGGTGACTGGGAGAACTGTGATGCCATGAAAAGAAAATGGGAGGGTAAGAGGAGGAGCTCATTTTTGGAGTAACTACAACTATTTTGGTTCTAAGTATACGAAGTTCAAGGGGCTAGCAGGATATCTAAGTAAAATATTCAGCAGAAAAGTGGAAATGCAAGAATGAGATCCAATACACAATTAGGGTTGACAATATAGGTTTGGAAGTCAACCTCATAGAGACTATAGTTGAAACCATGGAACTTGATGAGAACACTGAGATCCTGATGAAAGAGATAGAAAAGAAAGGTTCAAGGTCAGAACTTTCAGGAATGCCCATTTAAGGGATAGAAGAAGAAAGAAGATCAAGTAGCCCTAAATCCAGTATCATGAAAATAAATGAAGAAAACCATTTAAGAAGGTAGTATTGTCAAAGCTGAATTATTTCATTCATTAGTGACCTTCAAGAGAGCATCCCATGAGTACTCAGACACCACTAAATGAAACTAAATTAAAGGAAAAAATAAGTTAACGATCCTTCTTTTTCTAAGATTAAGACAGTACTGAAAATTTACCTAACAATATTTCAAATCACATTCTCAGTATTAAAAATATTTCCGTAAGTCATCTGCATGTAATTTTTTTACATTAAAATACTTTATGTGCTTTACTTAAAAATTTCAACAGACATTTAAAATTATTCACAATAAAAACATGCTACTACAACCAGGGGTTGCACAGATCATTCACAGGTCAGTTTGATTCACCAGCTGGCCATGACTAATTCAGCACTGAAGGGCACTTTGGGGATTATGAAACAATTCCCTGAAGAAATCCAGGAAGAGCTAATGTCTCAGAAGTTCTCTAAAACCTGCCTTTCAGTCATCTCCTTCTCTTCTCATTATAAGTGTATGAATACCCTTCAAGTCTCTAGTTCAAGAGTTTATACCCTGGGGTTCAAGGGCCCATGAATAGATTTTATGTGGTCAGTGAACTTAGATGGGAAAAAAATTACATTTTTATTTTTTATTAACTTCTAACAAATGTTTAGCATTTCCTTCCATTTGTGAATTTCAGCAACAAACCACAATAATATTAAGTTTCACCAAATTGCCAAAGGAAGCAACAAACAAGGTTAAGGACCCATATTCTAATAGAAAAGGTAGGAGCTGGGATTGGTTACCCTTCACCTAGCCCAGCCAGATAGTGACTGTTCCCATGAGGCAGATAGGATGGGAAAGATTCAACCGGGTAAATTTGAGCTTATGCTTCTGACTGCCTCTTTTGCCTTGTGATTTTTTGTTTGTTTTTGACTGATTTTAGGCAACTGAATGGTGATCTTGAAATAGATCCTTCCAGTCTTGGAGGCAACCTCTTGTGTTGGAGAGGTTGAAGGTCCTCAGTCCATCAGCTGGAGCTGAATGAGGGCAAAGGAAATTTCTGCATTGGGGAAGACAAACATTGACCAAGAGATTGGCTTTCCAGAAGACATGGACCTGGCATGCAGATCTTTGACAGTGCATAGCGCAGACAAAATGTAATATTGTCTACTCAGCATTCCTTCAGACTGTTTTATGTTCCCATGGTTAAGTCCCATGTCATCTCATGGCAAAGTGTAACAGTACTTAGTTCCCATACTGATCTAGCTTATTTAATTTTCTGACAATTCTCAGTGAGTATAACAGAAGTTGTAACTTACTAAATCCTGTTTTAAGGCTTTCTGACAATGCCAACTGGTGAGAAAGTTTTATGTGTAGCTTTTGTGTGTAGGTAATAAATATTTGCCCCGTAGCTGACTTATGTTGTATGTTAGATATATTGAGTACACAACAACCCAGCCCGTTGAGTCCAGCCACAGTTCTTATTGTTAGACTGGAACATAAAAATAACAATAATAATTTGAAATTTATTCCCTCTGTAGCCCTTTTTATTTTATGTGTCCATGTATACACACACACACACACACACACACACACACACACACATATACACACGTATATTGTGTGTGTATACACACACACACATACATTCACTGATGGCAGAGTTGTGATTAAAACCCAAGTATCCTGATTTCCAGCCTTGTGTGCTCTTTATCACATCATACTACCTCTGTTTTCTGTTTAAATGTTTCAATATCTAATTTAAGCTTGAGATAAAGTACGATAATAGATTAAACAATGATAAAGAAGAATGAACATTCATCAATTAAATAATTATACATAGAGTTTTGCATTTATTTTATTCTTCTTTGGTTTTCAGTATTTTTATGAACCTATGCATATATTTATATTACATATTATACTGTCATATCATATCATATAATATTTATTCATTAAGGGTCCTATTTTCATTTTCCTCTCCTATCTTTTCCTCCCTACATTTCTTCCTGTTCCTTCTATATCATTCTATTATGGGCAGAAATACTATCTTATTATGAATCCAAAGCTTTAGTGAATTTTCGTTTATGGATTCTCACTTACATGGCCTTGTCCTTACATACTAATATAAACAAGTACAATAAAATAAACACAATTTTTATGCCAGACAAACCACAAAGCTTGTCTTAGCTCAAGGCATTAGTTAAAAAAAATCATAGCAACATGTCACATTCTATTCATAAATGGCATCCAAGCAAGTGTCAATGGCCAAATGTAATGTTCACTCAGCATGTCATGCTGGAAAAGGGAGCTGATCATCAGAATGAATGGTAGAGATGGAAAATAGTGGTCAGAAATACTAAACTATTACAAAGCTAGGAAGAAAAGGAGACTCAGATAAGCCAGGGTTTAAAATGTTAGGGGAGTTAGCTAAATGGCTTCGTGGAAAGAATATTTGAACCAGGGGGATATGGGGAATCTCCAGTCATCCTGATCGATATCTAGCCCTGTATCCAGATGGCTTTGGAGGAAAAAGTGAGACTGGTGACTGTGCACAGCCATCTCACTTAAATCTAATTTACTTGCAAGTCATGGCATCACCTCCCTGACATCATGGTGCTCTTCGGAAACAAAGGACAAACTACAATTTGAACCTGGATTCAAACCCTGCTTCTCTCACTTAGAACCTGTGTGATTTGAGCAAATTACTTTACCTCTAAGTTTAGGACCCAGTTTCCTTGTCTGTAAAATGAGATGAATGGGTTATATGGATTCAAAAGTCCTTTCCAGATTGAAATCTATGCTCATATAATCTTATGATAAGAATAAGAGCTCAGGGTAATTGATAGATTTAACACTGGTTATGTTTGATCTCCAGGCAGCTAGGTGGCACAGTGGATAGAGTGCCAGAATTGGAGTAAGGAAGACTCATCTTCCTGAGTTCAAATCCATCCTCAGATACTTACTAGCTGTGTGACTCTGGGCAAGTCACTTAACCCTGTTTGCCTCAGTTTCCTCATCTATAAAATGAGCTGGAGAAGAAAATGGTAAACAGCTCCCGTTTCTTTGCTGAGAAAACCCCAACTGGGTGAACAAAGAGTCAGACACAATTAAAATGATTGAATGACTACAGTGCTTGACCTCCAGTGCAAATCTTTCCTTCCATTTTATTCCATGGAGCTTCCTAGAATATCCATGGATATTCTAGACCAGGGCTTCTTAAACTTTTTCCACTAATGACCCCCTTTCCCGTTTTTGGCAGCTTTGGTTGGCATTACACAGCGTGAGGACATACACAGTGCAAAGTGCACCTGATTTGTGTTCAGAACCAAGGTTACGGTAAAGTTGCTTCCAGAAGCACCTCAGATTCATTACTCATATGGTTTTTAATTAAATTTTGGTTGTTGCACACTCAAAAACCATTTACTGTTGCCAAATTTTATATGGGGTTGCAACCCACAGCTTAAGAAGCACTGCAACATTCCCCCTTCTAATATTCTTGGAAGCACCCCAGTTGGCCACCAGTTCCATACTACCATATTTAGAAGATCTTACCTGTAATTATAACAACCAAACCTTGTCCCAGAAGAGTTGAGAAGATATATCTCTTTCTCTTCTTTGCAGAAGGGGAATGCGGGGGCTGACTATGAGTGTAGAATACATCAGACACAACTGATATGCTTGCTAGCTTTGCTGAACTAGCGTTTTCCTCTTTCTCTTACTCTTTGTTACAAGGGATGGCCCAGTGGGCGGACGGATACAGTCAAAAATAAAGGTGATGTAAAAATAAAAAATAACAGCTTTAAAAATCATCATTGGCATGTGTACATGCTTCTTCCTTAGTCTTGGTATTCTATTTCAGTATACTAAGAAATGAATCATCCCTTGGTGTTTACCCACTTTAATTTCTTTCTTTACTATATGTTCCAAAAACTATGGCATAGAGAATAGTGTGCTGTGTTTAGAATCTAGAAGGCCTGAATTGAGTCCTGCCTCAGACATACATTAGCATTTTGACTCTGGGAAAATACCTAACCAGAGAAACTCCCTAGGACCCTGAATTACAAACAGGTTGCTGGTCTGCTTTGGGAAGAAAGAGTTAGTACACAAGGAATGTCTCAACCCACTGAAATCACAGATCTGGCCCCAAAATTATGATTATAATGTGATCAGTTGCTACTTCCTATGAATGATGTCTTGTTTGCCAACTATTTAAAAATTGTTTAGTAATATAATTAGCTACTTCTTCAGTTGCCCATAATTAGTCATACGTTATTATTTTAATCCTTTGTGAACTATAAATCTATTTTCGTATGCCAGCAGATTTCATCAGGAATTGAAAGAAAGGAGAAATCCAGATTTAGTTCATCCATTGACTCAACAAACATTTATTAAATGCCTATAACTGTCCTAGGTTAACAAAAAAGGGCACTTTCTTCCCTCAGAGAATTACTTGGGCCAGGATGGAGATGGTGAAATAATATTGACTCAGATAAATAAATTCAGGTGATTCGAGATGGTAGAGAACACTAATTGTTGGCTTCTAGTAGATAGACTATGGGGTCTGGAGTCAAGAAGACCTGAGTTAAAATCTAGCTCCAGACACTTACCGCAATCAGTGTGGCCTTGGCCAAGTCACTTAACCATTGTCTACCTTGGTTTCCTTATCTGTAAAATGAGGATAATAACAGTACCTACCTCCTAGGATTATTGTGAAGATGAAATGAGATATTTGTAAAATGATCTGCAAACCTTAAAGCACTATATAAATTCTGGCTCAGCTAGGTGGCACAGTGGATAGAGTGCCAGAACTGGAGTCTGGAAGACTCATCTTTCTGAGTTCAAATCCAGCCTCAGACACTTACTAACTATATGACCCTGGGCAAATGTTTGCCTCAGTTCCTCATCTGTAAAAAGAACTGGAGAAGGAAATGACAAACCACTCCAGTATCTTTGCCAAGAAAACCCAAAAATAGGGTCACAAAAAGTTGAACATAACTGAAACAACTCCACAAACAAGCTGTTATTATTATCCAGTCCAGTCTAGCAAACATATATTGAGCACCTACTATGGTGCAAACCAATGTCTTAGGCTTTGGAGATGCAAATATAAAAGGAAAAAAGATCTTTGCCCTCAGAAAGCTTAGATTCTATGGGGAGGACATAATTTGTAAGTAGATATGGTGAGGATGGTCTGGCTTGTCCTACAATTGGGAAGCTTCAGGATTCTAGGGGTACCCTGAGGGACTTGGTTATGCCCCTTTTCTACCATCCTCAGATCAAGCTTCCATCCATTATGTTCCCCTAAGGCTAGCTTTCACTTAAGTAAAGCTAGTACCCCAGTTCCATTTATCCTCTTTATATCCATCAACTTTTACAAAGGAATATTTACTTTGAAAATATAGAAAGAACAAAAAGTACAAGCATTTCCCCAGAGCCTTAGGGGTATTTTTCCCTATCTCACCTTGGACCTAGGGGAAGTTGCCTCGACTTCAGTCCCTATATAACATTAGTCCCACTGTATTCAGATCCAAATACTGCATTACTCACGCAAGTCCTTTTTCCAGCTACCACAAGCCTATGTCCTGAAAGTTATCACCTCAAGGTCACTCCTTGCTCCTAAAGGCATCTGTGCTGAGCTGGCTCAAAACCTGGATGTTGAGACGCTAGGATGTTAGAACCTCAAAATGCTAGAATTCTTCCAGAATCTCAGTCTCCTAACCTTTCAAAAACTCACAAGGTCAGTCTCCAAACCTTTCATCTAAAATGGAAAAGAACAAATAGTAAGGCAACAGGACTGAACCACATTGGCACAGAGGAGGGAGAAAGCCCACGCTCTCTCCCCTTATAGAATCGTCTCACACTGGTAGCTGTCAGTACATCAAGAGCCAGTACCAAAGAGAATAATGGCTGAACCCCTGTCACTAGTGCCTTTTAAAGGCACCCTTCCTTCCCCCATTCTGGCTATACAGCTAATCAAAAAGGTTTGTCCCAACCATATGAATAACAGACCAGAACCAGCTACAGAAGGTCAGCGTATGCATAAGTCTCTCCAAGGCTTTATGTTATACAACATCATGACTCTCTCTAAGAAGCAGACTCTTAAGGCTTTCCCATATGGGAAGACCCCCTTCAGAGACACTCTGCTCATGCACTACACTTGCTACACAGATAAGTATATACACGATCATGGAAAAGGAGAGAGGGAAGGGGCAGCTAGGTGGTGCAGTGCATAGAGCTCTGTATTTGGTCAGTAGGACCCAAGTTCAAATCCAGCCTCAGACACTTGACACTTATTAGCTGTGTGACCCTGGGCAAGTCACTTAACCCACCAAAAAAAAAAAAAAGGAGAGAGGGAGCATGAGGAAAGGCTTGCTGGAGGAATTGAGGCACGGGCTGAGCCTTAAAGGATTTAAAGGGACAGAAAGATATAAGGAGGCAGCACAAAAATGTGAGCCTGTGCTAAGGCACAGAAACAAGTTTGAAATGAATAAGCACTCATTTAGGGGACTATTGGCAAATAGGCCATTTTGGTGGTAAGAGAGATTGTGTGAAGAGGAGTAAAGTTCAGTGAACATTGCTGCTGAAAAGTAAGTGGGAGTCAGAGTTAAAGGGCTTTAAATGTCAAGTTCAGGGGTTTGTATTTTCTAATGGAAGGATCCAGGAAAGGTTCCCAGAGAAGATGGCACTTCAGCAGAGCTAAGAGGAAAGATAAGGATACTAAGAGGTGATGGAGCGGGAATGAATTCCAGACTAAAAGGACAGCTTGTGAGACTGCCTGGAGGCATGCAGCCAACACAACCCTGGGCTTTTAATTGAATCACTCTTCAGCTGAAGAATGCTAAATGAATCTGAACAGTAGACAAAGGAAGCTTCTACTAAAATGTTCTACAGTAAAGATGCCAGAATAACCAACAGTTTACTTCTTACCCAACTTAAAATTAGCCTCAGCAAAGTTACTAGATTCTGTCCTATTCTTAATAGGGCTAACAACTAGGGGAAAACTCTTATGAGGACTTTGGTTACGTCTACAACAGACAGCTGACAAAGATCATTTTGGTTGAATTGATCAAGCCATTCAGACAACTGAAGGGCTAAGTCTAAAGAGCCAGCATTAATTTACAGATGAAACCATCAAAACAGTTACATGGATATGTGTATAGATGCAGTCTTAATCAAAATCCCACTTTTAAGTATCACAAATTAGGTAGCATTTTGCCACTAACTTCTCTGCTTTCAACTCCCCCATCGTCTTCATCATGCTCAGCCCTGGATAAATTCATCACAATAATTTCAGCACCAAGAAACTGATCATCATGAAGATTGCTTCAGCTTTGCTTTGTTGTTCAGTCATTTCCAACTCTTTGTGACCCCATTTGGGGTTTGCTTGGCAAAAATACTAGAGTGGTTTGTCATTTCCTTCTCTAGCTCATTTTACAGATGAGGAAACTAAGGCAAATATGGTTAAGTGATTTGTCCAGGGTCACACAGCTAGTAAGTGTCTGAGGCTATATTTTAACTTGGGAAAATAAGTACAGTGCTCTATCCAGTTCACCACCTAACTGCTCAGCTTTCCTACACCTCGTTTATACTGATTCAGGCTTCTGCCTCTCTAATTTGAGAGCTGGGAGGTCAGAGCAAAAAACTCCGCTGACAACTTCCATTTTTAGAGGACTCAAAATCCGTGCCTTCATCATGCCCCAGGGTTAGGTATCCTCTGGCAGTCTCCTCCAACCTTCCATCCCTTATATCTTTTCAACTTCCTTTTGTGTATTGGCTTCCCCAGCTAGTTGTAAATTCCTCGAGGGCAGAGACTGTCTTTTCCTTTTTCATATCCCCAGCTCTTAGCAAGCTCTTAGTAACTGCTTAATAAATCTTTGGATTGTATTATGTTAAGCAGTGAAAATCCTTTATCTGCTAGTGTCATATAGTGGGCAAAGTGACCAGGATTGTGAGGGCACTCAAAAATCACATCACATGAGGATGAGTTGAAGGGACAGGGAATGTTTAGCCTATAATTGGAAAGACAGAGAGAACATAATGACTGTCTTCTGATAGTTGAAGAGCTCTCATGTAATAGAAATTAGACTTATTCTGTGTAGTTCAAGAGGATAGATTTAGGGTTAATGAGAACTTATAGGAAGACAGGGAAACAGATTTTGATTCAGTTTAAGTAAATAATGAGAATAGTAATAATGAGATCTGAAATGAAATGGGTTTCCTAGAGATGTGCTTCGCTTCCTATCACTGGAGATCAGATGGAGCCTGGAGGGCTGATGATTAGGGATGTTGTAGAGCAGTTTCATATTTCACATATGGAGTTCAGTTAGATTGGTATTCTTAATCTGGGGTTCATGGATGCCCAAGATGTCCATGGATAAATTCTCAGAGAGTCCTTGAAGTCGGATGGGGAAAAAAATTGTGTCTTTGTTTTCATTAACCTCTAACTGAAATTTAGCATTTCTTTCAATCATTTAAAAAACATTTCTCTGAGAGCAGGGGAATGATAGAGAGGAGGGCAGATTGGGAAAGGGGGTAATCAGAAGCAAACACTTCTGAGGAGGGACAGGGTCAAAAGAAAGAATAGAATAAATGGGGGGGCGGGATGGGAGTAAGGGGAATAGAGTTAGTTTTTCACAACATGACTACTATGGAAGCTTTTTGCATAACTATATATGTATAATCTATATTGAGTTGCTTGCCTTTTCAATGAGGGTGGGGGGGGAAGGAGAAAATTTGGAGCCCAAAGTTTTAAAAACACGTGTTTAAAAAAAATGTTTTCACATGCAACTGGGAAGTAAGAAATACAGGAAGTGGGGTACAGAAATCTATCCTGCCCTACAGGAAAATAGAAGGGGAAGAGGACAAGAGAAGGAGGGGGGAGAGATAGATGGGAGAGCAGACTAGGGGAAGGGATATTCAGAATGCATGCCATCTTGGGGTGGGGGGGAGGCAAGAAGGGGTGAAAATTTGGAACTCAAAATCTTGTGGAATTAAATGTTGAAAACTAAAATTAATAAATTTTTTAAAAAACCATTACTCTGAGAAGGCAAACACGGGCTTCACCAGATTGCCCAAGGAGGCCATAAAGGCAAAAAAACTACTGGACTAGAGTCACCAAGATTCCCTGTAATTCTGAGGGAATGATTTTATGCTGCAGAAAATATAATAGTTTCCTCAATATTACACTGCAACATCCAAACTGCTTCTGTGAGACTGCCTTTGTATTAATTTTTAATTGTGACTCATTTTGTCTTTTCTACCTTCTGACTAAGCTTAACAAAGAGATCCCAGGGAAATGACGAAGCCCTAATAACACCGCATAATGGCAACAGTTTCTGTGGTAAATAATTCTACCACCATTAAAGGCAGGTTTATTAATAACTGTTTCGTCTATCTATCTACCCCCTTTTAGATCTTTGGAGTGGGGGAAGATTTCTCTATGTTATGATTAATATAATTGGAGCATTAGAAAATCTTGCTTGTATGAATCAATAATGTTTCTTCCTTACTTTCAATGTATGATCTCAGATTTAATCATCTCAGATTTCTCTTCACAATTACCCAAGCTTAGGGCATTATTTTCCTTTTACAAGAAATATAATCAGGTATCTCTGGCGCAGGGGAGGGGAACTTGAGGGCTTAAGACTACATATGACCTTCTAGGTCCTCAAGTGTGGCCCTTTGACTGAATCCAAACTTCACAGAATAAATCCCCTTAGTAAAAAGATTTGTTCCATAAAACTTGGACTCAGTAAAAAGGCTACACCCAAGGATCTAGAAGGCCACATGTGGCCTTGAGGCCGAAGGTTCCCCACCCCTGCTCTGGTGGAACTGACCCATGCCCTTTCAGCATAAAAGTGCTAACTCATTAATTTTCTGCCAAAAGAAAAAAAAAGTAATCTAATTCAACAAATACTTAATAAGTACATAGTATGTTCACAGCACTTTGGTCTGTGGCTGAAGGTACAAAGACAAAAAAAATTTTTAAAACCTACCCTCAAGGAGATTCTATTGGGTCGATACATGTATCCAGATAAGTAAAAACAAAGTAATGCAGAGTAATTTCAAGGGAGGAAAAAGTGTTCATGCCTGGAAGGAAATAGGGAAAGGTCTTGTATGGTACTTGGGAGATGGAGTGTGCTTTAAAAGAAACTAGAGATTCTAAGAGACCACCACTGACAACAATAGCTGACATCTGTAGAGTGCTTTATGTTCTGCTAAAGGGCTTTATAAATGTTACCTCTTGATACTCATAACAACCTTGTTATTCCATTTTGCAGATGAAGAAACTGAGACTTGAAGTTTATTCTTGCTCTCTCCCAAATTGCCCATCTCTTCTTATTCATTGGTTCCTTCTCCTGTCTGCAAATATGTCCAGATCCTCTCCCCACCCCCACAACTAGGGGGAAAAAAAACAAAACAAAAAACCCCTTCATTTAATCCTACCATTCCATTAAAAGGGCATCTAGGTGGTGCAGTGGATAAAGCACTGGGCTTGGAGTCAAGAAGACCTAAGTTCAAATCTGGCCTCAGATACTTACTAGCTGTGTGATCCAGGACAAGTCACTTACCTTTGTTTGCCTCAGTTTCCTCATTTGTAAAATGAGTTGGAGAAGAAAACGGCAAAACACTCTAGTATCTTTGCCAAGAGAACCCCAAATAGGGTCAGAAAGAATCAACAACATTCTGTTAAAACTACTCACTGTCTCGTGTATTTCCTCCCATTCACAATCAATAAATATTTGTTAAGTGCCTACTGTGTGCCAGCCATTGTATTAAGCACTAGAGATACAAAGAAAAACAAAACAATCCCTGTTCTTGAGGAGCTCCTAATCATGGTCAAATCCTTAGGAAAAGGGGCAGCTAGGTGGTGCAGTGGATAAAGCACTGGCCCTGAAGTCAGGAGGACCTGAGTTCAAATCCAGCCTCAGACCAAACACTTGACACTAGCTGTGTGACCCTGGGCAGCTCACTTAACTTCAATTGCTAAAAAAAAAACCTTTTTTTTAAATCCTTAGGAAAAGCTATCTGCCCTCAGTACCTCCAGTTTTTCTTACCTCATACTCTACCTTCTGACCTCTTTCAAGCAAGCATTAATCTATCAATTTTCAAATCTGGTTGCCTTTTCTGATTCTTTATATTTCTTGATCTCTGAAGCATTTGACATGGTTGGCCATGCCTTCCTTGTAGGCATCCTCTTCTCCCACAGTTTTCATTACATTTCTCTCTCCCTATTCTCCTATTTTGAACCTTTGTGCTTTTGAAGACAGATTTTCAGTTTGGGCCTGCTCTCTTACCAACTGGTACCTCCCTAGTCCCAGCAGGAGCAACCCTCCCCACCTTTCTATCCATTATCTCTGGGGGCTTTCCTAGTCACTGACTGGGGTTGACCCAGACCTAAACAGAATGTGACCAAATGATGAGATCAGTTTTTTTGGTTTGAGCTGGTTGTTTTGTTTGGTTTTCTTTTGGACTCTTTGTTGGGGAGGGGGGCAGGAGCTCATCGGGGAGGGGTCTGATGTCAATGTCAAACCTTCTTGTCATACTCTAAGGCTTCCAGTAGAGGGCTCCATAATACCTTGGAGCTGTGGAAGCAATTGTCTCAGACCTTCGAAAAATTAGCAAGCCACTTTGGGGTGAGTCTGAAGTCAACAGACTCCCAGCTTAAGCAATAATTTTAGCATCCACCCACCTAAGACTTTTTTATGCCAGGCAGACAGATGATTTCTCTAGGCTCCCAGACCACTACTTGTTGTTTATGGACCTCTTCCCCAGCGACAGAGCTTTTGCAGGGTTTTTTTTGTTTTGTTTTGTTTGAGGGCAAGAAAACACTAACATCTTCTAAAGCAGGGATTCTTAATCTGGAATCTATGCAGGGGTATGCTGGAGCCAGCTCTTTAGGCCTATGAGAAGCATTTGTTAAATTTCTCAGTGTGAGGCAGCTAGAAGGAATAGTGGATAAAGTGCTGAGCCTGGAGTCAGGAAGACCTGTATTCAAATCCTACTTCAGATACCTCCTAGCTGTCTGACCCTGAGCAAATCACTCAACCTCATTTTCCTCAATTGTAAAGTGAAGATTATAATAACATTTATCTCCCAAGGTAGTTGTAAGGATCAAATGAGATAATGTTTATAAAGTGCTTAGAACAGGCAAATAGCCTGCACTATATAAATGCTAGCTATTATTAGTATTAGGGCAGCTAGGTAGCGCACTGGATAGAGTGCCAGGCCCAGAAACAGGAAGACATCTGAGTTCAAATCCAGCCTCAGACACTTAGTAGCAGTGAGACCCTGGGCAAGTCACTGAACCTTCTTTGTCTCAGTTTCCTTATCTATAAAATGAGATAGAGAAGGAAAAGGCAAACCACTCCAGTATCTTTGCCAAGAAAACCTCAAATGGAATCATAAAGAGTTGGAAATGACTGAAAAAGACTGAACATTATTATTATTATTATGTACACCTTGAAAACTGGTAAATGCTACAAACCAGAGCTTGATTTATTATTTTGTTGATCATCTAAACTAAGAGAAAATGTTAATAATGCACATTAAATATAAAAGTGTATTGTGAGTACATCTTTTTTTTTTTCAGAGAACTGGTTGTTAGATATTCAGGTGATCCCTGAACTTGAATGGCAGAAAAATTTCATCTTATTTTCACTAACCTTTAACTGAAATTTAGCATTTTTTTCAATTATTTAAAAACATTATTCTGAGAAGGTAGCCAGTTTCATTAGACTGACAAAGGGGTACATTCTACACAAAAAGGTTAAGAACCCCTTGAATGACCTAAGCCAGAACTTGACTTTGGAGGAGCTATATCCTACAGATGGATTCTGCACCAGTGTGGACTTCCAATGTAAACAATGTTGTAATGTATTTAGCAGAGCTGTGGCAGAGAAAATGTCCCCATATAAGTTGTTGACTTGCCCAATCAACCAGGATTCGGCAGTCACAATCCTGACCGTACAACCTACCCAGGCAGAGTTCTTCGAAAAGAACCTGAGGAATAATGGTTCGTCTGGCCTGCTTCCTTTCCACTGGAGCCCTGTGCTATTTATTAAAAAGAAAAATGGGGAAGCAAAAAAGATCTGTTGGGAAGGATGGTAAAATTCACCATATTGGCCCCATATGAGGCATACAACCTGGATCACAGATTTAGAGCTAGGAAGGACCTTACATGCTATTAAATCCAACCCTCTCATATTAAAGATGAGAAAAATGAGGGCAGACAGATTAAGTGACTTGCCCAAGGTCCCACAGCTAATAAGTATCTCAGACAGGATGTGAACCTTGGTCTTCCTGACTCTAAATCCAATACCCTATCCACTATATTAGATTGGTCTGAATACAAAGGAATGATGAATGGAAGACATCTTGGGGTAGTTCATAAGAGAGCTGGATTATGTGTTTTAGTAGCTGGACATCCATGCAGGTTTTCAGAGTCATGAATTCGATGTTTTAGTAACCAACATTTACCCAGCACTTTAAGGCTTACAAAACAATTCACAAGCATTGTCCAAAAACAAGTGGAGAAACTAGGTGCAAAGGGTATTTGTATGCTTATATTATAGATAAAAAAGTGAGCTCAATGAGACTAAGTGACATTGCCCATGATCAAGCAAGAGTAAGCGTCAGAAATAGAATTTCAGCCCTAGTTTCCCTGATTACCAAATATGGTGCTTTTTGTCCTAGACCATGTTGCCCCATAAGACCTAGTGAGGCAGGAAAAGGTAGTTTATCTCAGTGATATATTCATTTACTTCTGAGATCTTGCCCAGAATGCTGGTTGGTCTGAACTCCCTCCAGAAATTACTTTGTATATATTTTGCGGTTGTAGCTGTATACCAGCACTAACCATTAAAAGGCTGGAGAAATGCCGGTTTTAAAAGGGGGAGATAGATTCCTAGGAGCACGCGAGGTCAGGAAGAAATCTGTTTGGATCCATACAAGCTAGAGGTTATACTATAGTTGAGTAGTTGTTGTTAGTGGTGATAATGTTGCTTGTCCTTCATTTTTGAAGAAGACTGATGGCATCACTGGGTGACGTCGTGGCTTGTGCCTGAGTTGGATTTAAGCGAAGCAGTTTTGCAAAGTCATCACCCTCACTCTCTCTGAATTGGGTACCTCTGCCTCTGTAGAAGATCTGCGGATGCTCTGTGTGGTGCTGCTTGGCAGTGATACTCTGCTTCACTGCATTCCTGGTTTTCCACTTGGATGGTGCTCTCTCATCAATCTGATGAAGAACCCCAAGGTATTCTTCAGTGGACACCAAATGGGAGAGGGCACAAAATAACCTGAAAAACCATCTCACCTTAGCTTGTATCTAATTATACTTAACAGGGGCCATATCCTCACCTCCATAGAACATTAAGAGAGATGATCTTCCTGGTTCCATTTAATCATGTGGGAGCTTTAGGGCCAGCTTCCAGCCATGTATAACTCAGAGCTAAAAGAAATCATCTTCTAAGATGTCAAAGAGTT
The DNA here is from genome assembly GCF_003287225.1 of Phascolarctos cinereus. Lineage (NCBI taxonomy): Eukaryota > Metazoa > Chordata > Mammalia > Diprotodontia > Phascolarctidae > Phascolarctos > Phascolarctos cinereus. Next base: position 107,058,595 of record NW_027556402.1, on the reverse strand, counting down.
TTCTAACTGGCTTCATAGCTTCATGACTTAAGGGACCTTTTAATAGGAGACTGCTTCTATGTAAAGCCTTTTGGCTGCAACCTTCCCATGTGGCAAGCAGTTGTACTCTGTTTTGACTCTCCTGTCTGGCCCCTACTACATATACAGGGATTTGCCAGAAACAGCTCATTGTGAAATTCAATATGTCATTTCACAGGGTACACTACTCTCTTCCATCCTACGTACCTTTGTCTAATTATACAAACTGAAGCAAGAAAAGACTATACAACTTGAGAGAGATAATCAAAGCTCCTTGGACATCATCAAGTGTAGACACCCTCTCAAGGAAAGGCAGTACACTATATTTTGAGAATACTGATCACAAAAACCCAAAATACTTTTAGATTACATGCTGTTTGATCAGTGCCAGATCCACTAGATTTTATCTTCGATAGGTTCAACATCATCATCATCTATATCCCTGGACATCCCAACCTGCTGAATTTGGAAGAAAGAATCCAAGAACCCAAAGAACTGGTTACTCTGACAGGTCTTCTCTTCTGTTGAAAACAAATCCTACAGCAGTTAAATCTCAGGCAGAGCTAATGTGCTCTGTGGGTGGGAGATTCCTGTACTCAGGCCTCGTTGTTAAAGCACAAGACCCATACCCAAGGGAGGACAGGTTCCTACACCTATTCTCATACTTAAATATCCCTCCTGAGAAAGACTAAGTATCTACCATGGCAACCTGGTGGCCCATTCGAATCCTTACACATGGTCATTCATGACTTTTTGTAGCCTCAGATGCAATGTCATATTGGCCAATATGTTCAGTTATGGGAAGAATGTGCTCGAACCAAAGATTCTTTGGGCCAGCTAGCAATCTTACAACAACCCTAGCTAACCCCTTTACTACAGTAGGTAAATCACAGACTCCATCCTAGGGATGCAACACCACCCTAACCAAAATGACCCACTTCCTTCCTATCTTATACTTCTTGTACTGTCTTATACCAATGGTACCCACCCATTCCTGAAGCAAAGTTTTCAATTCCACAACCAGCCCTCTTATATCACTCCAACATAGCCCCTGCTTTAATTCATATTTTTAAACTGCCCTACTTTTAGGGGCAACTAGATGGTGCAGTGGCTACAGCACCAGCGCTGGAGTCAGGAGGACCTGAGTTCAAATCTGACCTCAGACACTTGACACTAACTAGCTGTGTGACCCTGGGCAAGTGACTTAACCCCATTGCCTAGCAAAAAGGGGGGGGGGGACTGCCCTACTTTTGACCATTTAGATTATTGTGGCATGTCATCCCCAGTCCTGAAGGCACTCAGAGAGCATCAACTTGACTCTGGCATGGTACCTCCAGTGCTATACTTTCTGCCATTAGAAAGAGTAATCCTTAGCAGCTCTTTTTATGGTGTCAAAGAATTGGAAATTGAGAGGATGCCCATCAATTGGGGATTGGCTGAACAAGTTGTGGTATATGAATGTAATGGAATACTACTGTGCTATAAGAAATGATGAACAGGCTGATTTCAGAAAAACCTGGAAAGACTTGTATGGTCTGACGCTGCTTGAAGTGAGCAGAACCAAGAGGACTCTGTCCACAATAACAGCCACATTATGCAATGACTAATATTGATAAACTTAACCCTTCCCAGAAATACAAGGGTCTAAGACATCTCCAAAGGCCTCATGGTGGAAAACACTATCTACGTCCAAAGAAAGAACTATGGAATTTGAATGCAGATTGAAGCATACTATTTGCTTTTTTTTTCTTGTTCTATTTAGTTTTGTTTCCTCTTTCTGGTGGTTCCTCCAATTGATTCTAAATTCTTACTTACAACATCACTAATGTGAAAATATATTTAATAGGAATGTAAATGTATAGCCTATATCAGATTGTGCGACATCTTGGGGAGGGTGGTGAGGAGGAAGGGGGAGAAAAATTTTAAACTCAAAAGCATATGGAAATTATTATTGATAAATAAAATAAATTAATAAAAAAATTTTTTTAAATTTTTAAAAAAGAAAGACTAATCCACTATCACCTAACACAGAATTCTGTTATGACAACTTAGTCTTCTTGTCCACCCATTGGAATCTATGTAACTCCATAATTCATATTATTGCTTTTGTCCATTTTGTGGACAGGCCCAGGATAGCCATTTTTTATTCCCTCAGAGCCTTGTGCTTTCTCACTCTGGAACATCCCAAAGCTAGGCTGGCCCCTGTTTCCCATTGGTGAGTTCCTTCTGGGGCTTTCGTTTTGGGCACAGGCCCAGGTTGGCCATGCTTTATTCTCCTCCCATTTGTTCATCTGACTCCGATCTGCTTATGGGCTTTCATCCAGCTGAAGTGGCCTTTGCTTTGTTTCTTGCATAAGACATGCCATCATTGTTTGTGTACCTTCGCACTAGCCATTCACCATGGCTGTAATATACCTCCTCCTTGCCTTTGCGTCTTGGTATCCCTCTCTTCCTTCAATATACAGCTCAGGTACCACCTTCTATATGAAGCCTTTTCTGATTCTATGTGGAACAATGGACAGAGAAGCAGGCCTGGACTCAAGAAGACCTGAATTCAAATCTGACCCCAGACACTTACTAGCTGTGTGACTCTGTAAATCACTTAGCCTCTCTTTGCTTTGGCCTCCTCTTCTGTAAAATGGTAATAGCACCTCTCACTCAGGGTGGCTGTAAGCATTACATGAGTTAATAATTAAGAATTTAACATAGTACCCAGCACAAAGTAAGCACTATATAAATGTTAGCTATGATGATGATGATGATCTGAACTACTAGCGTTCTCCATCTCAAGCTACCTCATATTAATTACTTTGTGTGTGTGTGTGTGTGTGTATACATACATTATATACATATTATATATAATTTTCCCCAATTACATGTTAAAAAATTTTTAACATTTGTTTTTAAGTTTTGAGTTCCAAATTCTATCCCTCATTCCCTCCTCTCCCCCTTCCTAAGACCTGAGTGCATATATACGTAGAGAGAGGGAAAAAAAAAAAATATATATATATATATATATATATGTATATACTACAAAATATAAGCTATGTGCTATATGTCAGTATACATAGAAGCAAATATGTGTGTTTATACATATATGCATGTGCACATGTGTGTGTATGTATAATGTGTGTATGTGCGTATATAATATGTATGTATATATGTATATCATTAGGAAAATACAGGCTTAGTTGTGGGGATTGTTTCATTCTTCGTCTTCATGTCCATACCGCTTAGCACAATGCTTGACACATAGTATTGATTATTAATAAATATTTATTGATTGACTGCTTTTATTGTTGTTTCATAGGATAGCCTCCATTCATGGAGGCAGCAAGGGCTGTATCTAGGATTTAATTGACTGACAGGTCCAAGGAGAGGATATGAAATCTAGCCCATAATGCAATGCCCTGAAACAGGTAGAGGCCTTTCACCAAATCCTTCCCACCAACCAATGGCTTTAAGATTCACGTACAAATTCTGAGGGGAGGTGTGGTATTTGTGCCTATGACCCAAGGTGGGCTGGAAGAAGGTATGGTGAGTCATGTCTATGACTGTCAGTATGTCAGAACTGGTTAGAGGCTGGGGAAGGCTAACTGTTGCAATAAATCATCAGAGCTTTGGTAAGTCACCTTGATTTAAATAATGGGTCAAATCCATGCATTTCAACTTCTAAAAAACATTCCCTCACCTTTAATCCTCTACCTGGCAACAGGTCTTATCACTCATCTGATCTTCCTGACCTCATTGGAATATGATGTCCTAATCCTCTACAAACCTTCTAATACGAATCATAGATTTAGAGGTAGGGAAGACTTCAGAGACTATCTTATCCAACCTTCTCATTTTAGAGATGGGGAAACTGAGGCTCCATTGGTTAAATGTCCTGCCCAGGGTCAAAAGGTAGCAACATCAGAGGTGAGATTTGAATCCATCAATCAATTATTTAATTAATTAATTTGAGCCCATTAATTCCCATAACAGCAATCTTTCCACTCTGCCACAGGGTATTCGGCTACATTTGTTCTCATTTGGCTTGGACTCCATTTCCTTCACCTTTTATTTGCTCCCATCCGGGATTTTTCATATCTCTAGCCCAGAACAACCTTGTCTCTGGCAGGACACTATAGTTATAGCTCTAGCATCCATTTCAGAACTGGTTATCTTGATGTAGTAGGATAATTTTCTTCCTAGATCCACGTAAACAACAAATTAGTGGAAAGGATAAAGATAATGCCATTTCATGCAACCGTAGTACTTCCAACAACAACCACAAAAAGAAATGCACAAAAAGAAAGACATCAAGACCGTCACATTTTTTTTCTGAGAAGTGTAATTAATGTAAAACAGTAGTAGGTGCAAAAGGTAGTCCAAAAGAGACCAGAAAGGCCGTAGCTGATCTCCTTGACAAGCAGGGAAACATGGAAGCCAAGGACAAAACTGATTGAGAGTACACACTCATCTGCAAAACATCATGGTAGAAGATTAGAAGTAGTACCATATCACCATACCAAAAAAAAAAAAGGCCCAATGAGAGAAAAAAAGAACATATAAGAAAGTCTGCCATGAGATCCAGTGAAGCACTATCATGCCAGAGTATTTGTGGATGAAACTGGAAATAGTATAACAAATAAGTGAAAAGAACAGATCAGCTAGTATTTTTAAAATGAAATTTTACTTTTAAATTGATTAAAAATTCAATCTTTACTTTTGTTTTTTATATCACATTTATTTCTGAATGTCTCTGTAGCCCTTACCTACCAACCAAGTCATCTCTTATAGCAAGTATTTTAAAAAGAGAGAAAAAGGAGTTCAGCTGACCCAATTAACCTATCAACCATGTCTTCCAGCATACATAAAAATATTTCATATGTGTAGTCATCTCCCTCTGCAGTGAGAGAGGGCTGCACATTTTCTCAACTCTTCTCTGAGACCAAGGTTGGTCATTATAATTACACAGTGCTCAGTTTCATTTTATTGTCCTTTTTAATGACATTGTGGCAGTTATTATATACATTGGCTTCCTATTTCTGATGACCATTTTATATCAGGTCATGTCCTTCTATGGTCCTGTGTATTCCACTTATTCATTGTTTCTTACACCACGGTGATATTCCATTGCATTCACGTATCATAATTTGTTTAACTATTCCCCCAATGGTTGGGTACTTATCTACTACTCTTTTTTTTCTTAATATTTTGTGTTTCTTATACCAACATAACCCTCTCATTTTCCCCTCCCAGAGAGTTATCTCCTATAATAAAGAATAAAAACTAATCAATATATCAAATATATCTGATCTGTGTGTTCCACAGTCGTATTTCTCCAAGCTCTGCAGAGAACAAGGAGAGATGTCTTTTTTGATGCCCAGCTTGGTTATTATAATTTCACAGCATTCAAGGGTTTCATTTGTTTTAGTGGTGTGGTTCTTTACATTTACATATTTAGTCAATGTATCTATTGCTTTCCTGGTTCTCTTTACTTCTCTTTGCATCAGTTCATAATATTCTTTCTTAGATTCTTGGTATTCAATGTATTCAACTTTTCTTATGGCATAATAATATTCTATTACATTCACATATTGTAACAGGTTTAATTATCCCCTGATCAATAGGTACATACTTTGTTTACAATTCTTAACTGCTATAAAAAGTACTGCTATAAATAGTTTGTTATATATAGGTCTACTAGTATTTCAGTTTTGTTTTGGGAGGCAATTGGGGTTAAATGACTTGCCTAGGGTCACACAGCTAGTCAGTATCTGAGGCCAGATTTTCATTTAGGTCCACCTAGCTGCCCCTGTGCTAGTATTTTTAAAGAGATTTATTCTCAACAATGATGAGCATGGAAATACTAGATCTTGACTCCACCACATCAATGGCTGATATAATATGTTAAGAGGTAACAATGGCACTTAAGAAGTCACAGTTGGGCAGGATTATTGGACCTGATAAACAGCAAAGAAATGTTTTGAGGGTAATACAACTTTAAAAATACTCATGGGGATCAATTTTTAAAATTTTTCTGAGATGTAAAGATTCCAAAACAATGGAAAAGACCATAGATGACACTTTTTCCTCACCCCTTCCCCCCCAAAAAAGGATGGAAAAGACAGCAGTAACTAGCAGCTTACATGCCCGCATTCTTATCTCTATAAAATCTTTATGAGAATGATCCAGAAATAGGTCGATTTTTACAGGCATCTTTTCAGTCACACAACTGACTGTCATTTTCAATGCAAACCCATTGACTCTATAACACACCAATTTTTTAAAAAATGCTTTTGGCTTGGTTGAACAGGATACAATCTTATAGATTCTCCTTACACATATTAAAACCACAGAAGTCAGTGATATGCATGAAGTGTAGGGGTTATGATATGTACAGTCAGACAAAATACCTATATACCAATCAGAACATGGATCCAACTGGACCTGTCATTTCTGCATGGAACAAAACTCCTCCCTGGCAATGATTCCATATGTGCTATTTTTATCCTCATATCCTCAACTTTTATCGAAGTCTACTCAGTATTAATTTTAATATTTTGTCTGTTTTATAAATGTTTAACAAATGTCTGTTGATTTAAATGTTTGAGAAAAAATATAACTTTGGGCCCTTGTTTTGGGTATAATTAATGCAAAAGTGGTTCAGTTGATAAATATGTTAACTATACGTAAATATAATTGGTTTTCTTTGTAATTGTAAGTCTTTTATTTTATGCATTTAAATTAATTATTCTCAGAAAGGGTCCAGAGGCCTCACCAGATTACCAAAGGGGTCTATGCCCCCCCCAAAAAAAGCAGGAACTCCTGCTGTTCAACCCATACCTGAACAAGAATTCTCTCTATCATCAAATCCCTGACAAGGGCTCGTTTAGATTGCCTGAAGACCTCACGCCCTCAGCTCCTTCCCAAGGCAGCCTGTTACAAGTCTGGGTTGCTCTAACTGTTAAATTTTTCCTTACATCAAGCCCAAATTTGCCTCTTTGCATCTTCCAACTATGCTCCTAGTTCTTTCCTCTGGGGCTAAGCAGAATCAATTATTTAAAATCATTCACTTTAAAAAATTACAGTTCCTAAATATCTCAGCTTTTGCTTGGAATTAATGGCTTCTGAAATCTTGAAATTAGAGCTTTTTAGAATTGGCAATTTGAGTCAATTCCCAGCTCTGTCACTTATTTCCCCATCCATACACTGCCTACTTAACTAGGTCATATGTACATATTCATTATTATAAAGCATTTTATGATCTTTTAAGGACAAATGAGCATCATTATTTGAATCTTTGAATAAAACCTGACATGAATATATTCTGTCACAGTAGAGTGGTTTTTTTTACTTCAAAAAATATTTTGCTGATTTGAGGAAGCAACCTGTAGAAAAATTATCATTTTAAAAAAAAATATTCCCTTTTATGTTCTTAAATGAAACAAAATGCCTAGCTCAAATTAACAAAACTACAGAGCTACAGAATGTTGGAAACAGATAGCACTACCGCCCTTGTGCTCTATCTAGTCCAAATTCTCAAGCTTTCCAAGTGAGAAAACTGAGGCCCAGAGAAAGGAAGTGATTTGCCTAAGGTCACCTAGGGAATAAATTAAAATGCAAATGAAAAAGAAACATTCAGGAGAAACAAGAACAAAAAACAAAAAAAAAATGGGAGTATTCATGTAGTGCCTTTCATTTCCTCTTTCACTGAGAATGTGGAGAGACAGTGTGGCTTCTAAGTAAGGAAGACTTAGGTTCGAATTCCAGTTTTGACACCTACTGGCTTAGTGACCCTGGACATATCACTTAACTTCTTAATGCCCCTTAAACAAGTCTCTAATACTGTATATTTATTGAAGAGAAGCTACTAATCCAGATTAGTTGAAAATGTTTATCATTGGGAGCTCTCCGCCATGATGAAATCAGTATTGGATTCACAAACAAACTCTATATGTAAGTTACTTAGGTGTATCTAGTTTCTCCAGAGGAAAAATGGTGATACTATTTACCTCCCATGACCTCCCTCCCAGGGATATTGTAAAAGTAAATAATATCAGAGGCAGGTAGGTGGCACAGTGTAAAAAGTTCTATCCTTGGAGTCAGAAGGACCTGAGTTCAAACGTGAGCTCAGACGCTTGACATTTAACTAGCTGTGTGACCCTGGGCAAGTCACTTAACCCCGATTGCCTCACCAAAAAAAAAAAGGAAATAATATTTAAGAGGAGAAATTCAAGCTCCACAGAGGAAAAAAAATTGAATGACTTGGAAGTGACATTTAGTATTTTCTTGGACAGGGGCTTAAAAATAAAGTATGAATTATATACTTTATAACAAGAAAATCAATGGATTGAGTCTATTGGTTTAATATGAATTATGTGAGCTCCTGTTTTTCATTTTCCAAAAAACAGATGAGGTATGGAGTCCAATATATCTGTAATTTTATCTGTGAACTTTCTCCCCTAACAAGGATCACAACTGTGTTTGGTTTTTTGTTGTTGTCGAGTCATTTTCAAGTTGTGTCTGACTCTTTGCGACCCGTGTTGGGGTGTTCTTGGCAAAGACACTAGAAAGGTTTGTTTGCCATTTCCTTCTCCAGCTCACTTTATAGATGAGGAAACTGAGGTAAACAGGGTTAAGTGACTTGCACAGGGTTACATAGCTAATAAGTGTCTGAAGCTAGATTTGAACTCAGAAAGATGAATCTTCCTAATTCCACGCCCAGTGCTTTATCCACTGTTCCACCTAGCTGCCCATGTCTGATGGGAAGTAATCTAAGGCAAGGCTAATATCAGAGCAGGTTTGAACTTACGTAGCTGAAAAAAAACCCAAAACTATTGTTACAAAATTGTACCCAATTGTAGACACTCTAAAGCCTACTCAGACATAGACTTTTTTTTTTAAAGATATCCTATGCATATATTTGAACAGTTACTTATTTTACCTTACTCGTAAAAATATTCCCAAACTGATTCACTTTTAGGAACTGCTGTAATGACAGCTGTGCTGTTCTCCTAGACCTGAATCAGCTAAACGAGCCTGTACTCAAACTTCATGACTCTTGAATATGCAACTGAAAAAATTTCCTCTATTTTAAAGAATGCCTCATACTCACATTTGGAGGGACATTAGGACTGATAAGGTTTGCTGTTTTCTCATCTCAATTTAGAAAGAGACATGTGAACCCAGATTATCCTGACTCCAAGTTCAGTAATTTATTCATGGTGCAGCATATGGGTAGCTAGGTGGCACAGTGGATAGAGTGCCTGGCCTGGAGTCAGGAAGACTCATCTTCATGAGTTCAAGTCCAGTCTCAGACATTTACTAGCTGTGTGATCCTAGGCAAGTCACTTAACCCTGTTTGCCTCAGTTTTCTCATCTGTAAAATGAACTGGAGAAGGAAATGGCAAACCACTCCAGTATCTTTGCCAAGAGAACCCCAAATGGGGTCACGTAGAGTCAGATATAAACAACAACAAGCTGCATCTGGAGTACTAAGAAGCTGAGGAATGACAGTAGCTGTGAGGAGGAAGCACAATATCCTCTCACTTCACCCATGTAGACACCATTGAGCAAAGGTCCATGCTAGCTATGGTGCTGCTAGTCATGTAGCCTTAGGCAGTTTACTGGACATCTCTGGGTCCTGTGTATAAAATGAGAGGGTTGCACTAAATCAGGGGTCAGTTTTGTCTGCTTTTTGTTTTAAATAAATTTTACTTATGTCTTCAGTTTTTTTCTTACATCACCATAATTTCCCCCCTGCATTCCTCTCCCCTCCTAGAGAACTATCCCATATAATAAATATTTTTAAAGACAAAAAAGGGAAAAAAAATCAGCATAATTCATCCATACATTGAAAAAGTCTTAAAAAAAATACATGCAATGTATAATACCTGTGGGTATCTTCTCATCTCTTTTCTTTTGAGCCATGTTCTTTAAAATTCTGTGAAATTCACCTTTTTTGGGTAGGCAATTGTACTATTTATATCATTGTAGCTAATATTTATATTGCTTTATTGACTCTTGCTTACTTCACTCTGCATCCATTCAAGCAGATTTTTCATGCTTTTCTGAATTCATGACATCCATCATTTCTTAAAAGCAGAATAATATTCTATTATATTTATGTAATACAATCTATTTAACTGTTCCTCAATAGATAAGCATCTACTTTGTTTCCAATTTTTGCTATTACAAAAAAAAAATACTGTTAGAAATATTTGGTGTCAGGGCAGCTAGGTGGTACAGTAGATAGAGCTCTGGCCTTGGAGTCAGGAGCACCTGAGTTCAAATCTGGCCTCAGGCACATATCACTCACTGTGTGATCCTCCGCGAGTCACTTAACCCCAACTGCCTCACCAAAAAAGCTATATATATATATATATGTATATGAATATATACATATATATACATATATAGGTGTATATTGGGACTTTCTTCTTATCAATGGCTTCTTTGGGGTAGTACCCTAATAATGGAATTTCTAGGTCAAAGGGCATGAACATTTGAGCCACTTTATTTGCATAGATCAGGGGTTTTTAGCCCAGGCTTCCAGGAACTTGTTTTTAATTTTTTTTTAATTTAATTTTTTTAGGCAATTGGGGTTAAGTGACTTGCCCAGGGTCACACAGCTAGTAAGTGTCAAGTGTTTGGTCTGAGGTCGGATTTGAATTCAGGTCCTCCTGACTTCCGGCCAGTGCTCTATCCACTGTGCCACCTAGCTGCCCCTTGTTTTTAATTTTTGAAAATAACTATTTCAATGTAATTGGTTTCCATTTAATTCTACAGATTTTATTCTATGCATTTAAAAACATTTTGAGAAAGGATCCGTTGGCTTCACTAGACTACAAAAGGGGTCCATGACAGAAAAAAAAATATTAAGAACCTCTAGACTAGATGGTCTTTCAGTTCTAGCTCTAATATTTTATGATCACAAAATCATTATTCTTTGCATTAAAGATGTGTGGTAAAAATTCATTTGTGTGTGAGGTGCATGTGTATGGTGGGGTGGGGATTGTGTGTTCAGAAAAGTGTTTTGAGAAGCATAGGTGGAAAGGAGAGCAAAAGTTTTAAATGGCAGCAAGAGGGAGAGAGTAGTAGCCTGTTTGGGTCTGTCTAAATCCTATTTCAGTGTGTAGAGATGCATCTGTGGTCTGAGGTGCTGTACTGGCCTCTTATCTCTCTGCTGTTTTGCTTTTTATTCCCTCCTTTCAAGGCTAGTTTGATAAAGGTGGGATTTGTCATTAAGAAAGATAATGATGTGAGTGATTAGCACTTTGTTTTCATACTTAAGCCTAGCCATAGCCTCCAATTCACTCCCCCTTCAGACTGAAGATAGCTGACTCATCACTTCCATTTCTCAGGGGAGAACTTGGCCGAGGGTGAACAGTGGCCAGAAGCATGAGATGGGGAAAAAAAAAACCTTCAGCATTTTGCAGCTCAGAAAGGCTAGAGGAAGCCTTTTATATATTACATAATGGAGCCATTGGAAAACTGCCTCTGAAATGAAAGGCTTCTTGCCCAAAGGAGAGTACGTGTTTATTCCTTAAAAAAAAAACAAAAACAAAAACACTATCGGACAAGTTCATGGCTTCCTATGTAATCTTTTTGTTGTTGTTCTTTGTACATGAAAAATGTTGTTTGTTAATTTTTAAAGTCAACGACAAAAAGGTTTTTAGAGATAAGGAAGTATGAAAAGAAATAGGAATGAGAGAGATGCTTAGGGTGAGTCACATATACCAAAGCCCATATTAGAATACTTAATGATGTTTCTTTTGAAGGAGCTTACTTGCTAATTTGTTATTATTTTATCTATTTAAAAAAATTATTTGTGGAAAAAGGCAGTGGACATTCTTCTAAGGGCAGCCTCAGGATAAGTACAAAATTGTTTCATGACCATAATAATAACAATAATAACTACTTGAAAATTTATAATGCTTTTTTCATAAATTTTCCTATCCGAGCCTCACAATAGCCCTGTGACATAAGTACTTTAGCTACTGCTATCATCATTTTTTTTTTTTACAGACGCAGAAACTGAGATTCAGAGGTTAAGTGGCTTGTCTATGGTTACAAACTCGGAAAATGTTTAAGTTATGATTCAATCCCAGCCCTTCTTGACTCAAGGTCTAGCACTGTCTTCACTTGGCCACAATGTCTCACCATAAAATAAATTTACTCATTCATTTCATTTCAGTTCTGATCAACATACATTTGTTGAATTCCTACTAAATAATGCTAATAATATTTAATGTTTGTATAGCACCTACCATGTACCATGCACCAAGAACTGTGCTAAGTACCTTTTAATAACTATCTCATATGGTCCTCACAACAATACTAGGAGGTAAGTGTTATTGTTGTTGTTGTTATTATTGTTATTATTATTATTATTTTACAGATGAAAAAACAGAGATAACAGGGTTAAGTGACTTGCCCAGGGTCACACAGCTAGTAAGTATCTAGGCTGAATTTGAACTCAGGTTTTCTTGACTCAAGATTCAACACTCTAACCACGCACCACTTAAGTGTCAGGTACTGTGCTAAGCACTGGAGACATAAAGACAACCATGGAACAGACCCTATCATTAAGGAGCTCACATTCTACCATCTCCTTCCTTTAAGATACATATGGGTAATAAAATTAAATAAATAATTTTATCTCTATCTTTGATACTACAAATTATTATTCACCTTAAGTAGGCATCTATTTTCAAGCCTATTTTAAAATTTTACTTAAGAACTCAAATGGATCTATGATCTCATCAATGTGAACATTCCCTCTAAAAATGCAGAGGGTAACCCAATCATGCCTACCTAAGTGGGCCATTGGATAGGACACTGGGCCTGGAGCCATGAAAGCCTGAGTTCCAATCTAATCCCCAGAGACTTACCAGTTCTATAAACCTAAGCAAGTCACTTACCCTGCCTGCCTCAGTTTCCCCAACAATAAAATGTAGATCATAATAACACTTACCTCCCAGGGTTGTCAAACAATCAATGAGATAATATTGGTAAAGCACTTAGCACCATGCCTGACACATAGAAAGTGATTAATATTTATTGACTGCTTAATAAATGTTTGTTCCCTTCTCCCCCATGCCTGTCCATCCTATTGTGATTTTTATCCATGTCCTTCCACAAGTTTGCCACAAGGAGTCCACTCAATGAGCTGGAGACATTCCTCCATTTCTCTTAACATTGCATGGAAGAAATAGCTGCCTATCATCTGTTGCCTTCCCCATGGGATCAGGATAATTTCTCTTTTATATTTTTTGTAAGGTATCATCAGTATCAAATCTTCATATCAAGTAAAGGTTAGAAAATATGGCTATGGTGTTGATTCATTTTGCTTCATTATACTTATTTATTTTCAGCTTCTTTCTATGTATTGTGTCCCCCATCAGGGACTGTCTTTTTGCCTATCTTTGTATCGCCAGTGCTTAGCATAGTGCCTGGCACATAGTAGGTGCTTCATGATGTTTTACTGACCAACTCTAATATTGCAAAATATAGTTGTGATTGTGCTGTAGCCCAGTGCTAGACTATGAAGCTGGAAGGAACTTCTGATGTCATCTAGTCCAACCCTCTCTTTAAAAGTGAGAAGGCTAAGACCCAGAGAGATCAGAAAACTTGCCCGACGTCCCCTAGATAGCAAATGGCAGTGCTGGATTCAAACATGGATCCTCTGACTCAGAAATCCAGCCTCTTTTCCACTATATTATGCTGCCTCTGAAGTGATAAATTGTCTCAAGTCCCCAAAGAGCAAATATAGATACTAAATGCAAGTAGAAATTTTATCTGATTTAGTGATAACCAGATTCCAAAACTCTAAGACAATTTTCTTCAATGTTTCAAGGGTCTATCATTTACCCAGAGTGGATACTGCTTCAGATTATGAATAGGGCAATCCCACTATAACTTTGTAGATAACTTAGATCTTTTGAGTTGTGCTAATGGCCAAAAATTTGATCACTTTGAAACCAGCTTGATGATACATGTCTTTGAATTTAGTCAGGCAGGTCTTTGGACAACAGAGCTGTAGTTGACATCTTTCTAGCACCACTTTCCTGGCCTTCAGTTTCCTCATCTGTAAAAGGAAGAGATTCAGAGATATCAAAGAAAGAAGATATAGTTATAGCAGCTCTTTTTGTAGTGGTGCTGTCATTGTTCAGTCATGTCTGACTCTTCGTGACCGCATTTGGGCTTTTCTTGGCAAAGATACTGGAGTGGTTTGCCATTTCCTTCTCCAGCTCATTTTACAGATGAGGAACTGAGGCAAACAGGGTTAAGTGACTTGCCCAGGGTCACACAGCTAGTAAGTGTCTAAGGCCAGAATTGAACCCAGGAAGATGAGTCTTTCTGAGTCCAGGCCTGGTGCTCTACCCACTGTGCCACCTAGCTGCCCTTCTGTGGTATTAAAGACTTGAAAATTGAGGGGGTACCCATCAATAGAAAAATGGCTGAATGAATTGTAGTATATGAATGTAATGTAATACTATTGGGTCATAAGAAATGACAAAAGGGATAGTCCTTCTCCTATTGACTCTTCCCTTATTCCTATACTTCTCAACCCAACACCCCATCCCCCAACCTCCAACTCCACATCTACCTAACCCAAACACTGTGTTCTCTGGAATGCATGTTTCATAAACTAGATTTTATTTTAAAACTTTTCCTTTCTTGCTCATTCCATATCCCTGAACTCACTGAGACCTAGTTTGCTCTTCAGGACACAGGTTCCATGGTTACCCTTTCCAGCACTGTTGGCACTTTGACTCATACCTCACAACTAACAGGTCATGGTGGGGGAGTTGGATTGCTCCTTGCTCTTCACAGCTACTTTCTGGCTCTCCCCTAACTCAGTAACAAAGTCTCTTTCTTTGAGGTTCATTTCAGTCCAAATTTATTGCCTAATCAAGATTCTGGGAGCTATTGTCTACAGAGCTCCAGAACACCCCCTCCTCATGAAGTTCAGTGCCTGGGCCATAGTCTTTTCTCCCTGACTCTTGCCCTCATACTAGTTGGCTTCAAACTACATATGATACTCCCTCAAACAGGCTAACCTCCCAACTCCTCAGCTTACTTATTTCCCATCATCTACTCCTCCACCCCACCTCAGCTACACACAGATGGTAATACCCTTGATCTTGCCATCCTCCACAAGTTTATGAACTCTGAAATTTCTTCATCTGATTATAATCTGTGGTCATTCTACCTCTCCCTCCCTCTTGCAATTCCAAACCCTGTTCTTTGTCATCCTTACTACATCTAATTCCTCTGCCCTTCAGTTCTTTTCCCTTGCATTAGCTTTTTTTTTTGCTTTCCCATCTTGACTCTTTGTTGAACCAGTTCAATTCTACACTGTCCTTTTCTCTAGAGGACCTTGCCCTTTTATCCTGTTGAAGATTTTAACCTTTCAAGACCTAGCCTTGAAATATTCCCATTGTCTACTGCCTTTGCTCTTCTTACTCATGTGCTGCTGATGAAGAAAATCATGAAACTGCTGATTAGGTCCGCTACAAGTTTACATTGTATAATCTTAACTGGCCCCTCACTGCAGCCAGGCATTCTTAATCTATTCACTATTCCACTCACATGAGCAGCTTTTCCAGACTTTTCATCCCTTCTGGAACTTCCCACAGCCTCCCTTCCATTCAGCTGAGAACCTGGCATAACCCTGAGGGTCTTCCCCTCCCAGAGTGAGTTTTGTTTTCTGACTAGGAAAAAGAGGCCATTCTCTACTTCATTTCTTACCTGGCCTTAATCACTGAATGGGCGTTGCCTCAGACAAAGTGAGACCTATTAAAGGCCTCAGTTTAAAAAGGCCAAGGCCTTCCATGCATCCAGTTGTCCTGATTTGTATCTTGCCACTGGACCCAGATGGCTCCTGAGGAGAAAGTGAGGCTGGTGACTTTCCACAGCTCTTCCTCACTTAAATCCAATTCACTTGCATGTCATGGCATCACTTCCCTAATGTCATGGTTCTCTTGAAAATGAAGGACAAACAACAACAAAATACTTTACAGAAAAAAACAGGCTATTTGGTGAGGATTCCCTCTTTTCCCCTCTTCATCTCACATCACTCAGATGCCCTTTTGCCACTCTCTCCTCCCTTGCCCCTGGTTTACATGAATAGATGGCCCTTCTCCTTGCCAAGGTAAACCCCTCTACGTGCACATATGATCCCATTCCATCCTGTCTTCTTCCGCAGATTGCCCTTTCTATCATTCCTATTCTCACACTACTCTTCAATATCCTCCTGTCTACTGGCTGTTTCCCTCCTTTCTCCACCCCCCATTCTCAAAAAAACACTCAGTAGATTTGTTTGTCCTTGCTAGTTATCATGCTATAGCTCCCCTCCCTTTGGTGGTTAAACTCCTTGAGAAGGCCTCTACAATGGGCGATGTCTACTTCCTTTCCTCTCTTCTTAACTCACAAAGTTTGGCTTCTGACCTCATTATTAAACTGAAACTACTCTCCCCAGTGTTACCAATGATTTCTAAATTGCCAAATCTAATAGCTTTTTCTTAACTCTCGTGCTTCTTGAACTTTCTGCAGCCTTGGACTCTGTTGATCAACCTCTTCTTCTTGATGCTAGGTTTTTATCCTATTGCTTCTCCTGATTTTCCTCCTAGCTGTTTGCTTCTTCTTTGCCTCCTTTGCTGCATCTTCATCCAGGTCATGTCCCTTAACTGTGGGTTTCCCTGGGCTTTTCTTATATACTGTTTCACTGAATCTTATCAGCTTCCCTAGATTCAATTATCATCTCTATGCTGATGATTCTTGTATCTCCTTAACTAGCCTTAACCTCTCTGCTAACCTCCAGTCTCACATCTGCAGTTGCCTACTGTATATTTCAAACTAGATGTCCCACAGACATTTTAAACTCATGTCCCAAAGAGAATTTATCTTTCCTCCTAAAACCTCCTCTCTTTCTAACTTCACTCTCACTCTTGAGGAAGCCACCATCCTCAGTTCCCTGGGCTTGAAACCTTTGTGTTAACCTTGACTCTTCACTCTCCTTCACTCTTCATATACAACCAGTTATCAAGATCTGTCATTTCTACCTTCACAACATCTCTCCTATATGCCCCCCTTCTCTCCTCTAAAACTGCAACACCTATTCTGGTGTAGGCCCTTATCATCTCACACCTGAACTATTACAAATACCCTTCTGGCTGGTCTCCCTACTTCAAGTTTCTCCCCACTCCTATCCATTCATTGTTCTTCCTAAAACATAAATCTTACCATATCGCCCCCCCTTCTCACAAAACTGGTGTTTTTGTTTGTTTGTTGTTTTTTGCCTTTCTTTGTATCCCTAGTGCTTAGTACAGTGCTTGGCATATAGCAGGCATGTAAAAATGCTAGTGAACTGACAGGGAAACTTATGAAGATTTGTATGAATTGATGCAGAGGGAAATGAGCAGAACCAACAGAACAGTCTATACAATAACAACATTGTAAGGGCAAATGACTTTGAAATGCTTAAGAACTAAGAATTAATGCAATTAGCAACCATCATTCCAGAGGACTCAGGGTGCAAAATGAGGAACATAATTTCTGGCATGGCCAATGTGGAAATTAATTTTGCTTTACTATATGTATTTGTTACAAATGGTTTTTTTTTAATGGGAGGATGTGGGATGGAGAGAACATAGATTTTTGTTCATTGAAAAAAAATTTTTTTAAAGGAAGGGGTTGAATTGCAAGGTATAGTTCAGCTCTAAATCCTGTTTTTTTTTCACTAACATGTCAGAGTTTGCATTCTTTTGGCACAGCCAAAAAGCACCTCCCTGCCAAAATGGGGCATCAAAATAGAACTGTGGTGGAAAATTATTAAATGGATTAATGGCTTATCAGGTCTAATTCTGCAGAGTTTTTTTTTTTTTTAAGAGGCACCGGAAAACAGTGACTTCCTGCCTTAAAAATGAACATGACAATCAGAAAAGCCTTTAGGGAAATTGGCAATGAAATTACCTATGTGATATATACACATTACATATGTAAATGATTCAAATCTTTCAATCTTTTTCATCCTTTTATTCATAAATGGATTCTGTCCTAATTCAAACGTCATCTTTTCTGTTTGCTGACCTGCCTTTGAGATCCGTTAGTTCCACCACTGGTTCCTAGCAAGGGATGTGCGCCCTGCCCTTGAGTCTCCTTCCTTTGTAGTTGTTTGTGTATGTGTGTGGTTGGGTTTTTTTTTTTCCTCTTTCTCTAATCCGAGCTCTTTTACGTTGATCCGCTGGAGGAGCATGTGCAGCTGCTTCTGCGCTCATTACAATGCTGAGCTAGAGTAGATGTCAGAGTAGGAGGCGTGAGGCTTCCTAGGACCCAGGAGAAGCCCGTTCCTCCTGCTCTGCATTGCCTTTAGTGCGGACCGGCGTGCGGCTTCCTCCTCCTATCGTAGCCTCAGCGCGGGCGGGCAGGCGGGCACCGGGGCTAGAAGCCGCCTCCAGCCTAGACCGAGGGTAGCCGTGGGTGGGAAACCGCGAGCCAGAGAGGGGAGGGAGAAGGGGGGGAGGGGTGCGTTTGTTTGCCGGGCCGTGCCCTTTGCACTGATGCTCGCCTGGAAATCAGCGGGATTTGAATTTTCATTATTCCCTCTATTAACGGGGTCTGTTCATTTATTTATTTATTTGAAGAGGTGGTGAGGTCGTGGGGCATTGCCAGGGCTGCAGGTTTCTCTAGGCTTGCACGAGCGGTTGCCCTGCCCCCGCACCACCCAGGCTCCCGCGCCCCAGGGGAAGGGCTGTGAGTGAAGGTTGGGTGGGTCAGGCCGCGGCCCGAAGGCATCCCTAGGGTGGTCTGAGGCCTTGGGGCGCTTGCCACGCCGGGTAGCCGCACGCCACCGAGCACGGGATTGGGAGGCAGAGCTGGCGTCCCCGGGCCGCGGTGGGGTGGGCGGGGGCGCGTGACGCGCTCGCGCGCGGGCACATTGGATGCGTCTCTCCCAGGACTCCCTGCCCACCCTCCCCTCCTCTTTAAAGAGCGGCAGAGCAGGGTCGTTAGCTTGCAACACCCCCGTGGGGCATTGTGTGTGTTTGTGTGCCTACGTGGGCAGGGGGGGCGGAAAGGGCAGTGAGCCCGGGGCCGGCCTCGGAAGTTTGTAGCCTTGCTCAGAGCAACCTAGCTCCTCCCGAGGCTGTTGCAGTCAGCTGGAGTTAGGAGGCTTTGGGGAGTATTGTGTATGCGTGTGGGGGCGTCAGGGAGATTGGGAGGGAGGCTACAATGGGCACCACCAGGCACAGCTGGCACTTGTAGAGCCGGGCCGTATCCTGAGCCAGGCAGGCTCGCTTATTTGGCTGCAGCTCCGTTTACACCCCTCAAAGCCATCACCCAGGAGAAAGGCGTAGTATGCTGGACCTAGGGGCCTCAGAGCCTTGAGGTGCATTCGGACAGAGTGCCTTTGTGACTTAAGTGTCTGAGGAGATTTGGTTGGCATATTTTTGGTGAGAGGCTTAGGGGCTTTCCTACCATTTCAATGGCCAACACACGGAGTATTGAGCTGGAACATTTTGAGGAGAGGGACAAAAGGCAGCGGCCAGGCTCCAGGAGAGGGGGGCCCAGCTCCTCAGGGGGCAGCAGCAGCTCAGGCCCCAAGGGGAATGGGCTCATCCCGAGCCCTGCACACAGTGCCCACTGCAGTTTCTACCGCACCCGGACCCTGCAGGCCCTCAGCTCCGAAAAGAAAGCCAAGAAGGCCCGATTCTACCGGAATGGGGACAGGTACTTCAAGGGCTTGGTGTATGCCATCTCCAGCGATCGCTTTAGGTCCTTCGATGCCCTCCTCATGGAGCTCACCCGCTCCCTATCAGACAATGTGAACCTGCCTCAGGGAGTCCGAACCATTTACACCATTGATGGCAGCCGGAAACTCACCAGTCTGGAGGAGCTGGTTGAAGGTAAGAAAGTGGCAGGTGGCCACTCCTCGGGTGCTGCCGCAGGATGCTGTGGTGGAGCAGGTGGAACAGCAGGGAAACTTATAGAGCGAATTCCCTTCCATTTGCTAACTCTCCATCCTCTTGTGTGGTGTTTCCCCTATGGCTTTCCCAGCTATTGAAGCTTCATGTGTGTGCTCCTTTGCGTACTGTGTCTAAAACACGCATATGTTCTGTTTGAACTTGTAAAACCCCTTTGGTGCCGAGCAGACTGCGATCCAATATTTACCTTAAAGTTCTTTATTATGTTTCAAAGATCAGCTCAAATACCATCTTCTATTTCCTGATTTCCCCCTCCCCCCCACCTTAGGCCCCAGTGTACCCTCAATTACTTTCATTTATTCTGTATACACAGTTATATGTATACATGTTGTTTCTTCCTGGTAGAATGTAAGCTCCTTGAGGGCAAGAACTGTTTAGTTTTTGTCTCTGTATCCCCAGTGACCAGCACAGTACCTGGTACATTAATAAATTCAGAATGAATGAATGAAGCACAAACCAATACAGAGAAGCAACTTTCTCTACAGAGATCTGTACATCCCTTATACCATTTAGTTATTCACTCAGCAAACACTTGAGTGGCTACTGTGCCAGAGCCCTATGCTTGGCCTTTGGGAGATTAAAAACTTAGAAAAGGTATAATTCCTGGATTCTCTTCGAATTTATTCACAAAATCAAAGGCTGAGAACTGCAGGAGGCCTTGAGAGGTCTTCTAGGTGAATCCACTTGTTTTACATATGAGGTTGTTCTGCTAGGATACCGCTACTTACAGTGGGAAGAATTTGGAGTCAAATGGCCTGGGTTCAAATTCCAGTGTCTCCTGCCTGTCGCCTTTGTGACCTTGAGCAAGTCTCTTAACTTCCCTTAGTCCTCAATTTGCTTCTCTGTAAAATGAATGGATTGGATCACACATCCTCTAAGGGGTCTTCCAGATCTAAATCTGTGATCTTATGATGACAAAACTGAGGTCCAGAGAGGTTACTTACAGTGATTTGGGGCATATAATACAGATGACTATAATATACAAACATATCTTAAGCATTTTTTGTTGTTTGGTTGTTTTTCAGTCATGTCTGACTCTTCATGACCCCATTAGGGGTTTTCTTGGCAAAGATATTGGAGTATTTCCCATTTCCTTCTCCAGCTCATTTTACAGATGAGGAAACTGAGGCAAATAGAGTTAAATGTCACACAGCCAGTGTCTGAAGCCAAATTTGAGCTCATAAAGCTGAGTCTTCCTGACTCCAGGCTAGCAGTCTATCCAGTGTGCTACCCACTTGCCATAAGTGTTTTAAAGAAGTACAAAATAAAGTGGTATTTGAGGTAGAGGAGAACTGAAGATTTCATGAATGAGATGTCATCTGATGAATAACGCTTTAATGTACTGTACTTGGAACATGCTTTACTTATTTGATCATTATCCTTAAAACTCTCTGGTGTGTCTCTTTCAATGGAGCATCTGTGAGTTTAGATCACACACATCTAGGAGTATGATACAGGTTTTTCTGAGTAAAGCCATTTTATTTGTGAGTAATAGTGTCGATATATATCTGTACCTGCAGAAAGTAGACGGGTGCAGAATTACAGGTAAAGACCATTGGAGACAGTAGATGGTTACTCTGAAAGAATAACCTCTAGATGTTCAACTTTATTTCATTCAACACAGGGATCCCAGGACTACAGAAAAAAGGTCACTTTATTTTAGTTGAAGAGGTGTTTGTCTTTTTCAGTTCTTCAACAAAAAGAGGATACAGTGAAGAAACAAGATTAAGTCCCTGCCCTCAAGAATTTTACAATCCAGAAGGGAAAATAAGATAATCTTTAAATGTGGATTAAGCACCTACTGTGTGCCTATGCTTTGGGCTAAGTGAGGAGATAAAAAGAATGAAGTGAAAGTCTCTACCTTGTAGGAGCTTACATTGTAATATGGGAGACAACACGAACAAATTAAAAGTACGTACAAGATTGACACAAAGTAATGCTGACACGGGGGATCGTGGGACTCAAGGAATCAGAAAAAGCTTTATATAGAAAGTGACACTTGAGCTAAATTTTGAATGAAAGTAGGGATTCTAAAAGTTAACACCAAAAGTTAAAGGTGAGGAGAGAGTGCATTCTGGGTATGGTGAGCAGTCGTAGAGGTATGGTGGCAAGATCATGTGTGAGGAATGGCAAGTAGACCAGAATGGCTGGACCAGTAACAGTAATGTCAATTATAAGTTCATTGGAGAGAGCCATGTCAGTGATTTGAAAGATATGAGAAGGGAAAGTTTTTTTCTTATTCCTGGGGACCTCTGGAAATTCAGGAAGACCTGAATTGAGCCTTGGAGGAAGGGAAGGATTTCAATAGGAGTTAGGCAGATATTCCAAGATTGGTTTACTATGTAGGTAAAAACGGGGTTTTAGATGGGAAAGGGATGATGAGTAATCCATTTTGCTGGAACTGTTGTGCGTGAAGTGGAAATGAGAAGGTTGAAACAATGATATTGAGGGATGAAAACCGGGTTCCATGTTTATATGGCATCCAGGAAGATGAGACAGAGTTAGATTATATTGATCCTAACCTCCAGTATGGTATGGTGGAAAGTGTTGAATTTGGAGTCAAGTACTTAGGTTCGAATCCCAGCTTGCTTGCTTACTACTTGATGCATGATCTTGTTCAAGTACTTAGGCCTCAGTTTCCTCATCTGTAAAATGACAGATTTGGACTAAATGACCTCTGAAGTCCCTTGAATCCCTTAGTCTATGAACCTAAGATCCATGTACTTATGTTTTTGTATATGTTATTGTTCAGTCATTTTTCATTTGTTTCTGAGACTCTGTTGACCCCTTTTGGGTTTACTATTTCCTTCAGCTTGTTTTACAGACAAGGAAACTGAGGGAAACAAAGTTAAGTGACTTGCTTAGGTTCACACAGCTGTAAAGTGTCTGAGGCCAGATCTGAACTCAGGAAAATGAATCTTCCTGACTTCAAGCCTGGCACTCTATCCACCTTGCTACCTAGCTGCTCCTTTCTATATATAGTTAACTCTTGATTACATATGAGTAAGGAGAGGGCAAGGATGCCCATAATCCCAAGTGACAGTGTTCAAAAGCCAGTTCCTTTTCACTCATATTTCTTGGAAGTCATATTTGAAAATAGATGTATCTTATCTGAGAATTCACAGCACTTTTAATATACTTATTAAAGCTATATTGAAAAGATCTATTTCAGAAGTCAGTCAGTAGGCCTTTATTAAGTGCTTTCTGTGTGCTAAGCTGGAAAATTGTCCAACTTCTCCATTCAATGATTACTTTCTGGCTTGTTCACTGTTACTTGATACAGGGAGTCTAGCCTAAACTAATTTACACTTCTGCTTTCTAATCCCATTTTATTTGCTATTTTTTCCTCCTCTGCTTTTGGTTGGGGGAAATAATTGTGCATTTTGGATTAAGGCCTTCTTTTGTTGGGAAAAGCTGTAGGTGAATAAAAGTAAAGCTCAAAACTAAGAAACTGATAATTTCAGCAGAGGATTTCATCACCTCAACTCGATTATGTTGATAAGAAATTGAAAAAAATTATTTGGGTAATCACAAATTGGGAGGTAGGATGATGTAGTGGAAAGAACACTGGATTGGGAAGCAAAGGAATCTGGATTTGAATCTTACCTCTGCTATTGTTACTGGTGTGAAATTGGACAAGTCACGTTCCTTTTCTTCACTTGTCTGCTAGCTGCAAAATAATGGGGTTGAATTAGATGACCTTCAAGATCTCTTTCAGTTATAAACAAAATCTATGATTGATTGTGAATTAGCCTTATGTAGATTAAACTAATTGATTTAGGAAGTTTATAAGTCCGTATCAGGTTTCTCCTGCCATCTACAATTCCCTCTTCTTTGGCATCACTAATTTTGTTGATGGAATGATGATGGAATTTAATTCCAATGTTATTACAAATGTAGCAACAGTAGTAGTAGCATAGGGAGCTGGCCTTGAAGACAGAAGACCTGGCTTTAAATCCAGTCTCTGACAAATACTGGCTGTGTTACCCTGGGTGAGTCCCTCAATTTCTCAGTCCCCCAATCAGGTCTCTAAGACTACACAGTACAGAGAAAGTGTTGGGCTGCACTGGTAGAGTAAGTTTACCCACCTGGTAGTTCCCTCTAGCCAGGAACTCACAGGTCTAGTTCCCACCTTCTATTATCACCAAACATAAATTTGCTGCATGAAATTTGTGTGATGTGGAAAGACCACTGGACTGAGAGTCAAAAAATCTGGATTAGAACTCTGGCTAAACTACTTATAAGCTATGTGACCTAGGCCTGTATCTTTTACTTTTCTCAGCTTCAGTTTTCTTATTCATAATATTGGGATATTATTACATGCTTTACCAGTCTCACAAGGTTGTTGTGAGAAAAGTGCCTTTCAAGCCTGTTGTTATTTGTTCCAGAGGTGAATGCCAGTCCATTAATTTGTTTTTTTTTAATTGAGTAATCATATATACACAATGTATGTAGGCACACACAAAAGATCTTAATTTCCTAGGAAACTCCCTATATGGGAGCACCCTCCACTGAGACCACAACCTTTTTTGAATAATAGCTCTTAGTTAAGTGACTTGCTCAGAGTTGCTGAGCTAGTCAGTTTCAGAATTGAGATTTGAACTCACATCTTCCTAAATCCAAGCTCAGCTTGGTATCTGCTGTATCATGGTGGCTAACTTCCTTGCCCCTTCATATTTAAAGTACCCAATGGCTGCCTGGTTCACTGATAGAGGTGTCAACCAAGTTTGTGGTAAGAAGAAAGGCATCTGAATTAGAAAACAGGAAGCCTGGGTTCCATTCTGTACTCTGCTACTGTATGGCTTTGGGAAAGTCAGCAACCCCACTGTGGGCCTCAGTTTCTTCATCTGTAAAGTGATACCAGATAGCGTGACATCTAATATCCCTTCTGGCTTTAATGTTATGTGTTCTAGGCTCTCAGATCAGATATCGAGGGAGAGTGTTGCAATGAGAAAAATTCTGTAATCAGAAAGAATTCTTGGTTCCACTAAGAATTGAAGTTTTGAGGAGGGAAAGTTGAGTTAATTCATTTGAAAAGCTGTTGTCTCAAGCTTACTGATAAAAGAGTTTGGCATTTTAGATTAAACTAGACATACTCTGGGAAAGCCAACCCCTGGTTTTTCTCCCTGGAGATTGAAAGGATATGTCTCTGAACTGTCAGCATCTTCAGTTCCCATTAAAGTTGCATCATCAGACAGTGGGATGTAGTTAAAATGAACTGAATTTGAGAGTCTGAAGACCTGTTTTTGAATCGCAGCTCTGCCAATTACTTTCTACCTGGACCTCAAGCAAGTTACTCCTCTCAGGGCCTTGGTTTTCTCATTTGTAAAGAGCTTTGTGAAACAGGGTGCTCCTGAGAATCAGAGGAGATAATAGTGTAGAAAAGTGTTTTGTAAATCCTAAAGTGAAGATGATATTATTTTGTTGATTTGTTCTTGACTTAAGATTAATGATAGAAATTCATTTATTTGAATGGGGTGTGTGTGTGTGTGTGTAGTGGGGGGAATCTGTGAGATTTTCAAATTAAATTCCTATTGAGTGTAACATTGGTATTTTTAATAATAACTTATTTGTATAGTGTATTAAAGTTTGTAAAATGTTTTGATTTTGTTATTTGTGCTTTATAACAGTTCTGGGAGGTAGGTTGTTGTTTAGTCTTTTCAGTTGTGTTTGATTCTCCATGACTGCATTTGGGGTTTTTCTTGGCAAAGATACTGGAGTGGTTTATCATTTCCTTTTCTAGCTCATCTTAACCAGAACTAAGGCAAACAGGGTTAAATGACTTGCCAAGGGTTACACAGCTAGTCTGAGGTCTTATTTGAATTCTGGGTCTCTATTTGCTATATCACCCAGCTAAGTAATAGCCTCATTTTACAGATAAGGAAACTGAAATGTGAAGTAACTTGCCTATGGTCACATAACCAGTAAATGTCTAAGGAAAGATGTGAACCTAGAGATCTAGCGCTCTGTACGTGGCTTCAGACTTCAATTGGACTTAACATGGACACAGATGCATGTGCACACATGTGTAAATGTATAGGTTAAATCCCACTAAAATACAGTAAATACTATGACCACATATACATGTATACACAACTCTGTGTATATCTACACACAAATTAGACTTAGCCAAATCTAGTTTTCAGCCAGTACTCAAGGTAAAATAATTCCAGGCACACCAAAGAATTAGGACAATCTATTGGCATTTTTTGAGGTTTATTCATATCACAGACTTTATGTTAACTGTAGAATTTACTATTAGTAATGAAACGTATGCCCCCTTCTCATGACAGAGGTAGGTGACTACTCAGAAAGTGTCAAGTGTGGTAACTGTTAATGTTTTTGTTTGTTCCCCAGCTAGTTAAGTGGGGTTGGGGAGAGGTTATTTACATAAATGTCTATGATTTAAAAAAATAGGCATCAATAAAACTTAATTTTTAAATGAAAAGAAATTCACCATCACCAAGTACTGTGTAGCATCTGTTGAATGCATGATTTTTAAAGAAAAACTGCCCAAGTTTTATCTGAAAATGGAAACTTCTGAAGAAATTAAAGAAATTAAAGAAAAACTGTCTTTTGCATATTTGAATTTCATAGCCAGTATAACAAACTTAGGTCTAAAGTTATTTAACATCTACATTTTAACCAGCTATTTATGAAGTGTTTGCGTTTGATACAGTGACACTAAAAATCACTCTACAGAGTTGCCTAAATGGAGACTTCATTTGACCTGATTCAATTCTTTTTAAAGCTAGACAGAAGTTTTGTTTATCTCCCTCATTCAGTTTTGATTTGTCCTGTACTCTGTTTCATTTGTCCCAGGAGATTTTCAGTTTGGAGGATATTGTCTTTCTTAAATGTCTGCCTGGATTTCTGTGATGAAATAGAAAGTAACAACCCTGGAGACAGTGGCATGGCCTGGAACACTCAATCACCAATTCCATTGTACTTGAATAACAAAGGCAATGTGTGTGCCCCAGTTTTCTTTTTCTTTTTTTCTCTTCTTTACTTGACCTCTCAGATAACTTGGAGAATCTTTAGAAATGGAAATCAGAAGTCTACTGTTATTCTGTATTTACACATTATATTGTAAACCACCATGACTCTTCTGTCTCTCCATTGATTATTCCTTATCTGGAAAATGTACCTCATGAATTGATTGAGGATCATAGGATTGGATCATCATAGATATGGAACCAGAGACCATAACAGCCCATTCTTCCCATTTTACAGATGTGGAAACTGAGGCCTAGAGAAGTTAAGTGACTTGATATATGTGTTTCAGTTAAGCCTGTTCTAGCCACTAAAATTAAATGAAAACTCTTGTGTTGTGAAAACTGTGCCTCACAACGAGGCAGAGGGTAAACCACCACAATGGGTGACTAGTGTCACCCATTCAGAGTTGTGATGTCCTGTATTGTTACTTGGAAATGTAGTTGCTTTTGGCTGCTGTAACTGAAGGCATGTAACGTGCTCACTTACTCTGTAAGTTTTAGTTCTTCAGCGCGTCTCATCTCATTGATATGAGGACTCCTAGCCTTGTAGGTCACGACCTATCCTAGCCTGCTCATCTTCTACAAGTCTTATCTCTGCCAGTCATTCAATAAACAGTCTATGTTGCTCAGGAGACTTGCCACAGGCCAATTACAGAGAGAGTTAAAATAGAATGTTTAACAAAAATGTAATTCACTTATATGTACTGGTTTAAGGTGTATGGGTTTAGCTTCATATTAATGTGAGTTTTAGTACTTTTAACTACTATCCAGTGCAGAAGCATTGTTTCTGGGGTCATGAAATCTCAATTCTGACAGCACCTGTGTGACTTTGGGAAAGTTACTTAACCTCTAACTTCAGATTCCTCGCTTGTATAATACGCAGGTTGGTCCAGGACCCCTTCCAGCTCTGAATCTTCGAGCCCTATATTCTTTGTAAGCCTCATTTTTTTTAGGGTGGACTTCCCTAAACTTGTAATTGTTGTACCATTTGGGTCTGGTCATTGATCTTTAATGGTGTTTTCATTTTCTAAATGTTGTTTTCACTGAGAAAAGCAACCAAATGCAGAATGATCGTTGTCCCAGGACTCAAGAAACCTGAGGTCTAATTACTAAAATCAATCTGTCTCAGCTAGACTTATTCCTCTTGCCTCAGTCTCCTTTTCTGTGAAACAGAAGGGAAAAGAGTTGGACTAGATGTTTTCTCAAGGTTCCTTTCTTCTTTCAAGTGCTATGATTCTATTAAGGTTGGGATATTTGTTCATTAAGCTGGGTTTGTAAGACAAATCTCTATTATCTGGGAGAGCCTTGCCACATATTTCAGTAATCCTATTAAAGAGCTGTTATTTCACAAAATGGAGCTCCTTTCTAATTTAATTAATAAGACTCTGTGCCTGAGGCACAGAGACATTCCATAGCTTGTCCAAATCTTTTAGCTAGTATCAGAGGTGAGATTGGAAGCCAGGACTAGCCTCTTGTCCATCAGAGCAGACTGGACCAGTTTAGAAGTTCTCTAGGATGCCTTACCACGAGATGGCTGGCACATAGTAGGCATTTGTTAAATACTTGATTGAATGATTGTGGCAAATCGAGGATCAACCAGATCCTGGCTTAAAAAAAATAAGGTCAAACTGTAGATTATTTTGTTTTGCTTTATTTACACTTTAAAAATTTTATTTATTTTTAGTTTTGAACATCCATTTCCATAAGATTTTGAGTTCCAAATTTTCTCCCCATCTCTCCCTTCCCTTCACCCCAAGACAGCATGCAATTTGATATAGGTTCTACATATACATTCATATTAAACATATTTTCACATTAGTCTTCTTTTAAAGAAGAATTAGAACCAATGGGAGAAACCATGAGAGAGAAGAAACAAACAAAAAAGGAAAAAAGAGAGAGCAAATAACATGCTTTGATCTGCATGTTCTTTTTCTGCATGTGGACAGCATTTTCCATCATGAGTCTTTTGGAGTTGTCTTAGATCCTTGCATTGATAAGAAGTGATAAGTCTTTCAAAGTTAGTCATTGTATAATGTGGCTGTTACTGTGTACAATATTCTTCTGGTTCTGTTCACTTCACTTAGCATCAGTCCGTACAAGTCTTTCCAGGTTTTTCTGAAGTCTGCCTGCTCGTCATTTCTTATAGCACAATCCATTACATTCATATGCCACAACTTGTTCAGCCATTCCCCAACTGATGGGCCCTCCCTCAATTTCCAGTTCTATGCCATCACAAAAAGAGCTATTATAAATATTTTTGTACGTATGGGTCCTTTTCCCATTTGTATGATTTCTTTGGGAGACAGGCCTAGAAGAGGTATTGCTGAGTCAAAGGATATTCACAGTTTTATAGCCCTTTGGGCATACTTCCAAATTGTTCTCCAGAATGGTTTGGTCATTTCACAACTCCATCAACAATGCATTAGTGTTTCAATTTTACCACATCTTCTCCAGCATTTATCATTTTCCTGTTTTGTCATGTCAGCCAATCTGATAGGTGTGATGTGGTACCTCAGAGTTGTTTTAATTTGCATTTCTCTAATTAATAGTGCATTTTTTTCATATGACTATAGATTTAATTTCTTCATCTGAAAACTGCTTGTTCATATCCTTTGACCATTTATCAATTGGGGAATGACTTGTATTCTTGTAAATTTGACTCGGTTCTCTCTATATTTTAGAAGTGAGGCCTTTATCAGAGACACTGATTATAAAAACTCTTTCCCAGTTTTCTGCTTCCCTCCTAATCCTGATTGCATTGGCTTTGTTTGTGCAAAAACTTTTCAATCTAATGTAATCAAAATTATCCATTTCGCAATTCATAGTGTGTTCTCTCTCTCTTGTTTGGTCATAAATTCTTCTGTTCTCCATAAATCTGACAGGTAAACTATTATACCTTTTTTATATTACATTCATTTCTGAATATACTCCTCCTCATCGCACTATTCAATGAGGCATTTCTTATAATAAAAGAAGGGGTGAGGAGCAGTTTGGCAAAATTAATACATTGACAGTAACCAATAGTATTTGCAGTATTTCACATCCCTCATCTCTGCAATGAAGGTACATTTTCTCAATTTTTCTTCTCTGTTAATTCCCTCATGTGAAAGTTGAGAAAAGGTGAAGTGACTTGATAATTTGTGACAGACTTAATAACAGAACCAAAACATGAACTCAAATATCTTGTCCCAGTCTAGTGTTCTTTCCACCATCATCTTAATAACTGAAAGGCAGCATGATATAGTAGAGACCAAGTATACTTAGATATAATACCTTCTTCTGTTAATCTATATACAGATGAAATAACACATACAGATGAAATACTGGGTTCCAATCCTGCCCTTCAACGATGCTACCTTAATAATTAATAATTAACTTCTCTATTCTAAAAACTCATGAAACATAAATACTGTATTTGATGTTATCTCTGCCTTTTGTTCCTGTCCCGCCATTAGTGTAGATAGCATAGTTAATTGAGAATTGACTGAATTTTATGGAATGTGGAGGCTTGGCTATGTTTTATTTTTATATTAAACCATGAACTTCTAGTTTGTTTTATTTTAAAGAATATATTAAATGTGCCATGATCATAACAAAACTTCCCTGCTTGTCTGTGCCTCTTTCTGAATTTTTTTCTGCCTTCATTTTTAATGCATTTCAGTGGTTCTCTTTCCTTTCCTTTCTTTACACCATTATTACTACCCACTAGCTTCCTCACCTATGAACTCTCTTCCCCCCTCAAATAAGATCCTTTCCTTGTAACAAATAAGTAGACTCAAGCAAAACATTTGCATACATTGGTGGTTCCTGCAAATGTATGTCTTATTCTATGTCTTGAGTATATCACCTCTGTGACAAAACCTTTGTCACTAGTCTTCAGAAGTCATGATTGGTCGCTGCAATAAACAGAGTTCTTAAGTCTAAGTTGTTTTCCTTTCTATTATGGTAAATCATCATATAAATTATTGTGCTCATTCTGTATACTTCGTTCCATGTTGGTTCATCTAAGTCTTGCCAGATTTTTCTGAATGTGAATGTTTAGTAGTTGGTCCTTGTGCCTGGTTATCTCCTAAATGCTTAAATACTTCAAGGATTAATGATTTCTACTGTGAGTATACTCCCATCAATGAAATAAATCATAACCCCTCTACTATGGTGCTATGGTCAAGACTTCATCACTCTATGGTCAGACTTGGTAGATGAGCCATTCTAAACGGATTCTCAGATAACACAAGTTCAATTCAACAAATATTTTTAAAGTACCTATTATGTGCTGAGACACTCTGCTGGATGCTGGAAATACAAAGATTTTTATTTCCAAGATATAAACTGGTCTCTTCATTACTGGGGGTGGGCTATAATCAGCACTTCTTAAACTGTGGATCGTGACCCAAGGTTTAAGAAGTGCTGAAGGGGCTGGTAGTGGAAAAAGTTTAAGAAGCCCTGAGCTATATAATGACAAAGATTAAAAAATAAAAAAGATGATTTGAAATGGGAGAGAATGCTAGAAATTGAGATTGAGGTCTATGGATGTGGCACTTGTACAAGGCTTCAATAAAGCTAAGGATGCTACAAAGTGATGGTGAAAATGAAGACACTTCAGGAATGGAAATAAGAGATGGAAAGTCAAGTTTGAGGTGGGTCAAGTAGTCCAATTTGTATGGAATGGAGTGTTCATGAAAACAAATAATATGAAGTACGTCTGGAAAGGCAGGTTGGAATTAGGTTGTGGAGGGTGGTAAATGCCAGGTTGAGAAGTTTGTATTTTGTCCTGGAGGTCAAGAGGCATAATAGTGAAGTAAATAGAGAATTGGCCTTGGAATTGAGAATGCCTGAATTCAAGTCCTCCTTCTGAAACATGCTAGCTGTATGACCTTGGGTAAAATCATTTAACCTCCCAGTGCTCAAGGCAGCTCTCTAAGGCTATCAATTACTTTATTGGCAGAGAGTGTTTCCTAATCCAGCAATAGCCTAATGCCACTGAAATCACAGGTCTATTCTCTATCCCTATTCCAAACAGAGATTATGGAGTCCACCTCTAGACTTGTACTTGAAGCATAGCTTGATAGAACCTGTCAGAGCTTTTACTCCACCAGCTATACTCAGTAGTTTATATTTTAGTTGGACAGTAATCTACATAAACCTGACAAGTGTTCAACCAGCCTCTGCTTGAAGGCAGAGGCTGTTTTCTGACACCTAAGGTACTATTTGAAGATTTGTCTGATTCTGGACAGCTTCCAATCATTGGGAATATTTTTTCTCTGAATTTTCTCCCCATCATTCTCCATTCTATTTTATGGAGACAGGTAGTAATATTTAAACATTCTTCTGCATGACTATCCTCCAAATGCATGAAGCCAGTTCTTGCATCCCTCTTAAGTCTTTTTTTCAGGTGAGATGTTTCTAGTTTCCTCTTTCCTTACATCCTGGTTGCCCTCCTGGATGGGCTCCAATAAGTCAGTGACCTTCATAAAATGTGGTATCCAATTGAACTTGACATTTCAGATATGGTCTGACCAAGACAGTTGGATTGTCACTTCTAATAATGGAACCTGAGCCTCAGATTCCTAGTTGGCCAGTAGTATCATTACTTTACCCTGCAGTGATAAAGTTAGAATCATTCTGATAAGATTGCTTTGTATTTAGAATTAAAGAAAACAAAATGTTTCTGGGGATAGATTGAAATGCCCAAATCTAATCTAAATGTTAATTTTTTTTGTATGTTTCTGACTGAGATTATGGAGATTCTCCAAAGCTACAATACTTTAAGACAATATCGTTTTCAGAAGAGACCATTAAGCCATCAGTTATAGAACTGCATTTAAAGTATTAGTTATTTTTGGTTGACTTATAATGGTATTCCTGACCATGCATAAAGAACAATGGAAAGTTTCTTGTGTCAAGGGTATATCTGATCAGTTAAAACACGATGATTTATATATTAAATTTGAACTCTGAAAACACCATTTAATAGGATGCTTGTTTCTCTTCCTACTCTTCTTTATGCTATATTTTTCTTCTCTGTATATTTTCAGCAGAAAAATTTAGGACAGTGCAGCCCATCAATGCAAGAGTCAAGAAGTTTAGGACTTCTTTTTTTCTGTAAAGGCTTAGGAAATTTATTTAACATCTATGTGCTTCTGTTTCTCTGACTTTAAATAGATGAGAATGATTGTAACTCTTACAAGGGTTTTGTGAAGGTTGTACTTTAAAACAACAACTTGAGATTTGTTACTGTGAATAGTCCCTCCAGTCTTCTTGGACTTTATTCCCCTCCATATACTCTCTGATCCAGTGATGCTGGCCTCCTGACTCCTATCTAACCGCTCTGTGCATTTTTATTGACACTTCCCCATACCTTATTGTTCTTCCTCTTTATCTGTGACTTTTGTCTTTCTTGGCTTCCTTCAGGTGTTGGCTAAAATCTCACCTCCTGCAACAAACTTCCTGGACACTCTAAATGCCTGTTGTCTCCCCAAGTTATCCTGTCTATATCTTGTTTGTACATAGTTGTTTGCCTGTTGTCTCCCCAATTAGATTGTAAGCTCTTTGAAAACAGGGGATTGCTTTGTCTTTTTTTTTTGTATCCTCAGTGCTTAGCATAGTGCCTGGCATCTATTAAGCTCTTAATGAATGCTTGGTGATAATGCAGATTGCTACTTCTCTTTGACTTAGTAGACTGAACATTGCTATTGCCAAAACATTACTTTCCCTGCAGCCAAATGGGTGATGTATCTCTTCAAATTTAGCTAGCCCAGTTTCCAGTGGACAGATGCAGTCTGTTGTTGCTGAGTTGTTTCAGTTTTCTTGGCAAACATACTGAAATGGTTTGCCATTTCTTCCTCCAACCCATTTTACGGATGAAGAACTGAGACAAACAGGGTTAAGCAGCTTGCCTAGGATCACACGGCTGGTAAGTGTCTGAGGACAGATTTGAACTCATGAAGATGAGTCTTCCTGATTCCAAGCCCAGATCCCTATCCACTGCACTATTGGATCCGTAAGCTTTTCTGGTCTGGTGTAGTTCCTGCCAGCTTGTCTTTCACTTACATAGCATTTGAAAACCAAAGGTTAACTCTACGCTAGAGAATCAACCAAGCCACTGTGAGGTATCAGGAAAGGACTTTAGAATTATAGATTTAGATTTGGAAGGGACCTTAGAGATAGTTTAGATGAGGAAACTGGAACCCAAAGAACTAAAGTGACTTGTTCAGGGTCATACAAGTAATAGATGTCAGAATGGAGATTTAAACTCAGGTCCTATGATTCAAAATTCACTGTTCTTTCCACTGTGGCAGCATGATGCCTCTTAGTACAATATATTTGATTCTGGAAAAAATGCATATATATTGAATGTTTATATGTTGAATATTGTCTTATTTAGACAAATTGGAAGGGTTTGCTGCTTAAGAGCATCTTCTGGTAATTTTTTTTAAGGAAAAATCAGCTAAGCCAGTTGTCATGACCCTGTCCTTTATTGTTGGAGGAGTCATCTGTATGTTAATACTGTATGTGTGAAATGGTCTTTGGTCCCAGAATGAGTCTGCTGTCCCAGGTGTGACAACAGGCTTGCTGGAAACAAGAGTTTGGTAGGAAGTCCAACAGCAAGCAGATTTGGATCGGGAAAAAATAGTTTAGTTAGTTTGGGACCCTTGCTGAAGAGGACAGGCTCAGAAAAGTGGACCATGGCAGTCTAATTATCAGGTAGGGTGAGCATTTTTCACCAAAAAACTAGATAATGGATTTACTTAAAGGAAATTAAACAGAAAAGAAAGTAATGTGTCAAGGGCAAGTTAGCACTTTAAGGGCTAAGCCTTCAAGACCTCTAGAAGGGTGAAGGATACAATTACATGATCCTCAATAGGACATTCTGAAGATTCTTTGGGGAAGGAGGGCAGACAATAACTTCCATATCTTATCTACTTTTTTCTTCAGTCCAAGTAGTTATTATACCCATTTTACATAATGTCCCCATCTACTACCAACATTAGGAGTTTCTAGACTCCCTCTTTTTGGAGGTCCTCAAAGCAAAGCTTGGGTAAGCTTGTTAGGTATATTCTTATTCAGGTACGGGTTAGACTAAATGGCCTTTGAAGGCCTTTCCAGATCTGAATGTCCTTGGTCTTCTTCAGAGGTTGTGACTAGAGCATGGTCGCATAGAGAACGAGACATTTGACTTTTAAGTCCAGCATTCCTTCAATTAGAAATTAGAAGGTATAAGTACTTAAGCTGTGATAGTTGCCAGAGAGGATCACAGTGTTTGTCGATTTAGAACTGAAAGAAAGAGATCTCAGGTCATTGAGTCCATTCCTTAATATATATATATATATATATATATATATATATAATATATATATATATATTTTACAAATGAGGAAACTAAGGCCTGGAGAGAAAAAATGGCTTGGCTGAAGTCACACAAATTACAGAGCTGGGCTTTGAACTTAGGCTCTTTGACTCCAAATCAAGAGCCCTTTCCACTAGTTCTGGTAATGAGTCTTCATGATAATGTGAAATCAAAAAGCAAATTGAATGCCTTAGAGTATTGGAGAACTCCTTCCAGCTTGGTCTTAGTATGAGTTGAGCTCGTTTGACTGCATTCTGTGAGCAGAGACCTCCCCATTAGCGCAGATCACTGGGGGTGCCATTCATTTGGGCCTGTTGATAGAAAGACAGCATCAGCATATCTGGTGGTATTCCTAAACTATAGAGGTAATGTGCTACAGTGGATAAAGCAGTAGGAGTGGAATCAGAAAACTTGGGTTCAAGTCCTACCTCATTCACTTACTAGCTGTGTGATTCTGGGCAAATCACTTAACCTCTCAGTCTGCCTCAGGTAACAACCTGAGACTTGAATGCTGGATGCTGCTGCCTTTGTGGAGGCAGTCTCCATGTGGCGTATTCTTGTGGAGATAAATTCATATTCCTAAAGTACTGTTAATATCTATAATCTAGACATGTACATGATTTTGTGCAAAGAGTTCAACTTCATCTACAAGTTTCTCATAGCATTTTGTCTGGCTCTCTTGTTTCTGTCACTCACTTCAACAAGTATTTATTAAGCAATTACTATGGGCCAGGTGCCACGCTAAGCACAGGGTTACAAAAGTCAGAACGGAAACAGTCCATACCCTTGCATCATAATTATTTGTGTGCATGTCTTTTCTCCCAGATTAGAATGTATTCTTTGAGGTAAACGGCTGTTTTTCATCTTTATATCATTGGATGTTTAATAAATGTTTGTTTCATTGAATTGCTTTAAATAATTTTTAAAAATTTATTTCTACCTGAGCCCATCATTTGATCAGCCTGCCAGTTTTCAAGATTACTTAGCCACATAGTACTTGCATAGAACTATTCAGTTATAGACAAGGAGACATTCTTTCAACCACATGGAAACCTATAAGCAGACATCTTAATAGGGGCCAGTCCGTTCAGAGAGGAAAATGGAGTTCCCTGATATTTAATCTCAGCAGAAAATACAACCTTTCTTCTCTTTCAAACTTTCATTAGCTCATACTCAAAATGCCCCAATGGTTCTGTGATGTCACTGATAGGAATACACTCTCTTAGAATGCAGCTTGTGACTATTCATGTCTGTTCATTCTATAACTCTCTTGTCTATTTCTTCCCACAGATTTTCCCCAGGAGGTCCACTCAATTTGCTGGGGATGCTCTCTTTTTTTTTTTGTTTGTTTGCTTGTTTTTGTTTTTTGACATCAAGAGGAATCTGGAGAACACAGACTGTTCATTGATTATCTCTTTCTCTTGCCACCTGACTAGTCACTTCTTTTTCACTCATACATTTCTTTAATGACATGCTTTATTTTGATTCTTCAGTTCTTTGTATGTAATGTGTTGCAGCCTTCTCATGCCCACCATGTTTTTTTTTCTTTTGTTGGTAATTGAGTATAGTGAGTTCTGGAAACACAGAAGCAAAGCGAACTCACTTTTGAGGCAAATCTTGCCAGGCTTTTCTACTTAAGGCTTTTTTTTTGGGGGGGGGAAGGAGGAAGGAGGAAGGGAAGCTGGAGAAGGGTTAGGTTTTTTTCCTTGAGGACAGATCCAGTGGAACTTTTTACTGAATCAGCTTCACGGATGTCTGATACCTTGCTTTTACTAATAACATTGGATGGATATCCTGCCAAAGTTCTTGCGCTTTCATTTCCTTGTGCATTCATTCATTCATTCATTCATTCATTCATTCATTCATTTCATTCATTCAGCTATCTATCTGTCTATCCATTCATTCATTCATTTAGCTATCTATCTATCCATTTATTCATTCATTCATTCATTCATTTATTTTGGTGAGGCAACTGGGATTAAGTGACTTGCCCAGGGTCACACAGCTAGTAAGTGTCAAGTGTTTGAGACTGAATTTGAATTCAGGTCCTCCTCACTCCAGGGCCAGTGCTCTATTGTGCCACCTAGCTGACCTTCTTTGTGCATTTTAAAAAATTTCTCATCCTATTCCTCTTTTCCTCTTGACATCATTGGCTTGGAATTTGTTATTTTGTGTCTTGTCAATGCTTTCTAATATATTTCTCTCTCCTTAGTATTACTTTCTATTTTATTTTTTTCCTGAGAGAATTAGAATTATTTATAATTCTGCTTGAAAGTAGTTTGTATTATTAGGAAAATATTCTGAAGATAGAGCACAATTGAATTCTTGCCCCTTCTCTATTGGGAAGCAGTAATGGTCATCTCTGATTGCTACTGCATTTTGACCTCTCAGCCATGTGGCATGATGCCTAGGACAGGGAAAGGATTCTGTGTTCTTTATACAGCAGATTATATTGCCTTCAGTACGATGGCATCATCTTGTTTGTTTGGATGTAAGATGAGACTGAGGGGTGAATTCAACTAAAGAAACAAATTTTGCTGAATTATAGCACTTGTTCAATTATATCAAGAGGATACTGACATACATTATAACTGAAGGCGAATATAAATAAGCTTCCTTCTGCACTAAGTTTTCAAAGCAAAAGGTTTTGAGGGTAAGACAAGTTACCGCAGTGGTTACTGCAGTGGTAAAATTGTAAACACAGTCTGGACCCAAATGTCATTTTGCTGGTTCTGTCTGGTCCTACCACAGTTGTTGGGAAATTGGCAGCAATTCTGCTCTATTCTCTCTCACTCTCGCTCTCGGTTTGCCTTTGCATCTCTGTCTCTCTCTCGCTCTCTCTTTCTTTCTGTGTCTTTCTCTTGTTAAAAAAAATGAGGAAAAGTGTAAAAGAAATTAACCTAGAAGGTGGAAGAAATCTGACTACCTATCCTATATCTCAGAAAAGCAAGCCAAATTCATAGTTAGCATTTGACATCCTCTCTGTCCTCATGCATTATTATAAAAGCCGTTTGTTAGCACAACAGGTTTCAGTGGGTTACTTGATAAAGCATCCTTCTAGAGATCTGTGAAAATGGTAGAGGGCACAAATGCACCTCCAGAGATATTTGGGGATAACCTTTCTAGGAAACTGATTCACAAAATATCGGAGTCAGAAAGAGGTCACCTAGTCCAAGGGGGTACCTACACAAGAATCTCCTCTACAGCATTTCTGATAAATGGGTCACTCAGCCATTGCTTAAAGATCTAGAGTGAAGGGGAGTATATTACCTCTGGAGGCAACTCATTCTGCTTTTGGATAGCTCTAATTGTTAGGAAGTTTTTCCTTATGTCAAACCTAAGTTTACCTCTCTGCAACTCTTGCCAGTTGCACATAGTTCTTTACACTAGGCCAAGAAGATTAAGTCTTTTCCAACTCTCCCCTCCCCTCTACTATTTTCCCTCCATGAGCACCCCAGATTTTTTCAAATCCTCATATGAAATGGAGGTTCTTTACCATCCTGATTGCCCTTCGGTTGAACTCTAGGTGACATTTGGAATCCATCATATATTCTATTTTTCTATCTTTAATCCAACCAAATGACATTCCCTTAGCACATGTCACTATATGCATGTATGAGTTCACATATATGTATTATATTACCCACACTTAACTCCCTCTATGCACTCTACAGTTTAGCCATATTGTTCTCCTTTCTTTTCCTGGCATGAAGATCCATCTCTTTGCCTTTACGTTGGCTGTCCTCCTTGCCTGAAATGTTCTCCCTTCTCATGCCTGCCTCTCAGGATACCTTCCTTCAACACTCAGTTCATTCCTTTCCACAAGAGGCCTTTCTAGATCCTACAATTGCGAGTACCTTCCCCTAAACTCTGTGTCTTGTATACATCTATTTATGTACGTGTTATTTCCTGCTTTAGAATGTAAGCTCCTTGAAGTCAGGGAATAGTTTATTTTTTCATTGTTTTGTTTTCTTTGCATCCTTAGCACTTAGCATAGTGTCTGGCATTTACTAAGCTAGTAAGTCCTTAATAAATGTTTTTTTGTGTGTATATATGTATTATATATATATACACACACATATGTGTGTATACATACATACATATAGATGTACACACACATCATTTATGCTGGCTAAAAATTTTTTTAATCAGTAACCTTATGTTAGCAAACTCTTCCCATATTTTAATAGCAAAATGTAGTTTCAGGGGTGCATTAGCTTATTGTATTTGGGGAGTATGTTCTGTTTTTTGGTGTCTGACTACAGTGGTAAAATGAATCTCTACTATACCACCCTTATTATTTTCTGTAATCTTTTGTAGTGTGAGATATCTGTATTGTTACCATCATTTACATTTATATAGTTCTTTGAGGGTTATAAGTGTTTTACATTAATTTGATCCTCAGAACAACCCTGAGTGCCAAAGAGATTAAGTGACTTGCTGAGGGTCACACATTAGTGTCTGAGGAAAGATTTGAATTCAGAACTTTCTGACTCCAAATCTGGAGCTTTATTCGTGATGCCATGTTGATTATATAGAATTATTTATTTTAAAGGAAAAGAAGGAATTTGGGATACATTGGTCTAATCATTTATGGTCAAGGAGGAAGAACCATTTCCATTTTATAGATGAGATAATTAAGGCTTTAAAGAAGGCTAGTTATCTTCCCAAGTTCCTACAAATACTAAATAAATGGTAGTGGCTACTGAGAACCCAATCTCAAACCTTACATTTGTATAATATTCTTTCCACTGTCCCATCCATATTGCTTTGTATGAGTTTAAATTTTGGCTGTCCTACTGTTTGGTTGCAAGACACAATTAAGTTGTTTGCTGTAACAGAGTAACAAATCAGTCTTTTGCTTTCCCACCCTGTATTTTTCTTAAGCAGCTGGGTGTGGAAGCTAATTTAGACATGCCTTAGATGGAGACTTGTATACTGTTAATCCATACGTGGGACAACTCTCACAATTATGTCATATGTAACTGAGATTTCTGGCTTTTTTTTAGAGAGTGGGTACCTGAGATCTTAATCTTCTTTGTCTTTATCTCTTTTATCTTTCTATCAAGAAACAGATCTTGGATTTAGGTGTTAGAAAAATATGAAGGATTCTAAGTTTCTCAATAACTAACAAGATTTCAACATAATATCACCTATTTTCAGAAACAACTTCTGCCAAGGGATGAATGAAAAAGCACTGATTAGGTGCCTACTGCATGCCAAGAACTGTATTATAGCCCTTTGATGCAAATTCGAAAATGAGACAGTCCCTGCCCATTAGGAGTTTCCATTCTAATGGAGAAGACAACAGTTAGGGCTAGTGATGACCAGGAAAGGGAGTTTTTGTCTTCAGA
Organism: Phascolarctos cinereus; assembly: GCF_003287225.1. Taxonomy (NCBI): domain Eukaryota; kingdom Metazoa; phylum Chordata; class Mammalia; order Diprotodontia; family Phascolarctidae; genus Phascolarctos; species Phascolarctos cinereus. Next base: position 107,017,905 of record NW_027556402.1, on the reverse strand, counting down.
GTTACAGGAATGGTGAGTGGAGCCATATGCAGTAAATTACCCTACCCTTTACAGAAGCAGCAGTTTTGTGGTTTGATTACTCTTCTCAGAATAAGATGTAGAAAGGGAAAAGAAATGTTCATTTTTCCATACAGCACCCTGCTCTTCCCTGTTTGCTGCAGTTTCCCATTTTCCTGTGTTTACTCTCATTCAACCAGGAAATATATGACTTGCTTTTTAAAGAGTTAGATTAGACAGTTGGTAAGATAATGCTCAGTTGAAACCCTGATTGTTCCTGAATCATGTCAGACTTTGTTGTAAACAAGTATCTATCACCTACTTTGAATATGGTTACTGCCCAAGTTATTCCTTATTTCTGCAGCATGCATTTTATTCTGAACCTCTACTTCAGGTTAGTGTTTGAAACATCATCTCAATTTGAAGTAACTGAAGGTCTTTCAGTTCGATTTACAAACATTAATGACCTACCTCCTGGCACAAGGGGATCTAAGAATACAAGGACAAACACAAACACAAACCAGTCCATGACAAGGAGTGTTGCTGTATTGTGGGGTATATAACAGGCACACAGATAAGAGATTACAAAGTATTTAAGATAATACAATCAGAGATTTAGACCTGAAAAGGGACTTTAGAGGCTACTAGTACAACCTCATTATTTAATGGATGAGGAGAAAAGTATATATACAAAATAATGCAAAATATACAAATAGGACAAAATATGTAAAATAATACAAAATAATTTTAAGAGAGAGAGAGCTAATAACTGGGGGACAAGGAAATGGCATTTGAGCTGTATATTGGAGAAAGCAGTTCCAGACATGGGCAATAACACCCTGTGCGAAACAGTTTGCCAAGATTCTTCTGCAGTCTTGAGTTTCTTGGCTGAAAATTTGGCTGACCAAAAGAGGAGAAAATATCCTTTGATATTTAATATTATTCCTCTATAATGGGTTCTTTATTAATAAGTTTTCCTTCTCATCACAAGAATAATAGGTTATCGATTTAGTGCTCTTGGGTACCTGTGAGGTCATCTAGTCTAAGCCCTTCATTTAACAGTTGAGGAAACTACATCCAGAGAGTTTGAGGGAATTGCCTAAGATCACAGGACTAGTAAATGACAGAGCTAGGATTTGACCTTAGACTGTAAGGATCTTTCAGTTCAGTTATTTTCAGTGGTGTCCAACTCTTCATGACCCTATTTGGGGCTTTCCTGGCAAAGATACTGGAGTGGTTTGCCATTTCCTTCTCCAGCTCCTTTGACAGATGAGGAAACTGAGGTAAACAGGATTAAGTTACTCATCCAGTAAGTGACACAGCTAGTAAGTGTCTGAGGCCAGATTTGGAGTCAGGAAGATGAGTCTTCCTGATTTCAGGCTGTTCTACCCACTGTGCCCCCTAACTGCCTTGATCATAATATTACCCTACAGGAATGAAGACTCAGATATTCTTCCTCATCAGTCATTATGTTTTTCAGTCTTTATCTGTCAGGCTAAATGTACCTTTAGAGAATAAGATAATAAAGGGCCATATTTATAATTTTTCAAGAAAAGGATACTATGTAGTCTAACAAGCTGAGTACTTAGTGGCCAAAAGAATTGTCCCTGCTGATTATTATACGACTTTGAAGAATTTTCATATCTTCTCAACTTGTCAAATTTGAAGTCAGATCACAATGTTTTTAGATAATTCAATTCATAGCATCATAGGTATAGATCCGTCCATCCATCCATGTCATCTAGTTCAAATTCCTCATTTTACAAATGAGTAAACTGAGGCTCAGAAGACTTAGTGAGTTGCCCTCGATCATAGAAGCAGTAGGTAGCAGAGTAGGATTTTAATTCAGATGCGTTGTCTCCAATTCCAGTTCTCTTTCAGCTGTACCACTTGAACACAGACCTTTGGCTATTAACATAAAGAAAATAAGTCAATGATGCAAATTTTAAAAAGTATTTAATAAAGATTCTTCTTCCTTTTTGTGTTTGTGGGAAATTCTTGGACATTTTTACTACAAGGGGATACTTATAGAGAATAGCAAAGAAGTTATTGGGTGTGGTTAGGCTAATGTGGTTTTTCAGACTGGAAAAGTTCCTTTGGGTTTAAAGGAATTTTGTTTTTAGACTAAATTCAGAGCTTCTTGAAGTGGAATGTTAACCAGCTGTCAGGGCTGCAAAGTGAAGTAACATGGATAAAGTTGAGATTTGGACTTCGGTTACCATTTGGTTGTAAAGTTGTCTTTTTTTTGCAGACAAACTTGATGACACCAAGATTTTGCTGTGTTGTAGAAAAAGTTTGGGGAAAGGCCCAAGATGGTCCTAAATGAGCTCAGAAATTCCATACTTATTGACTAAAGCTGTGCCAAGACTTTGGCCAAAAATTGGTGAAACCCTATAATATATCTGGAGAGCAAGGCTTTGTCTCCTTTTCGTTTAATCTCTAGAGTGGTAGGGACTGGGAAAAGACTTAGTCATGTGCATTTTGAATGAATTATTTTAAACTCTTAGATGCATTTGAAAAAGGGGGAAAAACCCAAGAACTTATGCAATACAAACTCAGAGAAACATGGGATGCAAAGCTCTTATTTCAGGCACTTTTTTTTGAACTATGATTTTTTTTGAAGCCAATTAGGGGAAATGAGTGTTGAAAGGAATGCAGAAAAATTTGGAAAGTAGGCTTTAGCTTTTCTGTTTGGCATATTGCTTAGGTCATTGGAAATCTTCTATGCAGGGAATACATTAATTTACAAAATCCATTCTTTTGCTTTGTTTTCTTTCTTTTACCATCTTTGCCTGTTCAGTTCCCTCTGCCTTCTGCTGCAATAAAGGCATATCCCAGCTGTCTTATTTTTCTCTGCTATCATTTGGCCATAGTATCTCTTCCCTTCCTTACCATTTCATTGATTTTGAAGTACCTTTGGACAAAAATAGAGGCTTTTAATATTTAATATTAAAATTTTAAATATTTAGTATTTAATGTTGTTTAGAAATAATATTTAGTATTGCCCCCAGTTAACTTTTTTTTTACTATTTCCTATTGTGCAATTTGCTTTTGGCTTAAAATCAAAGGAAGTTTATAAATTAGCTTAGTTCTTGCATACCTGTTCAAAATATATGGTCACTTTTTTTATTGGATTAAAATCAAATTAGATCTCTTCTAGAGTATATTAGGTGAACCAGACTAATAAGTCAGAGTTGAGAAATTCCTTCTCCAGACACACAAATAAAACTGCATTGCAACTCTGACGTTGAATAAAATTATCTGTATTGGGGCTAGAGTTCAGACTTGGCTTCTTTGTAAGATCCTGAGGTCAGCTGTCCTCTAGTCATTTGAACAATAACCTATCTATAAACTATATTCATAGAAATACTTTTAATTAGAAGGCTTAACTACTTTTTGCAATGATTCTTGTAGTCTTGGTTTTGCTACTGAGCCAGTGAAACATTCAATAAGCCTTGATGAAGCACCTACTATATGCTAGTTACTGGAGAAAGTAGCTGGGGCTACAAAGGCAAAAACAAAGCAGTCCTTGTCAGGAGGCTTATATTCTGTGAACACTTATTATGTGCTCTTGGCAAATTTTCTCATGATTGGTTTTCCTTTTTTTGAATAAGAAAATTATGTTTTATACAACTGTAGGGATACTGTAAGGATGAATCTTTGCTAAACATTTAGTTCTTATAAAAGTAAAAACATTTTGTGTCTTCCAGATGAACACCTTTTTATTACTATTTTAATTTCTTATGTATATATTAGAATCAATATATCCCAGTGAATAGAGAACTTATCTTGGAGTCAGGAAGATTTGGTGTCAAATCCCACCTACAGTGGGCATATATTATCTGAGTGACCTTGGACTAGTCACTTAACTTCATGGGTGCCCCAAGAAACTCTTTAAGTCTATAAGTTGTAGAATAGCATCAGTAGAGGAAATTTTCTCACTAGGAGTTTCCTGTGCTAATTTTCTCACCCATCTAGATCTCCCAAAAATATTAGTGGTAGCTTGGCATAGGATAGAGTGCTGGACTTGTAATCAGACCTGAGTTCTAGTCCTACCTCTGACTATGAGCAAATCACTTAAACTCTTTGAGACTTAGGTAATTATCTACTAAGTTATACATAGACTGTGATCTGCCTTGGTGGAGATAACACCATGTCCTACCCCTACCCCCACACAGTTACTTAGATACGAGGCAGCATGATATAGTATCCCGAGGATTCACCTTGGAGTCAAGATCTGGGTTCCAGTTCTGCCTGTGTGACCATAGACAAATCGCTTAATCTCTCAGTGTACCAGGCACTGAGACTTTAATCTACCAATGAGTTGCTGATTTACATTAGTGGAAGGAGTTTCCACACCAGGACTATGCCTGATAATAAATCACAGGTCTGGAAAAATATATCTATATCTATATGTAATATATATCTGTAGTAGCATATATGTGTGACAATATATATGTTAAACAGATACAGTATTCATTTAACATGATGCTGATATAATTAAAAGATAATAGATTTATAGAATTTTAGAGACTAAAAGGACTTTAGTCTAAGTTGAGCCTCAGAGAAGTTCAGTGATATGCCCACAGTCACAGAAATAATGTGACTATGCTTGTACAAATCTAACTTTTTCTTTCAAAATTTTGAAGTGTCCAGTTACTTATTAGTAAAAACTATTTAAAAATATTATTGATTCAATGATTGTGAGGAAACTTAGGCAGAAGATACCAAGGCACTTTGAATGGATTAATTTTATTTATTACATAATGACATTAAGAATTTTTGAATGGACATGTGGAAAGTTGTTTCTTCTGCAAATCTGATTCCTTAGTGAAAAGAAATCTCACTGAGATTTTTGTTTCTTTGCCTTATCAAAACTTTAAATTCTTCATTTGTGTGACCATCAGTTTGTTGAATAAATGATCTTCGAATGTTACTTGGTCAACCCTGTGAAGATGCAGTGTTGAATTGAACTAAAGTAGGATCTTTGGATTGGGGACATGAATAACATCAGAGTTGTTTCCCTAATTGGCATAAAATAAATTTATTTTTTCTTTCCAAAAAGAAAAACCTTTTATAGATTGGAATCATAGATTTAGAAGTCAAAAGTGACCTTTAGAATCATCTAGTCTAGGGGTTTTTACATTGTTTTTGTGTCCTTGACACTTGTGTCTGTTGAAACCTGTGGATTCCGTTTCAGAATACTGCTTCTAAATGCATAAAATACAATACATAGGATTACAAAGGAAATTAATTGTACTGAAATACAATTATAAAAATATTTTTAAAAAACACATTCACAGAACCTAAGTTAAGAATTCCTGCCCTGGAGTCAGGAGGACCTGAGTTCAAATCCTACCTCAGACGTTTGCTGGCTGTGTGACCCTGGGCAAGTCACTTAACCCCAATTGCCTTCCCCACCCCCCTAAAAAAAGAAAGAACTCCACTTTAGTTGAACCAGCTTTACTGATGAGTACCTTAAGGTATTTAAGGTTCAAAGAGGTAAAGAGATTTTCCCTGAAGTCACAAGGAAAGTAGTAGAGCTGGATTTCCAATATCCTTTCTTTATTACGTCCTTCTGAAATGACCTGACAAGGTTACAGAGCTAATTGCAAGGTCAGGGCTAGGATCCAGATTTCCTGAATTGTATTTCAAGGTTCATTCTTTTATTACCATATTGTCTTGAATTGAACTCATTTTTAAAAAATTATTGAATTAACCTGTTTTTCATTACTGGAACATTTAAAATTGTCATAAATGTTATTTCTTGGGCCAAAAAACAGCTTGGGGGGGGACAATTTCTGTAGGGAGGAAAGATGTTAATAAGACTTACTTTTTTTTTGTTTTTTTTTTTTTAGGTGAAAGTTATGTATGTGCATCTAATGAACCATTTCGCAAAGTTGATTACACCAAGAATGTTAATCCAAACTGGTCAGTGAACATCAAGGCTGGGTCAGCTCGGCCAGTGACGCCATTAGCTTCTACAAAGAGTGATGTGAAGGAAAGCAAAGATTTCATCAAGCCCAAATTGGTGACCGTGATTCGGAGTGGAGTGAAGCCCCGAAAAGCTGTGAGGATCCTGCTGAATAAAAAGACAGCCCATTCATTTGAGCAAGTCTTAACTGATATCACAGAAGCAATTAAACTAGATTCAGGTGTTGTCAAGAGGCTCTGTACCCTTGATGGGAAGCAGGTAAGTGGCATTAAGACACAATAACATCATCTTATAAAAGGATGTTAAACTTGAAAAGTAAGACTTTACAGCTTTATTCCTATTTTGGTGCACATCTCGAACCAGAAGATAAGTTGGAAATTTAACTCAGTAGGTTCTAAAAAACCTTTTCTTAATTCCTAAGAAATTATTATTGTACTCGTCCATCCTGGTTTTCCCCCAAGGAAACAGGACAGTATTGTACTTTCATTTATATACATGTGGCTTCATAAACCCCATCTATATGGAATTTAGATGATCCATGAACTGCCTTCCTTTTTTTCCCATCTAAATGTCTCATAAATAAACATAGCCTACTGAAGTGATCTGTTCAAGGTAACATATCTAGTAAGTTACAGAATCTTTTTCTGAGGAAGCAGGGAGAAGGTGTTAGAAACTTGGAATATATTCATTTCCACTCAATTTGTATGTTAGATGGGTGATTATTCTTTTTTTGTACTTTCGGCTTAGAGTAGAGTGGTCATGGTGGGTTTTTTTCACTCCAAGAGTCATCTCCAAAGGTGATTATCACTTATTCTGCCAAAATCATTGTTGGTGATCTATGTATCAATGAGGATTTCTATATAACATTCAGAATAACCAAGGTGCTTGACAAGCATTTCTGAGAAAAGAGCAGAAAGAGGTTAAAAAAATGCTTTGCAAATTATGGTGACAGTAACAACATAGGAAGTGTAAGGAACCTGTTAAAAAGGAAACATAGAATCAAAGAGACATATTGCAATAATATGTGAATAGCTCTAGTCTGTGACCTCTGAGTTTCATCATAGTTGAATTATCAGTCATCTGAAAAAAGCAAGTGATTTCAGACTTTCATTTTTTATCTTAACCAAATGGAATTGTATTAATTCATCTTGTCTTAGAAATCACTTATTTTCCAATGACCAGTTTTCTGTGTTATGTTTTTACATATTTCCTTCCACCCCTTTGCTCTCATTACCATGTTTACAACTAGTCAATAAAAATGAGTGTTTGGCTCCAGACCTTCATGGAAGGTTGCAATATAGAATACTTTTTAGAGAGATATATGGTGATAGACCTGACAAGCTAACGTATCTGTGTAACTGAATTAGTGTCTTCTCGGAGGAGAGAGAGAGAGGGAGAGCGAGACAGAGACAGAGACAGAGACAGACAGACAGACATAAGTAATTTCCGAATTCCTAAGATCAGGTTTAGTTAGGAGCTGGAGTTTTGTGACATGCTAACAGACTTGCAATAATGTTTCAGCCATAGTGGCCTACTAGCTATTCTGTGAATTTGGAATTCCATTTCCCACCTCCTTTGCCTAGGCTGTTCCAAGAATATACTTTTCTCCCCTTCACCTCTTAGAGTCTACTGCTTTCTTCAAGAGTCATCTACTTTCAGGGTGGCTAGGTGGTGCAATGAATAGAGCTCTGGCCTTGGAGTCAGGAGGACCTGACTTCAAATCCAGCCTCGGACACTTAACACTTACTAGCTGTGTGACCCTGGGCAAGTCATTTAACCCTGATTGCCTCACAAAAAAAAAAAAAGCAAAACAAAAGTCACCTACTTTCTTCAGGTGCTACCTGCTAAGTTCAAAGGAAAGGAAAAATTTATCTCCCTAGTTTTTTCTTTTTGCTCTTACTTCAAATTATCTTCTATTTACTTATCTGTGTACCTATTGCTTTTTCCCAGTAAATGTAAGTCCCTTGAGGGCAGGGACTGCTTTTTGTAGTAGCTAAAATGAGCTGGCCTCTGTTTTCTACATTGGTTAAATCTAGCATAATGGAGACCCCCCCCCCCACAAAAAAATAAGCATATCTTCTATAGAATTGCCATGAAAGTAAACTCAAGTTAACTGATTTTGCTAATGCACTCTGTAAGGCTGTTTTTCAGGCACCTGGACTGTGTGGGAATCAGCTCACTCAAAAGGCTGCATTAATAGCTTATTTACAATGCTGCAGCCCACGTACAGTTTCATGAGTGAAAGGGTGGGGGAGGAATCCGTATCGGTTCATCCCTTCCTTCAAAGTTGCCCCAATCTCTTTCACACACCCCCAGCACTTTGGAGGGAGTAGCTGGAGAGCAAGGGAAAAAAAAGAGAGCGAGAGACCAGCCATTTCCCCAAGGAGAAGGTTTTACACCTGCTCAAAGTGAAAGGTTAGCAAGGGCCTCCCAGAAGAGCCAAACCAGAGCACTGTTTCCTCTTGCTGTTCTCTTTCACATCCTACTTGTCCCTGACTCCTTCCTCTCCATCACCCCCTTGGGGAAAAAAAAAACACCTCAAAACATCAAGCACTTTCTGGTTGAGAAAGGAAAACAGACTCGAGTTTAGAAATGGAAACAGCTTGCTAACAATTAAGTGTCAGGATCTTTGAGCATGAGTGTGAAGTATTTTTAAAGAATAACAAAAACTTGTCACTGCTCTGGGAAACATCAAGCAATTGTTTTTGCATGTACAAAGGGGAAAAAAGTGCTTTGAAATATTTCAAATAAAATTTTCCTTTGGAACCTTTACAAGTTCAACTTTTGATAGCCATGACTTTGGAGACTGGGCTTCTAGAGCCTCATGTGTTCTAAATAACTTTAGTTTTCTTGTTGCCAGTTTGTATTTTATGCTCTAGATGGACTTGCTATTTTAAAGTAAAAAAAAAAATTATTAAGAGCAAGTTGTTTGACACATCTGTTTCTTGGTTAGTGTGTTTTATTCCAAAGATCTTTCTTGAGAATAATTGTGTTAATTGAACTCTTTTCAATCTTTTTTTTGGGGTCTGTTTTTTGTTTACAAATTCAAATTCTACTTTTAAAGTTTTTAAATAACTTTTATTGATGTCTTTTGTTTAAACATCATTCTCATTCCTGAATATCCCCCCTCTCCCAGCCTCAAGTCCTCCTTTATAAACTATTTATTTTTAAAAGGATAACAAACACTTCTTTGAGTTACTTTTAACTAGTCTTCATAAAACAATATTGAACTTTTTCTCTGTGTATAAAAAAAAGTCTGAATTATCTCAGTCAATTTAAATGAGTGGTTTTTTTTCTCCTGTAAGGAGAGAAGGTAAAAATGGTAATTAGGAATCTCTCTCGGTGTCTCTTGATCTTGTGTTTGGTGCTGAAGGAGTTCCATAGTAATCAGCTAGGCTGACCCTTCCCACCACCTTTCCCACGCCACCATCTCACCATTATAAGGATCTGGCACAAGGCTGCAGAAGCCATCAGGATTAAGTGACTTGCTTAGGGTTCCACAGGTATTAAGTCTCAGAGCCTGGATTTGAATCTATATCCTCAGGTTTCACCTTTTTCTATACTATGAATATACTTCCTTGGTGCATTAATAACTCTTTCTCGTTATAACCTTGTTACTGCTGGTCTTGCTTGAGGCTTGTCTCTCTTATGGATTTTGTGACTTTCTGGTCAACTCATTTCAGATCGTATCTGACTTAAGATTCCACCCATTTCAGTTTACTGGGTTTTCTTTGATATCTTAAATGAGATGATTTTGGAATCTAGACACTAGCTATGATACTACTCCTTGGGTTACATCATAAGGGTTTCATTGTAGACAAATTTCCTCATAGACTGGGAATGCTCACATTATCACTATCCTAGCTGCATAGTCCATGCATAGCAAATGATAGATGATGATTATAGTTGTTGGGGGCAGTTGGGACACATTTGGAGAGCTATTTGGACATTAGAGAAGCTTATTCTCTCCCTCCTCATCTCCACCTCCTGGCTTGCCTGGTTTCCTTCAAGATTCAGCTCATATCCCACTTTCTGTAGTCACCCCACTCACACTGTAAGGCTTTCCCTTTGAGATTAACTTCTGTTTTCACTATGTATGTGTATTACAATTCTTTTTGTATGTCATCTCCTTCACTAGAATGTTAGCTTCTTGAGGTCAGGGACCCTGTTTTTGCCCTTCTTTGAATCCTTTGGAGCCAGTTGTGTGACATGGGAGACACTGGCAAAGGACTGCCCAGCATGGTGTGCCGACATCAAAGAAGGCACTGTTCTCTGAGCGAAGCAGAATTGCGGTAGCTCAAAAGAAACCTGAGATGTGCAAATTTAGAGACATCTCCACTCCAGATGTTTATGTAGACTCTTTGTACCCGACCTGTGGTAGAGCCTTCTGAGCTTGTGTTGGTCTGATCAGTCACAGTGGGACACACTGTACCTTGACCTCAACATAGTGATATCATTTTGGTCTCCTTTGACAATGAAGGACAGCAACCATCACCAGCATTCAGCCCAATGCTTGCACATGTTAAGTTCTTAATAAATATTTGTTGACTAACTCAGAGTTGTAGGGAACCTTGCCTGAACCCAAGAATAAAATTGGGGAAAATGTTATCATTACTTTTGTTGTTGTTCAGTTGTTTTTTGTATCCGGCCCTTCATAACTCTACTGGGGGTTTTCTTGGCAAAGATACTGGAATGATTTGCCACTTCCTTCTCTAGCTTATTTTTACAGTTGAGAAATTGAGGTAAACAGGTTTAAGTTAGTTGCCCAGGGTCACAGAGCTAGTAAGTGCCAGAGGCCAGACTTGAACTCAAGAAGATGAGTCTTCCCAACTCCAGCCCCAGGATTCTATGCTCTGAGCCACCTAGCTACCCATTATTACTTAGTTGCCATATCATTATTACCATATTATATAAAAATATAAATGATGTTTTTAATATAATAATGATATTATAATGATATCATCACATCATTATATTAACTTATCATTACTTAGATACTAAGAGGTCCCATATTCACCTACTATCTAATTTTCTTTTTAAATGAAATCTATTTAGATAATACACCAAATCGCTAGAAATGTACTTTTCTTCAAAAATTCAGGAAATTTGGATTAATTTTTTTTAACCAGACCTGTGATTTCATCAGAATATAGAGGTTCCAGTGAGGAACTTCTGGGACCAGTATAGATCAGGATATTTTTGTAACTTGAGGTTTCAATTGCATGGCAGTATTGAGAAGTTAAGTGACGTGCCTAGGGCCACAGACAATATGTGTCAGAAGTGAGAATTGAGCCCAAGTCATCCTGGCTCAGAGGCCAGAATTATCTATCCATTAGTTTATCTTTCTTCTTTTGGATTTTTTTTAACTTAAAAGAAATGGGAGAGAAGTAGTCTAATTCACTTTTAAAAATATATTTAATGGCATGGAATGGGTGGGTACTGAAATGTAAAAGTAAAAGGCTGAGACTAATTTTTAAAAACAAATGGTTTAAAATGGTAAGTTATAGCTTTCCTATATTTATATATGAAATCCTAGTTTACATTTATAGCTTTCCACTAACAGTGGTTTTCAAATAAAAATAATGCTTGCTGTAGAACCTTAAAACAATGAATTGCCTCTCTCAGCAGGAGAGTAGAAATGAGTTTCAAAAACAGCAGCAACTGGTAGTTGGTGAAAAGCACTACTAGACATTTGTATCACTGCCAGCCCTTTCAATATTGGTCTCTTTTCATTTCAGAAACACAGGGAGAATGAGAAGTCATTAGCAAAACCCCTTCTCAGAGGGCCTTAACAGGTTTTCATGTTTGTAATAATTGTTCTCTTATAATTGTCAAGTAGCTTATAGTTTTTATAGAAATTATCCAATTTTTCACAGCCTTTTAAAAAAATATAGAACTTTACACAGGGGTCATCATTTAGAATCGCATCTTTTATGTCCAGCATAGAACAACCATTGCTGGGAGAATGGGAGCTGGAGTGCCTACCCAACCTTGTCCTCTGTCTAGTTAAGCATTTTGTGATGGGGTTCATTCCTGGGGAAGCCTCACCCCTAATTAAAAAGATTGGGTTCCCTGTTCTCACACGCTTGCTAACAAGCCTTCACCTTCGCGTCCTAGGAGTGAGCTAATTATAGCTTGAGTTACGGCTCATGTTTGGGCCCCCCCCCCCCCGACAAAGTGGAAAGTAAAAGAGGCATTCAATGTACAACATGAATCAGGTATGGTACAGGTAGTTTATTCCTACACACAGAGAAATGTTAAACATAAAAGAATCACAGTATGCATTAACAGAATGAATAGGAAAGAATTTAGTAACTTAAAGCTATAATTGCAGTCAGTTGGGAGGCCAATATTTTAAATCTCATCAGAACATAAAGCAGTTTTGCAGTATGCTAATTAGGCATTTTATATTTTACCATCATCAGTTTTGCTGGTAAGCCAGGCCAAGCTCATCTCCTGTCCTGGCAATGGCCAGTGTCCAATACAGAATCTTTCTATGCTGTCAGCCACTGCTGTTTGTATGGACTCTGTTACCAGTGCTGTCCATGTGGATACTGCTGCTGAAACCATGCTAGTGGCTGGATAATGCTTTGGCCACAGCCCAACCTTCAAGGTCTTTCAAGGCTTACAAGGTTACCTGGAGACTTCTATTCACCAAAGATCAGAAAATAACAAACACAGAATTAAAGACAACCATGTGCTCCGCATCTCTTTGAGGCAGGGTGAGAGACAGGGCAGTCACTTCTGCTCCACCCAGCTCTGGGGACCAACTCCAAATAGTCTACATATTTCACATCTGGATAGAAAGAGAATTCCCAAGAGCCAAATAGTTTGATTTTTTTTTTCTTTGCACAACTCATGAGTCAGCTCAGCCAATGAAAGGACTCTCTTTCTTCACTCCTGTTACAGAGTGTGAGCCTCCTCATATCTACTAGCTTCCTTCTATTCAGTGGACTGAAACTATGTAGGAAATATCTGTGCATTCTCCAAGAAATGCCCCTACCATCTAGTTGATCCATGTTACCTAAGCATATAGTGATATCGTACTTCTTGATAACCAGGCATTCCAAAAAATAATCTTTCAAGAGGCAGCTTGACATAGTGGCCTCAGAATCAGGAACACTGGGGTTTGAGGCCTCCTGTTTACTTAGACTAGTTGTGTGACCATGAACAAGCCACTTGCAAGCCACCAGGCAACTCAAGATTATAAATTGTAGAGAAGGTACTGATCTGCATTATTAGGAGTTTCTCATGCAGAAACTAATAAAATTTCTAACTTATGTGTGTGTGTATGTATGTATACACACACATGTATATACACATATATATGTCATTTTCATGGGAGGAAAAACCCTATTACCTATGTGAATAAAGAATTTCTCTTTCACACTCCTTATTTATAGGTAAGATAAATGAGATTCAGAAATTGTTTAATTTGAAGAATTTCTCCTCTTCTCCCCTACAAGAGTCACAAGATAGTACAGCATCATTCTCTGCCCTTTCCTGAACATAGAAATATTTATCCCACCACAAATAAAAGCCAATTGATTAGTTTTCATTCTGGTGGTGTTATAAGGTAAGGGTAGTGGGGGAGATGAGAGAAGGGTTGTATACTTTTCTGACCTCTTGATCTAAGATGTTGTGGAGAACATGGGCTGTATTTTTGGGTTGTCTCTGCTTTATCAAAGGTGATCTTATTTATCCAAAGTGTCTTAAACAGTAGTAAGAAGGAACAATTTTGGGGGGCAGCGAGGTGGTGCAGTAGATAGGGCATCGGCCCTGGATTCAGGAGGACCTGAGTTCAAATCCAGCCTCAGACACATAACACTTACTAGCTGTGTGACCCTGGGCAAGTCACTTAACCCCATTGCCTAGGGCCCCCCCCAAAAAGGAACAATTTTGGCTATCCCTTTTTATTGGTACAATTAAATTGAGCTCACTCTGAGTTATAAGAGGCACAAAGCATGAACAGGATCAAAAATATTGACATGAACACAAAAATGAAGTTTGGTTTATCCACTTCATTATTTTTTATGTTTCTGCTAATGTATTACATGTTTCAAAGACAAGAGCATCATCTAATATCTTTAATAGTTATTTCTCTATTTGTCAAATTGATTTCTATGGTTGTATGAGATGATTTATTGCTCATTAGTCAATACAATATATATCATACTGGGAGTCTTGCTGAAATTATACTTTAAGAACACCTGAAAATTCTAATTAAAAAAAGTACCAATTAATATTTGCCTTACATTAAATTAATTATTAGGAGTTTCTCATGCAAAAACTAACAAAATCTCTCTTTTAAAAATCTCTTACTAGAGTTTTTTTTAAAATCCCTAAATTATGTGTGTGTATGTATGTATACACATATATAATTATTATATTAAATTATAAATAGATATCATATATAATAAAATAAATTAAAATTACATATTTGCCTTATATTAAAAAGAATGTATCATAAGGTAATTATTATACATAGGAAGTTCCTTAGTAAATTTTAACTACTTAATTTGTTTAAACAACAGTAACAACAACTCTCCACTCCTCCAATGCCTTATCTTGGTGCAGATATAAACCTGAATTATAGTAGGCTGTCCCAGCAGAATGTAATCCTTGGAAGGTCTTCTTACTGAGTTAGAAAGGGTTGAGAATAGCCAATTCATTGGTGAATTTCTATCATCTGAAAGCTGGCATAACTGAGTTCAGAGAGGTTAACCATCAGAAGGTTGACAACCAGGTAATTCTTAATTCCTCTTACCACAGAAACTCATGAAAATTGGGGTTGTGATTTTTGTAGGTTGAAGGAGTACTCACATGTAAAAAATAATGCATCTTTTGAGGTATTGATGTATTGGAGCAATTTACAAAACATAATTTTCCTACAAGAAAGACATTTATTGTGTCAGGAAGTACACTCTGAATTGCTCTGACTCTTTTCCATGTTAATTTCTAGGAGCTGCATTTGATGAAAGGTCAAAGCATAGCAATGAAGTCAAGGGCTATACCCTTTTAAGACAGATTATGTGAATTTCAGCCTAATGACAGGTGCTGATGGGCTTACCCACTTCCAATCCTGAAAACTGAAACCTATTTTTACTTAGGGAGAGGATGAGAAATGGCATTACTGACTAACCTGGACTCAAAACTAGTCAGTTCATTTATCAGATCCATTTCACTTTGTCTGCTGAAATTGCTGTTTAGTGGTTCTAAGGCATCCACTCTAAGGAAGTGGCTTTTTCTTTGAGATATCTCAACTCAACTATGCCAGTGATTGCCCTCAGTCATGTACTTTGAGGGTTAGTTTTGGTGCCTTAGATGTCAAGGTCTTTATGTGCCCTAATGTTGCTAAATTCAATGACCTTTTCTCAGTCATCATCCTTCTTGTCCTCTCCCAGAATCTGATACAATATATTGACTACCTCCTCCTTCTGGATGATTTCATCTCCCTGAATTTTTGTGACACTGCTCTGTTGTGGTTCTGTTCCTTCCTGTTGGGCTGATCCTTCTGGGTTACTTTTGCAGGAACATTATCTAGGTCCCACCTGCTGGTTTGTTTGTTTTTTAACCATCACAAAATATTTTATTTTAACTTTTATGCAATGAGTAAAAATAATGTAATAATTTTATTAAAATATCTGAAAAACAGGTGCAGTTGAGAAAAGGTCCCCTTTAAAGAGACAACAGGTCAATATTGTATGTTTGTCAAGAAAAACAAAAACATTTCATAATTATGGCCCCAAAATAATAATTTATTTGACAGTAATCACTTGCACAGTTCTGTAGCACTTTCAGTTTTACAGAGCTCTTTATACACATCTTGTTTTTAGCCTCACAACAACCCTATGAGTTAGGTAGTACAAATGTTCTTCATTATGCAAATGAGGAACTGTGGCTAAGAAGGTTGAGTGTTCTACCCAAGGTCCGCAACTACTAAGTGGCAGAAGTGGTGCTTTGACTCAAAATTGGTTGCTTTTCCTTTTAACAATGAGAAAAGGAGGTAGTCACCTGTTACCACAGGAACTGGCCCTCCACCTCTCTGAGCTATGTGACGTGGGTAAGAGCACATATGTGCCTGAAGCTGAGCCCTTGAACCCCACAAGCTAACCCAGTGATGGCCCCCACACAGTATTATCTTACATACAAGTTCTCCTTAACTTGATGCCATTAGACATATTTCAACATTCTCTTGAGAGCCTTAAACAAAGTTATAAAACACATACTTCTAAAGGTGCTTTCATCTGAAATGTGTATACATCTCCAGGTTTCAGGGGGAACAGTGGACCAGCGGGCACCCATGAAGTGACAGCTTTTCACTTGGGCCAAATTCTGGCTCTTCTCTTTTCATACTCTGTCTTGGTGATGTCATCGGTTCACTATTCATATAGCATCTTATTACAGATAACTTCCAAATCTGCATATCCATCCTTCATCTCTTTCCTGAGCTCCAGTCTCAACTTTCTGACTGTCTGCTGGATACCTTCCCCTGGACGTCCCATAAGGCATATCAAACTCAACATGTTCAAAACAAAATAAGTTACATTTTACCCCATCCACTTCCTCTCTCTAACTTCCTTATTTCTGTGTAGGGCATCACAGTTCTTCCGGTTACTTAGATTTGTAAGCTAGGGGGCATTCACAACTCTTCACTCTCACTCATCCTCCATACCTAATCAGTTGCCAAGTCTTACTGATTCTACCCCTTCATCTCTTGAACTTTCTGTCTACTTAAACCACAACCATTCTAGTCCAGTCTCTCACAACCTCTTACCTTATCGCTATAGTAGTAGCCTTCTAACTGGTCTCCTTCTATCTAGTCAATTCCTTCTGTAATCCATCCTCCACAGAGCCCCCAAGTCTGTATTTCTAAAGCACGTATAACTCCTTTGTTCAAGAAACTTCAATGGCTGCCCATTGCCCTTAGGATAGAATGCAAACTCCTTTGGCATTTAAAGTCCTTCACAGCCTGGATTCAGTCCATTTTTATGGATTGATTACATGTTGCCACTATGCTCCAGCTAAACTAGCCTCCCTGTACACAGCATCCCATCTCCCATCTCTATGTACCATGTTCCCTGTGCCTATAATGCTCTTGCTTCTCACCTTCACCACTGGGATCCCAACTTTCTTCAAGGCTTCACTCCTGTGTCACAACCTTCAAAAAGCCTTTCCCAGTTGTTCTAGTTATCAGTGCCTCCCATTGATACATTGTAGCCTCAGTGGCAAGAATAGTTACTTTCATGTAGTAGGTACTTTATAAATGTTAATTGATTGATTAGGAATCTCTTGAGTCAACAATTTATTCTGATATAAGTAACAGAACTCTCAGCAGTTCTTAGTAATTTATACCAACAAATGAAAGAGCACTCCTTCTTTTACAGGTAAGATATAGCTTATACATGACTGTCTCAAACTAACTTGAGTCATGGAAGGAGGGAAGATGGAATGGAGGTCAAGGAAAATGTAATTGATTCTCCTAACTTTGAATTTAGATTGTTCTACTTCTGGAATCACTTGTGTATTTGGAGATGATGAGATTCAACTTTGTCATGGCTTTTAAAAAATATTTATTTTATTTTTAATTTATGAAATACAACATGTAAAAAAGATGATTGCACATAAAACTGTAGATTTATTATGTACAACTTTCTATGCCTTTTAAAAGTTATTGTGTAACTTTTTTCCTTTTTTTCTTCCCTCTTCCCTCCCCTCCACCCTAGAGATGACTACCATTAGACATAAATATGTATGTGTGTAAAATTATTCTATACGTACTTCCATTTATCAGTTCTTTCTCTAAATTCAGATGTGTCTTCTTTCAAAGGTCCTTTGTAGTTAATTTAAGTATTTATAATAGTGAAAATGCTTTAGTCATTTAAATTTGTTCTTAAAACAACATGTTGTTACTTGGTTTCTTGGTTTTCTGCTCATTTCGCTCTTGATTATTTTGTGCAAGTTTCTCTGTGTTTTTCTAAAATCAACGAGATCATCATTTCTTGTAGTAGTACTCTGTCATGGCTTTTTTTTTTTTTGCCGGACACATGCTAGACAACTCATCCCCTAATATAGAACATTCTGTTGTCTCCTGCTTCTCTCATTATTAACATCTCCATTGTAACTGAAGCTTCATCTCTCAATCCCATTTCATTTTTTAAAATTACTATGGCCTCCTGCTACTTTTACTTCAGAAACTTTTTACTTTTGTGGAAATAAAAAGTGGAAAGTCTACTGTCAATTTTCACATTCAATTATTTCATTTTAAAAGATCAAATATACTATAGTAACCTATTATTTCATTTGGTGTTGTGAACTCTCTGCACTGGTGCAGTTTACCTAGGATGTTAACCCGCCTGTGATAGAGTTGCCTGAGGCAGTGAGTGGTTAAGTGATTTGCTTCTGGATCTCACAGCTGTATGTGTTCAAGCAGAACTTGAACCTGGGTCTTCCAGACTCCATATTTCTTTATCTACTATCTATCCATACTGCCTCTGAGGTCTAGTGCAAACTATCATTCTTAGAACTCTTCTCTATAGAGTTAACATTGAGAAGAAATAAAACATTTGTATACACCACTGAAAATTAGTGATGAAGCAATTGTCCATTGGTTTTCAGTACTCCCAGGCCATTTCCCAGAATACTTGATTTCACCATCACACATTAAACTTATTGAGCACTAAACTTAGGATTTTATCTAATGGCTGTTTTTCTATATATATTTTTAGCATGTTTTTAATTGTAGTGCAATCCTGCTGTCAGACTTAGAAATGTGTTAGAAATCACTGGAATCATTAGAGGTTTGCCTCCACAGTAGCTGATATTCCTTGTGAATAGAGACTGTTTAAAAACTTAGAACCGCCCACGCAAAATGGGTGCTTCAGCTTTACCTCATACATTCCAGGCTCTTCTTTCTGACTGAAATGGTGAAGGATTTATTTTCCATTTTCTTTTCATGTTTTGTAATGATTTATGGCAGGCTTCCCCAAATACGAGCGTAAAGGGATTTGACTGCATTTGAAAATACAGCTCTTCTAGTTTGCCTACATGCTAAGTCATTAAAATGACATTTAAGCATAAGTTAAAGAAGGTGTTCAAACATCTGTATATTGATACTTACCCAAGTTAGTGCCACATGGTTGTATTTTTGAAAGGTTAAGTGGTTTAATCCTGTAGTCTTAAGTAGTGCACACATTGCAATATATCATTTTTAGGGGTAAGATATAGCCTTGAACATTATGGAAATGCTTACTGAGAAGACAGATTCCCATTTTTTAAAGTTATTAAAATGGAAAACTGCTAAAGCCTATTTTGCTTGACTTTTCTAATTTTGTTTTTACATGGAGCACTAGTTCAAGTCTGACTTATGCTGTTGCTGTCAGACATGATATACAACCTAATAGTTTGTGAGCTCCGAAAAAGGAGGGACTGGTTTGTCTAACCTCTTGTATCTCCTTCCAGTACCTAGCATAGTGCTGAGTACACAGAAGATGCTTAATAAATGTATGCTGAATTGGATTTAGTGTAGTAGTCCCAACTCCAAACAGTTGTTTTAAAGCTTTTGTATATTTTCCTTTCCCCAATTTTGCTATCGTTAGGAAAGATTTAAGGTCCCGATTTGTTTGTGGCACCATCTAAGGATGATGTGAGAGTTTACTGTTTCTTAGATGTAATCAGTCCATTCCATAGTGAGCTTAGGAAAATAAGAATTAAAAAAAAAGTGTTGCTCAGGGATTACTTTTACATTATATTGTGCCCACCTTCCTTCCTGCTCCCCAACTGGAAAAAAAGAAAAAAAACTCAAAGCACCTATGATAAGTATATAGTCAAAATAAATTCCCATGTTGACCATATCCAAAAATATGCTTCTTTGTGAATATTTAGTCAAGGTGACTGTTTTGAAGAATAGCACCCATTTGGATATGTGAGTTCTGGCATACTTGTTTTTGTTAGTCTTTGTTTGTTTGTTTTATTTTTACTCCTCATTACTTTGTGATCCTATGCCTCATAGATTTCTGTTGTGGTGGTGGAAGATGGACTGCATCATTGGTGGTGGGGCAGATAATTTGAAATAGTTGAGGTATTTTGTATGCATATGTCTTTCATACAAATGCAGAAATGACTGTCTTTGAGGTATGGTGGGATGTGACAGATTGGAATATAAGTATTGTAATATAGTGGAAAGAGTGCTAGATTTGAAAACAGGACCAAAGTTTAAATTCAAATTCTGCTATTTCTGATTCTTTTGAGATTAGGCAAATAATTTCTGCTCTCTGGGCCTCAGTTCCTTTATCTGAAAAATAAGGAAGAGGGCTAGATTTTTTAAAAATTTTCTTAGACACTAGGTCTCCCCTGGAAGAGCAGGGGCTAATCACAGTCCTACTCCCACTATTGAGAAGCATAGGAGCTTTGATCTACTCTGTTTCCACCATGAATCTTTAGGCAACATATAGCCTCATCTCCCAGGGACTCATCTGCCAGGCTTAGTGCAGATCCCCAATCAGCCAAGCCGTTTGAAGCTCAGAGCTTCCAAACTCAAGAGGTTCCACAAGCCTGAAGTGAGCCTAGTACCTGGAATTATAGGCTTGCATCACCAAAGTCATCTGGGCTAGTCAAATGATCTCTAAAGGTCTTTCCAGCTCTAAATCTGAGGAGTCTATAAAATGGTCCTATGTTAATGAACTTTCATAAAGGATATGAGTCCTGCATAAAGATATGCAGAGTCTAAGGACTCTATTTCAGATATGGAAGCCAGCTTGAATAAAGAATTAAAGAAGGGCACTTTGGGGAAAAGGAAGCAAGTTGAAAAGGATGCAAGTCTACTTGTATCAGGAAATGAATATAGTTCCCTAGATCAGGTGGTGGAGTGGGTTGAATTCAACTGAAGATTGATGAATAGCAACACAGTCCCTGTAGTGATTGGGGGATACTGAAGTGATATTTTGTTTCCAGTTTTGGTGACAGCAAATAGCATGATTTTTTTTTCCTTTCTGAGCTTTTTGTGCTATATAGTTATGGTAGAATAAACACCAGGAGCCATAGAAGTGACAAATTCCCTCTGTTCTCCCTTTTCAATTTATTGTATCCTTTAGCAATGGATACTATGGTTTAATGCTGCAGTAGTTTAATGCTGCAGAATTTGCTCCTTCATATTTTGGTTTCAGTTCTTTTAAAAAAAATCAGGATTTCATCAATGTTAATGTTTTCTCCACTAAGAGGGGGTAAAAAATCACTGACTTAATCAAGTTACAATCCTTCCATTGCTTAGAAAACAGAGTTAAATATTGTGAAAGGATCATAGATTTAAATCTGAAAAAGGCCTTAGCTGAACTGTCTTGGAGTCTAGATGAGGAAAATGAGTCTAAGAGAAATAAATGATTTGCCCAAGGTCACACATGGAGTATGTGGCAGAGCCAGGATTCAAACCTTTTCCACTAAACGTGCCTGCCAATAGATAGTTTCCATGAGTTTCCATGATATTCTTCCTCTCCCCTCCAAGGCTTCACTGGGTGGCAATTAAGCCTTTCTGAATTTAGGTAGGCTGGTCTTTTGATGGATGACACATGCATTACATTATCAAACTCACACCTGAAAAATTTTGTGTTTGAGTGTGTAAATAAATGAATAACATTTTTTAAAAATGAATAACATTTATTAAATGCTTATTATATTCCAAGTACTTTGTTAAGGACTGGAAATATAAAATCAATGCAGATACTACCCTCAAGGACCTTACATTCTAATATGGGGAAATTATAGCCATAAAGAATTGGTAGCCAGGGAAGGGTGCTTTGGTCTGGGGAGTCACAGAGATAGTGAATGGAGTCATACAGGAGTCTAATGACATACCTTTTTTTTTTTGTGGTGAGGCAATTGGGGTTAAGTGACTCGCCCAGGGTCACTCAGCTAGTAAGTATCAAGTGTCTGGGGTCAGATTTGAGCTCAGGTCCTCCTGACTGCAGGGCTGGTGCTCTATCCACTGCACCACCTAGCTGCTCCACCAGTGACATACTCTTGCCAGAAGTTTGGGTAGTAATAATGTGATTAGGATTCCTAAATCAAGACATGTGCTGGAGGGGTGTGGGAGAGGGAGGTGCTAGTGGCAAGGAGATTGCTGGTGTGGGATATGAAACATGGACTGATCTGAGACCCTCTACATATATGAGTTATAGTGAATTTGCACTCACTCAGACACTAATCAGGATAACCAGGCAGGGGGAATAAATCCTTCAGGGAGTGGTCTCAGGAGATCCATTGTTGTCAGGGTTGAATGTAAAGCAAAGTCCTGGCTGCTTGACTGGATACTTGACTGGCTTTGTCTTTGAGAGCCTAGAGTACGGCGTTGAAGGTAAAACACTGGAGGACCTGGGTTCAAATCCCATTACATACCACCTCTGACTTTAGGCAAGTCCCTTCAATCTCTGATGGGCCTTTGGTTTCCTTAGGTGTGGAATGAGGGGATGAAGGGGTTAGACCTCTGGAGACTCCTTTCAACTTTAGTCCTAGGGTTTACCGAGCTCCACACCACAATGAGGAACCAGAATAGGACTCTAAGCAGATGTTTTTTTGTGCCACAAATCTACTTTGACAATGCCAGTAGCTTTTTGTGGGACTTGGAAAGCATTATCATGTTAGTGAAAATCTGTGGCTTACACACTAGTTTGTAATATTAACCTCTCATGGTAATATTTCACTGATCAGTGGTCCTATAGTCATTGTGGTGACCATTTCTCAGAAACCTAATTATTTGATAATCAGTCAGCAAACATTTATTAGTTTCTTACTGTTGTTCAGTTTTTCAGTTGTATCTGACTGCACACACACACACACACACACACACAGAGTACTTATATTCTTTTTTTCTAAATTTTAGACCTTGAAAGGATCTTAGATATTTTCTATTCCCTTATTTTTAAACAGGTGAGGAAAATGAGGTATAAAGAAATTAAATGACTTCTCCAAGACTGAAGAAGCTTTCCCTGCCAATGCTCCTTCCACCAATTCATCCAGTATAGTGAGAGGAAAAATAATCCTCTAAACTAGTGGCATAATTAAAAAAAAATCTTTTTGCTCTTAAAGTGCTCCCAATTTAATAGGGAGGGGTGATACTCATAAGATATAGACTTCAGTTCTGTTGGCCATATCGCAAGGTAGCTTTGTCTATGTTACAAACATAACATGTTTAGGATGGCTTGTGCAACTGAACTTGATGTACCTGTATTATTGGTGATTCCACAATAAATTTAAAGTGAATACATAGCCTTACTTTCCTTAGCAAAAATGACAGTAATATTAATTGGTTTCATAGATCTAGATTCTAGACAGTTCCATGATGTTCTCATAGCAGAAAAGTATTAAAAAAAAACAAAGTGTTTCCACTATTCCTTTAGCCATCATAGCTTATTAAGCCAACCTTTGAATTCAGAGTCTGTGAGTCCAGTACTCAAGTTCAGCTGTTCATGTTCACTCGAAATGAACTCTTTTCACTGCGCAACAAAGTTGTCTAAAAGTTCTTTCTTCCATGTACAAAGTAACATGATGAATACATGAGAAGGAAAATGAAATGAAACAATTTACTTAAGTCAAATAGTAATACAATGGGTACATTATTTGTTGCCATATTTTAAAAGTATGCTGTGCTTTTATCTTGTATGCATTATATCCCACTTGTAAACTGTAAGCTCTGAGGGCAGGGATTTTATCTCTGAGGGACCATATATCTGGGAGCCAGTGTGGTTCAGAGAAAAGAACAATGGATTTCAAGTCAGAGTCCTTGGGCTCAAATGCTAACTCTACCACTTGATACTTATGTGACTTGGGAAAGTAATGCCAACTCTCTGGGTCAGTTTCCTTATCTATAAAAAATGGGATTGGTCTAAATGATCCTTAAGGTCCTTTATAATCTTAGAATCTACATATATATCCACTCTGCCTTCACCCCAAGTATCTTACAAGGTGCATAGATAATTTTCAGTAAACATTTGATGAGTCTCAAATAAAATTCTTAATATTCTGCACTATTAAAATAGGTCTTTGTTAGCTGAAATAATTAAATTAAAATTTAAAATGCAAAATACAAAGAAAACAATCTATGTTACTGTTAAAAGGAGCTTCTTCAAAACCAATGCAGCTAAAATTAGAAGAAGCAAGTAAATGGGAGGAAAAATCCTTGCTGCAGATTTGTCTGATACAGGTCTCATTTCTAAGATATATATGGGCTACTTCAAACTTTAAAGAATAAGTCATTCCCCAACTGATAAATGGTCAAAGGATATGGATAAGCAGTTTTCTAAGGAAGAAACCCAAGCTATCAATATCATATGAAAAAAATGCTCTAAATCATTAGTAATTAGAGAAATGAAAATTGAAACAACTCTGAGGTTCTACTTCATACCCAGCAGATTGGCAAAGTTGACCCCCCCCCAAAAAAAGGAAAATAACAAAGGGCAGAAGGGCTGTGGGAGAACATACATTAATGCACTGTTGGTGGAACTGTTAACTGGTCTAGGCGTTCCAGAAATCAGTGCAGAACTATGCCAGAAAAAAAATACTAAACTGTGCATACCCTTTGACTCAGAGATACCACTACAATAGCTACATCTCACAGAGTTCAGAGAAAGAGGAAAATTATTCATATATTTAAAAATTAGAGCAGCTTTTTCTTTCAATGGCAAAGAACTGGAAACTAAGGAGGAGTGGTCATTGGTTGGGGAATGACTGAACAAGTTATGGTATACTAGTGTTATGGAATATTATTGCTCTGTAAGAAATGGGAATGGTTTCAGAGAAAGCTGGAAGAATGGTGTGAACTGATATAGAGTAAAGAAAGCAAGGTCAGCAGAAAAAAATTATGATAACAATATTGTAAAGACAAGCAACTTTGAAAAGACAAGCAACTTTGAAAAACCTAAGAACTCTCTGATCAGCACAAAGACAATCACAATCCAAGAGGACCAGTGATGAAACATGCTATCCACTTCCTGACAGAGAGGTGATGATCTCAGAGTGTAGATTGAGACATATTTCTTTTTGGACATAGCCAAAGCAGTTTTTTGTTTTGTTTAACTGTACATATTTGTTACAGGGTTTTTTGTTTTTCTTTCTTTTTGAATTGAGAATGGGGATGGCAGGTGAGTGGTAGAGGAGAATTTTAATTAATTGAAAAAACCCCCAAATAAATAAAACATAAAAGTAGCTTATTTTAAAAATCATTCTCCCATTCTGATTTTGAAAATTACCTGTTATTTCCTTATAAAATGAAGGTCTTTTTTTCCTCTTCATTTTATGGAAACAAATCTCATCAGAGAGATGCCTTTTTAGTATAGTGCTGCTCCTGCCATTTAGTGCAGTTCCTAGGCTGACATTTGTAGGCTAATTTTGTGGCCAACATTTTTCTTTTGTCTCTATTCCAGACTCTTCCCTAATGATGGCTCCTTTAAACTATTTGTTTTAGAGCTGATTTGGAAAAACGGACTGGTTCCTCCCCCATTCAATGAAAGAAAGAGTAGCAGCTATGGTTGACTTCACCATCTGCCATTCTGAAATCAAATCACAGAGCTCCAGCCTGAAATCTTGGGAATTTATGATGTGTCCCATTGAGTCTGACCATTAGCAGATAATTAGCCTGTTAAACCTTTTGAATTCATCTTGCAGCTGTCATGTGTCAGCATAGAAATAGTCACAGGTTTCTATTACTTGGGTGTGATCCTGTTTCTTTCTTGTAGCTTATTTCTGTCTTTGGGAGTTGAATTTGCCGAGCAGGAATGTGCATTTCCTTGATGAAAAGTATACCTCTGTGTTTAACAACCATCTTTTGAAAATGTCTCATGCTTGTTTTTATAGATTAGGAGCAAGGAAATTAATTTTGTATGTGGAACTTCCTCTTTGAAGATGTTTCTGAGTTTATTAAACCTGACATTTAAAAAAAGGTAACACTATATCTCTCAATGTCTAGTTTTTCTTTTATATTTTAATCAACTTGTCAATGTGTCAAGGTTGGATTTGCAAAGGAACATCAGTTATTTAAAGCTAAATATAAATTGTTTTAAGCAGCCCTGTTTCATTTGTAGTGTAGTGGCATTTTTTTCATCTGTTGGAGAGTTGTAGATGTAAAAAAAATGCCAACGTAGGAACATATTTTTTTAGTTTAAATATTGTCCATTATATCATATCAAATGCACTCCAAATGAATTTTAAAATTACATTCAGAGCTAAAGTGATGGATAAAAAATGTTAAAATAGATTTCTTAATATAATCCTGGAACATTTGATTTAATTCCGAAACTCTTAATGAGATCTCCATTTTGTGTAGCTGTAATTTCTAAATCTTTTTTTGGTCTAGAGGGTTCAGTGAAAAGAGACCTAGATTTCTAATTGAGGGACCTAAGTTAAGTAGGTTCTATCATTCACTAACCCTGTGATTTTGGGCAAGTTATTTTTCCCTTGTGAACTGTTTCCTCATTTTTAAAATGAAGGGATTGGGCTAGATGAATCTCTAAGGCCCCTTCAGCTCTGAATGAATGAATAAATGAAAAAGTATTTGTTAAACACTATGTGTAAAGTATTGGGTATACAAATAGAAAAGCATGAAAAGTCCCTAGTCTGAAGGAGCTTACATTCTTTTTTTTTTGAGGAAAAAGTAGAATTTATTTGCAAGGTAATATGCAATTTAATTTTATAGCTGTTTAAAATGACATAAAATGTAAGACACAACTATTGGTTACATATAAATAAAGCCAACCATCAGGAAAAAAATTGTGTTACATATAGGTATCTTTTAGAAATTGGGCTCAATTCACTGATATGTTGTAGTACTGGATGCTGTTTGTAAATTCCCAAGGAATGTTGAGAGTAATGCCAAAGGCAGAGGAAATTTTAATGTGAGATAAATGTAATATTTTGTGACTTTCTATTCCATGTTGTTACAAGATGTCAGAATCACTGAAAGTTCTTGGAATCATGGTATCCAGGAAGGAAGTGGACAAAGGAAGAAGAAGTTTATATACAAGGAAGACTTCATTGAACTGTATGAATTTGGTTGAAAACAATTAACTCTCCTCTTTCACACATTCAACACCATTTGTAATACAATTTTTTTGTTATTTTGAACTTGACAAAAAATGAGGATTTCCATATCCAAAGAAGAATAGGAAAAAAAGTGGATTGTTCATGAAACCATGAATCTCCATTAAAAATAGTTTGTTTTGGGAGCAGCTAGGTGGTGCAGTGGATAGAGCACTGGCCCTGAAGTCAGGAGGACCTGAGTTCAAATCCGGCCTCAGACCAAACACTTGACGTGTACTAGCTGTGTGACCTTGGGCAAGTCACTTAACCCCAATTGCCTCACTAAAAAAAAACCAAACCCCCCCCCCAAAATAGCTTGTTTTTTAAATATAAAATACATTCAGCATGTTAGTACTAAAGCTGTTCTGCTTGCTTGCATTTCTCTGGGAGCAGGAGCTTACATTCTGAAAGAGGAGACAACACATACAGAATGCTTCAGGGGCAATTCAGTCAGAAAGGACCCATGATTCTTTGGATACAGCAGCAAAGCAGGTGGTAATGCATCTGATTTCATGTCATTTCCATTGATTAAAAAATCTTATCAGTTTCTGATTTTGAACCATTTGACAATGCCAAGGACTTTGTTGGTAAGAATGTTCTTTTTGGTCTTCAGTGTACTTGACTGCAGCACCTGCAGAAGCACTTGCCAGACTGTGTCCCCTGCTTCCAGGGGCATGGGTTGAGCTAGAAGCAGGACAAGTGGTCTGGAGGGTGTTGTCACTTCTAGGACTCTTGGGTTTACCTTCTACTTGGTAGCAATTGGTAAGTGGTTAGTTATGGTGGTAGTGGCAAGAAAAATGGATTCCTTCTTTAAAGAGATTTTTCCCTTCAGGGGTAGCTGTGAATGCTGGGCTGAAAATAAGGCCAATAATCTGGAGGGCACTGCTTTTCCCAAGAATCTTGGGTTTAGGGTCCCAGGCTATTTTGATCAGGATCTACAGGTGTCAAGGTAGTGGTGATTTGACTTGCCTGGCAAATGTGTGTCACAGCATGTTTTTCCTTTAAGGTGCCTTACTGCTTCAGCTAGCCTAACTCATTTCTCTATTAGGTAGCAGTTGGTTGGTAGCTGGGGGGTATGGCTGGTCCTTTCTTGATAGACCTTGCTTCCTCAGGTGATAGTTGCAGGGACTGATTGGGAAGCAGGACCAGTTCATGAATCTATGCTTCTGTGATTTCACCAGGGGCACTTCTGGTATGGAAACTCCCACAGATGGAGATCATCTCATCTCTAATTTATGGTCTTAGAGTTTCTTGTGACATTCAGAGATTAAATGAATTGCCTTTGGTCACACTGTTAGTATATGTTGGAGGGAAAGCTTGAATCTAGGTATTTTTTATTCTAAAGTCAGCCTTCTATCTACTATATCAGGTTGTGTTTATTTTTTTAATTACTTATTTTTATAAGAAACTTTTGTCTTCAAGTGAAGTGTGCCTGTTAGATTTTTTTATAATGATGCAACTAGGCAAGAAGCAGAATTTAATTATTAAAAATAACTTATAATACTTTGTATGTGAAATATTTTCCATGTTTAATTCTTTTTCTTAAGTAAGACTTATCTCTTGGGAAGTGGATACAAAAGTAATTAGGATATGATGTATAAAGTAGAAAATTTAATCAATTTGCAAGTATATATTAATTGCCTGCTTTGTGCCTGTGCACACACAAAAGAAGTGTGAGGTATTGTTATGGAGGAGGTGAGTGAGTATATATTTTGCAAGTATATATTAATTGCCTGCTTTGTGCCTGTGCATACACAAAAGAAGTGTGAAGTATTGTTATGGAGGAGGTGAGTGAGATTTGAGCTGATCTTGAAGTTAAATGAAGATTTGAGAAGAGGGAATTCTAAGTGGAAAGAAAAACATGAGCAAACCCTGGGGACAGTATGTGGGAGGGAAAGAGCAGCATGGGAGACCCTCTATAATATGGTTTCATTCTCTTTCCAGGCTTATACTTCTCCTCTTCTTGAACTGGACTTTCCAGTCAAACAAGTATTCTCAGTCCCCCATTTGTTCTCTTTTCTTCCACCTAATGTACCTTTGCTCATATTTGTTCCATGTCTGGAATAGATCCTCTGTCCCCATTTCTGCCTTTTTCTGCAACTTTCAGCTCAGGCCCTGTCTCCTTCATGAAGTTTTCTCAGTTAGAAATTCTCTCTCTCTCCTCGAATTTCCCTAAGTACTTTGCCTGGCTCTCTCCTTTGTACTTATCACACTTACCAAAATAGTTATTTGCATACATGTCATTCCCTACCCCTCCTCATTTGACTGTAAACTCCATGAGAGCAGGATCTATATGTCACATCTATCTAATAACAAAAAACAATAACTAACATTTATATAGGTCTTAAGGTTTGCAAACTGTTTTATATCTATTATTTTATTTGGTCCTCACAACAACCATGTGAAGTAAATTGAAGGAATAAGAGGGTGGACTTGATGACAGAGGATGAAAGAGAGAGAAATATAAAATATGGCTTCAGGTTTTCTCACATGGGGAAGAAGAATGGTAATGTCCATTTTAGAAAGATAGGAAACAGAGCCCATATAAGGGGGAATAATCAGATTTGTTTGGGAATGTGTTGAGTGTGAGGTGATGGTGGAGTATCCAAGTTATGTGAGTGTTCTAGAAGTAGTTTAAAACTTGTGTAGAGAGAATGAGGTGATTGTTCAAGGTTGGAAATGTAGAGTTAGGCATTATTAACAAAGAAATGATAGTTGAAAGGGAATCCATAGAAGGAGACACTCTGCTTATTGAGTTAAAGAACTAGATAGCTAAGTACACCTTGTTTATTAACTTTGTAATTGACATTATGGCATATGACACTTAAAGATGTATAAAGCACTTATTCAGCTTTATCTCATTTATCTTTTAATAGCCCTGTAAGACGTTTTTA
Source organism: Phascolarctos cinereus (assembly GCF_003287225.1). Lineage (NCBI taxonomy): Eukaryota > Metazoa > Chordata > Mammalia > Diprotodontia > Phascolarctidae > Phascolarctos > Phascolarctos cinereus. Next base: position 106,988,016 of record NW_027556402.1, on the reverse strand, counting down.
AAGCATTTATCCCCATTTTTGAGATGTAAATTGGGATTCACTGAGTTGAAATAATATTTGTCCATGATCACACAACTGGCTTCAAACCCAAGTCTCCTCAGACTCTCTGCCTCTCCTGACTCCAAGGCCGGTGTCCTTTCTTCCTTCTTTCCTTCCTTGCTTCCTTCTCTCTCTCTCTCTCTCTCTCTCTCTCTCTCTCTCTCTCTCTCTCTCTCTCTCTCTCTCTCTCTCTCTCTCTCTCTCTTTCTCTCTCTCTCGATTTTTAAGGTTCTTACTACGTACCAAACACAGTGATAACAGCTGGGATTACAAATACAAGAAGAAAGAAAGAAAGAACAGCACCTCACCCTAAAGGAGCCTCCATGTTCTTGGGGGAGGACAGCACGTAAAAGGAAGCTGCAAAGGATTGGAGGAGGGGTGGGGAAGACAAAGGTACATAGGGCTGGAGCATGTCAGATGAAGTACTGTATGCAACCTGGAGAGGAATGAGGTCTTGATTATCCTTATAGAAAGGTTCTGAGAGGAGTCATACAATCAGAGGGAGAGTTTGTGGGATCAGAAGGTATTTTCAGTGTGTAAATTTGAGGGCTGAAATGAGTCTTCATGATGAAGATGTGGTGCATAATGAGGTTTTAAGTTGGTAGAGGAAGTCAGGAGTAGAGCCTTTAAAGCCCTTTGTTAAACAATATCAGTGCATTTTGGCAAGGCAGTACTGTGATTTGTTCTTCTGAGTTTCAAAGGATGGAGAAAATAAGGAGACTCATAGGCAGTATGTGTCTTATAACTAGTATATATCTTGGGTAAAGGTGGCTTGCCAATTATGTGTGGCCTCAGCTCAGAAAAGTTCAGCTAAAAGTGGCAATATGATACCAGAGGTTATTGCCAACATCCCCACTTAGGTGAAAGAGTTCTGCTAAGGAATCTTGATGTTCAGAGAATGCAGAATGGCAGCATGATGAAAGTTCATCCAACTCATACAAAATAAATCATAGAGCTACTGGGCAACTTGCCTGTTTATAGGCCAAGAGGGTTGTTGGGGCTTTTCAAAGATAATACATCCAGACTGTCTGCTGGCTATTGGGGAATTGTTTGGACTTCGTGAAATGTAGGTGGAGAGTCATTTGATTTGTTGGAGACAGCAACTTCTTAAAGGGGATGTGGTTGGGATGTGGAGTGAGCAGAGAGTCTAGAGGGAGGAGATCCCCTCTCTCCTCACTGCTCTTCCTACCGCATTGTGTTACCTTTCTTGATATGGCATCTAGTTAGTTTGGGTCCCATTTGTTAACATATCTTCACACGACGCTGGAGCCAGGGTTAAGTAAGAGGCCTGGCCATGATATTTGTGGTATCTGGTAATGCCCGTGCCACTGGAATACTGTAGATAGATAAGGGAGGAATGTGTGCCTAGATGAAGTAGATTTTGAGAGCAATTTAAGTAGAGCAGTCTCTTTTATGTGTGGAGAGTACATCAGGAGAGTGTGGTCTGTTTGGGGTAAGCCAACACTGAGAGGCATTTGTGGCATAGTGGATAGAGGACTGGCCTCATAGTGAGGAAGGGCTTACTATATACGACTAACTTCTTCCTTGGACGCATATTGACTGTATGACATGCATGGCTATATGGTCATGTTATTTAACCTTTCAATTCCCCTAGGAAACTCTCTTGGACTAAATTCTACAGCAGGTACAGCTTTGCATTGGAGCAGTTCTCTACACAGATTAAATTCATAAATCCAGCCCCCCTACACTTTTTAAAAGTGAACATTGCCTTTACTGGCTCAAACGCAGACTCAATCCTTGCCCATAAGTGGATCAGACCAGATTGGTAAGTCTCCCATCACCCTTCTCCCCCTTTGTCTTCTCTTCTTCTCAAACCTCTGCAGTTAGTGTTAGGCTAGTGAGAAGATTGTGGAGTAAAGGTCTGAAATGTAAAGCTGTCACCCGGAAGAGGAATGACTCTTGTTCTGCTGGGTTCCAGAGGATAAAATTGGGAGCAACATATGATTGCTTCCTAACAAATGAGCTATCCAAAAATAAAATGGAGTGCCCTGAGAGGTAGTAGGCTGCTCTTATTTGAGGTCTTCAAAAAAAAGTTGACATTATTTATCAGGTATGTGTTGGAGAATATATCCTCTTTCATGTTTGACTTTTTTTTTTAAGTGAGGCAATTGGGGTTAAGTGACTTGCCCAGAGTCATACAGCTAGGAAGTGTTATGTGTCTGAGGTCACATTTGAACTCATGTCCTCCTGAATCCAGGGCCAGTGCTCTATCCACTGCACCACCTAGCTGCCCCTTTCTTTCATGTTTGAACTGGACTAATTGGGCTAGATCTTAAATATTTGGGTATTGCTGCTATTGGTTTTAAAATTATATGTTTCACCCTATAAAAGTGACAGAAATTCAAAGAAAGGAAAGATTATTGGTGGCTGAGGTGGTCAGAAAAGATTTTCTAAAGAAAGGGGATCAGAAAGGCATTAAAAGATAGTGAAGAATGGGATGGTAGTGAAAAGAGGGTTAGAGTAGCTTGGATTGGAACTAGTAGGCAATGGGAAGTCATCCTGTCATGGAAAATCCATATTTTGGACCAACTTTTAAAAGAGGTCTGTGTTTTGGAAATTTCTTATAATCTTGCTCTAAAAAAAAAATGAATATAGAAGGGTCACTTAAGGACTTCTAAGAACATTCCGAGATGATGAAATGAAGTAATGAATTTAAAAATAAAATGTTTTACTGTTTGTGATATGTTATTTTTAAAGAGAGGGCAAAGTAGAAGGCCCTAACTATAAAGTTATCCTTTTGTGTCAAATGTATCCAAACTAAACCTGGGTGTGTAAAAGGTATTAGAAATTTTATAACTGACTCTGATAATTACTATAATTACCCAGCATTTAATTGTAATGTACGAAAATAGTGTCCAAGTAATAACAACTTATATTAGTTTCAGATCATGAGTCACATCATGTAAACATGGGTTGTAAGGAAGTGAAGATGTGAAAACAGCATAGAACTTTTAGGAAAAAAGAAAAGGTTATTAGAGTCCTTCCTGCCATTAGAGGAAAGGTGAGAAAAAACCCAATCCCATCTTGGTCTAATTATACTTTTCTAGGTAAATGGACTCTTCAGTACCCGGGAGGCCAATAAGGGCATGTGCATAAGATGCTAATACAGTGTGGCTATTTAAAGCAAAATACTTCAGGTAGTAGTGAGGTATCCCAGTGCTAATAGCATTAACTTTAGAATACTATTAGTTTACTATTTTGGATTCATTAGAAACCAATTTTAACTATGGAAATTATGAAACTAAGAAAATAAATCGACAAACCAGTACCTGATCTTCTGTCATTGCACTTCAGAAGACTATGTTCATCAAAACTTGAGTCACACTCCCATTGAGTGTGCCTGGGGATTTTTGTGCAGTGGGAGCTGATGTTTCTATGTTTACATTCTCTGTATCATTTAGTTGCCCTACATTTGTGCTAAAGCAATGCAGTCCCACAGTGATGAAGTAACTAAATGAATGCTGTATTCCAGATGGTGTCTATAATTACTTTGATGCAGTCAAAGGTAACACATCTTATTTTTGCCTACTGTAAGCACTGCCTGGTGTGCTATTTGGCTGTTTATAGCAGATTTGGAGTGATGGTTTTATGTGTGTTTCCATAAGAGTTCCAAAAATCATTTGCACTTTCTGTGCTGCGAAGATTTTTCCCCCCCACCTAATAAAATTGAGTGACAAATCTAAATATCCTATTGGAAATTATTTAGATGTTGAAATAATGCAGTTTTGCAAATAAATACTGGCCAGTTGGCCTAAGGCAAATGTTAGGTTATGCCAGTTGAATAGAAGAGAATTCTGATTTTCAGTTTTATTTACTTGATAATCTATAAAATGTCTGAGGTGAAGATTTGACTAATAGAACACTTCAGGAAACTTTCTTCTTCTTCTTCTTCTTCTTCTTCTTCTTCTTCTTCTTCTTCTTCTTCTTCTTCTTCTTCTTCTTCTTCTTCTTCTTCTTCTTCTTCTTCTCCTCCTCTCCTCCTCCTCTCCTCCTCTTTGGCAATTGAGGTTAAGTGACTTCCAGGGTCACACAGCTAGTAAGTGTCTTTCTCCTCCTCTCCTCCTCCTCCTCCCCTCCTCCTCTCCTCCTCCTCCTCCTCCTCCTCTTTTGGCAATTGAGGTTAAGTGACTTGCCCAGGGTCACACAGCTAGTAAGTGTCAAGTGTTTGGTCTGAGGCTGTATTTGAACTCAGGTCCTCCTGACTTCAGGACTGGTGCTCTATCCACTGCACCACCCAGCTACCCCCAGGAAACTGTCTTTACCAATGTAGATCAACAGCTTCTCTGTCATTTATAGCCTTAGAATTTCCTGAGATAGTGACAAGTTGTGATTTACCCAGGGCCACACAGCCATGTCAGGATAACTGGACTCAGGGTTTTTCTGATTCCAAGGCCACAGCTCTCTATCCATTACACCAAACTACTAGAAATATTTTTATGGGATGGCCATTTTATTGCAGTGAAATCTGCCCACAACACCAGATTTCTTAAAGATAAGTTTTTACTTTTTAAAAAAACAATATATTGTGTGTGTGTGTGTGTGTTTGTTTTGTTTTGTTTTGTTTTTTTAGGCAATTGGGGTTAAGTGACTTGCCCAGGGTCACACAGCTAATAAGTGTCAAGAGTTTGGTCTAAGGCTGGTTTTGAACTCAGGTACTCCTGACTTCAGGGCTGGTGCTCTATCTACTGCGCCGCCTAGCTGCCCCCCAAAAATATATTTTAATGTGCATTCCAGGGGCCACTTAACTCTGATACACAGGCACCATGTGACTAGACAAATCACAACTTCCTAGTACCTCAGTTTCCTCATCTAAAAAAATGAGCATAATGCACGTCCTTTCTATGTCACAAGGTTGTTGTGAACACAAATGAGGTAATTGAATTTTATTGCTTCAAAATATTATCTAATTATTATTTGTTTAATTAATTTACAATTAATTGATTAATTTAATTAAATAATTAATAATTATTTAATACATTTTTATCACCATTGTGGAAATTATAATGAATTTGGAGCCAGAAGATCTGGGATTGAATTCACAGCTCTGCCTTAATACCTAGTTAACCTTCAGCATGTCAATCTCTCTGGGCCTCAGTTTTCCTCATCCTATAAAATGCAGAGGATAGATTAAGGTCCATTCAAGGACCCCTAAAATTCCTTCCAACTCTAAATCTATGATCTGTGACTTATTTTACATAGGAGTAGTTACTACATAAACTAGCTGGGTTTCACAGTGGATAGAATGCCTGTCCTGGAGTCAGGAAAACTCACTTTCCTGAGTTAAAATCTGGCCTCAGACACTTACTAGCTGTGTAACCCTGGGCAAGTTACTTAACTCTATTTGCCTCAGTTTCCTCCTCTGTAAAATGAGCTGGAGAAGGAAATGGCAAACCTCTCCAGTGTCTTTGCCAAGAAAACCCCAAAGAGGGTCATAAAGAGTCAAACATGCCAAAACAACTGAACAATTATTTCATGGGGTCAAGGAGGAAAGAAAGAGGATATAGTTCTATCCTTAAAAATTTCAATTCTCAATCATTTAAACTAGCTTCACAATCATCCTGAGAAAGATTAATCAGCCAACCATCAACCATTTTTCAAATACTTTCTATCAACATGGCATTCTGCTAGGCATTTTGGAGCCTATGAAGCATATTAAACATACAATCAAATTGTAGAGATCAGATTCACATTCATGTTAGAAAGTGCTAGGAAGGAAAAGGAATAGATGTAGATCTAGACAGATGGGTAAACTGTTGTGAAACTGTATCATTAACTTGATAGTACACAAGGATTCAGGTTACTATTAATGAATATGTCTCAGTATGGGGCTTACTGACTTTTAGAGTTCCATAGAATTAAATAATGACCTTTTGAAAGTTCCTTTTTTTTTTAAATTGAAAATGACAACTCGGTGGGATGGTTGTCACAGTTAATGTTACGATGCCTCTGTAAAATGTAAATGGATCACTTTCCATCAGAAAGTTGGTGGGGAAAAAAGCTGGTAAGTCAGCACATGCCGTGATTCCCTTTCCAGTACTAATGCACACTGTATCCTTAACAATGTAGTAGTGCTTGTTGCTAGGAAAGAGGCAGAAATTGGCTGGTGAGAGTGTACCTCAATTCTGTAGAGCAGCCATTCATGTGGGCTTCACTGAGTTCATTTTAGCCTGCTTGGTCATTGCTCACTTTACTGCTCTGGAAAGCCCTTTATCTGCCTAATGTGGCTTATTATTCTGAACATTATTCGAAATTTATGTGATTCCTTGCCTTCTGTGGTTCTTTCCCCAGATCAACAAATGCCACAGAAGACAAATGTGTCTCCCAAGATGTAACTACATTTCTACAACCTGATGTGATATTGCAGTCTGGCCCATGTTCCCTTTTCAGACTGGATCGGCACTGTTTCCCTTCGCACACATAACCCTGTAGCCAAATTGGCCAATGTGCTTGTTCTCACACTGGGCCTCATTGAGTCTTTCCCATACCTGGAATGGACTGACACTTCACTTCCACCTTATAGATTTCCTAACTTCCTTCAAAACACTGTTCAGGTACTACTTCCTACGGAAGACCATTCCTGATCCTGCTCCCATCTGTGAATGGCAGCATAATAACAAACAAACAAAAAACCTCAACAATAACAAAAAAACCCTTTTATTAGTTTTGTGTATATGTTCAAATATGTATGTGTGTCCTTTTGTCTTTGTATTCTCAGTGCCTAGTAGAGTGCCTGGATCATAGTAGACAGACAATACATTCTTGTTCACTGAATAATTGGTTCCCCTCCCTCACTAAGGGAGGAGAGGGCATAGAAAATAGGGAAAGCTAGTGCTAGGCTCCCACCAGGGGTGGCAGCTGCTCATGTGCAAGGCAGGAGTTGTTTAAATTCCTGTAGTGCTGGGAAAACTTTAAAGAATTTATCAACTAAAACTCACAATTGAAAGATCCTTACAAGTGGGTAAGTGACTCTGGATCTGGGGAGCTTTGGGGGAAAGTAGCATATATAACAGCTATAATTATGGGTGGCATTGTGGTGCAGTGGAAAGGCATTGGATTTGGAGTCAGAGGACCTGGATTCAAATTCTGATTCTGTTACAAATTATCTGTATGACCTAAGGAAAAAATCACTTCTTTTTTCTTGGATGAATGTTTCCTCACAAGTGAAGTGAGGAAGTTGGGCAATGTGATCTCAAAAATTGCCTCCACCTTTAAATTCTCTGATTCTGTAGTATTTATACATCATTACTTTGGTGAGTACTCCTTTGAAATGATGCAGATCACAAGTCATTCATGTCCTGTCATCCCATGTGATTTTCGTACATGTCTTTCTATAAGTGATAGACAGGGGTGTGATAGGACCAGAACTTCACCTGTTTTCCTGCAATAGGGATTAGTTTTCCCTAAAGGGCAACAAAGCAGTTCCAGGGTTTTTATTGGCCCTAGCTTTCTCTTCACCCCAAGGCATAGAAAGTCTTACCTGTGGAAAGTCAGTGTCCCTCCAGTTGAGTAGATATCTGAAAACTATGTAAGTCTCCATGGCCTGCCTTAATAACCAAACATGGGGGAAAAGAGAGGGAGCACATCCAGTGCCACTGTATGCTTGCTGCATATTCTTAACTATGTTAGAACAAAATAAACCTCCTTTTCTTACCTGTTCAATGACTTAGGAATGCTTCATTTTGTCACAACGTTGAATCTGAACCAGAAGATACTGGCATTAAGCCATCCCCTAACAAGAGGGGAGAGGTCTAACCAGTGGGTTTGAGACATTTCTGTGGAGCTCTTGATGTAGATACCAGTGGAGCACATGAGCTGTCCATCACTTATTCTTTCCTATTGCTACATTTGCTCATCTTTCCTGATTATGAATGACATTCTTGTGCTCATGCTAATTAGCTGCAAGTCATGGAATACCACAGTCTCTAAAGAATTAAAGTGGAGACATATACCCCCTGGAAAATGGAGAGGTACGGGGAATGGAGGGGTGGGTTAGATAGCATCAATAGTGAAGAAATTGTACAAGAGAAAAAGATGTCATCAATGTAAAGTGATGTCATTGAAGAGATGCATGACCAGAAAAGAATAGTGATACATCATAATGGCATGAGAAAGAGTTAGTCTTTATGGATAGATGAAAGTCGTCACTGACCCAAGGCCTGAAAGAAATCAATGCAGACCCATAAGAATAAGATAGGTAGCTTGATGAGAAACTTAATAGAATCTGATGCTTCCCTCTCCTGCCCTTCCCCCACCCCTTAACCTTCTCAGTTTGTTGAAATCTGTATTGGATGGGGCAAGCCAGTTAATCCCTTTAGGCTAAAAAAAATAAAATGAGAGGGGGAGATGTTGGAGTAGATGAGCTCTGAGGTCCCCTTCCAGTCCTAAGTCTGTGATCCTGATTATGTTTGCTCCTGACACTTTATCTTCTCTCGATTTATTCATATAGGGAGCAACAGAAGTAGATGGGAAAGATTAAGAAGGAATGAGAGTAGAGACATGTGGACATTTTTATATTCCCCAAAAGATTACTTTGTTCATTTTACTTCAACAGATATTTATTGTGCTAGGTGATGAGGACATAAAAACAAAATCATCATTGTTATCAGATATCTCACATTCTTTTGTAGCATAATTATTTCATGGTGATTTTAGCTCCATCTCTTTCTCCCCCCCCCAAAAAAAAGAAAGGATTTTTTTGTTAGTGCTTACCTCACACACAAAATTATTTTGTATTTACTTGTGTGTATACATGTTGTTCCTTTCCTCACAGAATGTAAGACAATTGAAGGCAGGGATTATTTTCAGTTTTGAATTCTTGTCCCCAGCACATAGCACAGTGTTTGGCACATTTGATGTCCTTAATAAATGCTTGTTGGTGTTTAATAGGATTGTGTATGTAGAGCCTACATCAGATTGATCAGATTGCATGCTGTCTTGAGGGAGGCATGGCGGGAAGGGGAGAAAATTTAAAACACAGAAGCTTATGGAAGTGATTGTTGAAAACTAAAAATAGTTAATTTAAAAAAAAAGAAAGAAATGTAAGCTGAGTTGGAAATTTTGTCTTCCCTTCTTCTTAAGGTATAACAGGCTTAGCCCAGGAGTGGGGTGGTGGTGGAGTTAGCATGTTAATCATATGCCAGGTAGTTTCCAGCTATTACCTTTTGTCATTCTCTCAGGAATACTGATTCTGCAGAAAGAACTGGATCCTGTTTTTAGTTTATATGTTTCGTTGATTCTTTTAATTGTTCATTTGGTAAAGTGATTTTAAAAATATATATAGTTTTATCTTCTGCAAGGTTTTCTTGAATTTTGAAACCTTGGCTAAATTTGAGACTTGGTCTACAATAAAAGGGTTTCAGTACTGGAAGAAAAAAAACAAATACTTGTTGGATTGATTTGAATTGAACTGAAAATTATTTTGCAAAAGTTTAGAAAGTTGGCAGGTTCAGTTTATTTTATTGCATTTCTGAAAAAGAGCCTAGCTAGTAGAAGTAGGAGGGGGAATCCACTTCAATCTAATTTATCTTTTTCCTTCAGAAAATGCACTCTGAGTAGATAATTACTTCATTCAAAACTACTTTGAAGTCAAGAGGAAAAAGTACAACCATGTGTGAGGACTGAATATTTCTGGCCTTTGTAAGCAGAAGCTAGTGTGGCAAGCCCCATGGCCCAATAAGTTTGGAGCTTATAGTATTTCTTAGAATTCCCAACACTAATCTCAAATTTCATTAGATTCTGTGGAAATGTAATCTTGTAGAAAGGTCAGGGTGATTCACATAGTCCTTCTCCCCCCCCCCAGATCATGACTCACTTTTAAACTCTGCTTACAAAGATTTGGCAAATATCTCTTTTAAGGGGAGATATTCAGCATTTGACACTTCCATACATGCTTCTCTTAGATTCTCTTCTTCTCAGCCAGGAATGAATGTGATGACATGGTAAGTGTACTGTTTCCAGAGATTTCTCTTGGTGTTTCATTTGGAAGGCCTGAGGCTGTAGGTCAAGCCGGGGCTATTGGTGAGATGAAAAAGAAGAATGAACCATTCAAACTTTGATTCTTCTGAAATGGAAAGCCAGCAAGGACTAGTAATGGTTCTTGTCTTGTACCTTCACCCTTCAGGCCACTAACATTATTAGTCTTTGTACCAGAATCTTCCTAATAAGCTATGTGTTGGGATTATTCAGCAAAACCTGATCTACCCACAAATCTCCAAATGAAAATATTTAAATAACAGGTCATGGCAGAGTGCAGGAGATTCAGTCCAGAGATATTAAAAAAAATAGGTTGATAGGTTGGCAGGAGAAATCAGTTTTTGGCAGAGATGACTGAAGAAATAAGAAAATCCAATGCAAGCATGAAAGGTGTGACAAAGGATTAGAAGATGCCACCATAATCGTTTGTGTGGCTTCTTAACTTTAAAAGGCCAAGAAGTTCTCTGCTTATGGGATTGGGATGATTTCATGCCCAGGAGTATGGTTATTGTGGTAAACCATACAGCTGTAATTATGACACAGGAAATTGGATTGAAACCCCTCTTTTGAGATTTAATGTTTAGTTTACAATACACTCTGGATTTCTTAGGGAAAAATCTCAGCAGAGGCAAAAGAAAACCCAAACCAATATTATAAATCATAAAGAATTAAAACATTGGGCAGTTAATTTTTTTTACAAACAGGCACATGAGTTAAATTGTTTGTATCCTCAAAATGTCATAGAATCATGGATTTGAAGTTGGAAGGGAATTTAGAAGCCCTAGTCTGAATGAACCCCTTAGATGAAAAGAAAGTACATGTCAGAGAAAGAGGACTTGTCCAAGATCATATGGATAGTAAGTGATTAGAACCAGAGTTTGAACCCAAATATGCTGACACTAGATCCAGTGTTTCTACTGCCTTTTCTTTGTGGTAACGGAGAAGAAAAATAATTTATCAGCCATTCTTGGGAAATGAAGCTTCCACTTAGTATAATTTCTCCTAATTCCCTGCCTGCCTCCTCCCTATTCCATTCCTTTCTAAATGCCATTTTCCCCTTTAGAATCTGATTATGAATTTCTGAATAATCTGTAATCAGTTTCCAGGAGCACAGCTGTCCTCATGCCTGTCTTTATGTACATCGTATATATTATTAACACAGTCTGTTTTAGGTGGTATCATCTGAATTGCTCAGCTGTGATAATGACCGGGTAATCTGGGATGCAATGCCTGGCCTGGGCTCTTATTTTTATGAGAGTTAATAGTGTTTAATGACTTCCAAGCTGTTGGACCTTTTCTGGTTGGATGAGCAATAGAGAAAAAAAAGGGAAATACAGAATCTTCTTGAATGTTTTGCATGTGAAATGACTGAGCTTTTTATACTTTTGTGTTTTGTTATATTAGAATGAAATTCATTCAGGTGTTTCAGTTGCCATCAGCACTGACTTTAATTCAACAAATATTATATTTATTAAAACAGCTCTTGGCTCAGGACTGGGTACCAGGGCTTTGGGGAGGGGGGCAAAGGACAGGGATCGAAATCATATCCACAGATATTGAGTATCTGGTTTCTCTTCAAGATAGTTAGCTGCTGAAGAGAAGATGCAAAGGAGCACAAAATATTGCCTCTGCTGTCTTTTAGCTTATGATTTATTTGGGAAGACAAGATAAAGCATTTATTAAGTACTTCCTCTATGCCAGGCACTATGTTCAGTGCCAGGGATACAAATACAGATAAACAAGACAGTCTTTTCTCTCAAGAAGCTTAAATCCTGATGGAGGAAGACAAGACATATAGGGGTTTGAGGAGTGGGGAGAGGCATGAGGAGAGGGCTGCAACTGGCAGGTGAGAGAAGGAGGTAGAGTCTTAAAAGAGTTCTTCTCATAGGACTGATGTGAAGCATGACTGGAGTCCTTTCCAAAATGGTGGGCCTGGGGAGAGTCCTTGGGTGTGGCATTTTGACCAGTCCAACTTTTACAGAACAAATCTTTTATTAAGGGTATTCTGTGAAGTTTGGATTCAATCAAAGGGCTGCACTTGAGGAACTAGAGGGCCACATGTGGCTTGGAGACAGCAGGTTCCCCACCCCTGAGTTAAATAATGGTACTGGGGGGAGCAGAGCCAAGATGGCTGAGAGAAGGCAGGGACTCACCTGAACTCTCCCCCAAACTCCTCCAAAGACCTTTAAATAATGCCCTAAAACAAATCCTGGAGTGGCAGCACCCACAAAAGGATGGGGTGAAACAATTTTCCAGCCCAAGACAAAGGTTTTGCAGGAAAGGTCTGTCACACTGGAGTGAGAGTGGAGCACAGTCCACTGCAGGCTGTGCCAGTGCAGACCAGCCCCTAGCAAACCAGGAGCAGGCCTTGAGAGTGAATGAATCAGCAGCTGCAGGGGCTGCTTCTGGAGCTCTAAGCCCACAGATGCTAAGGAGGTCAAACAACTGGTCAGAAGGAGATTGCAGGGATCTCTTTGCTGGCACTGGTGGGCAGGACTCTGTTGCTTTGCCCATACTCAGATCCAAGTTGCAGTCCTGGGTGGTAGTCCTAGGGTGAGGAGAACTCTGGTATTTCAGAGATTGCAGCCACAGGGGAGCAGGGACCCTTCTCATAGTTCCAGGAAGAAAAGAACGCTTGTGGTTGCTCACACCAGAGCACAGGCCAGGAAAATAGTAAAGACACCTCTCCTTAGATCATACCATCTTGGAAGAACTGAAAACTTACAGGTCCCTAGAAGTATCTCTGAAAACAACTGCACAAAACCCCTGAAGCTTGGAACAGTACCCCCTCCACTTGGAAAACAGAGCTCCACTTTAGCAAAGAGTTAAAAGTCAAGAAATAGGCTGGGAAAATGAGCAAACAGAAAAAATGCTGACCATAGAAAGTTACTATGGTGACAAGGAAGATCAAAACACACTCAGAAGAAGACAGCAGTCAAAATTCCTACATCCAAAGCCTCCAAGGAAAATATGAATTGGTCTCAGGCCATGGAAGAGCTCAAAAAGGATTTTAAAAATCAAGTTAAGAGAGGTAGAGGAAAAATTGGGAAAAGAAATGAGAGTGATGCAAGAAAATCTTAAAAAGAGAGTCAACAGCTTGGTAAAGGAGGCACCAAAAAAAATGCTGAAAATAACATATTAAAAAATAGAATAGGCCAAATGGTAAAAGAGGTACACAAATCCAATGAGGAGAAGAATGCCTTGAAAAGCAAAATTGGCCAAATGGAAAAAGATATACAAAAATTCACTGAAGAAAAGAACTCCTTATAAAGCAGAATTGGACAAATGGAAGAAGAGGCACAAAAATTCACTGAAGAAAGTAAGTCCTTAAAAATTAGAATTGAGGGGCAGCTAGGTGGCACAGTGGATAGAGCACCAGCCTTGAAGTCAGGAGGACCTAAGTTCGAATCCAGCCTCAGACCAAACACTTGCCACTTACTAGCTGTGTGACCCTGGGCAAGTCACTTAACCCCAATTGCCTAAAAAAACAAAAAAACACCAAAACAAAACAAACAAAAATTAGAATTGAGCAAGTGGAAGCTAATGACTCTATGAGACATGAAGAAACAATAAAACAAAACCAAAAGAATGAATAAAATAGAAGATAATGTGAAATATGTTATTAGAAAAACAACTGAACTGGAAAACAGATCCAGGAGAGATAATTTTAAAGTATTGGACTACCTGAAAGTCATGATAAAAAAAAAAGCCTAGATATTACCTTTCAAGAAATTATCAAGGAAAACTGCCCTGATATTCTAGAACTAGAGGGTAAAATAGAAATTGAAAGCATTGATCACCTCCTGAAAGAGATCCTAAAATGAAAATGCCCAGGAATATTATAGCCAAATTCCAAAGCTCCCAGGTTAAGGAGGAAATATTGCAAGCATCCAGAAAGATACAATTCAAGTGTTGTGGGACCACAGTCAAGATAACATAAGATTTAGCAGCTTCTACGTTAAAGGATCAGAGAGGTTGGAATATGATATTCTGGAGGGGAAAGGAGCTAGGATTACAACCAAGAATCACCTACCCAGCAGGGATAAAATGGATATTCAATGAAATAGAGGACTTAAAAGCATTTCTGGTGAAAAGACCACAGCTGAAGAGAAAATGTGATTTCCAAATACAAGACTCAAGAGGAGCATAAAAAGGTAAACAGGAAAGGGAAATCATAAGGTACTTAAGGTTAAATTGTTTACATTCCTACATGGGAAAATGATACTTGTAACTCATAAAAACTTTCTTATTATTAAGGCAGTTGGAAGGAGCGTAAATATATATACAGAGGGCATGAGTTGAATGTGATGGGATGGTATCTTTAAAAAAATAAAAGTGAGGGGTGAGAAAGAGGAATTCACTGGGAGAGAGGGAGAGGTACAGTGGGGTAAATTATCTCACATAAAAGAGGCAAGAAAAAGAGGTATTACAATGGAGGGGGAGATGGAGGAGGTGGCAGGGAATGCTTGAACCTTATTGTCATTGGAATTGACGCAAAGAGTGAATTACATACACACTCAATTGGGTATCGAAATCTATCTTACCCTACAAGAAAGTAGGAGAGGAAAGGAATAAGAGAAGGGGGGGAGGTTGTGTACTCATAGAAGGGAGGGTAGATTGTGGGAGGCGATAGAAACAAAACACTTTTGAGGAAGGATAGGGTGAAAGGAGAGAGAGAATAGAATGAACGGGAGAAATATGAAGGAAGGTTAGTGATCATAACTGAAAAAAATTTTTGAAGCAAGTTTCTCTGATAAAGGCCTCACCTCAAATACATAGAGAAATGAATCAAATTTATAAAAATAAGAGCAATTCTCCAATTGGCAAATGATCAAAAAATATGGACGATCAGTTTTCAGGTGAAGTAACCAAAGCTGTCTATAGACCATATGAAAAAATGCTGTAAATCACTATTGATTGGAGAAATGGAAATTAAAACAACATTGAGGTACTATTTCACACCTATTACATTGACTAATACAATAGAAAAGGAGAATGCTAAATGCTGTAGGAGATGTGGGAAAATTGAGATACTAATGCGTTGTTGGTAGAGTTGTGAACTGATTCAACCATTCTGCAGAGCAACTTGGAATTATGCCTAAATATTTATAGCAGCTCTTTCCTGGTGGCAAAGAATTGGAAATCGAAGGGATGTCCATCAATTGGGGAATGGCTGAACAATTTGTGGTATGTGATTGTGATGGAATACTATTGTGACATAAGAAATGATGAACTAGATGCTCTCAGAAAAACCTGGAGAAACTTACATGAATTGATGCAAAGTGAAGTGAGTAGAACCAAGAAAACATTGTACACAGTAATATCAATATTGTAAGATGTTCAACTGTGAATGACTTAGCTATTCTCAGCAATACAATGATCCAAGACAAACCTGAAGGACTTATCATGAAAAATGCTATCATCCTCAGACAAAGATCTGATGGAGTCTGAATACAGATAGAGACCTATTTTTTTTGCTTTCTTTATTTTTCTTGGGTTTTTATTTTGGTCTGTGTTTTCTTTTATAACAGGACTAATATGGAAACATGTTTTGCATAATTTCACATGTGTAATCTATAACAAATTGCTTGCTTTGTCAATGAGGGGGGTGGGAAAGGAGGGAGAGAATTTGGAACTCAGTTTTAAAAATGAACATTGAAAACTGTTTTTTCTTTACAAGTAATTGGGGGGAAATAAAACATTAAAATAAAATAAAACATCCAGGCTTGGGTCAAAAATAAATAAGTAAATAATGGTACAGAATAGAAATTAAAGAAGGTCATGAGGCAGCATTGATAGCTGAATAAATAGCACAGGCAAGAATACTGTCTATAATAGTTAAAAAGGAGGGCATCAAGGAAAAGGTATAATAATAATTCATGTTTTTGTGTGATTCTTTGTGGCTTACAAAGTACCTCCTAATAACAGTCCTATGAGATAGATTGTGTAAGAGGCATTATTCCCATCTTACAGAAAAAGCAAACAGGTCTCAATTTGTTACTTGTTTGTGGTCAAGGCTGGATTTGAGCCTACTGACCTCTGATCTAGTGCTCTTTCCACCATATCACTGTTCTTCAGAACCTACAATCTAGTTGAAGAAACAAGATTTACATACACAAAGTAATTGTCTAAGTTAGTTTAAACTGGAAACATGAAACAGGAGCAGGGTTTAGTCTGCTTGGGATTTCTGAGATAAGACTATCTTGCTGCTGGTGAGTGAAAAGCTCTTTAAAGCATCTATGAAGATGTGTTTTGTCTGGGAGGTTTTTGTTTTTCTAGGTTCTAATAGTTCAGTTTTATTTGTCTAAGAAACTGAGAAGAAACCTATACTAATGGTAAGAGGAGATCATGGAATTCAATTCAACAAAATCAATCAATGTTTGTTGAATGTTTAATGATTTTGAGGAATTTGAAGATACTAGAGGGAACCTGTTATCTAGGAGTTTACAGTCTAAATAGGGTATGTGGAGGAGGGGAATATGTACAACTATTTGATACAGGAGGCTGTAGTAAGTGTAAGGGAAAGTACCAACAAAATGCTACGTAAAACTTGAGGAGAAAGAGAAAACTTCCACCTGTTTATTGAGAGGGGCAGTCAGGGAAGGCTTTAAGAAAGCAGAAATTTGTTTTGCTTGGCTATATGTGTTTGTAATGGGTACTGTTCTTCTGTCTTTCTCAGTGGAAGAAGAGGGAAGTACTAGGGAGAAAATTCGGAACTGAAAATGATATGAAACTGAATTTTAAAAGAAAAACAGTGGGGAGAGAGAGACACAGAGAGACAAAGAGAGAAAAAGGAGACACAAGCACCTTTGTTGAATTGGATTTTGAAGTAAGGGAAGGACTTCAGTAGATTGAGATGGGAAGTGTCCAAAGTCACAGGAACAACAAAGGGGTAGCATGTGTGAGGGGGAATGGTATGAGATAATGTGGGAAAGGTAACTTGGAACAAGACTATAAAAAGCCTTGGAAAGCCAGGATAAGGAACTAATTCTTTATTCATTAAGCCGTGGGGAAGCACTGAAGGTTTTTGAATAGAGGAATGATTGTATCAGAGTGATACATTAAAATTATTGGGGCATTGGTGTGAAAGATGGATTACAATGGAGGATAGACTGGAAATCAGATTGTAAACCAAGTGAGAGATAATGAGGGCCTAATCTAAGATAGAAGACTAAGAATATTTCATTCATTAATTTCCATAATTCTTTCCTCTAGTGACAGATGGGTTTAATTAGTACCATTAACCTTGTCCCCTTCCTCTAAGACAAACTTCCTTCTAGTTTCACTAGAATCTGCTTAAGGGGAAAAAGATCTAAAGATAGACTTTCTAGGCCTCAGTTCCTTACTCAGTAAAATAAGAGTATTGACCTAGATGACCTTTGAGGTCCCGTCAATTTCTAGATCTATGGTCCCAAGAATGACAGGTTTTCATACTGTGTTTGGCATTTAGAAGGTGGTAGATTGCAGTATACAGCACGGGTAAGAATCAAACGATAAAAATGTTTTCCCCCATCCTCTCCGTGTCTGTTGTGTGAGTATATGTTGATTTTTTTCTGATTAATATGCTTTTGCATTTGACTTTGATTAAAAAAAAACACCAACAACAACAGAATTATTTGGAGGTTTTTAGGGTCTAATTATCTTTTAGTGATTTTCCCCCCCAAAATCATAAAAGCTCTTGATACTTAAAAGATTGTCATCAAAATTAGACATCTCCATTTATAACTTGATTTGTGATCGTAAAAATGTCTAAAGTTTTAATTGGGAAACATTGTTTAGATTATATTTATCTACCAAACTTCATACTCCTCATGAAACATTTATTTCATATCCATTGTGTAGAGCACTGTGCTAGAAACTACTGGAAATACGAAGTTTAGCCAGGACGTCGTCCCTGTTTACATAGGACTTAAAGTCTAATGGACCAACTAATACAGTTATTTCTTATTCCCATATTACAGATGAGGAAACTGAGGTTCGGAGAGGTGAGGTGACTTCCCATAGTCACACAGAGGGAGTAGATCAATCATTTAGCATTTATTAAGCATCTAGTATGGGCCAGGCACTGTGCAAGTTCTTAGGATACAAAAAGAGGCAAAAGACAGTTCAGTGCAATGGCAGAGACAACATGCAAAGAAATATATACTATATATATATGTACATACACACACACACACACACACACACACACACACTCTGTGTGTGTGTATATATATATAAAGAAATATATACAATATATACAGCTAGGTGATGCAGTGGATAGAGCACCAGCCCTGGAGTCAGGAGGACCCAAGTTCAAATCTGTGTGACTCTCGGCAAGTCACTTAACCCCAACTGCCTCACAAAAAAAAAAAAAAGAAAGAAATACATACAAAGCAAGTTATAGTCTGGATAAATAGGAAATAACTAATGGAAGGAAGGCAGTAGAATTAAGAGGAGTTGGGGAAGGCTTCTTATAAAAGATAGGATTTTAGTCGGGACTAAAGGAAGCCAGGGAAGTCAGTAGGCAGATTTCAAGAGGAAAAGCATTCCGGGCATGGGGGAGAAAATGCCCAGAGCTGAGAGATGGGCTGTCTTGTTTGTGGAACAGCCAGGAGTCCAGTGTCACTGGATTAAAGAGCACCTAGTGAGGAGTAAGATATAAGAGGACTGGAAAGGTGGGGGGGGGGGGCTAGGTTATAAAGGTTTTTGAATGCCAAACAGCATTTTGTATTTGATTCTGGAGATGATAGAGAGCTACTGGAGTTTATTGAGAAGAGGAATGGACATAGTTGGATCTACACATTAAGAAAATTGCTTTGGTGGCTGAATGAAGGATAGATTGGAGTTGGGGGAGGCAGACAGACACCCCCTACGACCATCACCTTTGGCAGGATATTGCAATAATCCAGGCATGAGGTGATGAAGCCCTGCAATGGAGGGGTGGCACGGTCAGAGAAGAGAAGGGGGCATATGTGGGAATTATTGCAGAGGTGAAATCAGTAGGCCATGGCTACTGCTTGGATATAGAAGGTTAGAGAGGAGTTAAGGATAACTTCTAGGTTGGGATGTGAGACTGAGGGACTGGGAAAATGGCGTTACCCTCTACAGTAATGGGGAAGGTAGGAGGGGGAGAGTTTCAATCAATCAATATTTGTTTTGGACATGTTCAGTTTCAGATGTCTACTGGACATCCAGTTGGAGATGTCAGAAAGCAGTTGGAAATGTGAGATTGGGAAATCAGCAGAGAGGATAGGGTAGGATAGATAGATTTGAGAATCATCAGCATAGAGATGGTAATTGAAGTCATAGGAGCTGAGTATAATTCAAACCCAGGCCTTTAAGCCCCACGTATATATGATAGTATAACCTGTGTGTCAGCTGAGGCTTAGCTTCTGAAATGATGGACATGGTTCACCATGGGGACCTTTCCTAATAATTAACTCTTCATGTTCTGCTCTAGGGCGGCTAGGTGGCACAATGTGCTGGGCCTGGTGTCAGGAGTCTTCCTGAGTTCAAATCTAGTCTTAGATACTTACTAGCTGAGTGACTTTGGGTAAGTCATTTAACCTCATTTGCCTCAGTTTCCTCATCTGAAAAATGGGCTGGAGAAGTAATAGCAAACCACTCCAGTATCTTTGCCAAGAAAACCTCTAATTGCATCACAGAAAGTTGGACATGACTGAACAACAACTTTTACTCCAGGCAAGAGTTTCTCCTAAGAATATCAGCATTTGTCTCATGTTTTTCCCCCAAAGTGACCTTCAACTATCTTTCAAGTGCTTAGTCTAACTAAGGTATCGGCTATGGGTCAGGTTTCATTTAACATCACTAAAAAAATGTAAAATAGGCTTGTATCCAAGTCTACACATTGGGAAAACTCTCCTTCCCTCCCTGGAAGGCATCAAGCAACTGTCTGACTGGTCTTACTTTCTCTTTAGACCTATACAAAGTTTTATGGCTTAAAACTTTATTAAGATTTTTGGTACACCCTCTATAGTAGGGAGAGGGGAATGGAATAAATATAGCACCTACTATGTGCCAGGCACTGTGATAAGCATTTTACAAATATTTCATTTGATCCTTAGTAACATCCCTGACAGGTAGGTTCTGTTATCACCCCCATTTTATAGGAGAGGAAGTTGAGACAAATGGGTGAAATGACTTGCCCAAAGTCACACTTCTAGTATGTGTCTGAGACCAGATTTGAAGTCCACTGCTCAGTCATTTACATGTATATGTACAGCGCAATCCACTGTACCATTTAGCTACCTTCTACATAATTTGTCCAAAGTATACTTGTACATTGTTCCATATGATTTGTCTAAAGGAATAATTGTATGTGATTCCTAGCCATGTCACTGTACTTTGCCTTTGGGGATATGTAGATGATTTGATCTTTGTGACTCTGTCCAGGTTCGTGTGAAGCTGGGTGTAAGGACTATAGGATCAAATGCTTTAGAATTTCTTTTTTTTGTGTAAGCTTGATAATGCATGCAGTTATTGGTACCATGTATATATTTTATAAATAAGAAATATATGTATGGATGTATGGGTATATATTTATTGGAAATACATGCTCAAAATTTTTGATTGGGCGTATGACCAAAAAAGTTTGAAGACAGGAAACTGAATTCTGGGATTGTCTTGGAATGAAGTAATGTGTGTATGTGGGGTCGAGGGAGGAGCGGAAAGAGGAAGGGGATGTCTTTCTTTAAAAACTCCATGTGTTATAAAGCCTAGCAAAAGATCATTTGGCAAACATGAGTTGTTTTACAGAGCAAATCCCACTTTTCCCATGGGAAGAAAACAAGAGCTCATTTTTCTCTGCCACAATGAATCTTTCTGTCCTTGGGCTTTAATAAATACAATTTACAAACTGATAGTGAACTTGAATGAAAGAAATCCTAGCCAAGTAGATGATGGGTGATAATAGGAGGAATCTAGTGATTTGTAGAGTCCTGTGAAATTGGATAAACTCTAGTAATTTTGAAACCAAAAGCAATGCTAACTTTTGATAGAATTAAAACGTGGTTTTGCATGTAAAAATGGCTTATAGTTTTAATACAAAGATGCCTTATATCCAGGGAAAGGAAATGTAGGAAATTGCCTTGGAGCACAATGATGGAGAAACATTTTTAATGTTATTTATTTTAAATGAACATATTTTAGTGCTGGGACAGTCTGCTCTCCATGGCATAGTGTAGGCATTGTTGTGATAAGTCCAGTGAAGCCTTGAAATCTCTGGTGGAAACAGGGGTTTCAAGTTTTCAAATGTAGGGGCTGTGTAATTTTCTTCCTTTTAAAAAAATGTTTTATTGCTGCCTTTTGGTTCTGATACCATAGTCATGTCTGGGAATATAGTCTCCTTTCTTCCAGGTCGGACTCTCCCTTGCAACATACAAAAACAGTTAAACAAAAACATCTCATACCATGACTGCATCTAAAATTGTAGACCACATTCTGTCATATTAGCCTCCTGTCTCTTTGTTTTGAGGAAGGGTTTTTTTCATTTTCTCCTCTGGGACTATAATTGACTTTTTAGTTTATTCAAAGTCCAACTTCTTAGGGATCTTTTCATTTACGTTGTCATGATCACTTTATTCATTGCATACTGTACGATAGTATTTCATTACATTCCCATACTACAATTTAAGCCATTCCCTAACTATGGACACATGCTTTTTCTTTTTTGCTTCTTCTATTTCTCTGCTACCATGAAGACTGCTGCTATGAATATTTTGGTATGCATTGGACTTTTCTTTCTTTGCCTTGTTTGGAGTATAAAAAATGCTATAATATTCAAAGCTTACCTAGGCATGTAGATGCTTTCCCTACTGTGTGTGACTTTGTTCTCAGATGACTTTTTGGTTTTGTGTTTTTAGGCAATAGGAGTTAAGTGAGTTGCCCATGGTCACACAGCTAGTAAGTGTCAGGTGTTTGGGCTGAGGCTGGATTTGAACTGAGGTCCTCCTGACTCCAGGGCCAGTGCTCTGTCCACTGAACCACCTAGCTGCCTCTTCAGATAGCATTTTGAAAACAGATGTAATATAGGTAGTGTGGATGAACAGCTAAGTGATGCAATAGATAGAGGGCTGGGCCTGATGTCAGAAAGACTTTGTGAATTCAGATTTGGCCTCAGACATTTAACTAGCTGTGTGGCCTTGGGCAAGTCACTTAGCTCTGTTTGCCTCAGTTTGCTCCTCTGTAAAATGAGCTGGAGAAGGAAATGGCAAACCACTCCAGTGTCTGCCAAGAAAAACCCAAATGGGGTCTCACAGAGAGCTGGACAGGACTGAAAATGACTGAACAAAAAGAACAAGGATGGAATACACTGACCTGACAAGGACAGTGAGGTCAATGGTTGTTTCTCTAATGCGGGTGATTTTGAGAAATTATTGTTAGTGGAGCTTTGAGTTGCCTGTTTAAGAGACACAATACAATATTTGACATGTCATGCTTATGCACTGGACATTTGAAAAAGATGAATAGAATGATCCTTCTAGTAATGAAGACAGTCTGCCCCCAAAATGTATTTGATTAACAGAAACTTTGTTACCAGAGTAGGAAATAACACAGAAGACATAAGGAACACAAGCTCTTAGAGCTCTAGTCCAGACACTTCACTCATAGACCAGGACATCAGAAGAGGCTGGTTATTGTATAGGAATATATATCACTAATAGCAGGACAGAAGGAGGAGGGGATAGCAGGAAAGGGCTTGACATGGGAGAGGGAATGGTGCAGCAAAGGTGGGAAAAAAGACAAGACCACTCCCCATGGGTAGCAGCAAGGTGATGGCAAAAGCCTCATTCTTTTCCCTTGGGAACTGCAAGACAATGAAGATAGGAGGGTCAGCTTATCTGCAAAGGACCCCAGCTGCACAAGCATTATCCCAGCCTGGCACAGACTGGCTGGTGCCTGTCTTGCATCCCAACGACACACGGGGAGTTCAACAACAAATTATGTCAGCTCAGAAAGCGCTTCTTCCTTAACACATTCAGAGCTTCCATGTTCTGGGTCCAGTGTTTCTGGAAAATATGGCAACTCAAAAAGACAAGTTCAGGGGACCCCTTAACAGCCTTTAACAACTTGATGAAGGTGGAATAAGGCAATACGGATGTGGTTCACTCTCTCCCTCCCTCTTCTCTAAGGTAGACTTAGCTTCTGTGCCTTCCCTGTAGGACAATGGAGGGGGAAGGAAGGCTGGGCTATGGCTGATGAGTTTGTCAAATAAGATAGCTTTTCATGCTAAAATTTCCTTTTTCTCTTCCATCTTTCGTTATTTCTCCTCACCCAGGCCACCTGGCCTCCACAAGGCATAAGATTTTTTTTCTTTTCAAACTTTTCTAAATTAATTATAAAGGAATGTCATTTACAGATTGAAATATCACTGTATGGTTTATCCCTGCCTTCTGCTCCTGAGTCATCATCCCTTCCCTAATCATACTCCAATTCTATAAAAAAAAAATGAAGGGAAACAATTTTTAATGGCTGTTAATTTATTGGCACAAATTCTATTATAGCTGCCAAAGTTAATATATCACAGTCATAATGTTTACAATGATAATGGTATCTTTCAAAAAAATTAACAAATATTTGTTTTCTCCTCTTCTCTGTCTTGAAAACCAGTTCCACAAAACTCTTGTAGCAAATACGCATAGTCTAGCAAAACAAATTCCTATATTGGCCATGTCCAAAAATTGTCTCATTGTATATATTAGTTCATCACTTCAGTTCATATCCATCAGGAGATAGATAGCATTTTTATCATTGTTTCTCCAGAATCATGGTTGATCATCGATTGTATTGGTCAGAATTCTTAAGTCTTTCAAAATTATTAATTTTTACATTGTTGCTGTTATAAATTGTTCTCTTGGTTCTGCTCACTTCACTCTGCATCAATTGATACAAAACTTGCCCGGTTTCTCTGAAACCCCTTTCATAATTTATGCATAGTAGTATTTCATTACATTTGTCTACCATAATTTGTTAAGCCATTGCCCAACTGATGGGGAATTTCCAGTTCTTAGTTTCCAATTCTTTAGGTACAATCTGGATTTCTATTGGATTGTCAGTCAACAAATATTTATTAAGTGTTCATTTTGTGCTGACATTGTGCTAAGTTGCTAGAGAGACAAAGAAAGGTAGAAGAAAGGCCCTATTCTCAAGGAGCTTATAGTCAAGTAGATTTGTGTGTATCATGCAAGTGAACATTTCTAATACTAGCTAACATGAATGTGGCACTTTGTGGTTTACAGAATCTTCTTACAAAATGCTTTAATAAAATGTTGTCTGGATCAAATGAGAGAACCTATGAAGTAAGCAGGTATTATTATCTCTGTTTTATCAATGAGAAGTCTGAGGGAGCAGCTAGGTGGACATGCACTAGCTGTGTGACCTTGGGCAAGTCACTTAACCCCGATTGCCTCACTAACCCCCCCCCCTGAAAAAAAACAATGAGAAGACTGAGTTTTAGGATCCTCAAGTGTGACTTGCCTCAGGTTTTATAGGCAAATGGAAGACCTGGTATTTGAACCTATAATTCTTGACTCTAAATCCAGTGCTCTTTCCACCACATCAGGACTTTCCCTAAATTGCATGGGTGTTTGTAGACGTGTGTCTGTAAGTACTTGCACGTATGAAGAAGCATTATGGCACTGTGAATAAAGGACTTGGTTTGGAGTCAGTCATTCAGTCCAATACGACAGGAAAGTCTGGGTTCAAATCCCACCTCTGATACGTATTAGCCCTTTGACACCAGCTGTGTGACCCTGTTTGTCACTTAATCTCAGTGTACTTCAAACTCTTCTCTTGGACTTAAGTACTAAACTATCTACAGGTTGCTATCTACATTGATGGAAAGGGGCTTTGGAGATGACCCTTTGAGATGCTCTTTTGAGTACACAACCAATGGTAGTGTGGTTGAAGGAGAATGTGCTGGACTTGGCAGTACACTGCCTGGGTTCATACTGGGGCTCTGACATACTAGCTGTGTGACCATGGGCAAATCACATCATGTCTCTGTACCTGTGTATCCCTCCTCTGTCAAATGAGAATAATGATATTTGCACTACCTACCTTGTGAGGTAGTTGTAGCGAAAGCTTTAAGGAAACTTTAAAGTTGTCTGTACATGCTACCTACTAAAATATTATGTATTTTCTCTACTTGTGAATCAGTAGAGGTCTGTGTTGGACCATAAACATTTTATAATTCTGGTTGGGAAATTCTTTGCATGGATTTTGTTTCCCAGATCCAGCAGATCCCCAGTAGGGATTATTTCAATTCAACAGGCATTTATTGAATGCCTACTTGGTGTGAGGTGAGAGGCATCCTGCCCTTGGTGTCAGCCTTAGAATGAAGAAGATCTGAATTTGGGTCTTGTTTCTTGATACACACTGGCTGTGTCATATACCTAACCTCTCAGTGCTCAAGGCACTTTCCTGGGAAGTGGAGATAGGGAAACAGAGGCTGGAAGGTAGGTGTACTGAACTGGCAGAGGGGCAGCTAGGTGGCGCAGTGGATAGAGCACCGGCCCTGGATTCAGGAGGACCTGAGTTCAAATCCAGCCTCAGACACATGACACTTACTAGCTGTGTGACCCTGGGCAAGTCACTTAACCCCATTGCCTAGCCCCCCCCCAAAAAAAAAGAAAAAAAGACCCTGGGCAAGTCACTTAACCCCAACTGCCTTAAAAAAAAACTGGCAGAGCCCACGTCCCTTTCTCATATATGTGTCTGCAAATAAATATCTTGAAAGTAATAACCTTTGGAAGTCAGGCAAGTCAGGGAAAGACATTTTACATGCTTTTTACCCAGCAGAGGCTTGAAATGGGAAATGTGCATCATCAGATATGACTTAAAGTAAGCACCTTGGACTACCTTTCTTCCTTCCCCCCCCCCCAAAAATAATTATTGATAAGAAGTTATTATTGTAGCTCTAGTTAAAATGCATTGGTAAGGAAAGTGTATCAGGCATAGGATTGTTGTTTTTGTGGATTTACTCAACTCCCTGGGTCTGAATTCTCAACTCAGTTTGTACACTAAATGACTGCTTGCTGAAGTGTGTAAAGTGTAAAAAGACCTGTGATCTACACTGGGGATATTTGTAAGAAACAACCACCAAAGGAACCTGAGGTGCTGAGATGAGAGGAGAGCAGCAGCACCCAGATTCAGATCCAAAGACGCCTGGGGTGGTTTGGCCTTTGATGGTTAGCAAAGCTGTATGAGAGAGCATGCATAACTTGAAAGCCCTAACATAATGAAGTGATTAATTTTTGTACTCTATCAGCAGAGCAGAGAGTGGTACAAAATGGTGCATTTCAGTCAGGCTGTTCTGAAAAGTGAATGCTGATCTGGATTTGGGGGGGATGCTTTTATGGTTAATAACAGAAAGTGGTCTTTGGAAATGGAGTAGTGCCAAAACCATATGTCATCACTTCCTGAGAGAATAAAGAATTTTTTTTTCAATATAAGGGTGGGGGAAGTAGTCTCCTATATTACTTGTATTTAAACATTTTACATAGAACAAGCTTACCACACATCAAGGCTCATTGCATTCATGTGCCAATAAAATAAGTTTGATGATCCTTATCCAAAAGAAAAAATTCGCTTTTATAGCTAGGAATGTAGGTACTTTTATTTTTCATTTCAGGATTCTTCAAGCTTCATGTTCATCCTCATGTATTAAGTGGTTGAGGTGAAGGAAAGAAGAAACTGCTAAAATAGCATTCGTTATTCTTCAGACTGTTCTGCTGTATCCATTTAAGGTGACTTATTAGGACCCCACTGTGCCTTGGCCAAACATCAATAATAAGAAACAAGAATGAAAAGTAATACCCCTGAATGAGGCATGCATTTTCAGACATGGCCAGTGTGTTCATAGTCTTGTAGATAATAGAGCTGGAAGACAGGAACCTCAGAGACCATCTAGTCTAACCGTACCCATTTCTCAGATAAAAAACTGAGGCCCACGTGACTTGCTTAAGCTCACATAGGTAAGAAAAGCATCAGGAGTGAGATTTGAATCCAGGTCCTCTAACTCTAGAGTTAGTACCCTTTCCATAATAGTGTGATGATTTATTTTACTTAAATATACTTCGTTGTAAGGGATTGGAGGGAGTCAGTAGGAAGTAACACTGATGTTAAAAAAAAATCAAAACTTCTTTAAAAAAGAAAAACAACATCCTTTAAAGAAGGAATATTTGTGTGTGATAATATGCTCGTACTGGTTCATGAATATTTCTGATTTACTTGGGTTAAGTATTGTGCATAACAAGAAGAGGACTCAGAGGGAGGCTACAATTAATTGAGATGTGCTTGGGATAGAAGGAAGTAGGATCTAGGGGCTTTAATTCAAGATGCTAATGTGTATATCACAAAAGTTTACATTTTGTTTGTGATTTCAAGAAACTTTGGAAATTTTACTTTTTATTGATATTGCTATGACATTTTCAAGTCACAGTCATGTTTCGGGGCACCTTTGAGTTTCCCATGAGTAAAAGAGCAAGCAAAAGATGGCGGTTCTCAGAATAGGGGACCAACTAGTTGACTTATAGAGAGGTTAACCAATGATACGGATTATCAGGTGAGTACAGCAGTTCTTGTAAGTCAGGCTGACAGAAGAAAGCAAATATTGCCAAGTTGGTTTGAGTAAAATGCTTTCTATAGGAATAAATGGTATTTGAAAACGGATGTAAAGGGTTGGCAAGCAAGGAGTTTGGTAATTTCAATACTTAAGTATTCAACCAGTATGAGGTACTAAAGTATAATGGTTGTCCTTCATTAATCAGCAAGTTACGTTTTTGATTTATAGGTACCTGAATGTCTTTGAATTCCAGGGGCATATGTGCATTCGAGTAAGAAAAATGTGGTTTTGAAGAAATACAGCCATTGTTATTGTTGTTTGTCCTTCCATTCCGGAAGAGAAGGCGTCAGGAAGGTGGATGCCATGACTTGCAAGTGAATTGGATTTAAGTGAGGGAGGGCTGTGCAAAGTCGCCAGCCTCACTTTGTCCTCTGGAGCTATCTGGGTTAAGTGGCAAAATATAGATCAGGATGACTGCAGATGGCCCTGCATAGCATTTGTGAGGACCTCTGGTTTAAAAGCTGTGAGGATGACAACAGGTTTTAGAGCCCATTCTATAATCAGTCACTTCAGTGACCTGTGATTTCATCAGTGTGAATATTTCTTCTACCATTGCCCTGTATGACTTAATCTATGAGCATTTATTAAGTGCCTACTGTGTTCCAAGAACAGTGCTAGGTGCAAGAAACACACACACACAAAACCAATCCCTACTCTCAAGAGGATTCTATCAGCGAAGACACCAAGTACATTATATATTTGTGGTTATAAATCTAATTATAAAGAGAATGTATACAAATTAGTTAGAAGGTAGGTAGGGGAGAGAGCACTAGCAGTTGACAAGCAGAAAAGGCTACATGTAGAAAGGCTACATGCTTGAGCTGTGAATTGAAGGAAGACAGGGATTCCATGAGATGGAAGTGAGATACAAGGGATGGCCAGTGCACCAGGAGAAATGGCCGGTAGAGAGGCAAGTATGAGGAATCGAGAGAAAACCCAGTTTGTCGGGATATTAGAGTGCAAAAGGGTGAGCATGAGACTGGAAGATGTATGAGACTAGAAAGATAGGCTGGGGCAGGTTGTGAAGGATTTTAAAAGCTAAATGGAGAAATTTGTTTTAGCCTAGAGACACTAGGGAGCCACTGGGGTAAGTAGGGTAGTGGCATGGTCAGATCTGTGCTTATGGAAAATCATGGGTAGCTGTGTGGAGAATGAACTGGAATGGAGAGATTCTTTGAGTCAGGAAGGCAAATTAGGCCGTGGATGACTGAACAACAAAAGCAATAGTCTAAGTGATGACAGCTTGAACTGTTGGAGTATCGGTGAGATATTGTGAGTGTAGAGAAAAAGCAGGATTTGAGAAATGTTGCAGAAATAAGAGAAAATGTTTGGCAACTTATTGGATGTTTGGAATGAGGGAGAGTAAATGAATCTGGGATAAAACCAAGGTTAGTAGGTTAGTAGATGGTCATTAAGAATTGGAGTGGCTAAAATCATCAATCTGGACAGGAACTTCTCCAGACTTAGTAAGACTGTCCTCAGATGTCATACATTTTATGACTAGCCTTTTCAGGTTGGTAGGAACTACCAAAGCTTTTCCTCTACTAACATAGCCTTTAAAGAATCCATTATCAACTTCAGAACATAATGAAGCAATGGAATGGGATTTCTTCAATCAAATAGAAATAGTTGAATGGGGACTGCAACTCTGCATGACTCTGTGGGTGTTGGGAAATGGGTTGGGCCACATACCATTCAGGCTGATCATACCACTGTGGCCTGATGATGGTGAACTCAGGACTGTCAGTACTGGCTGCCCTATAATTCTTTCAAGGGAAAAGTTTGTTTTTTCCTCATCAGACCCAGCAGCTCCCAAAAGTCTATTAACAAGTCATAGAGATGATGTGCTACTCGTCCATGGGAGGAGTACTGAAATCAACAATATAATTTGTCCCTGAAGTGTTCAAGAAGTCTGATCAATAATAGGATCATATCCCATTCTCACCTTCTCATCCTGTGTGATTCTTATACAAATCTTTCTTAAATCCCTGAAAGTTTCCTGTAACACATTGAAGTCCTTTCTTTTGCTACACCTCCTTTCCAGTCCTTTATGTCATTGGCGATAGGCTTCAGACTCTTTGTACCCAACATGTGTTTTTTCCCTTGGATTTTCTCCATTGTGAGCCTTTTAAGACCATGCTGCTCCATGATTTGTAGACATAGATCATCAATAGGAAAGTATTGGTGTTTAAAAAAATGATAAAATGGTAAAAAAAAAAAATGATAAAATGGTAAAAAAAAAAAATGAGGCTTTTGTCACAGCAGACAGTTTGGGATTATTAGAAAGTGCTTTGTAATTTCCCAAAGGCAATCTGACCCTATCTCTGCCTCTTTAATTGTAGGTCTCTCTCATTAGATGATGGAATGTGGTGCAGGTATAACATTCATATCAATCTCTATGGACTTGAAATTGGGACTATGGTACTCTTATAGCCTTCTTACCTTGAAACATCCCTCCATGATGCCAGTCTGTTCTCTCACTGATGAATTCTTTCAGTTGCCTCTATTTGGGGCAGGTGGCCAGCCCTCCAATGTTTATTCCTTTCCTAACTTGGCTTCTGATTTTCCAGATGTCAACAGTCTTCCTCACTTAACACCAACTTTTCTTTTCAACTCCCTAAGAACAGGTACTTTTTTTTTTCTTGTGCTAGTATAGTACCTGATGGCACATTACAAATGCTTAAGAAGTGCTTGAAGCTAGGTGGCTGATGTAGTGGATAGAATGCCAGATCTAGAGTCAGGAAGACCTGAGTTCAAATCCAGCCTTAGACACTTACTAGCTGTGTGACCCTGGGCAAGTCACTTCACCTATATTTACTTCAGTTTCCTCATCTGTAAAGTGAGGATAATAATAGCATCTATCTTCCGGTGTTGTAAAGAGCAAATGAAATAATAATTATAAAATGCTTAACACAGTGGCACATTGTAACACTATGGAAATGTTAGCTATTTAGTTATTTGTTGCTTTGCCTTGCCTCCTTGCTAAATTAGGGGTGGAAGAGTGTTTAGGGAGAAATGGACAATCCTACTCCTAGTTTTTGAGCATCATAAGAGAGATGACCGAGGAAAAAGAAGTTGACAGAAAAAGAGTGAGCATGATAACAAGAGATTCCTCTTTAGATGGTACCTTGCCCCTCCTTGACCTGGATAAAATCATACTAAAAGCTGTGACTGGCTGAAGGCCACAAGGATTCCCAGCCTCTGATAGTAGGATCAGGTAGTTCTCTTAGATAAGAAGGACGGTTGAGTAAGACTGTTGAGGCAAGACAGAAGAGATCACCGTATCTTAGATCAAGACCTGGAAAGTACCTTAGCATCCAACATCCTAATTTTACAAATGAGGAAGCTGCATTCCAGTGTGGTAATGAAATTTTGTCCCAGGTCATTGAGGCTGTTAGCATCAGAAGCAGGATTTGAACCCAGGCTTTCTCTTTGCCCACTGTATTACACTACCCTTTTGAGATATCAGATAAACAGCACAAACTCCCAAGATACCCCCAGAAACAGGTCCTCTCAGATCTGAAAATCCTTTTTTCCCCTCAATATAAATAGAACTCTGTTTTAGGTAAACTGGTAGTTTGAGAGCAGTCCACTTTTTTTAAAAAAACACATTTTAGATTTGTGTTTTGTTTACTTTTTTTCTCTAGCACTTGGTGTAAAAAAAGAAACTCTATGAGTCAGCTCCAGTTTTGTTCTTATCCTGTTTTGTTTTCAGGTTCTCATATAGTCCTAAATAAATCAAACAGTATTAATTTTTTTTTAACATGAGGGGAATTGCTTTTTCCTTAAAATAATTGAAATTAAAGTCTTTTTTTTTTTTACAAAATATAATTAGGAATATGAAGTGGTAATCTGTGGACTTTTAAACCTTCAAAGGGTAAGAAAATTAGTAAATAAAATTTAGGAGAGGCAGTGTGGCATAATGTTGAGAGAAATCAGCCTTAGTGTCAGGAAAACTTGTGTTCAAGTTGGGTCTCTGACCCAACCATACCAGCTGTGGGACTCTGGGAAAACACTCAGCCCTTCCTAGTGCCCCCAGGCAACTCTGAGTTTATAAATTGAAATACAGGTTCCTAAATACATTATTGGGAGGAGTTTCCTCTTTGGGCATTCTTTAAATCCGGGAAATCATAAGGCCAGTCCAAAATCAAATAAACATAATAAGAGTGTATTGGAAAGAGCCAGAGATTTGGAGGGAAAAGATGGGTCAAAATTCTGTTTACTAACTATGAGACCTTATTGGGTAAACCACTTCAGCCTTTTGGATCTTAGTTTCAGTGGTAAGAGTGCTGGATGTAACATCATGGGACCAGGATTCCAATGCTGACTCTACCACTAAGTACTCATGTGATCTTTAAAATGAACAGTATTATTACATTACCTCTAAGGTCCCTTTTAGCTGAGAAAGTATGAATTCTAAGATCTAAAAAATTGAAGGGATTGTACTGAGGTGATTTCTAAACCCAATAAAAATCCACAATCCAAGAGACATGAGTTCATTAATCATTCTTTTTATAGTTACATTTTATATTTAGATTATGGACAGCCAAAATGGTCTTGCTTTTCCCCCTCCTTCTAAATTTGAAATTGTAGCATTGTATCATTTGGATTACTGCCCTAGAAGTTATTTTTCTAAAAGTGCCAGTCACAGATGATACTTTGTTATGCCTGCATAATGTGCCCACAGGAGGGATTTTTCATTGTTAGCTCTTATTATTGTATACAATGAGAACTTTTAGCCCTCTTGATGGTTGTTTATCTGATAAGAGCATTTAAATCAAACTTGAAAGAGTTTGCCTGCACCTTGGTACTCAATTATCAAAATCACTGTTATTGCTACTCTGACAGATAAATAAATACATGTGTTACATAGATCAGGGGTGGGGCACCTGGGGCCTCAAGGCCATATGTGGCCCTTTAGGTCCTCAAGTGTGGCCCTTTGACTGAATCCAAACTTCACAGAACAAATCCCCTTAATAAAAGGATTTGTTCTGTAAAACTTGGACTCAGTCAAAAGGCCACACCCGAGGACCTAGAGGGCTACATGTGGCCTCGAAGCCACAGCTTCCCCACTCCTGATATAGATAGATATAGCTCTTCATAGCTGTATATAGATGCTCTTCATCCCATACGTATTTACACGCAAATATATGTATGTATATGTGTGTATGTGTACACACAAATACACACACACATGTATGTTGTTTAGTCGTTTAAATCGTGTCCAACTCTTTGTGGCCCCATTTGCAGTTTTCTTGGCCAAGATATAGGAGTGGTTTGTCATTTCCCCCTCCAGCTGTAGATAGCTTGCTTTGTATATATTTGTTTGCATTTTATCTTCCCCATTAGATTGTAAGCGTCTTGAGGAAAGGAACAGTCTTTTGCTTCTTTCTGAATCTGCGGTGCTTAGAACAGTTAGCACACAATAGGTGCTTAGCAAATGTTTATTGATTGATATATAAACATATATACTCACATATATTGCATATATGTATACACATTTAATTGTATGTATATATCTGTGTCTATACACATTAATATATTAAAAAAAATTTAAAGCTCTACCCATAAAATTCCCCACCTTACCTAATCCACTTGTTTAGAATATAACAATATAACAAAGGCATCGTGCTGTAGTGAAAAGAGTACTGCCTCTGAAATCAGAAGAATCTGGGTTCAAATCCTGCCTTTGATGCTCACTGATCATTTGAGTTTGGGCAAATCATTCTGCCTTAATCAACCCTTATTTCCTTACCTATAAAATCAGGGATTTGACTCGAAGGAATCTGAGGTCCCTAGATATATGATAATGCATTTTGTTTTCGTTTATAGCTCTAGATATAAACGTTTCGTTTATTGCATCTAGCTTGCTTACAAATATTAGGTGATATGAAGTATATACTATATATCTCTGTTATTGTGGATGAGTGAACTTCAAAAGAAAATTTTAGTCTGCTTTGTTTCTTAGTTTCTTTCCAAGTATGTCTGTATAAAGAAATAAGTGGTCTAATGATGACCTGATGATGTAGTAATTTGATCAATAAACCATTTATTACTGTAAAAAAAAAAAAGTAAGCCTGTTTGTAATACCAGGATGAAGGAAGGCCTATTAACACCAGACAAGAAGAACATTATTACCAATTTATAGATGATAAAATACAACTCATAAAATATGATATGACAAGCATTTACTAAGTATTTAGAGCACTATGCTAGGCTGGGAGAGAGAGAATTTAGCTAAGATGCCCTAGTCATCAAGGAACTTAGGGACTGGAAGAGAGCTATAACACCCACACTAATAGTAGTAAATACAAAAAATAGGGGCGTTTAAAGGTTGGGACTTGTTCATCGTTTTACAGCTTCCGAGGACAAAGTCAAAAACAGAATCCTCCAATGCTTAGTTCTGGGATCTTTACTTGAATCTCAAGATTCAAATTTGGATAAAACTTAAATTTTGATCAAACCACAATCATTGTATCATTTTGGTTGGGTAGTGTTAGGAATTCTGAGAAGAGCCACTTTGCATGAAATCCAAGCGCATTTAAATTTTAAATGA
Organism: Phascolarctos cinereus; assembly: GCF_003287225.1. Lineage (NCBI taxonomy): Eukaryota > Metazoa > Chordata > Mammalia > Diprotodontia > Phascolarctidae > Phascolarctos > Phascolarctos cinereus. The sequence continues at coordinate 106,953,802 of NW_027556402.1, read as the reverse complement.
AAAATAAAGACCCTGAACATTAAAAAGCAAGGAGGCATAGTAGAATGAAATGTCCTTTTTGTGAAATGTCTGAATACCCTGTGCTTTGTCCATGAACTTGAGATAATATAGACTGTGAAAAGAGGTTGTAAAAATTCAGTCTCTGAGGATGTCGAGCTCCTGGAGATTGCAGGTGGGGAATCTCCTATTTGAGATGTAAATCAGGATAAAATTACAAAGATGTAGGATATCTGTTAACTCAGAAGGGCCTTGTAAAACAGAAATAAATGTGCTTTCTATTTGCAGTTTCAGCTAAGGGCTATAAATTAGAAAAAAATAGAAGAATATTTGTGAATCTGAAGGAGGGTGAGTGACTTGATAGCTCTCCCCTTAAGAGCTAGTTATCAGATTTTTTTTGTACATGTTCAGAGAATTATGTATCTAGGAGACATTTTAAAAGTAAACAAATTCAAATTATTTTGTTCTTGAGGACTAAGGCATTTTTTTCTTTTCTCTGGATTGTCCTACAATTAACATAATATGAAATTAAGAAAAGATTCATTATAGACTACAGTAACTGACAAAAGATTTCTGAAGCAAATGTTTTTGGCCTACGTGTAAATAGTTTTATTGTGGAAAAGGGAAGGAAACAGGATGTGTGTGTATGAGCCTATGCAAAGAAACACAGGAAACTTTTCGTTTTAAGGCACTGGTAAATTTCAGAGGTTGGGAGAAAGAAAGAAAGGAAGGAAGGAAGAGAGCTTGTTTTGAGGAATTTGCCCTATTAGTAGAGATCCTTGGCTTAGTGGCTAAAGTGCTGGCCTTGGAATCAGAAAGACCTGGATTCAAATACTGCCTTGTGCACTTAATAGTTGTATGAATCTTGGCAAATCATAACCTCTCTGATCCTCACATTCCTCATTTGCAATAAGGGGATAATGTCTGTAGTACCCACCTCACAATGTTGTTAGGAAGAACATATGAGATAATGTAGTACTTTTTTGTATGTGTGTGTGTGAGGCAGTCGGGGTTAGGTGACTTGCCCAGGGTCACACAGCTAGTAAGTGTCAAGTGTCTGAGGTCACATTTAAACTCAGGTCCTCCTGACTTCAAGGCCAGAGCTTGATCCACTGTGCCACCGAGCTACCCTGATATAGTACTTTGGAAAGTACTTTGCAAATTTAAAGTTATTTGCCCAGGGTCACAGAGCTAACAAGTGTCTTAGGTAGGATTTGAAACCAGTGATTTATCTACCATATAAATTATTAGTTGTTACCTGTCACATAGTAGTTAGTGAAAATGTTTGTTGACCCAATGCGTATTACTATTATTATTATTACTATCAGGGCTGAATTTTCTAGTGAACCAAAGCGAGAAGTAAAAACTGATCTTCTTTGTGACGAAGTGACCTCTCCAACTCTGAGTTTTAATCCGGGTAGTTAAAGAGGAACCAATTTCAAGAAGAGATTTTTCATCCAGGGCAAATTTTCTGCAAAAATATCAGCAACTTCTGTGACTTAAGGTGTCCTGGGTCTTGGTGAATTCAGTCAGGTCTTCTACTGAGCCTTGAACATTTCAATTCACCTAATGTGAATTCCTTTGTCACCAGCTACTATTTATTGATTTTGATTTATTTTTTTAATATGGCAGTGAAAAGAATAATTGAGGGACAGGGGAGCTACTCCAAGCCCTCTGTATCTTTTTTATGGGTTGAGATTTAGGGTCACCCAAAGACTGTTAAACAGTACATGCATGTATATGTTTGGTTTTTTGCCTATAAACCTTTTTGCCTTCAGACCTATGTTATAGAAGATCAGAATACTTTTCATTTGAAATAGTGAATTTTAGGTTGATGTTAAGCCATGAAAATCAAGTATGAGGTGTGTGTGTACGGGTAAGATCTTAAATTCTGATGTTTGTTTTTTAGGCTATTTTCAAAAAGTAATTTTATTTTGAAGGTTTCCTTGATGGGGGGATTGTGGTGCAGTGAAGGGGAAAAAAAGCTGGATTTGAAGTCAAAGGTGGTTTCTAATCCTGACTCTGTCACTTACTTATGACTTGCGCAAGTAATTTAACCTTCCGAGCCTTAGTTTCTTTATCTGCAAAATGGGGATAATGAATATTGCTGGATCTGAATTTAGAGTTGAATCCTGGCTTAGTTGCTTCCTACCTGGGCAAACTCTATATAATGAGGCAGTTGGACTGCATGAGTCCCCTTCTAGTTTCAGATCTATGGGGGGCAGCTAGGTGGTGCACTGGCCCTGAAGTCAAGTGGACCTGAGTTCAAATCTGACCTCAGACCAAAGACTTGACACTTACTAGCTGTGTGACCTTGAGCAAGTCACTTAACCCCAATTGCCTCACCTAAAAAAAAAAAGAAAAAGAAAAAAAATTCTCTCTAGATCTATAATCCTGTATCCATTATTGTTCCTGAGGGGTGCCTTTCAGGTTTAATCTGGATGCCACTACAGAGACCATAGTGCAGGGCAGACAGAGACATCTTAACCCAGGCTTGGACAGGTCCTCTGTTCTCACCTCTTTATTTTTACCCTGTGAAAAATACATTCACTTAATAAATACTGGGAGATTATAATTGTGTATGAGCGATACTAGAAATTACACAGGGCTGTTTGACACCTCTTTTTTCTAGTCCTCCATTTCATGAGCTAGCAGACAGCTTACTCTTTCATCAGCTAGGCAGTTGATGTGAAAAGCTTACGCTGATACTGCCTTTAAAGTTTACAAAGCTCTTTTCTGGCAACAATCCTGTGAGGTAGGAAGACACAGATCTAGAAATACTATTTAACTTAGAAATGGCCATGTTTATTTTTTTATTACCCCATTCTTAAAGTAGAACAGTCAGGATAAAAAGTATAGGTGTCACATTTCTGTAATCTCAGAAGAGTTCTTAAGCATGTGAGATTTTTTTTTTAATTCTCCATTTTCCTCATGGTCATGGACAGTAGATTCCCAACTGGTCTTCTTCCTGGCAGTTTGCCATATCCATTCTGCTTCTGTCTGTATTTCTTTCTGGTTCTCTGGCTTTCATGCCAACAGTTAGAAAATGCCCTCAAGAGAGTGGACTTGTAAAGTATGCCCATGCTAGGAAACTCGGCTCTATTTCTCTATCTCCTAAACACCACTAATTCCAATTCCCTTTTCCAGGCCTACTTCTGTCTCTCTCATCCCAAAATTCTAAGCATAAACATCCCAAGAGCAGATTGTAGCACTTTTTAGGGAAAGAGGAAGAGCCAGAAAGATTTTAAAGGTCATTTGATCTAGAACTGTCAGACAAGCCGACACTGACTGACCCTCCTGAGTGTAGCCAGAACCAGATTAAAATATAATTGGAAAATATTTAACAAAATAAATTTTAAAAAAAACCCATAGAACACAGATAATGCTAATATGTGGTTTTCTAATTCAACATTTACCCTGCATAGATAGTTATGTATCTTTTAGTGGCCACCATTTCTTTTTAAGTTTGACACCACTTTGTCCAACCCTTTAATTTTATAAAGGATAGATAAACTTTAAGTTGGTGAAGGGAAGTGATTTTCCCAAGGTCACATAACTAGGAGATATCAGGGTTAGGGCTGCTTCCTAGGTAACTTATTGTTTTTTCCACCAAACCACACTCGAGCTCTATTTCATGGTAGAGGTAGCCCCTATCTTATAAATAGGCTGTATTGCAAAAGTTCATTTTCTTTTTTGTAACTCAGAATGCATTTTACTACCCTACCCAACAAAGGATTTAAAACTGGAAGGAATTTTGTAGATCATCAGGTACTTTTTTTTTTTAAACAAATGAGGAAACTGAGTCTGGGATAGAAGTAACTTGCCTCAGGTCACACAAACTAGTAAGTAGCAAAATAATTAGAGCTTTTAGTTGTTATATGTACAGTTATTCAAAGGTTTTGAAATAAGTGCAAATCATCATACTGTACATAGTGAATCATTTTTAAGATGCTTGCTGAAATTTGATTATATGATTTTGATTTAAAGATTTAGTTTCACTCTTACTTTAAAATCAGGGACGTCCCTGAATAGGTATAACTCATTTGGAGTTACACTAAACTTTTTTGAGGTTGAGAAAACAGAGTAAAATCCCTTGAGACCTGTCCCTTTCAAGCCTCTGTTGTTAAGACTTGAGTGTGATAATTTTTTAAAAATTTTCCTTTTTTGATTTACGTGAATAACCTATGATTTTAGACTGGCCTATAGAAATTCAGCTGTGGGGAGGAGAGCAACTCTCATTTGTTTAGCTCACTTTTCTGTACACTTATGGCCAAGAAAGGCCAAAAAGATGGGACTCTGCTTCACTTCCCTTGGCACTGAGGCAGACCCAAAGGGAGGGAGGCTGGGTCGCTCCTTTAGAAAACTCTTTAACTTGTGTCCAAATTAAGTTTATCCTCCTGGAGTTGTGGTGCTTCAATTCTGCTGATTTAATTCTGCTGATTCCTCTGTCTGATAACTTCCCATTTTATTTAAAGCAAGACTAGCAGCTGCTTGCTGTACCCTAAACCTTAACTGAGAGTTAGGGAGTACTGTAATTAGTTTTTACACACAAGAGCAGCTGATTGGAGAGTTCTGAACTGGCAAATGTTCATGTTTGCCTTCCTATGGGAGGTCGGTTAAATTGGAAGGGTTTGCTGCAGTTGCTAAGAATTGCTTGAAAATGTGAAGCTTGCCATCAGGAGATCAGTGGTGGATGTCATAAACAGCTGTGTGTACTATGCATTAGCTTGAATTCATAGTAAGCATTTCATCTTTGGCCTAATGTGTGTCACTTGGAAACCTGATCAATATTTCATAGAAAATGTTAGTCACCCAATACAAAAGTCATTGTAAGCCTCATGCCTTTATTGGTTATTTTACAATTTGTATAAGATTCCACTGAGTGTGTTTTGGTGTATCATATAATTTCCAATTAGAATATCTTCATGCATAAGTCAAGACATCACCTGTGATGTCATTGGTCCTCTTCAAAAATGAAGGATGAACAATAACAATTAGAATGTGAGGTCCTTGAGGGCAGGGATTGTTTTTGTCTTTGTATCTCCACCACTTAGCACATAGTAAATGTCTAATAAATGCTACTGACAACTTTTCATTTACCCACTTATTAAGCACCTAGTATGTATGAATTACACTATGCTGCTAGGCTGGGAAAGATGCAAAGTTTAGACAAAATGAAGTCCCTGTTCTCATGGATCTTTCAGGCTATACCTCAATGCTGTATTGTAGCTACTGATAACTGTACTTTAATAATACAAAATATTATGTGAACAATGTGTTCAAAAGGTGCAAATAGCCATTGTGTAAAGCTAGAGAGGGAAAGATTTATTCAGCAAGCAACACAAAAAAGAAAAAGGAAGGATAGGGCAGGGAAGCACAGGACCTGCTCAACAGGCTGAGCGTTTGGTTGGAGTGTTGAGTATTTTGTGGGGAGAGATGAGATAAAGATGAAAAGATAGAGTGGTACCCATCTGTAGAAGGTCTTAAATGCCTAAGGAATTTAAATTTGTAGGCAATAGAGAACCACTGAAGAGTTTGGAGCAGAGACGTGATATGGCTAGATCTAGGCATAAGAAAATTTAGTAGTAGAAAAAAAGGATGGGTTAGAATTAGAAGAGAGAGGAAGCAATAAGACTTGTTAAGAGTTTATGAAAATTTTCTAGGCAAGTCATTCCAAGTGGGATAAATACTAAGGTGGTTTAAGTGGGAATAGAGAGGAGGGATGTAAGATATTAGGAAGAAAAATAGGATTTGGTAATTGAATATGAGATATAAAGGCAAGTGAAAACCCAAAGATAATACCAAGACTTTGATGTCAGTATATATGCATATTTGTGTCTAATGGTATCCATCTCTAGGGTGGGGGTGGGGGGAAAGAAGAAAAAGGAAAAAAGAAAAAAAGAAATTTACACAATAACTTTATTATATATTTAAAAAGAATAGCAAGTTGTACATAATAGATTTGCAGCTTCATACTCAATCATCTCTTTTATTATGCTATGTTATGGAAATGCTTGTTCTAGTCTGTAAATTAAAAATAAAATAATTTAAACAAAAAAGGCTTTGATGTTAGGAGGCTGTATGATGGCACTGATAAATGTTAGGCAAAAGGAAATGCATGCAATTTTAAGGGCAAAGGTGATGTCAGTTATCCAAGCAGGCATGGCCCTAGAGGAGATGATGGCATGGAGCTCATAAGAGAGGTCATGGCTGGAAAAATAAGTTTGAGGTCATCTATGCAGAGGTGGTAGTTGAAGATGAGAGTGAATGGTATTGGCAAGGGATAAAATGTAGAGAGAAAGACAATAAGAGGCCAAAGGATGGAGCCTTGAGGAACCCCCATCTTTTTTTATTTTTTATTTTATTTTTTTCTCTTTTATTAATTTAATTTTAGTTTTCAACAATCACTTCCATACACTTTTGAGTTTTATAAATTTTTCTCCCCCTTCTTCCCCCCTCCCTCCCCAAGATTGGTGCACAATCTGATATAGGCTCTGCATATACATTTCTATTAAACATATTTTCACATTAGTGATGTTGTAAGGAAGAATTAGAACCAATAGGAGGGACCACAAGAAAGAGGAAACAAAACAAAACAGAAGGGAAAAAAAGAGCAAATAGTATGCTTCTATCTGCATTCAAACTCCATAGTTCTTTCTCTGGATGTGGATAGCATTTTCCATCATGAGACCTTTGGAGATGTCTTAGATCCTTGCATTGCTGAGAAAGGCTAAGTCTATCAAAGTTAGTGATCACACAACGTGGTTGTTTCTGTATACAATGTTCTCCTGGTTCTGCTCACTTCACTCAGCATCAGTCCATAGAAATCTTTCCAGGTTTTTCTGAAGTCTGCCTGCTCATCATTTCTTAGAGCACAATAATATTCCATTACATTCATATACCACAACTTGTTCAACCATTCCCCAATTGATGGGCAGCCCCTCAATTTCCAATTCTTTGCCACCACAGAAAGAGTTGTACGTGTGAGGAATCCCCATTTTTGAAGGTCAAAGAAGAGAATGAGAAGTCAGTAAAGAAACTGGAGAGCCAGAGGTAATGGTTAGGGAGGTAAGAAGATAGAACCTGGTGTTCTGTAGTATCCTGGAATCCAAGGAAGGGGATACTACCCACAGTGTGAGATGCTTTAGAGAGATCACAGTGAGAAGACCATTGGCTTAACAACTTTTTCTCATTTCTGTAGAGCATAGGGCCTGAGAATTTACAAATTGATCTCCCTACAGCATCTCCATGAGGCAGACTGGGCCAAGGATTATTCTTGTTTTCCGGAAGGGGGAATTGTGCCTGAGGAAGTTTAAGAAAATTATTCAGGGTTTTATATAGGTACACAAACACAGAGTAAGTGGAGGATTAAGCTTGAACAAAAAATACTAATGGGCTTTGCATAAATAGTTAATAAAGCATTTGTAAACGTTATTATACATCAGGCACAGCATTAAGTAGAGATACAAAAACATGAAAACAAAACAGTCCTTAGTTTCAATGAGCTTACATTCAAATAGGGAAAGACAAAACATAAAAGATCTGGAAGGATGGTGGGAGTGGGGAAAGAGTACCCACAAAGGAGCCAATCAGCTGTTACTGAGGTGGAGCCCACCTGAGAATGAGCAGAAAGTGAAGTGAGCTGCTGTCTGGGGCTCCTGCAGATATGGCAGGCAGTCACTAATCAACAAAGACTCCCTGGGGCACAATCATCCTGAAAGCTGCCAAAGCAACTTCTATTTGTTATTGTTATTTTTTTCCTGCTCTGGTAATATTAGAATTCCTCCTGACATCAGATATGTACCAACTTGATGGATTCTCATATGGAGGGCAGGTACTTGGGTATCCTGTTCTCCTGGGAATATTTGAGATTATAAAACAGTTTGGCTTAAATTTTTTAAACTAAATCTTCTCCTTATTCCCCAGTGGTATAATATTATGTCTGAACAAGGGAGTACTTCATCCATGTACAAAATGGGTGAAGGTTCTTGGGAACATTTCAGGAAGTGGGAACATTTCAGGAAGTGGGATCCTCTATATTGAATATTTTCTAAAAACAAAAAAAGCAAGTGCACAATAGAGTCATTCAAGTTTTATAGGTGGAGGGGGAGTGGGAGCAGATAGAAATTACCCTAAAGTGTGAATCTCCATGCATACTTTACCTTGAATTTGTGATAATTATAGCTTGGCTTGCCAAGTGGTGATTAGACACCCATTCTGTTCCTGCAATCTTTCTGCATTGTCATAAGGTATTAGTCTCTCACCGGGCTGATTGCCAGGTCTTTGCTGATTAGCTGACAGCAGGCAAAAATGCAGCTTTTCTGTTTGCTTAGATTCCTTTCAGAATCCCTTTGGAACAGCAGGGAGCCTCTCTTCCTTTTCAGGGCTCTTGCTTGTCTTAGAGATAAATGGTAGGAGGTACAACTTTCTAATGATGACTATAATAATGTAAAGTAGCCATTGATTAAATTGTAGCTGAGGAGGCCAACCTTAGGTGCCTCAAAGAGAGGCACATTATCAGGGTGGGGTTGAGAGGAGTTTCTTTTCCATATTCAGGAGATAATAAAACCGCATTCATCCTAGGACCCTTAGTATTTTCTGGCTCCTTCTTTTGAGACAGCCTTTCACATTTGAGGAAGAACTGCCCAAAAGTCATCATTTATTTTCCTTGGAAGGAAAAGGGGAGAAAACTCACCTTTCTAAAGGCTGGCTCCACATTAGTAGACAGTTTTGTGGGATACCACTGCTAATGACGTTCCTTTCCTAGCCACACAAGGACTGCAAAGGGGCACTTGTTAGGGGGGAAAAATGATTTTAGCATATTGAGAAGCTTGTCTTTCCCCAGAGTTTGACATTCAAGCTCTGTTTCCTATAAACTCACTAGGAAGGAAACCGAGGGAATCTGTCCTTTTGTAAAGAAAGAAACTGTCTTTTGTGATCCTGCCTGATGACCCATGAGTGTCAGGTTGAATTATTTTGATTTTTTTGAAGTCTGTAGCAGCACTTCATTTCCTGGCTTTCCCTTGATCCAGGGAGATATCCATCCAGATAAGTGATTTTGCAGTGATGTAGAGGGAGGACCCCAAATCCACCATTCGGTCAGGTTTTCTGTTTGGCTCAAAGAGAGGCTGGGCTCATAATGGGAAAAGCAGCTCATGGAATTGGTGCAGCTGAGTGAATCCTCACACTGGCTTAGGGATCACCCTGAGGAAACAGGGTGACTCAAGATACAGAGTATGTGTGACCACAGCGTGACACAGGGAGGCTGCTGAGCACTGTTTCCTTGGCAGCTTTCCTTGCTGGCTTTGGGTATAAAATGGCATTCTTGCCTGAGCCCCGTCTGGGAGAAGCTAAATGCTATAGGTGTAGAGATAATCAGAATGGGAAACACGGGGTCTAATGAACCTTAGCTTTGAAGAATCTGGAGCATAAGACTAGGAAATTTTCTCTTATAGAGTTTGTCATTGTAACATACATACGTATGTATTTACACATGTGTGTATATATGTATGTATGTATACACACATGTATAATTGTAATATTTCTGATTTTTATATTCAGTTTTCTCTGTAAACAAAACCTAGTGAATGTGTACTTTTACGGTTTGCACTGTTATACAGGGACAGGTGCTGCCAAAAAGCACCAAGGTGAAGTGTCACCTGCAGAAGATTGACAGGTAATTAGTATTTGAGTGCAGGAGATCCCCAAGCTCAGGGAACCTACCCAGTTTCAGGAGCTTGGCACCTTGAATTTGGGATTCAGTGATCTGGTAAAAGCCTTGGGGGAAAAGATGCAAGCCTTCAGAGCAGGGGTTCTAAGCAGAGGAACTTTTGCCTACCTGACCCTAATGCCTAGGGCTGAGTTCTCCACACTTCTACATATATAGGAAATCAAAGTATAGTTCCCTTTGGATCTCCTGACTTCTGAGATAGTTAATGTCATTGCAGCTTGGTTAACTTCACCCATGAGCCTGAAACTTCGGTCAGACTTGAGTGTGGAAAGTTATTCTCCAACCTTCCCCTTCTCTAACATCATTTCCTCCCCCCACCCCTCTACACACACACACACACACACACACATACATTCACACTATGGGTAGGAGAATACTGTGTCCGTTGTGGAACATCACTAGATTGCAAACTCCTTGAAGGTAGGAACCATATGTTTTGAGGTGCCACCTTGTGTCTAATACATGCTGAGGATATAGACTTTCAAGAAAACCTGCTGGATGGTTGATTTACTGCAATTACCCAACATTATCTAGATTTGGACTTGTTCTTTTAAAAAAAGTGTTATTGATATCTATAGTATTTATAGACTACCACACCCCTCCTGCCTCCCCTTTACACAGAGTCATACCTTAAAACAAAGAATAAAAAAGAAAGGTGCAAAAAAGAAGTTTAGCCAAACAAACCATCGTATCAATAAGTCTGATGGTACGTGTGTCATACCCATAGTCCTCCACCTCTCCAAAGGTATATCTGTTCTTTTTGCTGAGAGGTTAGTATCCTGGTAAGTCATCAGAGACCTTGAACTTTAGCTTGTTAATTCTAGTCATTGTTCATGAGGCAACACTGACTACATGGGAGCACGATGCAAATGACCCTGGCTTGAGATGTGAAACCAATATTAGTGCAACATGCGTGCACTGAGTCTTGGGAAAGCTAACCTCAGTCCAGTTCAAAGTAAAATGACATCTTAAAAAGATGGGGCCATGGGCCAAGAAAGGAGGGAAACAGAACGACAGTTGGATGATCAGAATTCACAACAAGCTTTCTTCTTATGGTTGATTTCCTTTCCTATTCTCTCTACACAATCAGGAAACCAGAAGGATTGGTTAGTATTCTTTAGAATTTTTAGAACTGCTTTGTATTTTTAACCTAGCCCCATAACCTGGTAGTGAGAAATATTTTTCAACTTTTAGGCAAAAGTTTGGGGGGATGTAATAAGAGTGTTACCATGAGATACTGTTTCTCAGGCTCTGACAGACAGCCAAATTAGGGTTCCCAAAGATCCGCAAAAGCTTCTGTGAGGACTTTCAAGGAAAGGAGGAACAGATGTTTTTTCTTCTCTGAGCCTATTGAAGAGATAAAGGAAGTAACCTCAGGGTTGGTATTCAGTTGGAGTTTGAGAGTATCTTGAGTGTAATGAAGGGAGGAATGCGTGGTTTAAAAGTTAGTATTTGTGTCTAGGGACAGGTAGGTGGTAAAGTGGAAAGAGGACCAGACCTGAAGTCAGGAAGACGCATCTTCCTGATGTCAGATCTGGCCTCAGATGCTTGCTAGCTGTGTGACCCTGGACAAGTCACTTAACCCTGTTTGCTTCAGTTTCCTCATTTGTAAAATGAGCTGGAAAAGGAAATGGCAAACCACTTCAATATCTCTGCCAAGAAAACCCTAAAAGGGTTATGAAGAGTTGGGTATGACTGATCAACAGTAACAGAGTATATAAGTTTATGAAGGGAATACACACAAAATAGTTAAGGTGGGCACTGTCAGTTGGGAACAGGAAAGACCTTTTTGGAGATAGTCATGCTTCAGTTGTGTTTTGAAAGAGGATGATCCCATGAGGACGAGGTGAAGAGAGACTGCATTCCAGGGATGGAAAGAGGGCCAGTACAAAGACACAGAGATGAGGGGCATCGTGTGTGATGGAATGCCAGGATTATAGAGTGTGAAAAGGGAATAATGTATGAGAAAATATGGATAGCAGGACTTTATCCTGTGCTCTGTACAGAGATAGTTAAAAGTAGAAATCCAAATTACAAATGAAGACTTCCTTTCTGATAGCTCAATCTTTAATCTGTCTCCTCTTCCTACCCAGTTTCTTCATGCTACTCTTGCCCAACTCACAACCTCCTCTTTTCTTCACTCAGTGAGTAGCCACCCACATACAGGCTGTTAACCCTGAGTTTCTGAAGATCTTCCCCTCTCTGTGCTTGTCAACTGGATGTCTTAAGCATCTTCTTTCTCTGTAATTGCCTCTTGGACATCCAACATGTCCCTGACCCTTCCTTAGATTCTTTTTTAGAATGCTGTTGTTTTTGTTGATTAGACAGTGCTACTCACTTGTTCAATTCAAGATTTAATTATGGAGAACCTAGAACTTTTCTTGGTGCCATGGTGGCCTGCAAATGTGCAGTAGAAAAGAGCATTAGATTTGGAATCAGAAAACCTTGGTCCACTGCCATTTACTGTGTGGCCCGGAGGAGGTCACAACCTCTCTGGACTTCATTTTCTTTGTCTGTAGAATGAGAGTGTTGAGCTGGAAGAACTCTAAGGTCCCTTCTAGCTTTAAATAAGCATCCCTCATCTCCTGCTGTTGCTTAACAGCCCTAGCCCTGCTTGATACCCATGACCCACCTTGCCATTTTACAGATTAGCCAACTGAGTTCTACATCCCTTAAGTAGAATAAAAGAGCAGAAACTGTCTCACTTTTGTAATTGCATCTGTTGTTGCTTGGTTGTTTCTGTCATATCTGGCTCTTCATGACCTGATTTGGGGTTTTCTTGGCAAAGATACTGGAATTGTTTGTCATTTCCTTCTCCAGCTCATTTTACTGATGAGAAAACTGAGGCAAACAGGGTGAAGTGAGTTGCCGTGGGTCCCACGGTAAGTGTCTGAGGCTGGATTTGAACACAAGAGGAGTCTTTCTGCCTCTTAGGCTTGGGGCACTATTCCACTACCTATCTGCTTTAAATATGCCTTTTATCGTTTTACTTTCTTTCCAAGATTTATTTGTGGCTTCTCAAAGGTAATAAAATTACACATGACCTCTCTGGGTCGCAGCTGCCGCCTCAACTCAAGTGATCCACCATCATTGGTCTGCTCAGCAGTAGGTAGCAGTATGCTCCCGTACTAGGTGATTAGATGAGGTTGAGAAAGAACAACTCTTTCCTGTAATACTGAGAATCACAAAGCACTTTTCTCAAAACACTGGGTAGTAGGCCTTGCTCATATTATTGTCCCCATGTTTCAAGTGAGGAAATTAAAACTCAGGATAAGTGTCTACACTCCTGTACTCTGTTCTCAGCTCCTACCAGAGAGCCTTGTACATAGAAGCACTTTAAAAGGCTCTGTGTGGATCTGCATGGTCTTACAGCTAGTAAATACCAGAAGTAGTCCTTGAACCCATGTCTTCTGCCTCTGAATTAGGTTCACTTTAGTACAATATCACATTGATAATAAGACTTGCACAGTGGTACAGGGTCTTTGCTTTTGGCCACAGCCGTCTCCTCCAATTCCTTCATTCTCCTTTTGGTCCAAAAATGAGATTTATTGCCTCGAGAGCTACAGACTATATACTCTCCTCCCCTCCCCTCTCCTCACTCTTACTAGTGTAGAGATTGAAGATATAATCAGCCATACCCAGTCACAACAATTGGCTCATTTATATCCGGAGGCCTGGGCCCAGATTCATGTGGAAATTTCTCTTTGCCCTGTGGGAAGCTCATAGTTATTAATAAAATAAAATAAACTAATGTAGTTCATATACACCCTTTTTCCTTCCCCCAGGTTAGAAAAGACGTTGTTCTTCTCTCACCAGTGGTTAGAAACTGGAATTTCTGCCCTTAATAGTATGGAAAACAATTTCTTTAATTTTTACCTGGCTTCCAAATATCAAAACCGTGCCTCCTCTGCTGAGGGCTCAGAGTTCCCTTACTGCATGGGGTCCTTCTCATCCTGCAACAACCTATGACCTGCTCACCCCTGGAACATTTTATGGAGGGACTCAGGGCAGCCTTCCTTCATTCCCCTCTTTTACTTAAAGCCTCCCCATTTCCCGTCTGATAAAAGATAAATTCCTTCTCTGAGCATTCAAGCTGTTCAATAATTAGGTTTTTCTAACCTACTTTTCCATCTTAATCTTGTACTCTCCCTTTCACTTACTCTTAGTTCCAGTCAGACTAGACTGTGTCTCTTCTAGCATTTTTGTCTAATCTGCTTCCATCTCTGTGCCTTGCTCACCCACTATATTAGGCTCCACTCAAAACAAATAATTAAATAATTAATAAATAATAAATAAATAAATAAATAAATAAACTAACTAACAAATAAGGCTCCACCACACCACTTCTATCTCAGTTTAGGGCAAATCTCTTCAAGACATAGTTCAGGTGTCACTTTTTTATTGAAGCCTTATCTGATGCAACCCTCCACTGCACCTCACATTCCAAAGTGATCTGTCTTTACTCCTCTGGGCATTTTGTTTGCCCCCTTCTTTTATATTTATGGAATTCATCCAATTTTTTTAAAAAATCATAGTTATTTGTGTATATATGCAGTTTTTCCTTTAAATTAAATTGTTTGTTGTTCTCAGTTCCTAACAGAGAACCTTGTACATAGAAGTACTTTAAAAGGCTCTGCATTGAACGGAATTGAATTGCCCTGATGATTCACATCCTTTGTTCTGAAGGCAAAAGAGAATGTAGCAATGTCAAATTAGCCAGTAAAATGCTGATGGTCCTTCAGTGCTTACACTGCACAGGAAATGAGCAAGGCTTATCTGTGCACGGGTCTGATTCCTTGACCTTCCCTGGTCTCTTAGATAAAAATGTACATATGGTACATAATGTCACTGAATGTGGTCTGTATTAAGATTCCATTTCTCCTTTTCCCTTTTGATTATATTCATCTTTTGAATAGCCATTCTTTTGGAATTATGGGAGTTTGATGCTATTGTTAAGCTTGCGTGTGTGTGTGTGTGTGTGTGTGTGTGTGTGTGTGTGTGTGTGTGTTGGGCGAAGGGGGTAAAAGCAAGAGTACTTGCTATTGATTTTTTTTTTTAAAGTCTGTCTCCTACCTCATGAAGAATTTGTGCCTTAAGTTTCTCTTTATGAAACATATTCCTGTGAACTTCCTTCCCATTTGGACAGTCATGCTAAGCAAATTCTATTGGTTTTAATCACCCAAAGCTTTTTTATGAAACAGGGGCCTCTTTTTAACAACAATTTTTTTTCTTGTGATGGTCTTATAGCCATGAGTCATAGAAGACCACAGTCTGACGAGTGAAAGTTGTGGGTTACCCACAACTTTGAGTAGTCTGACGTATCAACTATGCAAGAGAAGTATTATAAAGGATATTATCAAAGAGGAGTGTGATTAAACCAGAAGGTGGGCCAGGCACAGCACAAGAATGAGAAATAACAAGTGAACAACCTACATGTTCCATTGGCGTTCACTAAGTATCTGTTGCTTAGTCATTTTCAATCATTTCTGACTCTCCATGACCCCATTTGGGGTTTTCTTGGCAAAGGCACTGGAGAGGTTTGCCAATTCCTTCTCCAGCTCCTTTTAAACATGAGGAAATGGAGGCAAACAGGGTTAGAGACTTGCCCAGGGTCACAGTTAGTTAGTGTCTGAGTCAAATTTACTCAGGAAGATGAGTCTTCCTGACTCTAGGTCTGGCACTCTACCCCCACTGCGTCACCTACCTGTCCTAATAAATGTCTAGAAAACTGGGAAAAAACCACAGTGCCTCTCCTTCCTTTCCTTCTCCTTCCCCACCCTAACCCTCCCCCCATCCCCAACATTTTTAGTGGAAGACTTATGGGAGGGGATGGATGAGAGAATGGGTTGGTTGAAAGGAGCTCTTATGTGGTTGAGATCATAGATCCATCAAAGCAAAAAGGAGGCTCTTTATTTTAGAATAAAAACATTTGCAAGGATCATGGGACAGGAACCTTAGGTGGCATCTATGTATGTCTGCTGGAATCTGTCTGTGACTGGTAACATAGTTTTAGAAATCTTTTTTTTTCCCTTTTCCCTCTCTGTGATCCCTGGATCCAATCAGTCCCAAATCCTTTCAGTTCTATCTCCATAATATCTTTCATCTTTCCTTTCCCACTCCAGCTACCAACTGGAGTGTTCCTAGGGCCATGACATTCTATCACTTTCCTACAACAAGCCTTTGCATAGATATCCCCTGTACCTGAAACAGCAAAGTAATCCAGATTGACTGGATTGTAAAATGTGAAAGGGAACAGTGCAGTAAACTAAGAAGGATAGTCTGGAGCCAGACTTAAAGGGCTTTTAAAAGCCAAACAGCAGATTTTGAATTTTTTTCTTAGGAACAATAGTGAGCCATGGTAGTTTCTTGAGCAGGTGAGTGGCATGGTTATTACTTTGCCTTATAAATGTGGAGGATGGATTGGTGAGTAGAGTGATTGGTGTCAAGGAGACCAGTTAGGAGGCTTTTTTGGGGAGATGGTGAAATCAAGTCTCCCTGTCTCATTCAAGCTGGAAGTATAGCACTCCTGAAATGATCAGCATGGAAGCTTTAACACCTCCCCCCCTTTTCTCCCCTCCCTGAACAGGGCTAGTTTGCCCATCCTTAACCAACAAGGGGCAGCTGAGTGACTCAGTGAATAGAATACTGGACCTGAAGTCAGGAAGACTCATCATCCTGAGTTAAAATCTGGCCTCAGACACTTAGCTGTGTGACCCTGGGCAAGTCACTTAACCCTGCTTGCATCAATTTCCTCATCTGTAAAATGAGCTGGAGAAAGATATGGCAAACCACTCCAGTATCTTTGCCGAGAAAATCCCCAGTGGTGTCACAGAGTCAGACTCCAATGACACAACAGTTTCCTGGAACTCTATCCACTGCACCACCCAACTGTCACAAAGACCATACTCAACTGAAAAGCAACAGCAAGGTGGCCCTTTGATCCCAGGGACTCACTGTATTGTTGTTTGGATACCCGATGGACATTAGCCCAGCTCAGAAGCCTACATTCAAGAGCTCTGTCAGTCTCGGCACCCTTGCCCCACCCCCCAGGTGGCAGGGATTACAGTTGTGTGCCATCTCACTGGACCAGGAAGCCATTTCAAGATCCCAGAGGGGATGAGGGTCTGAGTTAGGGTAGCGTCTGTGTGAGCAGAGAGAGGGAAGGCATGCCTGAGAAATTGTATGAAACATATTCCTGTGAACTCAAATGATTGAATGATGAGAAGTGTCTGCACTGTGTGGAGTGGACTTCAGTACTTCAGTACCCTGAAGAGTAGGGAATGACTGAGGAAGTGATCTTAGGAGACTGGGAACAGCAAATTGTGGAGTGAATAGTATGGTGTTGTAATCCACACTTAGACAAAGTTAATCTGCCATATTTAATAATACATATATATATATATAATTATTGTATTTCATGATCATTAAGTATGAATGTTTCTGTAAATTACTGTAATTAACACTAATTTTGTGTGGTCAAAATAAATGTTCCTAGAATTAGCTTGGGAAAATTAATAAGGAACTTACATTTCTATAGCACTTTAATTTATCTCCATTATTTCATTTTATCCTTACAATAAGGCAGGTACTATAGTAATGTTAACACCATTTTAGATAGGGACCTATGATTTCACATCATTGGTATGGTGAACTCCCAGGTGAGGAATGAAGGTTGGCACCTTCACTGCTACTTATAGCCTCACTTAGAGCCCTGAGAAGTTAAGTGATTGACACAAGGTCACACAGCCAGGATGAGGCAGATCTTAAATGCAGTATTTTCTGGCTTTGAGGCAAATTTTCTATCGACTATGTCTTACTGCTTTTATCCTCATTTTGTAGATGAGAAAACTAAAACTCAGAGAGTTGAAGGGACTCCTCTGAAACCCATTGATTTGTAATCCAGGGTGACTCAAATCTTTTCAGTCCTTCTGGTGGGATGTCTTTAGGGCTAGGACTAATTGCGCTCTTTCCAATTCATCCTCAAGTGAAAGTCTCTTTGTGATCACCCTTTTTTGTTCTTTTGTTAGTTTTTAAATTACCTAGTGAGCATCTATTTGGTCAGATTGTATATTGGAGGAGATAAAGGGAAAGTTAAATGATCACTGGGCCTCTGGCCTCTGAACAAGTAGGAACTAGCCCCTAGGTGAAGTTTCTTGCCTTTTCTCACTTCCTTTTCTATCTTCTTTAGGCTCTTCTTCTTTCACCTGCAAATATCCCAGTACTTTCATGCTGTTATTTAGCAGTTCAATCCCTATCATTCCTACCTGCTCACCCCCATCTTGAAATCTTAGAATATAGAACTGGGAGGAATCTTAGAAGTCATCTGGTCTGGGAGTTCTGATCCTTTTTTGTGTCATGGACTTCTTGGCAATCTGAAGCCTATAGACCCCTTCTCACAATGTTTTGGAATGCATAAAATACATAGAATTACAATGAAAACCAATTATATTGTAATATCAAAGATAAAAACAAGTTTGTGGACCTCGTGTTAAGAACTCTTGATTTCTAAGTTCAAGCCTCCTGTTTTGTAGAAGTGGAAAGCAAACCCAAGAATTTAATCTGGAGAGGGTAAGTTACTGCCCAAGTCCCCACAGGTATCGAGTGGCATAGCTGGATTGGAACCAGGGTCCTCTTGACTCCAATTCCAGTTTTCATTCCGTTGTACAGCACTGCCTTAAACCCAGAGGTCAAAGCCTGGTGGACAGTTTATTCATTTTCTTAAGGTGCCAAGATGGTTTGTAGATTTTGGGAGAACAAATTAGGAGAATATTTTCCGCCTCTAATTTCGTATCTGATTGTGAAGGAGATAACCCAGGAAAACTCGGGGGGGGGGAAGGGATGAATATAAATCATCTTGTTTTCCTCTTCTCTGATATGTTGATAAGAATTTCTGACACCAGTCACATTCTTGCCTAGGACCCCTTAGTCTTGGGGGTGTAAACTTATTTGACAACTTTTTCCCTCTGCTCAGTGATACATGTTTTAGAAACATATTCTGTTCTTAGTGACTGGTGAAGTTACAGTTTAATTAACACTTTCTTTTCTTGGAAAACAGATCTCTCCTGATCTACAAAAAAATAAATGCTAGATATATTTATTTCATGAGTAAAAGCAAAAAGGGGGTAGGAGGTGGAGAACTGGAAGATGCTTTACAGTCACCAGAAGTGATTATAGTCACAGAAGCCTCATAACTTTAAAGATCCTAATCTTGTGCCAATATAGGCTATAACTGTGACATGACCCCAGAACTTTTTTTAAAAAATCTGCTTTGTTTTCTTCCAGCACCACCCGTACTACCTATGTGACCTTGGGGAGGTCATTATATGGAAAATGAGGGGGGTGAACTAGATGACCTCCGAGGTCCACTCCAGGTCTAAATTTATGACCCCATGTTCCTATGATTACCAGGTAGGAAAGAAAGATCAAACCTTTTGTATGGAACTTCTTTGAGTTAAAGTCAACTTAGAGTCAAGTCAACAAGCATTTATTAAGTGCCAACTCTGTGCCAGGCACTGGCTAAGTACTATACTTACAAAGTAAGGCAAATGACAGACAGGCTTTCCTCTCAAGCAGCTCACCATGTAATGGGGGAAACTATACACAATATACAACATACAAACCAGATACATATAGGATACATTGAGGGCAGTCTCAAAGGGAAGGTACTGAGATTAAGAAGGACTACGATTTCTTGTAGAAAGTACAGTTTTGTCTGAGACTTGAAGAAAACCAGGGAAGCTAGAAGGGAAAGATGAAGAAGAAGAACATTCCTAGCGTGTGGAAAAGAAAGCCAGTGAGCTGGGAGATGGAATGTCTCGTGGAAGGAACAGCAATGAGGCAGTGTGGATTGAAGAGTGTGTAGAGGGGAGCATGGTGTAAGAAGACTGGAAAGGTAGGAGGGGGCTGTGTTATAAAGAGCTTTGAATGCCAAACAGTAGATTTTATATTTGATCCTGAAGGTGTTGGAGAGCCACTGGAATTTGAATAGTAGAGTGACATGGCCATACTTGTGCTTTAGGAAAATCACTGATGGCTGAATGGAGGATGACCTGGAGTGGAGAGAGACTTGTGGCAGAGAGACCAGGCTATTGCAGTAGTTCAAGGTGTGAAATGATGAGGGTCTTTACCAAGGCATTGGCAGATTGAGGAGAGAAGGGGACACAAACCAAAGATACAATGTAGGTGGAATCATAGGACTTGGAATTGATTGGGTATGGGGTAAGAAAGAGAGTGAAGAGTTTAGGATGACACCTAGTTCTGGGAGCCTAGGAGACTGGATGGTTGTGCCCTAGACAATAATAGGGAAGTCAGGAAGAGGGGAGAATGGGGTGAGAGCAGTGGGGGTGGAGCAGGTACAATTCATCATTGGGGAATGCTGTAACCTACTTATGTCTGCTGTGGATTTCTCCATTGGCTTTTGGGTAACTCAAAATTGTTCTTCTTCAGAGTTTGTTACTATACCAGTATTTACAGCCATCCAACATCACCAGAAGAATGTTTTAAAAATAGTGGTTTGTGTTTCAAGGATGAGCTTGGGGGTCATTGAAAGTGCTGTGCGTTTAGAGTTAGGGTTAGAATTCCCCAGGTACAGTCCAGCCTGCTTATTCAGGCTTTTCAGTTGAGATCCTGGCTTCTTGCCCATCTGTAGTGTTGGCTCAGGAAATATGTAGCAATGAACCACGTCTGTGTCTCATAGGCTGAACACTCAACTTTTTATCACTACAGTTACTGTTATTCAAATAATAATGCCTCGTGCCTAAAGACTTCATTTTAAAAATAAACTATCAAGTGTTTTCACAAGAATAACTTTACTATGCCCAAAAGGTATAGTTCTTCTCTATTGGAATCTGAAGTATTTTAAGAATAATTTTATTGATACCTTTTGTTTTTACATATTTTACTTATTTTCCAAAATATCTCCCCCTCCTCTGAGCCTCCCAGAGAATCATCCCTTATGATAAAAGACCAACCCCACCCTCCAAAAACCAAAAAACAGTTCCACAAAAACATCAAAAAAAGTTTTACATTCTATTTGGTTTTTTTTTAAACTTTTTTGAAGTTTTAGTTTTGTTGCACAAAATTAAAAAAAATTATTATGAGATGACTCTAGGAGGGGGCAAAGGAGAAGACAAAACAGTGTTGTAGAAAATGTAGCTGCTGTGAAAAACAAGATATTGTTAAAATTATTTAAAGAAAAATAAATACTGAAAAAAATCTGAAACTATATGTAGTGTTCCACACTCAGGGTCCCCTCTCTCTGCAAAGAGACCAAGGAGGTACCTTCTCATATCTTTTCTTTTGAGCCCAGATTAGCCATTATAATTTCCCAGCATTAAATTGTTGTTTTTGTTATTTCTATTTTCGTTGTTGTAATTATGTGTATTCTTTTAATGGTTCTGCTTACTTTACTTTGTATTAGCTTGG
Source organism: Phascolarctos cinereus (assembly GCF_003287225.1). Classification (NCBI taxonomy): domain Eukaryota; kingdom Metazoa; phylum Chordata; class Mammalia; order Diprotodontia; family Phascolarctidae; genus Phascolarctos; species Phascolarctos cinereus. The sequence continues at coordinate 106,932,651 of NW_027556402.1, read as the reverse complement.
ATAAATCTTTTCATGTTTCTTTGTAATCATCGAGAATCTGAATTTTTAACAATGCTACAAATTCACTTTTTTAGACACAAAGGAGAAAGTTAGACCTAAATTATGTGGTAGGCTATTTGGATGCAGAAATATAGGCAACTTGCATGCCTGTCTGGTGCCTCTATTGCCGTAGGTTTAAAGTAAAATAGAAGGAGTTCCCATTGTCAAAAATCACAGCTTACTGATATGTGTCCCATAGCTGAACGTAATACTTGTCTAATCAGAGCACATACAGCGGGCTATTTTTTTTCTTCATGCTGGATACCATGCTCATCTACAGCATCTCCAGTGGGACCTATGGAATGGTTAGGAATTTAACCTTCAGCTTTGTGGTGAACAGATTTGATAAGCATGTCATTTGAGAAGCAGTTTATTATAGTGAAAACTGTATTAGATTTAGAAGTAGCAGAAACCTGGGCTCAAATTCTGTAGCCAAGTCACTTAACCTCCCTGAGTTTCATTTTCCTTATTTGTAAAAATGGTGATACCAACACAATTACTACATAGCATTATATAAACTTGGGGTGGCTGGTAGTTGTTACACATTATCCCATTTTCTAAGTCATTGATAAAAATGATGAATATCAGAGGACAAAGGTAAATTCTTGAAACCCCCCACCAGAATCTACCATTTAAGTTGACATTGCCTTCAAAATGATTACCCTTTAGATCTGGTCATTCAGCCAATTGGGAATCCATTTAACCATCATCTAACCCATTTTTTCCATAAAGATAGCATAAGAGACTTTGTGTCACATTCTTTGCTGAAATTCAAGTATATTGGATCAGTGGTTTTTCAGTCTCTGATTGACCAGTCTGACTGAAAAGAAAATTAGATTAATCTGCAATAATTTGTTTTTGATGAAACCATGTTGGCTCTTCATGATCACTGCTTTACATTCTAAATGTTCCCCACTGTCACTTTAACAACACATAAAAATTTTGTCAGACTCATTGACCTATAGTTTAAAGATGTCACCTTCTTAAATTTTTTGAAAATCAGGATGTTTGCTCTCTCCAATACTGGAACCTATCCCATTTTCCTTTTTTTTTTTTGCAAGGCAACTGGGGTTGCCCAGGTTCGCACAGCTAGTGAGTATTATGTGTCTGAGGCCAGATTTGAACTCAGGTCTTCCTGATTCCAGGGCCAGTGGTCTACCCACTGTGCCATCTAGCTGCCCCAAGCCTATCCCATTTTCAGTGATTTTTTTCCCCCAAAGATCACTGGCAACAGATCAGTTGTTGAATCTACCAGTCATTGCAGTAACCAGGGATATAGTTCATCCTGGCTGGTAACTTGAATTCCTCAAGAACAGTTAAGTGTTCTCCTACTTTTCCCCTATTTATGTATTGGGTTTCAACTTCCAGCTAACTATATTTGTTCTATCTTTCACAATCTAATTCTTCATGGATCATTTTCCCTCATGGAGAAATCAGAAGCAAAATAAAAGTTAAGTAATTCTATTTTATCTTCATTCCAAACAGCCATTTTATCACTTCTTTGATTCTCTTCTTTTGCCCCACTGAGGCAAACAATCTCTTTTTTGTTTGTTTTTAGAATTCAGGCCAGCTTCATCTCACTCTTCTTACCCAGAGCTTTGGTACTCCTGACATTATATTGACAGGACTACATGTTAATAATCTTTTGTCTTTGTCCAATATTGTTTGCCATCTTCTTAATGTTCCTTTTAAAAACCTAAACTTGAAGTCAAGAAGACCTGAATACTACCTCAGACATGTTGTAGCTCTCTGACTCTGGGAAAGTCATTAAGCTTCTCTCTAGGTTTCAGTTTACTCATCTGTAAGATGGGGATTATAATAATAGCAGTCTCCAGTGTTTGTTGTGAGGTTCAAATAAGACTGTATACATAAAGTGCCTTGCAAACATTAAAGCACCACACAAATGTTTATTATTATTAATAGTTTCCATACTGCTCTCTTCAGATAGCTCCACCTTTTCTTCATCAGAATTGAGTTTTATTCTAGAATTCTTCTAGTCTCTTTTGGGCAGTTAGGTAACAGAGTGGAGAAAGTGGTGGGCTTGGAGTTAGGAAGATCTGAGTTCAAATCCAGCCTTACATACTTACTAGCTGTATGATCCTGGGCAAGTCACTTAACGCTTTTTGCCTTAGTTTCCTCATCTGTAAAATGAGAAGAAAATGGCAAACCACTTCAGTGTCTCTGCCAAGAAAACCCCTAAAGGGGTCATGAAGAATTGGACATAACTGAAAATGACTAAACAAAAGTCCGTTTTAGAAGGTTCAGTTTCCCCTGTAGAATGTCTGGCCATGGTATCCCACCTCTCCTTTCTCACAACTTTTTGAAATCTAACCTCTTAAAATCTGGGGGACATGTCAGACTGTATCTTACATTTGTTCCCCTCTTTCATGAATTCTTTACCCCAATCATTTCCTCACAGTTTATGCAGGCATCCCTTGGCTTTGGCCTCGGGGGTTACCTCTATGTCTGTCCTTGTCCAATATTCCTTCATATGCCTAGGGCTTCATCTCTAAAATGAAGTATTAAGTGCCTTGCTTAAAAACAGTGTGGCCACAACCTAGGGAAGCTGGTTAACTCAAAGAATCTCTAATTGGGTGAAATGTGGGTGTGTTAATTTCTCTAAGGACATTTCTCTTCTGTAAGTTCCACATCTCCGGGATAGGCATCAGTTGTCTTTGGGTTTTGGCTGTGTTCCAGTAGCAGGTGCCTTTTAAATATCCAGTCTAATTGTGGCATTTGCTGAAGCCAGTATTAATTTCACAGGGAGAAGTTGGATGTAAATAATTTGAATGGCTGGAATGATTTCTATTTCTGAATAGCCATGGGCACATGTTTTATTCAGAAGGTTTTCTTCAAAAGCAGAAGTAGAACCTTCATGCATAAGGAAATTTGGTTTAAAATGGTAAAATTTTATGGAATTATTACCATTTGTGAGATGGTCTCAGATGTAACCAAAGGGACTGAAATTTTCTATTCACATTTAACAGCTCACCCATTCAGAACCTAGATAATCTGGCAATCTATCAAGATAGTCAAGTGTCTGGATAGTCATTTCAGCAGTCAACACAGACAACACAAAGTCCATGTACTAAAACTCACGCACTTTGTTCTTTGGAGAGCCCCTCATGTTTTATATATTCTTTTGTGTACAAAAAGACGATATTGAGAAGTGACAGTTGATAACCTGACATCAAGGAGGGAAAAGAATCGTAAGAAGTCACCAAACACAGCAGTCTAGGGCCATTTAGGGTATGAGCAATAAGTCCTACCCATTTTTGTAACAGCACAGTACAGTAATTAATATTCCTGATGATGACACTGAGTTCTCAAGAAGAGGTTAAATTATGCATTCTTAAATTGTACTGTTTAAGAAGGCAGGGAAAGTAACACAACATGCACAAGAAATACTAATAATTGAAATATGGGGTAAATTTACAGATATCTTAAAATAAAAACCTGTTAACATTTTCATAATGTGCAAATATTATATATTTATTAACTTATGTACCCTTCCTCCAAAAATGCTATCTTTACCTGCTGTTCTATGCTAGTTGAAACAGAGGGGTCAGGGGAGGTGTTCTCTTCAGCTCCTTGCCATTCTTCCTGGTTTTCAAGAGTTCTGTAATTCCTGAAGTTTCCCAGGCAAAGAGAAGTCTCTGAGGTTATTTAATTTCCGTGCTATCTCCCCTATATAAGTTATCACCCCTGGGGTTTTCATCCTTTCTCTGGATGCTAGCGTGAACTTCTTTCCTTTTTAAATGAGACACAATTAGTATTAGATTAGGATCTATTCTTCATAGTTGAATACATTATGATGTGAAGATGTACAGAAAACACAAAGAGAGGTGGAGTGGGGTGCCATGGAAAGGCTTGGATTTAGAGGATTTGGAGCCAAATCCTAGCTTTGATACCTGTGATAACTCAGTTGAGATACCTAACCTCCCTAGACATAAGTTTCCTTATTTGTGAAATGAGGAGGTTGGAAGAGGACCCCTAAAGTCCCTTCCAACTCTAAATCTATGATCAAATTTATCTTCAGTTATATGGTCCCTTTGAGTTTTCAGTCTAATTGGAGAGACAAAAACAAGTCAAGTTAACGAGAGCTTACTATAGATGGGACACTGATAATTACAGGGACTCAAAGAAAGACAGTTCCCATTCTCGTGGAGCTGATAATCTAGTGGGGTACACAAAAGGCAAACGATTAGGTGCAAACAAGATATAAGTAGGATAAATTGGAGATGATCCCCGAGGGAAGGCACTAGCATTTAGGAGGACCAAAAAAGACTTCTTGTAGAAAATGGGATTTTAGTTGGCATATGAAGTAAACCAGGGTATCTAGGAGAGGAGGAGAGGAGGAAGGAGAGCATTCCAGGCAGGAGAGACAGCCAACAAGAAATGCAGAGTGGGTAGGTGAAATAGCTTTTGTGGGGAAGAGCAAGGAGGTCAATGTCACTGGATCCTAAAGTATGTGGAGAGGAATAAGGTGTAAAAAGCCTGGAAAGCTAGGAGGGGACCAGCTTCTGCTAGGCTTTAAATAGCACAGAACGTTGTAGACAGTAATAGTCAGAAAGCAGTTACAAGATGAGCCATGTCAGTGTCTGAGAAAAGTGGTTGTGTTGAACACTGGAAGCAAGTTAAAAAATGGAAAACTGTTCATCTGGGACGCGTGGATGCTCAAAGTGGTCCATGGTTAGATTTTAGAGGGGTCATGAATTTGGATAGGGAAAAAAGTTACATCTTTATTTCAATGTAATTAGTTTATTTTGTAGTCCTGTGCATTTAATTTCATTTTATTGCATTTAAAAACATTCGGAGAAGAGGGAGATGTCAATGACAAAAAAGGTTAAGAACTCCTACACTAAATGGTGGCTTTATTCCTTTCTGGATCACAAAGGATCATCACTGAAGGCTGATGAGGGGTCCCTAAGGCTAAAAGCTTTCTAAAAAATGCCCCCATTTCCCACCTACCCATCCAGTTCTTTGAAATCTTGGGCATTCAAGGCTTTTCTTTTGGGAGTTTGTTCCCACCCCTATCAAAGTGAAGAACTGCATCATGAAGTCAACAGACATGGGTTCAAATCCCATCTTTCCGACTACCTGTTTGACCTTGGACAAGTCACTTAAACACCCTAGGTACTTTGTAAAATGATGGGATTGATTTCGATGGCCTCTGAAGAAGAGATGTGCTTGCCAAAAAATGGGTTTACCCATGGCACACTATTAAGTTTAATCCATATTATTTATTCTCCATTCTCCATCAATTTATTAAAAGTAGAAATCAACAAAACAATAAATCAAACCCCAACTAACCCTGTGGGTTTCTGAATTGTAAAAGCTCCAGGATGAAAATTTGGCAATTGGCAATCACTCCCCTGCCTGAGATCCCTTCCAGTTCTAGATATAAGGTCCTGTGAATTTGTTTGCTCAGTGGGTTGCTGTAGCACCTGGCTGTATGGAAACCATGAAGGACATTTCCTTAATTGTGGTTCAAAGGTCATCCGGAATATGGATGTCTCATAAAATGGTACAGAGCTGTTCCAAGGGTTTGTTGGTGGTTCCGCAATGCAGCATGACCGACCAATCATGTTTCAGCCTGTCCTTCAGGTGTCTCTGTTGTAAAAACATTAGGGTAGTTTCTTGTTGAGGATGAGAGCACATATTTGGCTGAACCAGATCCTCTGTGAGAAGAAGGATAATTAGCCCTTATTGATAGGATAATTGATAAACTCAAGCCACAAGGTCTGACTTCACTTTGGAATGACTGACTTTGAACACAGATGGTTTCTTTTGGGGTGGGGAGAAGACCTGGAACAAGGCATTTTTGCAAACCTGTTAAGATTTGAAAATTACCCTTGGTACATTTCCTCTGAGGCTTTGAGCCTTCATTTTTAAGTAGGTGCCTTCACTTTTACACTGATGACAACTCAAAATAATACCATGCCACTGAAGGATCTTAACTGCATTACACATCCCACCCCCCACCCCCACCCTGGTCTCTCTGTCTCTGTGTGTCTCTGTGTGTCTCTCTCTGTCTCTGTCTCTCTCTCTGTTTATACAAGGTAATTTTTAAAAGTAATTTAATTTGTAGGAAAAAATCCTAATATGTTTCCTCTCTTTGCCCCCTTCCCCTTACAAGCCTCACAAATTTGTACTCAGACAGAATTATGACTAGGAATTTTTGTTCCTGGTGCAAAACGGCATCTATGCTCTTTTTAGAAAGTCATTTGATCCATCACATTATAAATGAAGTCTTTAGGCATATGAAAGAATAGTATTTAAACAATGGCATGTGTGGAAATTCCTCTGGGTCCAAAGCAAGTGTGTGTCATGTAGTCAACTAGAATTTATTAAGCACCTGTGTTGTGTTAGTCTATGGAGAGTTGAATTAACTCTATACCCATCTGCATCCCTGCACAAAGTACACTAGTACATGGTGATTAATAAAGCTGATTGGAGTTAAAAATAGATAATGTATTTGTGAATGAATAATCCCTGGATTTTCAGTTTTGCTTCATTTTCAATGCAGTGATTCCATGACTGCACCAAAAGGTCATTTTTTAGTTGAAGCAATGTTTGTTTCTTCCAATACTTCTGTTCATAAAGCATCTGTTTTGTTTTACTTTAATTATGTTTTAACAAATACCTGGCTAGGTGCTAGAGATAGAAAGATAAAGGACATTTAGTTTCTGACCTCAAGGAGGTTTACCTTAAGTGGAAACTCAAGAATGTATACCAGGCTATTTTATAAAACCTCCTTATTCTTTGTTATGTTGAAAAGAATTATTTTAATAACTGTTTCATTAAAAGGAGAAAATTTAAAAATAAGAGAAAATGTTGTTTAAAAAATGTGTTGATATTTTTATCATTGCATTTCAAAAATTTCTCTTTCCACTAAGATATTGGGGAGAATAGTATGGATCCACAGCCATTCATTAATTATCTACTGAGTGCTGGCTGCTGTGCGGGGGATACAGGAAGAAACAAAAGATTGGTGCTTTCGAGAAGATTACATTTGTCCCAGAGACCCAAGGGAGAGGCAGTGGGGGAAGTGGGAACTGCTTTAGGTGTGGCTGCTGGCAAGAGGTGAGAGGCACATATAGCACTGTACTCACTGGGATATGAACATTTTGGTACCCTTGAACAAAGCCTCATATTTCTGGCAACATCCTAAAGGAGAAAGAGTAATAGACTTGGAAAGCTTGGTTTCAGTTGCTTAAACCATCAAGTCTTTAATGAGCCTCAAATTCCTTGCCTGTGATGTGGGGGAAGGATGTGCCCACCACCACAGGGTCACTCGTGAGCTACTGTAATCCCTGCGCCCAGCTCTGGAGTGGGGAGTTGGAAGTGGGGGAGGAAAGATCGCCCAGTATCATTTGTGCCCCATAATGGAAGGAAATGAGTGTTGGGAATCTATTGAGAGGCTCTTACTGTAAGTCCTGTCTCCTTTTAGCTTCAGTTCTGTTTCCATGGCAACTGATGGCCTGGGAGCCTTTCAATGAATAGTTTTAGAGGAGCTGAAAATCATTGATATTCTGTGTCCTCCTCCAGTAGAGACTGTAGTAGCCAAGCCCTCACTGTAGGGCTGCTGGAGTTGACGAGGAACAAAGCCAGAAATTTATGCTAATTTCATTGTGAAGGGAGGGTAAGGAAAGGGAACTTGGGCTCAGGCACAGTATCTACAGAGCTCTTTGTTTTCCTAGGTTTTCTTGAACTCTAATCTCAGGTATAGGCCCTTAGGTGAGTTTTATGAAGGGACTTTCCTATTGAGGAGAAGCTCGACAACAATATTGTGAAGAAATCCTCAAGCATAGAAGGAGAAATTGAGAGAAATTCAATCATCCTTTCTCACAAGAGCCTGTATCTCTTGCAGTTTGGCTCTAGTGAAGTTAGTGTGTGAGATTCAGGATTTTTTAGTCACTCTTTTACAAAGTCATTGAAATAGGTATCAGAATAGCTTTTTTATGGAAAAACGGAAAGTTTTCTTTTTTCCTCTGCAGGACTATAGGCAGCTAATCTTCCAAGAAACCGGCTGTGTCCTTATTTTGTATGTGTGTGGAATTAAAATGTCCCCTTTTCTATTGAAGTGATTGTCTTAAATATTTTCTTCTTTGAATCTCTGGATCTTTTCTCTCTCCCTACTAACCTCCTTAATGAAATCAAACAAAAAGCAGTAACTGAGGCAGAATCACAGAATCCTAAAGTGGAAAAGAACCTTAAGGTTATCTAGTACTATCCCTACCTGAAAATGACAGGGGCTTTGAAACAAAATGCAGTTCTATTTGATACCAGGATTTTTTCCCCCATTTTTCTTGATAAGAAGATGACAGTGAAGAAGGGAGCCTAGTGGGATTGCTATTTTTTCTAAAGTTAGTCATTGCAGCATTTAAAAATGCACAGAAAAGAACAAAACAAAGGTCATTAGGAAACAGAAGCAGGACAGCTTTGGAGATAATATTAAATTTGTTTCATGTTTTCAGAGCAAGTCATTCATAGTACACTTCATCTGCATACCTTTTTTTCTTTTTTGCTTTGTATTATATGCAAATGCTTATCTTATGTGGTGGTTTAAGTTTAGGATTTTTAAAAAATGAAATGTAGTCTTTTCAGTATTTTATAATTTGTAATAACATTAGAAAAATGATGAGTATCACAAAAGGTTTCTTTTTTTTTTAAAGTATAGTCAATAAACATTTATTAAACATCTACATGGTGCTAAGGGCTGAGGACACAAATGGGAAAAGAAAGACTGTCCATGACCTCGAGGACCTGTCTAAAATGGGGGAAAACAGTACAGAAAAGGAAGCTAAAAAGGAGAGGGTGGGGAAGGTATGGGGGCACGGTGAAGAAGTCAGGCAGAGAAGACGCCAAGTAGTATAGCCAGGTGTGGAGACGTCTGAGCTGAGCTCTGTCCTGAAATGGATATTTGGAATTCATGGCCCCGGTAGAATACTAGGGCTGATGAGATCTTTCAGAATAATGAAGTTATCCCAACGATGAGCTTCCTACAGCATGTTGGAGAAGTCAGTATAAAAGGTTGATGGATTCTTTTTTTATTAACTGTTTGCTCACTTCCTTCCTTCCTCCCTCCCTCCCTCCCTTCCTCCCTTCCTCCCTTCCTCCCTTCCTCCCTTCTTCCCTTCCTTCCTTCCTTCCTTCCTTCCTTCCTTCCTTCCTTCCTTCCTTCCTTCCTTCCTTCCTTCCTTCCTTCCTTCCTTCCTTCCTTCCTTCCTTCCTTCCTTTCCTTCCTTTCCTTCCTTCCTTCCTTCCTTCCTTCCTTCCTTTCCTTCCTTTCTTTTCTTTTTTTGCTAACCCCTACTAATGAAGGCATTCAATTACAGCAGGAAGTAATCTTTTTCTGCGAGTGCGTGTCCGTGTTTGTGTGTGTGTGTGTGTGTGTGTGTGTGTGTGTGTGTGTGCTTCAGACAATAGCCAGTTCCTCATTATATCCCAGTTTTTCATAAACAAAGTGTATGTATATGTGTGTGTGTGTGTGCATATGTGTGCATGTGTTAGATGAAATAGTTAATTAGATATGAATCTAAAAAACTGATTTGGAAAAGAAGACTAATATTCCACATGGCAGAGAGCTGTTTATCCACCATTCTGATTTTTTTTTTCTTGGACAAAATTCTTTCTTGAGAGGAGGATGAATCTTTTGATGGCTCTGAGTTCTGATCCTTGTTCTGTTTAAAGGAATTGGTAGGCTATTATATAGATGACAGCATTATTGGTTGTGACTCAGTATTGTCTGATTTGAATTTTTTATCCGCTCTCTGAGAATTCCAGTAAAAAAAAAAGTAGGATTGAAATGAACCTCAAGAGATTCTCTTTTAATCCAACCTATCTTTTGTAGTAGAAATGAATTTAGACATCAATTGCAAATTAAAAGGCAACTGAATATCTTTACCTTCCATGGTTTTATGGGCCCATTTCATCAACTACTTTCCTTATAACGCCCTAAATGGTAACTATAAATTATATGCCTTCACCTTAATAGTCCATTAAGAAGTAGCTTTTAGTAAAAATTCCTGAACTTATCCAGGAATAAAAATTAATCTACCCAAAGACTTAACATAAACTGATGCAGAGCAAAGTAAATTGAACCAAGAAAATATTATATGCAATTACAAGATTTTAAACAGAAAGAGCAACCACCTCAAAACAATTCCGTGAATGTTGCAGAATTATAAACAAAACAAAAGAAAACCCAAACCTGTCTTCAAAGAGATAGAAGACACTTTCCCTCCCACCCTCCACTCCTTTGCTGAGGGAGGAGGTCCTGAGGGTGGATCGATGGATGTGTAAATTTTCAGAAGACCTTTTCAATGTATTGTTTAGTTTTGCTGTGTTTCTCTCTTCTTTTTTCTTAAAAAAAAGTATTATATGGGAAGGCTCTTGGGGAGGGACTATGGATATTGGGAGGAATTTAGGTAAAGGAAAAACAAAAGAAATTAGTTAGACTTAAATTTTAGAAAATTCAACCAGCTAATGTTGAAGGAGTATCGATTGTGTGCTTTTATTGCTGTTGTTCAACCGAGTCCAGCTCTTTGTGACCACACTTGGGGTTTTCTTGGCAGACATACTGGAGTAATTTGCCATTTTCTCCTCTGGATCATTTTACAAATAAGGGAACTGAGGCAAACAGGGTAAAGTGACTTGCTCAGGTTCACACAATTAGGAAGTGTCTGAAGCCAAATTTGAACTCAGGTCCTCCTGACTCCACGCACTCTATCTATCCACTGTGCTACCTAGCTGCCTTAACCAATTGCCCAGGCAATCTTAGCCACCCCACCCCACACCCAAAAATAGACTGTTTAAAGTTGTTGCCTCCATTTCTCTAACTTTTCACAGTATGGCTTCTGACTTTATGACTCAAGTAAAACTGATCTCTCAATTTATCAGTGCTCTCTTCGTTGCTAAGTTGAATGTCTTTTCTCAATTCTTATTCTTTTTGACCACTGCCTTCTCCTGGCTACTCCTCTTTTTTAGGTGGAGTTTTCCGACATCCTGTGCTCTTTTACTTCCCCTTTATACTCTTTCTCTTGATGACCTCATCAGTTCCCATGGGCTCACTTATCTCTATGCAGATGAATCACACATGTATGTATCCAACTGGTTTCTTTTTTTTTAATCTCTAGTCTCATTTATCATATTATATTTTATATATTTATATTATTATTATATTTTTCAAATTGGATGACCCATGAGTATGTGAAATTGAGCATGTTCATAACAGGACTCATTGTCTTACCTCTCTCTGATTATTATTTAGGTCACCACCATCTTCCTCTTTAGGTTTTTGAAACCTTGGTGTCATCTTTGTTTTCTCATTATTATCCTACATATCTAATGAATCGCTAAATCTTGTTTTTTCTATCTCCATAACATCCCTCCTTCTCTCCCCTTTTCTCTGCTCGCACAGACATCACCATAAATCAGAACTTCATCAATTCTCACCTGATTGCAATACCCCTCTAATTAAACCCTCTGCCTGAAGTTCTTCATTCCAATTTATCTCCCACGTCTACCAAAGTGATTTTTCTAAAGTACAAGTCTAACCATGTCACCTCCTTATCCCATAAACTCCAGAGACTCCTTCTTGTAAGAACAACTATAAGCTCCTATGGTTAGCATTTAATTCTCTTTACAACCTTACCACACCCTACTTTTCCAGCCTTCTTACATATCACTCCCATACACAAACTACATCATCCAGTCCTACTGGCCAGTTTGTTTTTCCTCATTTATGATGCTCTATCTAGTCTCAGTGCCATTTGAATGGCTCCCTCCCGTGCCTGGAATAGTGTCCCTTTCCCACCTCTGCCTCTTGGAATGCCTTCTTTCCAAACGTACACATGCTACCTTTTTCATAAGACCTTTCTTGACATTATCCTCTTCCCAAATTACTTTGTACATACTTATATGTTACATACTCTCACTGCATTAGAATGTAAACTCCTTGAGAGCAGAGACAGATTTTCATTGTACCTCTACCATCTGGCAAATGTGCCTGGCACATAGTAGGTGTTTAATAAATGTTTGCTTGCTTGATCCTTATAATATATGAACACCAGCAAAAGAAGTAGCTTCATAAATATAGTAGTTGTGCTCAGATGTTCTTTATGGAAATACGTCTTAGAAGACCCAACCAATGAACCTGTTCCTTCTTCCCTATATGCCTAACCCCTAAACCCAAATTTTGAAGAAAATGAAAACTATAAATTCAACTATATGGCTACTTAAAACAATCTTTCTCACTCTAAAACAGCTTGGCCTAAAGGAGTCTTTCATTCTGAGCCATTTTTTCAGGTCCTTAAGAAGCTGTGAAAAGGAGAATTAGTAAGGGCTTTAGAATCCAATTTATTTTTAAAAAATTATTTATTTTGTTAAATATTTCCTAATTGCATGTAAATAACTTTTTTAACAATCATTTTTTGAAATTTTAAGTTCAAAATCCTCTCTCCCTCCTTGAGAAGGCAAAAGCAATTTGATTTTGATTATACATATGAGGTCACGTAAAATATTTTTATAATAGCCATGTTTCAAAAGAAAACAGAAACAAAATAAAACAATATAGAAAGTAAAAAAAAAAAGTCTGGTTCAGTCTGCACTCAGAGTTCATCAATTCTCTCTGGAGATAAATAACATTTTGTTGTTGTAGTTGTTCTTAACATTTTTCCTAAATTTTATATTTTATTTTTTCCAATTACATGTAAAAACAATTTTAAGTCTTTTTAAAAAAAATTGAGTTGCCAATTCTCTTCCTCTCTCTTCCTTCTCACTCCTTAAGAAGGCAATAAATTTGATGTAGATTCTACATATTGAGTCATGAAAAACATTTCCACATTAGCTATGTTGACCAAAAAAAAAATAAGAAAAATAATTTTTTTTTTTAATTTAAAGCATGCTTTGATCTGCATCCAGACTCCATCAATTCTTTCTCTGGAGGTGGATAGCATTTTTCATCATAAGTCCTTTGGAATTGTCTTGGATCATTCAGTTGCTGAGATTAGCTAAGTCATTCACAGCTGATCATGTTACTGTGTACAGTGTTCTCCTGCTATTCCTCATTCTACTTTGCATCAGTTCATATAAGTATTTCCAGGTTTTTCAGAAAGCATCTGGCTTGCCATTTCTTATAGCATTCCATCACAGTCATATACCACAACTTTTTCAGCCCTTCCTCAAGTAATGGGCATCCCCTCAGTTTCTAGTTCTTTGCCACCACAAATTGTTGCTGTTAATATTTTTGTACATATAGGTCCTTTCCCTTTTTGTTTTTTTGTCTCTTTGGGAGTTGTAGTGGTAATGCTGGGTCAGAGGGTATTCAAAGTTTTATAGTTCTTTGGGCATAGTTCCAAATTTCTCTCCAGAATAGTTGGATCAGTTCACAATTCTACCAATAGCGTATTAGTGTCCCAAATTTTCCACATCCCTACAATATTTGTCATTTTATTTTTCTGTCATATTAGCCAACCAGATAGGTGAGAGGTGATACCTCAGAGATATTATAATATGCATTTCTCTGATCAGTAGTGATTTAGAGCATTTTTTATATGACTATAGATAGCTTTTCTGAAAATTGCCTGTCCATATCCTTTGACCATTTGTCAATGAGGGAATGACTTGTATTCTTATAAATTTTACTCAGTTCTCTCTATGTATTTGAGAAATGAGGCCTTTAAACTTCGTGTAAAAAATTTCCCCCAGTTTCCTGCTTTTCCTTCTAATCTTGGCTGCATTGCTTTTGTTTATGCAAAACCTTTTTAATTTAATGTAATCTCAAAATTATCCATTTTATATTCTATACTGTTATCTCTTGTTTGGTCATAAATTCTTCATTTATTCGTAGCTTTCACAGGTAAAATAGTCCATGCTCCCTTAATTTACTTATGATATCACTCTTTATGTCTAAATCATGTATTAATTTTGACCTTATATGGTGTGAGATGTTGGTCTATACCTACTTTCTGCCAAACTGCTTTTCAGTTTTCCCAGCAATTTTTGACAAATAGTGAGTTCTTGTCCCTAAATGTTAGATCTTTGGGTTTATGAAACATTGCATTACTATGGTCATTTACAACTGTGTATTGTGTACCTAATCTATTCCACTCATCCACCTCTCTATTTCTTAACCAGTACTAGAGTACTTTGTAATATACAGTTTAAGATCTGGTACTGCTAAGCCACCTTCTTTCACATATTTTTTCATTGACTCCCTTGATATTCTTGACCTTTTGTTCTTCTAGATGAATTTGTTATTATGTTTTCTGGCTATATAAAATAATTTTTTGGTAATTTGATTGGTATGGCACTGAATAAGTAAATTAACTTAGGTAGATTGTCATTTTAATTATATTGGCTCAGCCCTTCCTTGAACAATTGATATTTCTCCAATTGTTTAGATCAGAGTAGCTAACTCACAGTTGGTCATCCATACAATATTGCTGCATTAACTTGTGAGTAACTAACTCTTAGTGAGTTCCTTTTTAGTAAAAGGGTATGAGGAATCAGAGTTGCAACTGGTGATTGTGGGTCAGGACATGGGTTCTCATCATTCTTTCCCTAGATTTCTTTTCCAAATATGTATCTTTATAAGCATGTGCATGCTGCACAAACACATAAAACCCATTCAATTTTACCATGAAAATATCTGGGGAAATTTTGTAGTAAATTACTTATTTGGAAATGAAGATTCACATACTTCTTAAGTGGCTTTGAAAGAAAGAGAAGTGAGTCATAGCAATTCTTGAATGATATTTAATCATATTCTGACATTTATTATGATGATAATAATAATAATGACAAATAGCTAGCATTTATATAGTACTTTGAGGTTTGCAAAGCATTTTACAAATATTTTTACTTAATTCACATAACAATAAAGGATGATAGGTGCTATTGGTATCCCCCTTTTACAGATGAGGAAACTGACACAGACATGAGTTAGGTCACTCAACTAAAAAGTGTCCAAGGCCAGATTGGAACTCTAGTTCCAGTGTTCTATCCATACCATAGCCTAGCTGCTCTCAATATATAATCTGTGTATGGGGCGTTCTATTGAATTGGATTTGACCGATGAAATTATAGTTGGTATTCTCTTTGATCTAATTAATTTGTCTACTGAAAGTTTAAATGGTGCTCCTTCTATTGAAAGGTTTAGATATATTCCATAAAAATGAGATTGCTTAATTGCATATGGCTGGATTACATCCTACTGTTTGTTTTAGCCAGAGGGTAGATTTTCCTCTTTGTTATGCATTTCATTTTTGAGCCTCATAGCATTCTGTGTGTGTGTGTGTGTGTGTGTGTGTGTGTGTGTGTGTGTGTGTGTGTTGTATGAAAAACTGCTGAGGAGGCTTTTGAAAAGTTTCTTTTAATTTAAATCTTTTTCACTTCAAATGAATTGTAAGTTAAATCCTTGACAGGGATGAAAACTGTGCTAGCCCAATTTTTTTTTTCCTAACAAAAAAAACCCCCAAAAAACAAAAAAACAAACCACAGCCTTCCTTAGGGATAGTTGTGAGAAGCTGCCCATTATAATTTTTTTTTTCTGCTGAAGCAAATTTCACTGCATAAGAAAACCTTCCTTATCTTAGGTTTTAATTCCTTCTTTTATTTATTTCTTAGTTTAAAAAAAAGAAAAACAAATACATTACCTAAATAGTAGGTTAAGATTGCATTGTTGTTAACAATAATAGCAACAAAATAGGACTGTCTCAAAGTGCTCATATATTTAAGACAGAAAAATGGCTGAACTTTATCTAGAATCCCATTTAGCAAATTTACTCTCTTTGCCCTAAGAAGACAGACTATCTTCACAATGAAATTCCCAGTTTCCCTGCTTAATTTGTTTAAGGTTTTTCCTCTGGTAATATTAACAATACTTAATGAGATCCTAACAGCACTTTCCATTTTAATCAGTGGAAAGAGCAATTAAAAGTTGGAATGCTCAGAGGGGCTTGGTCTTACAAGTTCTATGTATGCTTTCTGATAAACTCTATTTTCGAGTTTCACTGAGTTACTGCAAGTATTAGAAGTTTTGAGAACGACAAAGGTTGCTTTAACAAATGAGAAGTCTTTTTTTTTTTTTGGTGAGGCAGTTGGGGTTAAGTGACTTGCCCAGAGTCACACAGCTAGTGAGTGTTAATGTGTCTGAGGCCAGATTTGAACTCAGATCCTTCTGACTCCAGGGCCAGTGCTCTATCCAGTGCACCACTTAGCTGTCCTCTGTGCCACCTAGCTGCCCCAGGATGTGTCTTTATGAGGTCTGACAACAGTTAACTATGAACAATAGCTTTCATAATCACTCTGAGTGATCTCAGAAAGACCTGAGTTCAAGTGTCACCCCTGAAACTTCCTGTCTTGTGGTGACCCAGAGAGAGTCTTTAAAATGTAAAAGTATCTTTAAAATGAGAAAAGTAATAATGAATAAGGCTTTTAGCACCTACCCCACTGGCTTGTATGAGGCTCAAATTTGAGAATATGTAGAAGTATAATATGGAAATATGAATTATTTGGCATGTGGAATAATAATGTAGAAGATAATATAGAAATCACTTTGCAAATTTCAGAGCATTAGACAAGAGTCCATATCCCTTCATGAGGATAACAAATGAAATATTTGTAAAGTGCTTTGCAAGCCTTAAAGCGCTATATAAATACTAGCTAGTATTAGTATCATCATCATTTTCTGGTAGAAAAAATATTTGATAGTTCTAGGCTTTCCTCTTGTTTGTTAATTTCTAAGACATTTTTCTCTTCTCTGAAACATTCCAAACTTTTTATAGCAAGCATTCATTTGGGGACAAGTAGAAGCTAATATAGGGCAGCCAGGTGGTTACAGTCCTAGCCCTAGAGTCAAGAGCATTCCTCTTCCTGAGTTCAAATCTAGCCTCAGACACTTACTATCTGTGTGACCCTGGGCAAGTCACTTAACCCTGTTTGCCTCCATTTCCTCATTTGTAAAATGAATTGCAGAAGGAAATGGCAAACCACTCCAGCATCTTTGCAAAAATGAAACAAAACAAAACAAAAAACCAAATGGACACGAAGAGTTGGATGTGACTGAAAAATAACTGAACAGTAAAAGAGATGCTAATATATAAAAATGTCTTTTTGTGTGGATCATCTATTCTTCCAGATTCTCTTAACTTCTGTTCAACTTTTTTTTTTTTGGTTTTGGTGAGGCAATCGGGGTTAAGTGACTTGCTCAGGGTCACACAGCTAGTAAGTGTTATGTGTCTGAGGCAGCATTTGAACTCAGGTCCTCCTGACTCCGGGACCAGTGCTCTATCTCCTGCGCCACCC
Organism: Phascolarctos cinereus; assembly: GCF_003287225.1. Lineage (NCBI taxonomy): Eukaryota > Metazoa > Chordata > Mammalia > Diprotodontia > Phascolarctidae > Phascolarctos > Phascolarctos cinereus. The sequence goes on along the minus strand of NW_027556402.1, from coordinate 106,915,299 downwards.
AGCTGCCCTGTTTAACCTCTTAAACTTTGCGATGGAGAGAAATTATTCTCCCTCCTCTCACCTCCCCTCCACACTAAAAATAGTACATGGTAAAGAGTGAATACATTGAATGGAAACTCTTAAAATGATAAACATGTCCACCAGTCATTACCTCTCTAATTCAAAACTCCGTTATAAATATCTTGTAAATATTGAAATGGTAAATCACAAAGTGTACTTTCACTGTTCTGTGTAATGTTTGGTGAAAATTCCCTTCAAATCAATAAACATTAGTTAACAGAGGATATTTTAAAACTTGTATAACAGCAGAACACTCAGCTATGCTTTACACTGACTAAAGAGTGATCCTTGGTACTAATTTTGACATGGTAATGTCCTCTGTGTTTCAAGTGGGTTTATCTGGTTAATGTCAGCATTATTCATTTAGCTATTGTTAATATTATCCCTGTATTGTTTTAATTCTTAGTCATTTTGATTAATGAAAAGCCAAGCCTTAATTTCAGATGTGCTGTATATATACATATATATGTCTTGGATAAAGATTGATGTTTATAAACAGGAACACATTAGCAAATGAATGGAGGGCTTGTTTGTATTTCAGTTACAGAGATTTTTATCTTAAGTCCAACCCTGAGCCTTGCTTCAGATCTGTCACTTAGAAAGTATTTAGGATCATGAGATCATAGATTTTAAGCTGGAAAGGATATTAAAGTCCAGCTGCCTCATTTTTACTGAAGAGAAAACTGAGGCCAGAGAATTGAAATGATTTGACCAAGATTACGCAGGTAGGAAGTGGCAAAGCAAAGATTTGAATTCAAGTGCTTTCCTCTGACTCCAAATCCAAAGCTTTTTCCGTGGCATCCCACTGCCTCTCTGAGAGGTGCCTTCTGTGAAATGGCAGAATGTACAATCCCACTTGTGAAACTCAGCTGTAATAATAATAATAATAGTTCCTGTTATTTATAGAGGACTTTAAATTATTCTGCACTTCAAAGCTCTGTCAGGCAGTTACTACAGATGTGTTCCCTATTTTATAGGTTGAGAATTAAGGCTCAGAAAAATTAAATGATTGCTCGTGGTTATACTGGTAGTTGGAAGCTTGATTTGAATCCATAACTTTCTGGCTTCAGGTCAGGCACTATATCCACACATGCCTCCTGGTCATCAATGTATCTTATTACGGTATAACAGTCTCTGAGAAAATAATAACTAAATACATGTTTTTAGTTGGTTATCAAAGGACCATAATTAGTTTTCTAATGCTCGTTCCTCACTCATGATCTTTATAATGCCTACCTTTGTTTGCTCTGTGTGTGGATGTCTTGCATGCATGTGCACACGAGCATGATGCTAAACACCACCATTTAATAATATCTTCAGCAAATAACTAAGAAATTCCATGCATGAAGATTTTTGGAATCTCAGTTGTCACATCCAATTGTTGCTTGATTTTAAGATAGATATTTTTCCACAATTGGAGTCTTGAGTTAATCAAAGTGTTGCAATGTCACGCAAGTTGTGCGTTACAGAATCGTACGGTACCCGTTCAGCAATTTTTCTGTGCTGACAATCCAGGCAAAAGATTTTCCTTAAAGCAGCATAGAAATATAAACAAACCCTTTTCTGTGAACTTGCTGGTAATTTTTCCATGATGTGGACCTTAACCGTTGGTGAATCCTTAGCTATAACATAAGACTCACTGACATGTGCCACCTGGTGTTCTTTTGTAGAATGTATTCAAGTTACAGGTCAAAGAAATACAGCAATGACTGTAAGTCAAACATTCTACGTGCTTTCATTGTGGGGAAGAAATGACAATGGACTTGGAATTATACACCAGTGGTGATGGAGAAGAAAAAACTGCTCCAATTTTATCCCTTGTTTACTCATTGTTTATATAATGAAACCTGTTCTTACCATCTGCCGTCATGCAATCTTTTAACTGCCTGCTCAGCTGCAACTATATGTAATATTTGATGAGTTTCTGCTTATAACGTTTTCATTTTCTCTGAGCTTTGAAAAAAACTATAGGGGATGGATGCCTTCTTCTGTTCTTTCCATAAGTAATGCTTTGTCTGATTGGAGATGGTGCTGCCATTTTAGGGAGTGCCTGAAACCCCTTATGCTACCCTAGAGATGGGATGCAGTCAGAGACCACCACCTACCAGATGGCAAATGATGGTGAATCCGTCCTGTTGTCTTTTTTTATTTTTATTTTTTTATTACCGAGGCTGATTTCCATGCCGCCATAGCCATTACTGCATGTGTATTCATTGACTTGCTTAGCACTTTGGTGCCCGGCCAAAGCTGGGGTATTCCAGATCTCAGCTTCTACGATCAGCATTATTGTTAGTGATTATTTAATACTGTGCTGGAACATTGAAAGCTAAGAGCTATCCAGAGGAACAGAAGAACATGCACCTGAGATGGGCTGCTGGCTGGGGAGTTCTAGCAATAAATGGCTGGAAATCCCCCCTATACACTTATACAGAGGAGAAACAGGGATGCCATTAAGCAGACTTCCTAACCAAAGAAGTCTCTTTGAGAGGGTGCCAACTAGGAAAATACCTCGTTAGGCCAATATTTTGTAGCCTCTGAATGCTAACATTCAAAAGAGGCCTCCAAAATGACTTGCACGTTTTTATGTGATTGAGTCAGCTTAGGCTAATGGTATCATTCTTGTCGAGCAACATCAGTTAGTATTTATATAGTGCCTACTGTGTGCCAGGCATTGTGCTCAGTGCTTTACAAAGAGTATCTCACTTGATCTTCAAACAACCGTTTCAGGTAGGGAAGTATTATTATCCTAATTTTGCAGATGAAGAAACTGAGGCAGACAAAGGTTAAGTGACTTTCCCAGGGTCATGCAGTTAAGTGTCACAAAGCTAGGAAGATGACTTCAGGCCCAGCACTCTGTGCACTATGGCGCCACCTAGCTGCCTTAAGCAATGGAGATACAAGGACTAGAGAGATAAGCCTCTGTTCCCCAAGAGCTTCCATTCTGCTAGCTGGGCACAGTATGTACACAGAATATATGCCTAGTATTATCAAGAAATAAAAAAATTAACAGGCAGGGGGATCAGGAAAGTGGCTTTTGACCCATGATTTCCTGGTAATTTATGCAGATAGATTTTGACATTTTGAGATGTTTATCAATAGTCTAACATTTTATATTTTGCTGAATTGAGATAATGGGATGCATGTTTGTTTTTTTTTTTATCAGCATGTGTCTCTTCTAGAAGCAGCTACATATTCCAATGGATAGAGCATTGGGCTTGGAGTCAGGAAGACCTGAATTCAAATCTTGCCTTAGATACTACTTGTGTGACTCTGGGCACATGTCTGCCTCAGTTTCCTCATCTGTTAAATGAGGATAATTCTCAGGGTTGTTGTGAGGATCAAATGAGAAAATGATTATAGATGTTTATATAGCGCCTACTATGTACCTGGCACATAATAAGTGATATATAAATCTGGACTATTGTTATTGTTATCTGTAAAATAGAGGGGTGTGTGTGGAAATCTATAAAGACGGTATCTGCCTGGCAGGGTTGTCATAAGGCAGATAACATGTAAAGAGCTTTACAAATCCTTAAAGTCCTATGTAAATGCAAGCTATTGTTACAATCCCCTCTCCTGCTTTGTAAGGGTGGGAAGCAATCCATAAGACAGCACAAACTAGTAAAAGGAACACCAGACTTAACATCTAAAGACCTTGGCTCAAACCCCAGCTCTGATGCTTACTAGCTGTGTGACTCTAGGCAAATTATTTAACCTCTCTGAGTCTCCATTTGCTCATGGGCTAAACAGGGATAACTGTTGAACCACCTCAGTCAGGATGTCATTTTGAGGAAGTGCCTTGTAAACCATAAAGCACTACAGAAACATGAACTCTTAATTGCACACAGTGTTTGAGCACAGTTGAAGCCTGCAGCTTTTTCTTTCACCGAAGAGAAGCGTGCCACCTGCTGCCTTGTTGGTGTAAGCCAAACTCAGAAATGCATACTGCTGGTGGTGGTGAAATCATTAAAAGATAGATTAGGCACTTGATACCCAAAGCACGAAGCACTAAATAGAATTGTTGTAAAAGTGTGAGCCACCTTTTTTACTCAGCTGTAGTCCCCAGATTTATAAAATACTGTCAGCTAGGCATAATCAGGAGCTTAATCATTTGTTCTAGTGAGATAAATATCAACCAATTTAGCACCATATGAAATATTTTTTTGCAATATATATTTTTTTTAAAATTAAAGACCTGTTTAGATAATCAAAAGAACAGCATCATCCCATGCAGGGTGTAAATGTGTTACAAAGTGATATGATTTTCATGTTTGCCATGAAAGGTTACTTAATGAATCAAATCCTATTTGATCAAATAAAATAAAATCCTGTCCTTTTTTTAACTATCAGAATTGAGAATTAAATGATTCAGATAGAAATGAAAAGGAAAAAAGGAAAGCACGGGTAAAAATTGATTTGTTTCTTTAACATGTGGGAAAAAAATTAGATTCTCAATCAATATTTTAATAATTCCATCTGAGGCAGGAATTGAACAGGAGGAAAATATTGGGCTAAATTTGAGAAATTGAATGATGTTTTCTTTCAGTGATTCCAAACTGTCCACTGCCATGAAAGCCCATTTCTTTACCATTGTTATTCTCCTGCTGATACTATGTGATTGTGATTATGTAGTGTTGTGATCTTGGAAGCATCAGAAATACAAGTAATCCTGAGGAGATGCTGGGCGCAAATAGACTTTAGAGATACCTGAAGTATGAGAAGCCCCTTAAAAAGTCATCACTGGGAATAGTATCCCTCATCGCCCTTCAGTCATATCAGAACTCCCCCTAGTATAAGCTTTTATCAACTCTCAACTTGAGTATTACAGTAGCCTCCAGTTAGGTCTTCCTGCATCCCTTCTCTCTCATGTCCAATCCACCCTCTATATAGCTATCAAGATTGATAGTCGTGACATGCAGGTCTGACTACATCCCTTCCCTGCTCAAAAACTTTCAGTGGCTACCTGTTTGTTGCTTTTAGGATGAAATGAACACTTGTGTTGAGGATAACCTGTGCCCACCTTCCCTGTCTGGATTCAACCTATCTCTTCAGGCTGATTATAGATGGTATTCCCTCACACGCGCTCCATGCTTCAGCTAAACTGGCCTTATTACTGTCCCATTACATAACATTCAATTTCTCACTTCCATGTCTTTTCATGGGTGTCTCCCATGCCTAGAATGTTCTCCTCCCCTTCTCCCACTTCCCGGAACCCTTAACTTCCTTTAAGGCTCAGCTCTAGGACTGTCTCTTTGAATAGGTTTTCTTTCATCTCCTTAGTCATTAAGGCTCTTCCCCTATCTCATATCACTATATTTATTTTGCATATATCTTTTACTTACTTATCTATGGAAATGTTAAATCCCTTCAGTAATTAGGGGAACTGTTGTACTTTTCTGATTATACCCCTTGTGTTTAGTACAAAGCCTTGAGCATAGCTTATAGAATGATAGTTGACTGGAAAAGGAGGTAAGTTGGTCCTGTATTAAGAAAAGACAGCTAGTGGCACAGTGGATAGAGCGCTACAGGAAGACCCGAGTTCGGATCTGCCCTCAGATACTTACTAGCTGTTTAACTCTGGGCAAGTCGCTTAATTTCTGTTTGTCTCCATTTCCTCGAATTCTAAAACAAGGATAATAAAAAGCATCTGCCTTCCTTGGTTATTGTGACATTGGAGACTGTGACCCAATGTGTCTCACCAAATCTCAACAATTTGGTGGACTAGAAAGAATGCTGAAACTTGGAGTCAGTCACAGGACCGGAATTAAAATTCGAGCTCTAACACTTACTATTCATTGACCTTGGGTAAACTACTTTGCCGTTTTGGGATCTCAGTTTTCCCATCTGTAAAATGAGGGACTTGGGCTGAATGACTTCTAATACCCCTTCCAGTTTCATTGATTTCCCCCTCACCCCCCCAACCCAAAACCCTAAAGCATTATCAAAAGTAACAGAACTTTTGCTATAAGATACCCTAAAAGGCAGAGTTAGCATATCCCCCATGAAATCAAATTTAAAAAGTAGTAGTAAGGGGCAGCTAGGTGGTGTAGTAGATAGAGCACCAGCCCTGGAGTCAGGAGTACCTGATTTCAAATCTGGCCTCAGACACTTGACACTTTTTTTTCTTTCTTTTTTTTTTTTAGGCAATTGGGATTAAGTGACTTGCCCAAGGTCACACAGCTAGTAAGTGTCGAGTGTTTGGTCTGAGACTGGATTTGAACTCGGGTCCTCCTGACTTCAGGGCCGGTGCTCTATCCACGGCTACACCTGGCTGCCCCCACTTGACACTTACTAGCTGTGTGACCCTGGCAAGTCACTTAACCCCATTGTCCAGCAAAAAACCAAAAACAAATAAGAAAGTAGTAGAAAGCAATATAGGAAAGTGTATGAGATGCTGTACATTTTCTGTGTAAAATACTGAGATTTCTGTACTATTTCTAAACCTTCTGTTCTGCTTTTGTAAGTATCAGTTTTTCCCCTTTCCATATTGTTTTCACTTAAAAGTACTTACATTTTTGTTTGTGGCCGTGTTTTTTTCAGGTTACTTGCCTACAAGACTTTTTTGGTGATGATGATGTTTTTATTGCCTGTGGACCTGAAAAATTCCGTTATGCCCAAGATGACTTTGTCCTGGATCACAGTGGTAAGGATCTGAATCTGAAACCTCTTAACCCCTGTAATGTAACCACTGTACTGCTATCTTGAGAATTAATGGTTCAGTTTGTTTTAGTCTATACCAGCATACTTTGAGGGAATTTCACAAAAGGATCAGACAAGCCATTAGTATATAAGGCAATGGGTCTATATTATGGTGTGTTTTAATTCACGTAAGGGAATGCCTTGGGCATTGAGATTAAACTCCCAAATAATGTTATTAATAATTACATTATCATTAATTATTAATAGGATAATTATAATGATAATTAGCATTCATATAATACTTTAAGGTTTGCAAAGTACTTTACAAATATCATCTCATTTTATCTTTATAAAAGTCTGGCAGTGTGGTGTTACTATTTTCCTCTTTATGCAGATGAGGAAACTGTCTTAGCCAGACAAAGTTTGTGACTGGTTAGTTTCTCATCTTTGATGTCATAGGAAGGGAGACGCTAGAGACTGGCTAAGGGAGGGCCAAAAGAAACAAATGGGAAATGAAAGCATGGGGGGCATAGAAATTTCCAGAAAAGCTAGGAGGAGGTGGCTTATCCAAAGGCAGCTTGCCTTCGGTGAGTACTGGCTGTCAAGAGAGAGAGTCCCTTCCTCTCCCTACCCCAATTGAGATCTCTTTGGATTATCACAATATTTTTTAATGAAATCTATGATAACCGCAAAAAATGATTTGAGGCAATACTCCTTTTAAACTTATGTCAAAATAAATGGAATTATAATTTCATCAAGTTATTGAGAGTTTCCATTTCTGATACTTTGCCTTTGAGTTACATATAGTGACTTTGCTTCACGATCTTTTGCCTGTGATATAAGTTCCATTTTTGTTCATCATAACATCAACATAACATTTCATTCCTCTTGTGTCTGTCACTGGAGGTAGCCTGGTTTATTGGAAAGAATATTGGACAACAAGATGAAGGACCTGTTCCTTAATAGCCATGTGAGCTTGCCAAGTCATTTAACCTGAGATGGTATTATCCTTAATTTACAGGTAGGGAAACTGAGGCATAGAAAGTTCAAGTGACATAACTAGTAACTGTTTCAATCAGGATTTGGACCTAGGCTTTTTCTGACTCCAAATCTAGTGCTTTTTCCATTATACTACAGTGACTCTCAACATTCCTGACTGTTTCCCACACCTGACCCCCAAAGTAAGATGATACTAGAATTAGATTTAAATTAAGCTAAAGGTAGGGATTCATCAACATTTTAGTTGGGCCAAAGAATTTATTTCCTGTTGAAGGGTAGAACCAGGTGAAACATTGGACAAAGTCTTTCTGTCTCCTTCCATTTCACTTTTTCCATGCCTGGGATTAATTTTTTTTTTTAATATGGAATAGGTCAAGGAAAAAGTACATTACCTCTTACGTTAGCAGCACCAGCCCAACAGAAGATAAATTCAAGTATGATTTGTGGTTCTAACGTTGTTAGTCTTGTGATACTTGCTTTTTTTATTAATGTTGCTTAACAATAATAAGGAAATGTCAAGCTGGGTTTCCAGCACAGTAAATTTCCACTGTCCATGATTTGCTTTGGGTCTAGTTCTGAAACCAGATATATTTAAAACTCCATCTGTTCCTCACTAGAGTGCCGTGTCTTGAAGTCATCATATTCTCGTTCCCATGGTACAACTAAGCAGTCTGGATCCAAAAGTCCTGGGCTTTCACGTCGCAGCAAATCACCTGCCTCAGGTACTAATGAAAAAGGAGTGGGTGTTCAGAACGTTGGATATTTGTTGGGTATCTTTTTCCTGCTTTTACAGGGGGGATATCCTTGCCTTGAAATGAAGTTCAACTTTGTGAGTGAGAAGAACCTAAGAAAATAGTATTTATGCATTTTACTCACATGAGTTTGACAGGTCCTCATATTACACTTTCCGAAAATAAAAGAGAGGATTTGAAGCTGAGGAAATTCACATTGAAGGTTCATGTTCTACGTTTGGAATTTCCAGTGATGGTTGTAGGATTTTTGTAACTATTCATTCATTACACTGAAAACCTCTTGGGGTTTCCCTTTGAGTTTTCATAAGTGCATCTCTATGTAACAGATGTGGAAGTACCCAAAATTTACCGATAAAAAGTACCCCAAAATAAACCTTTACTCATAGGAAACAAGTAACAGTCATTAGCAAGGATAGTATCCAGTTAATGTTTTTAAAAAACCAAAACTCCCTGAAAAGTAAAGTGTATTAGCCAAAGCTGTTAATTTCTCTTCTGAGGAAGATGCTAATTTTTATTCGGACGTTCTGTGAAGTATAGCATTTATCACTGAGTAGTGTCTTCTCCTGGTCTTAGCATAACAAGGATTGTAAAAATGTGTACTATCCCTCAGTGTTGTCAATTCTATGAAAGACCAATCTGTTCACCCCCAAAATATTAGCTTGCTAAATTTTTCCTGGTTTTTCCCACATCAGCTTCTTTAGTAGTACTGTTATAGTTCAGAAAAGCAATGCTTAAAACACCATTACTATTTTTTAATTTTTATTAAAAACAAACAAGCCTCAGCTGTATTTCTTTCAGCCCGGAGCCCTCTGTCTAGATTGACGCTAATCTTATGGCTGCCTCCTTTTTAGCTCCTGCCACTGCAAAACCATTCTAAAATTAAATCCACATTAAGACCAATATGACTGGCTTTGATGTGTGGGGGTTCCTTTTCGGTAATGCAGGAGAACCAATTTGAAAGTCTGCAAGTGTTACCGAATGAAGTGAAGAAACCTTGAAAAGCAAACAAAAACACATGATGGCAAGACAAGAAAAGGCAAAAACTGTGTCACCGTTTTCTTGGTGGTATCCCCAGAACCTGCCTTGATCCTCAAGAGTTTGTGAAAACAAGACATTGACCTTTGGACTTGACTTGCTCTTACCTCTCTTCCCCCTCTTCTTTCTCCCTTCCCTCCCCCCTCTCTTTGGTGCTTTGGTTGTTATACCCTTCTTTCTATCTGTCTTTATGCATGTTTAGATCTATTGAATAACTATTTTCCTTAATGTTTCCTCCTTTGTTTGTACTGAATGTGTACAGTAAAGAGGGGTGGCCTCTACTCCACTGCTCATTCTACACTAAACCCCCAGGTGAGCCACTGTCACTAGGGTTGTGATGCTGCTGCTTCTGCCGCCGCCGCTGCTGTTCCATTCTCTTTCTCTCCATTTCCATGAATGCATCTGAGCTTGTTCTAGTGGGCGTCCGTCTGTCTGCACAGTGCAAAATACAGCTAGGATTTTGGATGCCTAGAGCTCTGTGTGTGTGTGTGTGTGTGTGTGTGTGTGCGTGTGTGCGCGTGCGCATGCACACGCACTACTTCTAGTCAAAAATGAGTTAAGATGCACAGCTAGCCCTACCCAGCATCCCACTCCACAGGGCTTCTAATAAAAATAAAATTTTTATTTTCAGTTACAAATTCTGCCTCTTTTCTCTATCCCCTCCCCTATTGAGATGGTAAGAAACATGATATCCATTATAGATAGATACACACACACATATACATATCTATCTTTCTACACACACACACACACACACACACACACACACACACACACACACATACACACACACACATTTTCTTTTAAAGCATCTGGAAAGTGATCAGTAAAAGCCATTTAAATAAAATTTGCTTGCCTTTTGCAACAGAGCCTTAGAAGCAATATACTAGTTTGGTTCTAAGCCCTGTAGCACCTAGAAACAGATGTATGTTTAAGGGAATGACAGAAAACGGTTAAACTTAGGATCTTACATTCTATTAAAAAAAAAAAAGAATTATCTAAAATAGAATTGAGAAAGTGTTTGTACAGACTGGGGAAGTCTCATAACAACAAGAGCAGAGAAGCCTCTGTTATCTAAATCTGTGAGAGTGTTTGCAAATACGAATGGCCTTTTTCTTTTTAACTGGAAACATGATTCATAGTGTGTTTGTCCTCTAAATCAACCATCCCAAGATGAGGTCCACACAAGTTAGAAGAAGTTGGATTATAAATAACAAAAACCTTCTGAAATAACACAAGGTCTGCAGGTACTCAACATTTCAGTCTGGTTTCAAAACTTGGACTGAGGTCAATAGAGTAGATAAGATAGTCTACTCATAACGTAAACTATTGTAGAATTTTAAATTTCACTCAGCATATGCTGGATCTTCTTTATTTAGAAGTTACTCTAATGCCTATTCAGCACATCAATTGTCTGGGTAAGTCAAAAAACTAAGTTTTTGTGATTGGGATTTAAATATAGTTTTATTATATTTGAATAATTTCCCTCCTCCTTACTTTGATATTTTATAGCTAAAAAAAAGGTGAGACAAGTGGCCTGAGAGAGACATTATGCCATGATATGGATTATTTCCGGAAACACGCATTTATTGAGTACCTGCTGTTTGCCAAGCACTGTGTTAAGCGTTTCATTTGATCCTCCCAACAACCCTGGGAAGTAGATGTTATTATTCTTCCCATTTTATAGTTAAGGAAATTGAAGCAAATAGAGGTTAAGTAACTTCCCCAGAGTCACATAGCTGGTAAGTTTCTGAGGATGGATTTAAACTTGGGTCTTCCTGACTCCAGGTCTAATACTCTGTCCACTGTGCCCCCTAGCTGCCTGTATTCTGAAATATGATGTGCCTTCACTATAGAGAAATTGTGTTATGTATGCTTCCAAAGCAAGTACTAGGGGAGAGATGTTGGCTTTGTAGTCAAGAAGACCTGAGTTCGAATCCTACTTCTGACACTTAGAGGTGTATGACTCGAGGCAAGTGTCTTGACCTTAGGTGCCTCAGGTAGCTAATAGGACTTAGGTACGAAGGCAGGTAAACAAATTATGTGACCTGATCTCCATAAATAGGAGAAATCACAGGGCATTCCCTCACTTACATAGTGTACCCTGACAGGCTGCATTAGCAGTTCCTTTCATAAAGGATCCGTAATTGAGTCATGGAATAATCAGAATTTCAGAGATAAATAGTAATCATGTGACTGTGGCAGGATGGAATAGGATTTTAACTTAGATCAAAAATACTGCTACGGGTGAGGTTGTCTACGTTTTTAATCTCCTAAATAGAGATCTACCTCCCCCTCTGCCCTTCCAAGAAAAGCTTTGCAGTTTAATGCCTAACAAGCACCTAAAATTTGTAGTCTAGATAAATGCAGACGGGTAAGCACCTACAGAATTAGTTTTAGGAAGCATTAAATTTGCTTTCTTTAGGTTGCAACAATAGGACTTAGGAAACCTTATGTTCTACCAGGGAAGAAATTGTTTAAAGGTGAAAAAAATAAACCTGATTCTTTGAGAATGGAGAAATGGGGAAATAGTCCCCAAGGAGAAGACATATAAGCTGTTAAGTCTATTTTCTGTCAGTAAACATTTACCAATGCCAAGCTACACAGAGGATGTGCTATATGTTAGTTTAGATAGTAACTATTATTATAGTGTCCAGTATAGTGTCCATATATGTAATATATATGACTTAATGATTTTTTCCAAGAGAGAATTATGTTTGAGAAGGAGGGATTTAAGAGTTTGTTAAGCCCTACTGTGTGCCAGGCACTGGGCTAAGCATGTCACAATTATCTCATTTGATACTTCTAATGAACCTGGAGGTAGATGGTTCTTTATTGTTATCCCCATTTTACAGTTGAGGAAACTGAGGGAAGCAGAGATTAAATGACTTGCTCAGGATCACACAGCTAATAAGTGTCAGAAGTTGGATTTGATCTCCTGACCTTAGCCTCAGTGCTCTATCTATTCTATCACTGTCTAGGGAATAGAGTGTTAGGTTTAGGGTCAGAAGCCCTGGGTTTGAATCTCAGCTCAGTTATTTATTGCCTCTGTGATGTCGGGTTTATGAAGCCTTGGTTTCCTCATATAAAAATGAGAGGATTGGATTAGGGGAATCTCTTAGACTTCTTATAGCTCTAAGTCTATGATGCTATGATTTAGTAGCAATTATCAGTAAAATCAGGGTAACTGCTGGTTAGAGCAGTGGCTAGAGTGCCAGGTCTGGAGTCAGGAAGATTCATCTTCCTGAGTTCAAATCCAGCCTCAGATACTTACTAGCTCTGTGACCCTGGGCAACTCACTAAACTCTGTTTGCCTCAGTTTCCTAATCTGTGAAATGAGTGGAGAAGGAAATGGCAAACCACTCCAGTATCTTTGCCAAGGAACCCCCAAATGGGGTAATGAAGAGTTGGGCATGACTCAAATAACTGAACAAAAAAAATCACTAGCTATGAGTTTTATTAGAAAACTGCGTAGGCATGGTTTGAATATTAAGTTATTAAAATTTGTGAAGTATTTGGGGAAAATAGGACCTGGAAATTTTTTTAAAATTAGAAATAACTATTTGGGGAAAACAGTAGGTCACAGGAATCACTGATTTACTTCTAGTTTCTCATATCCTTCCAAAGTTACCTAGCAAGACAAATTTAGTTTCTGAACATACGTCAATGAAAACCCACCAAGTGTTGTTGAGCAAGTGCAGGGGAGGTGCTATCTACCCTCAAGGATTTTTTTTCCATATAATACTTATTTCATATGAATTTCTGTCACCAGACTTGGAATTTTTCTTTTTTTTTGGTCTAGGCAAGGGGGTTGTGACTTGCCCAGCTCACACAGCTAGTGTCAAGTGTCTGCGGTTGGATTTGAACTCAAGACCTCCTGACTCTAAGGCTGACGCTTTATCCACTGTGCCATTTAGCTGCACCCTAGACTGGAAGTTTTCAAAAGAGCCTTCTTAGACATTTTTCTTTTGTAACTAGAATCGTCTGGTCTCAGAGAAATAATCAGACCAGTTTTGTTTACTCTGCTAATATCAGATATGCTTATGCCCAGACTTGCTAGAAAGATGATCAGTAGCAATGAGGTTTTTTAAAATTAGATAATACTAGTAATTCCATTTTAGATTTGCCAGTATAATTTTAGCACAGATATGTCAAACATGAGGTCCCCAACACTCCCAAATGTGGTCTAAACCAGATTAAAATATAATTGGGAAATATTAAAAAAAAAATTCAACAAGATATTGTTACATTTTAAAACTAAGTCAATATGCAGTCCATAGAGATCCTTAGGTGTAGCTGAGTGGCCCCTGTTTCTGTTTTGAGTTTGACATCACTGTAGATAGCATGAGTTGATGTTCCATACCGCAGGAATTGTTTACTAAGCCATAGATAAGTTTTGAGCTGTATTAGTTTATGTAGTTCCCATGCTAGAAACTTAGAACAAATGTAAACTAATGAGTTCTTAGTAGCTTTGTAATCTAGTTAGCTTGTAGCTGATTTTTTTAAAAAACAAAACAGTTTTTGACTTTAAAAATTATTGGTGTTTTTGTAATTAAGAAAATGAATGATTAGTACTGTGTGATTCCTGAAGGAGGAAGAAATGAAAATAATAAGATTGAAGTTTCTCAAGACCATTTCACCTAACCAGAAACAATTATTCTTGAAAAACGGCAAGTAATCGTCTCTTCAATAGAAGGGTGCAAATGTTCAGTTATAAGTTGAAATTTAAATGGCCAATTAAGCTGCCAACACTTATGTAAGTTATTTAAACATTTAAAAACACGATTGACATCAATCTGTGATTGTGCTTCCAGAATGAGACAAATAGAATTTAGATGACTGTTGTGTCATTCTTTACATTATCTGTCATCACTTATATGAGAGAAGACAAGATTATGAGGAGAACCTAGGTAGAACATTGGGAAATTGCTAGAAGCAGTCATGGATACTTCACTAAGATCATAGCTCTCTAAGCCTTAGTGACAGATAGCAGAATGAGGTTTCTGCTGTGGTGAAGAAAGACACATTGAGGAATAAGCAAAATAAGCAAAATAAAATGATAGGTGAACATATTCAGAGGAGGGGAGAACCCCAATTATGCACATGGAAGCTGGTTTGCCACTATTTTTATGTGATTATAGTAGAGCAGGATCTTGGGATCGTGGTGAATGATATGCTGTAAAGGAATTTGTGCACTTGAGGAAAGCAGGGATGGGATGTGATAAAAGGTAGCCACCAGAACTTTCCTATAGGAGTATCTAATTTGGGGTTTACCATTTAGAACAGATTTGGATAGAAGTGCTAAAAAAAAAAGCTTTTTTTAAAATCATGAGGCTGTAGAACCTAAGAAGGGAAAAATGATAGGAATTAGCAATAACTTATCTGAGGAGTTGAGGCATGACTAGTAGTTTTCATATTGACAGTCATTAAAACAAAAATAGCCAGCTGTTTTCCTTTCCACCAAGGATAGAAAAGACTGATCTTAATTATAAGGGGAGGGATTTGAGTTTTGCTCAAGTCAAGCTGATAAGCATTTATTAAGCCCTTAATATGAGTCAAGCATTATACTAAGAACTGGGGATACAAAGAGAGGCAAAAACACAGTTACAAATTCTACTTCTTTACTCCACCCCTTCCTCCATTGATTGAAATGGTAAGAAATATGATACCCATTATACATATGAAGCTAAGCAAAATATATTTCCACATTAGCCATGTTTCAGAAAAATTAGAAAAAGGAAAAAAGAATGCTTCAGTTTGCATTGTGAGTCCATCAGTTCTCTATCTGGAGGTGGATAGCTTTGGGAAAGGTTTCTTACAGCAGGGGAGATTTTAGCTGAGACTTGAGACAAGGGAGAGCATTCCAGGGGCAGGGAGCCACCAGGGAAAATGCACAAAGTGAGGTAGATAGTCTTGTGTGAGGAACAAGGAGATTGGTCTTAGAGTAGGTAGAAGGGAGTGAGGTGTAAGAAGAGTGGAAAGGCAGGTTATGCAAGGCTTTAAAAGCCTTTTAAAAAAGATTTAATATTTGATCTTGGGAGTAATTGAGAGCCACTAGAGTTTATTCAATAGAGGAATGACCTGGTCAGCTCTGCACTTCATGGCTTTCACCAGGATGGCGGCCGTGATAGAGGAGAGGAAAGAGTGCATACTGGAGGTATTTTTTTTTCTTTTCTTTTTTTTTTTTTGGCTAGGCAGTGGGGTAAAATGACTTGCCTGAGGTCATACAGCTAGTAAGTGTTATGTGTCTGAGGCTGTATTTGAACTGGGGTCCTCCTAAATCCAGGGCTGGTGCTCTATCCGCTGTGCCACCTAGCTGCCCCTTGGGGGTATTTTGAAGGTAGAAATGGCAGGACTTGGAAACAAATTGGTTATAGTGGTCAGAGAGTACACAATAGAGGATAACACCTAAGTTGCAAACCTAAGTAACTGAGGGGATGGTGGTACCCTTGACAGTATTAGGGAATAGTTGTAAGAACTTCTGATTATTGCAGGTTGGTGAACACTAAAGTACCATTGCTGTGGAACATTTCTTCTCATATTTAAATCCTTCTATGAATGTGCGATCAGATTCATGTGAGTGTTTTCTCCAACAATGCGGATAACCCATCCATGCCTTCTCATCTTGTCTCTGTATTTCCATGAATCCCCAACAGAGTGCTAGGTCCTTCCTGTAGTTCTCTTGACATAGCTTAAGGAGCAGTGGACATAGTATAAGGATCAGTGGATCAGAGGGGTGATCTACTGGCTGTCTAGGCAGGCATCCCCTTCCTCCCTCACTACTCCACATATATTCCTCTAGGACTTAAAGAGGAAAACACACCTTTTCTTCTCTGCACCCCACCATAGAGGTATAACATTCCCTTGGATTTCCTGCTAAAACTAGCTCCTAATTTCTTTTTCTATAGGCCTCCAGAAAAATGGCAGCTGCATCTAAATATAGCTTTGCTTAGAGAAAGATGGATGGACTAGATCAGAGGTGTCAAACTCGTGGTTGGGCACTACAAAATTCCAAGTGCAGCCAGAACTAGATTAAAATGTAATTGGGAAATGCTTAACAAGATAAATAAAAATGCAATACAACATAGATAATATCATTTTGTGGTTTTTCAAGTCAGTATGCAGCTACAGGGGTTGATTTTTTTTTTGAGGCAATTAAGGTTAAGTGACTTGCCTAGAGTCACACAGCTAGTAAGTGTTATGTGTCTGAGGTCATATTTGAACTCAGGTCCTCCTGACTCCAAGGCCAGAGCTCTATCCACTGTGCCACCTAGATGTCCCATACAGGGATTGATTTCTATTTGAGTTTGACAGCCCTGGACTAGATAATATCCTAAGAAATTGCTAGTCTCTAAGATTCTTTGATCTCTAAGCCTATTTTTCTGATTGAGATACCAAGATCTTTGAAACTAGTTTTGTAGTAGACTGACCCTATCCTTCTCATTTAACCAATTCAACAAAACTGAATTACCAGCTCTGCTGTATTATGAGGTGCCATATCAGATTAATACCTTTAGTGCTGGTTTGAAGCCTGCTTTGAGCTTTGTTGTTAAGTAGTAGAGCATGTGTATAATTAATATTTTAGAAGAACCTGATGATTTTGTATTCTAATAACCCTTCTCTCTTTGTTTTCTTGCTTTGCTATTGTGTAATCAGTTAATGGAACTCCCAGCAGTCAGCTTTCCACTCCCAAATCAACAAAATCCTCCAGTTCTTCTCCAACCAGTCCAGGAAGCTTCAGAGGACTCAAGGTATGGTGGACAACATTCCAGGTGAAAGTTGAGGGTGACTTTGTTATTAACTTCCGATGACATACTTTAAATTTTTAAAATTTCAATATTTTTATTTTCCCCAATTCCATCTAAAAGCAATTTTTGACCTTCATTTTTTACAATTTTGAGTTCCAAATTCGCTCCCATCCTCCTTCCTCTCTCCCATCATTGAAAAAGCAAGCAGTCTGATAAAGGTTCTACATGATGACATACTCTACTGTAGGATTTGTGTGTAGGAGAATAGAATATATGAAAAACAATCGGATTCATTTCAACAGGTGTATATTAAGGATACAAAGTTGAGAACTAACCCAGACCTCATGGAGTTTACAGTTAAGCTGGGATGATAATGTTTTGTTTTGTTTTGTTTACAAATAACCAAACTACAAATAAAAATGAGAAAAGTGCACAGGAAGGGGTTAAATAGAGAAGCTTGAGAGATTAGGTTCTCTACTCGGAGTATCCTGGAAGACTGTCTCAATGAGTGGATGATAGATCATCTGGGTCTTAAAAGAAGAAAAGGATTTCAATAGATAGATAAGGAGAGGAGTTGGTTCTAGATATGGGAGATTGCATAAAATAAGAGAGTAAAAGAGTGGAAAAGGTCAGAAAATGAGTGGTAGTCCAGTTTGACTGTGTGTGTGTGTGTGTGTGTGTGTGTGTGTGTGTGTGTGTGAGAGAGAGAGAGAGAGAGAGAGAGAGAGAGAGAGAGAGAGAGAGAGAGAGAGAGAGAGACAGACAGACAGACAGAGAGAGCGAGAGAGAGAGAGAGAGAGACAGAGAGACAGAGAGAGGAGTACCATGAAGTAAGTCTGGAGAGATAGTTTAGACCCAGACCACAGAGAGAACTTCATAGCCAGACTCAAAGAATTTGGTACTGGGGAAACATTAATGGTTTTTCAGCAGAGGAGCAGTGTTTGATTACGTGTGCATAAAGAGGGTTATCTTGCTAGTTGTTGTGAAGGATGGGAGAGGGGGAAGATTATACTCAGGGAGGCCAACCGGGAACCTGTTGTGATAGTCCTATTGAGAAGTAATGAGAATAGAGACTGTGGGAATGGAAAGCTTTGAGAGTCAGATTATGAAAGTAGGATTAATAGGATTTGGCAGCTGATTGGATTGATGAGGGATGGAGAAGACTCATGAAGAAAGCCCTCTTCCTCTTCCTCCCCCAGAGTGCTCATGGAAGTGATTCAACTAAGCTGGTGCCTCATTGTTAAGGACTTTAATGGGCTAGAATCTCATTAAAATAATTATGCTGCAGGATAATGTAACACAATAAAAATAAGATACTGATTGGGATTTTTTTTTTTGTTTAGGTAGGAGAAAGGGAAAGTGAATGAGGTAATAGAAACTGGGAAACACAAGCCCTGGGTGTGCACTAGAGTAGGAAGAGTAATGTCCCCAAACTGCAAGAAACAAAAATATAAGTTGGTGGGGATAAATTGGCTCATAGGCAATGTTTCAAAGCCTGTGGTTCTCAAACTTTTTGGTCTCAGGACACCTTTATACTCTTAACTACTATTGCAGATATCTATCCTTCCCTTCTGCCTGCAAAACTTTTGTTTTTTGTGGGTTATATCTATCTATCTTTACTATATCAGAAATTAAAACATGTTAGTATTTTTATGAAAATAGTTTTTTAACCTCATGGACCCCCAGAATGGTCTCCAGAACGCCCAGCAGTCCCTGGACCACATTACGAGAACTGCTTCTCAGAGAATGGGTTAAGCCTCACTCATAAAACCACTGTCACAATCACTGGGGTGAAGGCTCTCAATTGCAAGTTTACTTTAGGGAAATTCTTTTGATGAAACTTCACTTAGTGGAAAAAATGCTGAACGAGGCACAAGAGAGATCTGTCTTTGGATGCTGGGCACTGTTACTTAAGAATGGTGGAACTTTGGTAGAGATTACACTTGCCACTTAAAATAACATTGTTAAGCAAGAGCAGAGGCAACTCTAGCTCTCCTGATGCCAGGTGCAGTCTTTGTTCAGTTATGCTATGGCACTTGAGTAAACAATAGAGGCAGAGATTGGATCTGGAGATCATCGAGGTGGCTGAAGAGTCATTTTCTCCAAATTTCCCAATCATAACAGCTAAAAAATTAAAATAAAAATAAAAAAGGAATTATGTGCCAAATATAGTCATCACTGGTGAACAGACTGAATTCACGTCCAAGAAAATGGAACTGCCACCTACCTCTCCTCTTCTAATGAATTAACACCTGAAAATTTAAATACTTAAGTGTTCTCAGACTTGTGGCATGTTGTTGAGCTACAAGATACCCCATGACACCCCAATCCAACAAGAAATTATGGATTGCCCAGCCGTGAGAAGTAAAGAGGAAGAGTTAGGTGGGGGCATGTTATATGTCATGCTCAGAACCAGAGCCTAGAAGGAATAGGATGTCAGGTATAAAGGGAAAGAAACTAGAAATCCACCTGGGAATAGTTCTTTCCCCTTTCCATGTCACACTCCCAGACCAAAAGGTTTCTGAGCATAGTGACTCAGGTGTGACTCCTTCCCATTTGTCCTCACTTAAGGATACAAATGCCTTGTGACAGTGGAAAGGGGAAAGGAGCTGAAGAGGAAGGCTGATTCCAAAGGTTAGTGATAGGGAATACAAAAGAAAAAAAAAAGAAAGAAGGAAAGCTTGACTACAAAAGCCTTGCTCTTTCTAAGGTAGGAGACACCTATAATAAATAGGTAATACAGTATACATACAGAGTATGTAAATAAATAGCTATGTGCAAGATACATATAGAGGAAGTGGAAGGCAAACTGAGAATGGAAGGCATTAGTGCCTGATGGGAGAGGGGGAAGAATAGGAAAAGGCCTGTAGAAGGTGGTATTTGAGCTGAGTGAGTCTTGAAGGAAGCCAGGAATTTTAAGAGGCAGAATTGAAGAGGGAACATAGTCCAAGTATAATTTTGGGAAATGAAGTGTCTGTCATATGTGAGAAATAATAAGTAAGGTGGTATGCCTATATTGTAATGTTAATGGAGGGCAGGAATGTATAAGAAGACTAGAAGGGCAAAAGGGTGCTAGGTTGGGAAGAAATTTAGATGCTGGAAAAAAAGCACTTTATATTTGATCCTGGGGGTAATGGGGAACCATTAAAGTCTGAGTGGGAGTGTTGTGACATAGTCATACCTATACTTGAGGAAAATCTCTTTGGTGTGGAGGATGGAATGGAGTAATAGAGATTTGAGGCAGAGAGCCCAACCAGAAGCATATTGCAGTAGTCTAAATCAGTAGCAAATTCTGTGTAACTATTTGTAAAATGCTTCACAAAGCACATGCTGCTAAGGCAGCACAGAGATGTTAAAGTTTGCTTCCTTAGATATGGATGGATGACTCTGTCACCTCTTAAGTATGGGATTTTCATATATAGATTGATATGTGTGTATATATGTGTGTTTATGTGTATATGTATATGTTAAAAGTATATATATGGGAAAGTGTATGTATATATGTATGTATACATATGTGTATTGTGTGTATATAAATATAGTTTTATATACATGTGTGCATTATATATACACGTGTGTGTGTGTGTGTGTATAAAATTACCTTTCCACACCTTCTTTTTCTACATGATCTTCCTCCATATCCTCCAAAGATTGTTATACTCGACCAATGTATTGGAGACCTTCCTCTGATTCTTTTTAATAACTTGGGGGATCCAGAGTAGCACTTGGAATGCCCATTATCTCTTTTGTCAGGTGATCACCTAGCTTTATTAAGTGCCTACTATGCGCCAGTTCTGAGGATACAAAGAAAGGCAAAGGTCAGTCCTTCCAACCCCTGGTGATCTAGTCATAAAAAGTAGATGGTATATAGCAAAGTATTAAACTAAATGTAATGAGGAAGCCTCTCACCATGTCATCCCCTTTGCAGAGCATGAACAGGTTTCTCCTTGATTGTATTGAAAGGAGCAGAATACTATTGACTAAGAATGATTGGCCATATCCTGGGCAGCCCCTTAAAAGGCTGAGCACACTAACACACACTGAGTCCAGACAGCTAGCAACTTTGTGGATTGTTGACACCTGTAGATACCAGCAGGCAGCAGGGGGAGGGGACAGAATTTTTCTCCCTGCCCCCCCCTCCCCATTATTTGAATTTTGGTCCCATAGGTGGCATTTTGAAGTACAGATACTTGTCCAGGAGGAGACACCTATAATTCAGAAATTAATTAGTCGTGGAGAGTTTGAGGCAAATGTGTGAGAGAGCACCACATATGCAGTCTCCACTAAGACACTGACACAGAGAAAAAGTCACCTGAGGGAAGGAGCAGTTTCTAAAGAGTATAGCTCCTGGAAGGAAGCAAATAAAGTACTTATTATTGTCTCTTGTTTACCAGAAACTGTGCTAAAGTGCTGTAGAAATATTATTTCATTTGATTCTCACAACAATGCTGGGAAGGTAGGAGCTATTATTGTCCCTATTTTACAGTTGGGAAAACTGAGGCAGACAAGGTTAAATGGCTTCCATATAGTTAGTAAGTGTCTGAGGCTGGATTTGAGCTCAGGTCTTCCTGACTCAAGTCCTCGTACTCTAAATATTCAGCTGCAAAGAAGAGAGCCAACTGATTAGAGAGAAGACTAGCTCTGGCAATTAAGAAACTTTATTTTGTTGTCTAAAAGTCTCTGTACACGTTGTCCCTCTCCTTGCTCTTCTTGTAGAAGGGAAACTCCTTGAGGGTGAGAATTATTTTCATTTTTTCCAATATCCGTAGCATTTAATACAGTACCTGGCACATAGAAGGTGTTTAATAAATGTTTAATTGAATTCACCTCTCTTGCTTTCATTTTCAATATCTGTAACATAAGCATCGGGGCAGCTAGGCTAACAAAGTGGATAGGGCCTGGAGTTCACTTGGAACTTCCTAGGTGTGTGACCCTGGGCAAGTCACATAGCCCTGTTTGCCCTACTTTCCTCATGTGTAAAATGTGCTGGAGAAGGAAAGCACAAACCATTGCTGTATCTTTGCCAAGACAACCCCAGATGGGGTCACAAAGAGATACAACTGAAACAACTCGACGACAACAACCAAACCCATGAGCATTATAGCATCTCTAAGATCCATTCCAGATTTGCTGGGGCTATCAAAATCAAACCTCTTTTGATTTTTTTTTCTTAACAGTGGTTTGAAATGAATGAGGTTCTGCCAGACATTCAACTCCAGCCACACGGCCAAATGACTCTATTCCCCATTTTGATACTTACCTCAAGAACTTGCTGGGTGGATCTCATGCATGGTTTCCAGAGTAAGAATAAGGGGCAGATGTTACACTTACAACAGCATTCAGTGTATGCTGTCTTTAAGAGAGAAAACTGGATCTGACATCCTATGATTTGTCATCATGTAGCTCACAGCACAAAATACACTAATTTTTACATCAGTTTGAATGCTTTGTCAGCGTTGTCTTCATCAGCTTTGTTGCTCTGTTTCAGTGAAATTAAAATGGAGTATTACAGATAATTATCACATGTTAATCTTATGTATTCCCTCCCCCCTTCACTTAAAATAGCTTATTAAGATCAATTAAGAGAATCTCTGACAGCAAAGGTCTACTTTCAAGAGCAAGGTCAATCATATCACTTCTTCATTCCTATGTACTCCAGCTAGGTAACCCTGAAAACCTTGGGAGGATAGATACCTGATTCCAAAAATCAGAGAACTGATAAATGCAAATTAAGCAGAATCTTTTAGTATCGAGGTCATATGGTACAGTGGAAGGAGCCAGCCCTTTTGCATTTGGAGTCAGTGAAGCTTGGTTCCTCATCTGAAAAATGAGTTAGATTAGATGACCTCCTAGGTCCCTCCAAGCTTGAAATAAGTAATCATTATCTGTCAAAGCTGAAGCCAGAGCTACTTGATCACAGGGCTGCCTAACTCTTAGAAAAGGGAAACTCCACCTAGACTTAAATAAGCGTTAGTTATCAGTGAAAATAGCTGGGTTAAGTAGTAAATCTGGAATTCAGTGACAAAGGGAATCAATACATCCTATCAAGATTTTTGTCTTTTTGTCTGAGTATTGTGTGATCATGGAGAGCTGTTCAAATGAACAGTACAGAATATGGGCAAGGACCTTTTTTTAAAAAAATAAAAATTTGTTTGAAAATAATGTTGGGTTTATTATCTATCTTAAAAAAATCTTTGTCTTTAAAAAAATAATTATTATTTATTTTTCTCTTTCCTCCCTCTCCCCCTTTGAAAAGAAAATGAAAACCTAAACCTTTGTGACAAATATGCAGAGTCAAGTAAAACAAATTCCCATGTTAAATATGTAAAATGCATGTCTCATTCTGCATCTTGAATCGATCTTCTCTGTCTGGTGGGGAACATTCTCTTTGATCAGTCCTCTGGAATCGTGGGTAGTTAGTGCATTTATCAGACTTTTTAAGTCTTTCAGTGTTGTTTGTTTCTACCACATTATCGTTATTGGTTCAGCTCACTTCACTCTGTATCAGTTCACATAGGTTTTCTCAGGTTTTTATGGTCTGTTCCTCATTTCTTTTTTTTTTTTGGGGGGTGAGGCAGTTGGGGTTAAGTGACTTCCCCAGAGTCACACAGCTAGTAACTGTTATGTGTCTCAGTTTGATTTGAACTCGGGTCCTCCTGACTCTAGGGCCAGTGCTCTATCTGCTGTGCCACCTAACTGCCCCTCCTCATTTCTTAAGGTGCAATAGTATTCCATTACATTCCATCGCATTCATATGTTATAATTTGATCAGCTATTCCCCAGTTGATAGATAGCCCCTTAGTTCCCAGTTTGCCACACAAGAAGAGCTGCTATAAATATTTTTCTATATGTGGGCCACATAAGGACCTTTTAGAGAACTGAAAAATTGAAAAATAAGATGCTAGGACATTTTTATGACCAGTTACAATAAGATTGTGAAGGACCATATTTCATCTAGAGACTACCTCTGAAGATTTATGGTGATAGAACACTGTGTTTGGGGTCTGGAAGACTTGAGTTCAAATACTGCTTCAGAAACTCCGTAGTTCTGTGACCCTAGGCAAATCATTTCACATCTGAGACTCAGTTACTTTATCTATAAAATGGGGACAACATTAGTATCAATCTAGCAAAGCTTCAATAAGATAAAATGTGTAAGGGTTTTTTAAATCTTAAAGTGTCACAAAAATATTAATTTTTTAATTATCTTGTTGACTTGTTAGCCCCAACTATAAGAAATACAGAAATTAACCTTTTTTTTGCCATAACATCTCTGTGCCTCAATTTCCTTACCTGTTAAATGAGGATGGCAATCCTTGAAGTACCTATTTTCACAGGGTTGCTAGGCTCAAATGAGATAATGTAAGTAAAATATTTGACAAACTTGAAAGCAGCATTTAAATCTCTACTGTTAGGGTTATTTATTTTTATTCATGTAGAGCTTTATCTAGTTGACCTGGTGGTGATGATTTTGCTTGGAGACTTCTCTATTCAGAAAGCACAGACTAGCCTGACGTGGATAGTACAGAATCATAGTGAAAGTGGTCAAGACAGAATCCAATAAGAGGAGGAAGAACAGAGCTATTATATATTGCCAAGTTTTATAGAACAGCCATTGCAGGAATTGCAGAGTGAGTGTGGTATCAGTGATTTTGGTGCTTGGGTGATTAAGGAGGGGGTTGGGATATGGAGAATGGACAGGGAGGTTAAAAAATGTTCTTTGAACCGAAAGCTGGAGACCATCGTATAATCAAGATTTGACATCAATGTAATTTATGGTCTTTGGTAGGTCAGTATTTAAGTTTTAGTAGTTAAGTCGTGGTGTTTTCTTTGGGACTGTTGGTTAGGCACTCTTTAAGTGTGTAAGATAGATCAAGAAAGCTTTTTGGGGGGGGAGGGGTAAGGGAGCAGGGGAGGCTTTTATCTCATCCCAAAAGTCCCAAGTCTAAAACTTCTGGTCTTAAATGTTTCAAGCACATCTGTAGAGATTGAGGTATAAAGTGTCTCACTTTGGATAATAGAGCTTTTTTGCCCCCAGGCTATCTGGCTGCAGGGATTCCTGGTAGTTGAAAGGAGGGGGAGAATACATTTGGTACATTATCCAACATCTTGAGATTATAAACAGTCTGATCTGTAGTGTTTTATCTGATGATGTCTCTTGGGTCTGCTGGCGGTGAAAGGTTTGCAGGATTTGTGATGTGTGATGAAAGGATTCGTGGTATCTTGTGATGATGGGCATAGCTAAAATGTTACTGTTTGACCTTCTGAACTTTAAAACTTCTTTTAGAAGCTGTGAAATGTAGGTCTGCAGTAGCAGCTGACCTTAGAGTCTTGCATTTCCCCTGGAGTTTTGTAGCTTGTCTGTCCTTTGCTATTGAAAGTTTCTTTCATTTAATGTGATTTGCAAATTTCTGGGGATAAGTAGGTTTTGTCTTTGTGGCTGTATTTTGATTAGCTAGCCAGGAAATCCTGGATGGTGACTGTACCCTTCAATGCATTTTGTTTTATTAGAGAGAAAAACTGAGATTTTTAGACCAAAAAATTTTTTTATGGTTCTTAAGAGGAAGGACGTTAGGTAGACATGTTAGTTCTCTTTAGGCAGGCCTCTGTAAAATGAGGGGGCTTGATTAGTTTTAATCCAATTCAACTAACATTTTATTAAGTGGCCACTATGTGCTGGGTCCTGGAGATAACAAAGAAAAAATAAAATAGCATCTGCCATCAGGTAGTTTATATTCTCCTGGGGGACAGGGATGGTGGTGGGGGTAGTATTTATACACAAGTAAATAATTCAAAGCATGTAAAAAAGTAATTCAAAAATGGAGGAGGAGGCAGGAGAGAGGATCATCAAGAGTGCTCAGGACTGGGTGGACCAGTGAGTGCTCTGGTTCCTAGTGGCCCTGCTTATGAGGACAACTCAGTGCCACAGGTTGATATGTTGAGGGGAATCCTTGAACTGGGAGTCAGAAAGTCATAAGAGGGGTATTAAGCGCAAAACAAAACTAGAAATGGCTCAGGCGGGGGAAGAGATGGTACCTGGATGGATGGCACCAGAGTTTTGGCTATGTGGAGGACCCCAACAGGGTCTGGGTGGTCCTTACCTTCCCCAGCCCTTAGTCAAGGGCATAAGGTAGGTCCAGGGGCTGATACCAAGTCAGGCCCACCAAGGCAGGTGGTACAAGGGAATACTGTTGGTTTTGCTAAGGAGGTCCTGATTTGCTAATTAGGCAATTCTAATTTGGAAGGGAAGAATCCTAATAGTGAAAGGATTGGGTCATTCCGATTCTATCCCAGAGTAGGTAGGCCAAAGATCACTCACTACAAGCAGTAAAGGCTTGAGCTGTGCTCAAGTGCCTTCTGTTTCCGATTCCCATCACTTTATGATCTTTCTGGTATCTTTGGTTCTTCTAAGCAAATCTCACTGCCAACTTAGTCTTATTTTTCCCATTCTGTAATTGTTTTGAGATTCACCTTACTCTCCATGCCTATGGGCAGTCTTCTCTTCCAAGTCTAGGCAACTCATCTCTTCTCTCCTTGGAGTGCTGGACTTGAAATCAGGAAATGTTGAGTTCAGATCCTCCCTTACACATTTACTAGATGTGTTACTGTTGTTTTCAGTTCTGTCTGACTCTTTGGGACCCCGTTTGGGGTCTTCTTGGCAGAGATACTGGGGTGTGCCATTTCCTTCTCCAGCTCATTTTACAGGTGAGGAAACTGAGACAGACAGGGTTAAGTGACTTGCCCAGGGTCACACAGCTAGTAAATGTCTGAGTCTGGATTTGAACTCAGGAAGATGAATCTTCCTGACTCTAGGCCCTGCTCCTTGCCTTTATATTACCTATGGGCAAAAGAATTTGCTAATGTTGATTAATGGAATAAGCAAGACTGGATATGTAAAGTATGAGGACAGGAGAGCATGTTTAACCTGCCATAGGACAAAGGATAACTATGTTAGTTCTATTTATTTGCATGTAAATGAGGAATATGCTATTTATAAATGTTAGTTCATTCATTGAAATGGCCCCAGTAGAACCTCTACTTTATAGGCAAGTATCTAGAACTGACATATTTTCTTGACAGTAGTAAAAATTGAATTGGATTTAAAATATTAAATCAGAATTTTTACAAATTCACACTTAACTTTTGTGGTTTAGTGAATAGAACATTGAATTTTGAATCAGATCTTGACTCTTCTACTTACTACTTGTGCTGACATTATAAAAGACATGGAATTTCTTCAGGCCTCAACTATAAAATTGGGGGAAGATTTTTTTTTACCATTATTATTATTATTCTAACTTAAATATAAGATAACTAGGTAAAAACCTTAATGTTCCAGATGATTGCTATACTGTTCATATTTGTAAATTCTCATATTGGAAAGCTGTCCCATTTTAAAAAGTGGTTATTATTTTTGTGTTCTGTGTCTCTCTGGATGAAGATGGGCTGTGGATCTGGTGACTGTCATTCTGTATGCTGTTAGCTGAGTTACTGTAGTGTGACTGTTCTCTCTTGTTTCCTTAACACTGAATCACACGTTTTTAATTTCTACATGATGCTTTTTGGCCAGCAAGATCTGGTGTTGTCTGGCATCCTTAGTTTCAAATGGCTTGCCAGCTTTCTATCAGAAGTTTCTTCCTGTCACTCAACTAATCATCATAGCTAACATTTCAATAGTGCTGTGAGATTTACAAAGCACTTTACATGCATTTTCTCATTTGATCTTTACAACAACCCTTTGAGGTGAGTGTTATTGTTATCCCCATTTTACAAATGAAAAAACTGAGGGGCAGAGAGGTTATGACATGTTGCCCAGGTTTATATAACTAAGTACATATTTGAGATGGGGTTTGAATTCAGGTCTCCCTGAACCACTGCCCGACTATAGAAAATGGATGCTTTAGAAATGTAAGAATGATATACTCTCAAGAACTGAGTTGGACAGCATTGAGAATGTTACTAGAAGGTTAGGACACCTCTAGAGATGGTATCTGTGTTAGCTGAACTCTGTGGCTTTACATCAGTTTAAATCAGAGTCAGGCGAAAAGGTCAACAATAGTATTGCAGAAAATGGTCACCAAAGATTTTTTGTTTTGTTTTTCTAGAATAACTTTTAATTGAATTACATTGCAGTTTTACGAAGTGATCCTGATGAATGTGTGTCCTACATTCTGACTTCATTGTGTCATAGATTTAGAAATAGAGGAGCCCTTAGAGATCAATAGTCCAAATTCCTTGTTTTACAGATAAAATAACTGAGGCAAAAATAGGTGAAGAGACTTGGCCAAGATTCCACAGATTGCTGAGTGACAGGACGGGGGCTCAAGCCTTTTACTCTATCATGCTGCCTCCACAGGAGGCCAAAAAAAGAACACAGATGGTAATCAAAGTAATAACAGCTAACGTTTATAAATGTTAAAACTTTAAAGCTTGAAATGCCTTTGCATACATATTATTTCATTCAGTCCTGAATGGAATCCAGTATTACCTGAAGGTTAATGGGTCTCTGTTTCTGTCTTACCATAAGGCTAACCTGCTATTTCTACTGCTAGACAAAAGTGAACTTTTTCAGCAACTATGCTGAAAATTTTTCTTAATATTTCAGCTTGGTGGAAATGTTTTATAGCTCTTTTTAAGGATATTTAGAGTAGGACTCTCTGAGTCCTTCCCAGCTATAAAAACGCAAAAGCTGAACCATGTCAGTCATACTGAAATGATCAGCATGTGCCTTGTGAAACCCTAGGAGATACAATTTGGTGATAACAGATATGTATACATTACTGTATCTCTTCAATCTGCTTTCCTGCATGGTGAACAAGGAGTGCTTTGAAAAGCATAGAATTCTATGATCAAAACAGGATAGAATCCTTGAATATTTCATTTTCTTTTCTACTCATAAAAAATAGATCTGTCTGGCACAGGGACTAGAGTAGATGGTTTAACAGTTCCATCTCACAGAGGCAGAGAACTCTGTCAGCAATATATTCATTGCTTTTCTGCCAATTTCCTTCCTCCCTAACCAGTCAGATCCTAATCAGGAAGGAAATCTCTTCCCCAAACCTGTCCCTCATATCTTCCCCCTGCAATTCTGTCTCTTTGAAGCACTTAGTGGTTACAAAAAATTCAAAGAAATAGAATATCCCAGATGTTGTCATCGATGTATGCTTTGGTTAAGAAGCATCTCGGAAATAAATGATATCTAGTCACTTGACCTTTGGGTTGTCTCAGCATCTCAGCTGCTGATTGAAGCATGAATGCTCATTAACAAGTGAAGAGATTTTCAAACAAATTCTCTCTCTTCCTGACTTCGGCATAGTACCCATGGTTTAATACTTTGCAGTGTAATCAGTCTAATTGGAAGGCTGATTTTGTGACCCCTGTTGCTAGCCAGGCAGAGTCTTATTTCCAATGGAAATGGACTAGAAGGCAGAGGAACATATTTATCCTACCACTTCTGATGGCAAAGAGACAAATACCCTGGGAAACAAGTGAAAGAATAATGGGGAAGGAAGACACAGAGAGGAAGAAATGTGCCTTTTCACAACAAATACTATAATCAAATACTCAAATGCATCTGTGATCTCATCAATTTGGAATTTTCTCCAATAACACAGAAAGCAACTCATCTAGGTTTGCCCTCCTTATTTTTCTTTGCCAGACCACTCTGTGGCGCCCCCCCCCAGATCTAAAATGTAGCCCCGTAATTCAGATTGTAGTCCTGGTTACTCAGTAATTGTTATGTCACAGTTTCTAACCTGCCACAAGTTAGGAGAGTAAAAAATGTATTTATCTCGTCTTTGTCACCACATATAATACATTTAAACAGATCTTTCATCTCCTCAAAGTTTAACCCAGGGGATCCATGCTTGAGCCCTCTCCACTTTCTCCTGACATTTCCAGGGTGTACTAGTGGAACACTGACTTGCTCTTGACCTGTGACCAACCCATGTTCTCTTTTTGCCGTACAATTTCTTGATAACATCCTTTATAACTGTTCTTCCAAGCTCTTTATTGGTTAGATGTTGCAAACTGCTCTGATCCACTGTGAACCTTTCCATTTCTCTCTGTAGTTTTATGCACATAGTTTTCTTCTGTAATTTAATTCTTTTTCCACTTCTTTGGAGGGCTCCTTATTTCCTGCTCTCTTTCCTTCCCCTCTATCCCTTGTTAAATTTATATCATTTCATAGATAATGGGATTATATGTGAACACTTATTCAAGTTATATAACTGTTTAAAGCATTTAATAGATTACAGTATTGCCTTATTAATCTACTTGAAGGAATTAAAAAAAAAAGTTTGCCTCATAGGTCCAGAAAGGACAGGTGAATTATTCATGGTCTCACATGTACTCCTTGGTATGCAGCTGTCTTTCTTTTCTCCAAAATGACTTCAGAAGTTCCATAGCACAATCAAGTGCTGAAAGTTTCCATAAAGTGAGATTTCACAGAAACGCGTTTCAAACTCCAGAACTCCAAATTCTATCTCAGACAAACTGGGAGGCAGATAAAGTTGTCTCATCCTCTCTTCCTTAAATTTTGCTGAAAGAACCTGCCACACTAATCTACTTCCTGTTGTACTCTTACTCAAATGTTCATTTTTGATATGCAGAGTTAGAGGCAGTTGAGTACAGTGGACAGAGCGCTGGCCTGAAGTCGGGATGACTCATCTTCCTGAGTTCAAATCTAGACTCAGACACTTATTAGCTGGGTAACCCTGGGCAAGTCACTTAACCCTGTTTGCCTCGGTTTCCTCATCTTTAAAATGAGCTGGAGAAGGAAGTGGCAAACCGCTCCAGTAACTTTGTTGAGAAACCCCTAAATGGGGTCAAGAAGAGATGATCACAATGATCTAAATAGCAGATGAGTTAGGTTGATGTTAGAACTGTCAGGAAAACAATGGAAATAGAAATGGCAAGTAGATTGGAGAAAAAGGTCTAAGGAATTCTGTGACCAAGAAGGGAGAACCAGGGCTCTGGGAAATTCTCTCCATATCCAAATGTATTTCAATACTTAAAGGCCTCACACCACCAAGAAAATGCAAGGCAAAAGCATGCCCTTTGTGGCAGATTTTAGACAGAGCACTGCAGTAATGCGCACAACTTGTAAAACGGGTACGTACAGAACCAGTTCCGTTTTCCATTTTGCCATGTTTGCCATATGACCAGTGTTTTTCCCTGGTTAAACTTCTTCCCTCCAACCTACAACATGAAGAGGCTTGAACAGGCACAGCTTCCCTGAAGCGGCTTCCTTTTCTGTCTCTCCCACCCCAGCCAGTATGGAGAAGGCTCACAATAAAGCTGTCCCTGGGACCTGATTAACCCTGGCTTCCCTGATAGAGTTTCCTGGTCACCTTTGTGCATGAAAAATCCCAGCCACATAGAACCTGGGCCTCTAAGACTTGGTAGGTGCATAAGACAATGAGCATCACCGTTCCCTGATGACCTACCAACCGCACACATTTCTAGATGGAGATGAGGGGACTGTGTCCAGAGAACCTTTGTGCCCCTATCCTTGAAGTAGCATATTCTTGTTACATAAAGGGTGACATTCACCTCCTTTAGTGTGATCCTTTGTAAATGCCTCATTTCATCCCCATGGTGAACACTCTGAATCAAGAAAAGTGCTAGCTATCAGAGTAATCCCTCAACACTATGACAGCTTGTTCTTGGAGACTGCCTCCAGCCCTGAGAGACTGGCTCCTTCGTTGGAACTTGGCTGATAACCCTCTGTTGTTTGTCCTGACGTCAACCAGAGCGGACTTTGGAGTGAGTTTTTATGGTCATCCATAATAATAAAGCATTACAGGGCGAATGCTAAGATTCTGGTAGATGTAAACTGCTTTGTTTTTGTTTTTATTTTTTTAATAGCCATAACAGAATTCAAAGCTACATCACCTCTGCTGGGCATTCTCACTGCCCTTGCTGAAATATTTGGAATTTTATTGAGAGTGTCCGCATTTAGAAATAGAAACAGTGTATCAAATGTTAGCATTTCTGCTGAATGGAAAGTAGATTGTAACATTGTAGATTTAGAGATGGAAGGGACCTTAAAGCTTATCTAGTAGTATCTCCTTATTTTACAGGTGAGGAAACTGAAGGAAGAGAGGTAAAGCGAGCTACTTGCAGTCACCCGGGTAGTAAATGACAGAGCCAGCATTTGAAAGCTAGTCGGTCCTTTGACTACTAATTCATCACCTGTTGTTCTGACTCAGCAGCCAATCAGAGGACTTGAGCAGTGAGCCATATGTAGCCGGAAGTCTGCCCCTCCCCTCCACCTGCTTCCATGGGGATGCTGGTAATCGTGACCGAGCGTGCTCTGTGGGGCAATGCTAGCCTGTTAGAATATAAAATGCAGAAAGCAGTAGACTTGGAATCAGAAGGCATATATGGACTCAAATCCCAGATGTTCTATTTGTTACATGTATGACTCTGGAAAATTACTTCTTTGTAAGCCTCAGATTCCTCTTCTGTGAAATTCTGGGATTAGACAAGATGCGCTCTGAGGGTTCTTTCTGTAATATCGGCTGATGGGGACTGGGCTGTCCTTAGAATCCAAGAATTAAGTACCATAACCTAGATTGCAGAAATGAACGAGAATCTTCCCTATTAGATTGTAGACTCTGCCAGATGGGGCAGGAACTGGCTTGGAAAATTTTTTTAAGTGTGGTGGGGCGGGGGGGGCAATTAGCACAGTGTCTGACACATAGTAGATGTTTAACAAATGTTTATTTACTGACTGACTGCAAAAGCAGTCCGAATCTGACCAGCTTTCTAAGCATGGAGTTTTCAAACAATGCTTGAGTCTCTTGTAATCAGCAGCAGCTTTTAGAATTGTGTTTGGGCAGGAGTTGGAATCCCTTTTTTTCCTTCAGGGAAATCTAAAAATCGCTTACTCTTCCCCCTGTCCCTCTCTCATTCTGCCTTTAGCTAATCTTTTTTTAAATAGATTTTTATAATATCTTTTATTTTTACATTGCCTAGATTTCTACCTGTATTCTTCTCCTTATATTCTTCCAGAAACATCTGTTATTACAAAAACATTTTTAAAAGGGGAAGAATTTTTAGAAATCAGCAAAATTGATCAATATAGGGTGTCCCTAAAGTCTTAGTACAGTTTTAAGCTCTTAGCTACACTAAAACTTTGGAGTCACCCTATATAGTAAAAAAAAAAAAACAAAACCAAAAAACCCCAAACTAATATTATATTCAATGCTGTACCCATGGATTTCCCCCTTCCTCCAACTCCTCAAAGGAGCTGGAGGACATTTCTTTTCATCTCTTTTCTTTAGGACCATGCTTGTTTTGTTTTGTTTTGTTTTGTTTGTAACGTTCATTTTCCATTGTTTGGTGATGGTGATTCTTTCCATTTGTATTGTTCTAGTCCATGTTGATACTGTTTTCTTGGCTGTGCTTACTTTATTTTGTACCACTTCATGTCGGGCTTTCCTATACTACTCTGTATTTATTACCTTCATTATTCCTTTGTACATGCCCATGTACACAATTTGTTGAGCCTTTCCCCAATCAATAGGCAGCTACTTTGTGTCCATTCTTTGCTTTAAGTAACTAAGCTAAAGTGAAAATATTAAAGCTGGGGATGACCTGTACCAAAATTACTGGGATGAGGGGAAAGTAACACACATACATACGTGTGTGTGTATATATGTATACATATAAAGATATAGATATATATGTGATAATAATATTAAAATGATATACAGTATTATATTAGCATATGTAATTAGATTATATCACAATACAATACTAATAACAACAACAATAAATAACATTTATATAGTACTTAACATACCAGGCACAGTTGTTCAACTTTTTTTTTCCTTTGTGAGGTAGTTGGGGTTAAGTGACTTGCCCAGAGTCACACAGCTAGTGAGTGTTACCTGTCTGAGGCCGTGTTTGAACTCAGGTCCTCCTGACTCCAGGGCTGGTGCTGTATCTATCCCCTCTGCCACCTAGCTGCCCCTGTTGTTCAACTTTTTGGACCCCATGGGCCAACTGCCCATGCAGGTTTCTTGGCAAAGGTACTACAGTGATTTGCTGTTTTCTTCCCCTAGTTTTATGCAGGATTAAATGACTTGCTCTGGGTTCCACAGCTATTAAGCGTATGATATTAGATTTGAACTCTGGTCTTTCAGACTCTGGACTCAGTGTTCTGTCCACTGCCCCACCAGGCACAAGGCTGAGTGCTAAGAAGCAAATGGGGCTCTTTGTGTTCATGGTTGCTCTTTGTTACATCTATTGGTTTTATCCATTTGTCATCGATTGGGCTTTTGTCGTGAGAAGTAACAGACTGTTTGCTGTTTCTTAGATCCCACCACACTGCGGGTCTGCTTCCAACGTGAATGGCGGACCTGAACTGTACCGCTGCCTGAGCCCTGAAGGTAGGTTGCCGTTCAGTAAAAGCTCGTTAAACAGGATGCTACCAGGAATTAGAGAAAGTACTTTTGGAGATGGCAAAAACTTGGGCTACATTAGGATCTGCTTATGTCCTGATAAGTGCTTAGTCAAGTGCGGGCTAGTGCCTTGTCTATTTCAATTCATTAAATGTGTGTGTGTGTGTGTGTGTGTGTGTGTGTGTGTGTGTGTGTGTGTGTGTGTCTGCCTGCCTGCATGTCTGCTGTGTACAAAGGCACCAGACAGATAAAAAGATAGATACCCAGGTTTCCTAAAGGTAGTAATATCATCTATTGTGTTGGATATCAGCCTGCTTTAGAAACTCTTTTTTCAAGGGCCTTCAAAGAGGTTAGTCTTTAAGAGGAATTCTTTATCTGGGATACTTGAACATTTTTTCTTAAAAATTGATAATTATTTCAATATAATTAGTTTTCTTTGTAATCTCATGTATCTTATTTTATACATCCAAAAACACTCATCTGAGCAGGGCTTAACAGTCTTCAGTAGACTGCCCAAAGGGTCCAAGACACAAAAAAATGGTTGAGGTGCCCTGGCCTATAACCAGACCCCAGGCTCTCTGCCTGTCGACAGCAGTTTAGATTTTAAACTTGGGTTTGCCTTTTTCTGTCTTTTTCTTATGCCATCATCCATCTTTGTATCACAAAGGGTTCTAGCTTTAGGAAAGTAGAGTTAGTGACTGGACCGGTGATTTCACTAGGATGGGGAATTTATCCTTGTACCGACACCAGTTGGTGCCCTCTCTTGAACTTAGGGTCTCAGAGAATCGTCTGGCACTCAGAGGGGTTGAGTCATCGGTGGGGTTAGGCTGCTTGTATGTCAGAGGCAGCTTGTTCTGGTTCTTAAGCTCTTCCTCAGTTACTATCACGTAGGCACGTCTGAGCAACACATCTTATTCCTCCACCAGAATCATCTCTACCCAACAACTCTAGGAGCATAGATGGACTGCTCCTTCATCTTCGGTTCTGTGCGCTGAAATCACTGACATTTTTTAGCACAATGTGGAGGAGGAAAGAGTTGTGGTTTATTATTTTAAAAAGGACCCTGTCACTGATAACTAGCTATTTTGTCAAGACCCTGGTCAAAGTAGATCATTGATCTTCTCCCCTCTTTTTTTTAAGCCGTGTAAAATTTAAACTATAATGGAAAGTTAGTAGATGCATACTTTGAAATTTAATTTTGCACTGTCCTTACTCTACAGCAGTGATTCTTAAGCTTTTTTGTCTTATGGGCCCCCTGGCAGTATAGTAAAGGCTGTTGACATCAGATTAATGTTTTTAAATGAGGAAAATAAAATGCGTAAAGTTACCAAAAATCCCATTATAATGAAATACATTCATGAAAATATTTAAAAAACCCAAAATATCAGGTTCATGAAAATTCTGCTCTGTACTTTATTTGTTCCTTGAAAGCCTGCAGGGAAAGTAACCTGTTTTCCAATATTCACACAGCTTTTTCAGGGTTGAATAAGCCTGGATAAAAACCTGTTAGGATAACTTTAATTAGAATTCCTTTTAATGACAGGCTAATGACTTAGTTCATCGGAGGTTTGAGAGATTAAGCATACATTTGTTAAATTTTCTATTATACTAATGTGGCACCAGCACTAAATACTCCATGTGCTAATGAGGTCCAGTTGAGCCAGATTATCAGGTCTGCAGCACTTTTTCCTTTCTTTCTTTGGGTCTAGAAATCTTTACATTGCAAGTTTCAGTGTGGAGAGCAAGGTGAGTTGTTGACACTGTTGCCTTTGACATTTATGCTGTCCTTTCTGCAGGTGTGAATGGAAACAGGTGCTTTGAGTCATCAACTCTTCTTGACAAATACAGAATTGGGAAGGTCATTGGTGATGGTAATTTTGCTGTGGTGAAGGAATGCACAGAGAGGTGAGTCTCTAAATAAGCTTCCTTGTGATCATTGTAAGTTGAGAGATTTGTGAGCTCCACTCTTCCAATGATTCCTTTGTTTTGTTTCTTTACTTTCAGTTTTCTTACTTTTCAATTTCTGTAAACTGAACATGCCCATTGTGTCCAAGGCCAAAGGTCACATCAGTTTTTCAAAAACATTGGAACTTAGTTGGGTCCTGGAATGAGAGTTGCAAAACAAATGGACTAGTGACTCTGTCTTATGTGAGGGAATTAGAACAGCAAGTGGTTAATTGTGGGAATTGAGTGAACCACACTGTCTCCATCTTGTGACTCAGTTCTGGAGCTAGCTTAGTTCAGTTTTGGGTCTTACCAAATTTCTGTCTTGTGAGAAAACTATTCAATTGTGGGAGTTGTGAGAAAACTTTATTTCATTGTTTGAACCCAGCCTTATGTGGTTGGGAAGCTGGACCACCTTTACCTACTGCTTAGAGACCCTTAAACACTTAGGTTATGCTGACTAGAAACTCAGTCAAATCTCAAGATTGATGCAAGGAGTTTTCTCACAATTATGCATCTGAAACAACCCATATGTCTGATTTGAAAACTGCCCCATACTGGTCAATCAGTTATTGTCCCTTCAATTGAATACAGACACCTGGGGGTAGTAGGACACTTCTTTTTTTCTCATTTTAGGGAATTGTACCTGTTTGCTCTTCCCCTCCCAACTTGGAAAGTCCCTAATCTTTCCTCCAATTAGAAGTCAGATTATTTAATTTTGTATCATGATTAATGGTTTTCTTTTAATTAGTTGGTCTTATTTGACTCATTGTTTTTCATACATAAAAATCTGTCTCCTCCTGTATTTGGGGTCCAGTGCCAAGCTGAGGATGTCTAGTCCTGATTTGTTATGCAGATGGCATGCAGTTATAATAAATCGATATGCTTAGAAGCATGAACTTTTGTTTCCTCATTTATTTCATCTTTTATTCATCATATATGGCCTTGTATAAGGGCCTCAGAGATCAAGAGTCATAGTTTTAAATGGTGATACGACTAGCATTTTTGTGGGCTCTAGGACCCCTGGGCCTACAAAAAGTGTGTTTAGCTGTCCATAGAACTGCACCATACCCAACTTGATGACTGTAGACAGGCACAGTGATTACAGGAATTTTCATTTCCTGTTGGGGCTTTTGGAGGAGTCTGAACCAATACCAGTGGTGGATTTTATTGTAGTAAATTAAAACCAACTGGTGGTTTTTTTGAGGGGGGGCATTGCTGCAATAGATTCAGTGGATTGATGGTGATTTTCCCAAACCTATCTTAATACTAGGTAACCCAGAAATTTAGCAGCAATGAAACCCAAGTAGGGACGGGTCACTTAAAAACTTGACAAGATTGCAAAAAGTGCCTGAAGTCAGATGCTTCCTGGGAGTCGATTTTTCTCCCACCCAGATGCTTTTTGAGAATGACAAAGTAACTGCAGGCTTCCAAGCCCTGCTAGAATCTCTCAGCCCTTGAGTTCAAGAGGGATCAAGGCATCATAGATGTGGAGCTGGAAGGGCCCTTGGAGATCACCTTGACTACCTCTCCAGGGTTGGGGAACCTGTAGCCTCGGCGCCACATGTGGCCCTCTAGGTCCTCAAGTGCAGCCCTTTGATGGAATCCAAACTTCATAGAACAAACCCCCTTCATAAAAGGATTTATTCTGTAAAACTTGGACTCAGGGGACAACTAGGTGGTACAGTAAATAGAGCTGTGGAGTCAGGAAGACCTGAGTTCAAATCCAGCCTTGGACACTGGAGACTAGCTGTGTGACCCTAGTCAAGTCACTTAACCCCAGTTGTCTCACATACAAAAAACCCAAAAAGCTTGGACTCAGTCAAAAGGCCATACCCAAGGACCTAGAAGGCCACAGGTTCCCCAACCCTGCCTCTGACCTTTTACAGATAAGAAAATCAAGGCCCGGAGAAGGTATTACTTGCCTAAAGTCATCTATCTAGTAAGAGGCAGACGTAGGATTAGAGCTCAAGATCTCCGTGTACAAATCCAGGACTCTTTTCGCTGTGCTGCTCTGTCTTCTTTTGAAGGGATCTTGTCATTCCTTTAAGCTGACTGAGGGGAGAGGGAAAAAAAATCCCAAACATTAAAGTTTGAAAATAAGTCCTCTTCAAGCATCCTCCTCTCACTTGTTTCCCCCCTAATCTCCGTGTGGTGGAGTCTGTTGACTTTCGAGAGGATCTTAGAGGTCTCATGAGGAAACCCATTTCAATAGGCCATGCTTAACTCTTAGTTTTTGTTAACGACATTGTATAAAAACACACTGTTGAAATGTACAAAGAGAAAGGAAAACATATCCTTTTAAAATGAAGACTAAAGATCTTTTAAATCTGAGTTGGGGTTAGTCTGTAGCTATCTGTATACACAGCCTGACAGCTGCTAACCACATTTGTTTTAGACTTCCTTTAATTCTTGTACATGATTCAACAAACATTGGAGATTGCTGCTGCCTGAGGGCATCTTCTTACTCAGCTGCAGGGGTCATATTTCACTCTTCAGCATCTAAAAATCATTTTTTTTTTTTGCAAAGGGCACACAAGGGGCAGATGCCAGCAGTTTGTGTGGAAGTGCTTTCCTAAGTTGTTCCAGGCTTAATTAGCCATATTCTGCTATTAATTTTTAAAGGGCCACATTGTGGTGATAGCCTCTCTACTGCCTGTCCCTGGTACAGGCAGCTCAGTGTGAGTGACAATAACTGTACTTGGCTGATGTCTTATGTGGGAGGGTTGTGCCCTGTGCCAGCTGTAACAGATCACAAACATCTCAATGAATTTCATCAAAAACCTTGATGCTTTGAGGCCACTCTTATCCCTGGCACACCAAATGCAATTATCAGTGACAAATTAAGCACATAGGATATAATTTCTATATATTCACCAACGGTCAGAGGCAGTGTTTGGTTTACGTTTCTCATGAGCTGTTTAAATAAGAGTTCTCCCTCTGAGTGAGACCATGTCAAGTTGTAACTATGACAACCTGGCAAAAGCAGCTGCAGTTGTAGAGCTAATGAATTCGAAGTACACTGCAGTGCTCTTTAATGAATGGTTCTCCTGCAGTTAGACATTCTTTGTGTGTTGCAAATTCAGTACGTCAGTAGCTCTGTGTTCCTCCATCTATGAGGGGGCTCTTTTCACTGGTACAGATCAGTCAGTCAATAAACATTTATTAAGCTCTTACTATGTGCCAGGTACATACTAAGTGCTGGAGATATGAAGAACAGCAAGACGTTTCCTAATCTCAAGGAACTTGAGTGCCTTCTCACCTTAATCAGATGGCTTTCATGAACCCAGTGACCTCTCCCAACCATCATCAACTGTCCAGCCTTCTGGTGACGAGTCTCTATGCACTTATTAGAAAGACCCTCAGCTCCTCCACCCCCAGACACCCACAATCTAAAGCTTGGCTAAGACCTGCTAGAGCTTACACGATACTCACACAGGTTTCAAGAACCCACTGTATTGCCTTCATGCCAAAAGGAGATAGGAATTCCTGCAGAGATTGTTGTAAAAAATTTTTTTAAATTTAATTTTCATAAAGATCTTTTCTTTTTATATTACCTAAATTTCTCCCAACATCCACCCCTCCTTCTGTAGAAGCTTCCCTTAAACCAAAGAATATTATTTTTTAAAAAAGACAAAAGTGGAGAGGGATCAGCAAAACTGTTTAATACATTGGAAAATCAGGAAATATATACAGTGTTCCACCCCAGTGAACCTTCCACCTCTGTAAAGGAATGAGGAGAGAGATATCTTCTATAATTGTGTTTTTTAATTTTTTTTGTTACATTTGAGTTCCAAGCTGTTTCCCTGCTTCCCTCCCAACCTTGCACTGGAGAAGGCTAACATTTGACAGATATATATATATATACATACATACATACATACATACATACACACATACATACATATATATATACATATATATATATGAAACCATACAGTATGTGGTGTGTGTATATATATATATATATGTATATGTATATATATATATGTGAAACCATACAGTACGTGGTGTGTGTATGTGTGTGTGTGTGTATGTGTGTGTGTATATATATATATATATATATATACTATAAATATATAATATATATATATATATTATAAATATATAAATATGTGAAACCATACAGTACGTGGTTCCATACACTTTCTGAAGGTGGATAGCATCTTCCTTCATAGGTCTTTTGTAGTTATTTTGAATATTCATGTAACTCAGAATAGTTTAGTCATTCACATTTACTCTTTGAACATTATTGCTGTTACTGTATATAATGCTCTCTTTTCAGTCTTCATTATTTCATGCAAGTCTCCATGTTTTCCTAAAATCAACCTGCTCATCATTTTTTACAGTACAGTAGCATTCCATCACAATCGTATACTACAGCTTATTCAGTCATTCCCCAGTTGATGGGCATCCTCTCAATTTCCAGTTCTTTGCCATCACAAAGAGAGCTACTGTAAATATCTTAGAACACATAGGTTCTTTTCTCCCCCCTGATCATCTTGGGAAACAGACCTCATAGTAGTATTGCTGAGTCAAAGGGTATATGCAGTTTTATAATTCTTTGGGAATAATTCCAGATTACTCTCCAAAATGTTTGGATCAGTTTACAACTCTGCCAACAGTGTATCAATGTCCCAATTTTTCCACACCTCCTCCAACATTTGTCATTTTCCCCTTCTATCATTTTAGTCAGTCTGATAGGTGTAAGATAATATCTCAAAGTTGTTTTAATTTGCATTTCTCTCATCAATAATTGTTTGGAACATTTTTCATATCACTGTAGCTTTGATTTCTTCTTCTGAAAACTGCCTGTTCATATCTTTTAACCATTTATTAATTGTGGAATGAATTATATTCTTATAAATTTGACAATATTCTCTATATATTTGAGACTTAAGGCCTTTATTTGAGAAACTGTCTTTAAAATTTCTCCTCTAATTTTCTGCTTTCCTCTTAATCTTGGATACATCAGTTTTATTTGTGCAAAAACCTTTTAATTTAATGTAAACACAATGATCCATTTTACATATCACAGTGCTCTCTGTCTCTTGTTTATTAATAAATTCTTTTCATATCCATAAATCTGATAGGTAATATGTTCCATATTCTTCTAATTTGCTCATGATATCTCCCGTTATGTCTAGGTAATATATTCATTTTGACTTTATCTTGATAAATAGTATAAGATATTGGTCTATGCCTAGTTTCTGCCAGATTGCTTTTCAGTTTTCCCAACAATTTTTACCAGTGAATTCTTATCTCGAAAGCTTAAATCTTTACCTTTATCAAGCACAAGGTTACTATAATAATTTACCACTGTGTGTTGTGTATCTACTCTATTCTACTATAACTACTTTCTAAACAACTTTGATGCTTCGTATTAATTGAATCACTATTCCACTCATCCTAGTGGCTTATCCAAACTTTTTCATTTGTCCTTGAACCTCCCATGACTCTTCCTTCCCTCACCCTTTCAGCAGAAAACCTTGCCTCATATTTCATTGAAAAAAAATCAAGGCTATTTGCCGAGTTCCCCCTTATCTTCACCTCATCATCTCATAATATTCAGATGCCTTCTGCCTCTATCTTCTCCTTTACCAGTCTCACATGAATAGTTGGCCTTTCTCTTTGCCAAGGCTAATCCTTCTACATACACAAGTGATCCCATTCCATCCATTCCATCCCATCTTCTCCAGCAGATTGAACACTCTACCATCTCTCCTTTTTCACAAATCTTTAATCTTTCTCTATTTTTCAAGAACCTTCTTCACCTTGATACTTTCTTCTTTAGAGGTCCTCAGAGTACTACCAGATTCTCTTGGTTTTCCTCTTACCTGTTTGAATCCTCCTCAGCTTCCTTTGCCGGATCTTCATTCAAATCATGCCAACTAACCATAGGTGTTCCTAAGACTCTGTCCTGGACCCTCATCTCGTTTACCATGGATTTAATTAACATCTTTAAGCTAATGATTCCCATATCTACTTATCTAGCCCTTAAACTGAGACTCAAATTTCCAACTCAGAATGGATATCCCATAGATGTCTGCAACTCAGCATGTCCAAAACCGAACTTGTTATGCCTTATTATTCCCAAATGCTCCCTTGCCTATTACTGTTGAGGGCACTGCCATCCTCCCAGTCCCTCAGGCTCTCAACCTGGGTGTCATCCTGGACTCCCAACTCTCATCTCCCCCAAATCCACCCTGTTGACAGGTCCTGTCAATCCCACCTATGTAGCATCACTCTTATAGCTCTCCTCCTTTCCTCTGACGCTGCTTCCACCCTGGTGCTGGCCCTCATTACTTATACCTGGACTATTACAATGGCCTACTAGTTGGTCACCCTGCTTTGAGTCTTTCCCCACTGCAGTCCATCTTCCACTCAGCTGTCAAAATGTTCTCCCTAAAGGGCAGGTCTGATCATGTCTCCCCCTGCCCCCTTTCCCAACCTCCATTCAGTAAACTCCAATGATTCTCTGTCACTTCCAGGATCAAATATAAAATCTCCTGGGATTCAAAGCCCCCTCCAACTATTCCATTCTTCTTACACTTTACTACTCACCCACCTATAATGCACATACTATGTTCTCCAGTGATGCTGGCCACCTTGCTGTT
Organism: Phascolarctos cinereus; assembly: GCF_003287225.1. Taxonomy (NCBI): domain Eukaryota; kingdom Metazoa; phylum Chordata; class Mammalia; order Diprotodontia; family Phascolarctidae; genus Phascolarctos; species Phascolarctos cinereus. The sequence continues at coordinate 106,872,094 of NW_027556402.1, read as the reverse complement.
CTTCACGTAAGGCACTCCATCTTCCAACCTGGGATTGTCGCCCTTATCTGAAATTCTCACCCTCCTCGTCACCAGGCTTCCCTAATTTCCTTAAAGTCTCATCTAAAATCTCATGTTCTTCAAGAAACCTTTCCTAATTCCTCTCAATGCTAGTATATTTTCTTTAAGAGTATTTCCAATTTATCCCGTCTGTATCTTGTTTGTACAGTTATTTATATGTTGTCTTCCCCATTAGGCTTATTAGAACAGCAACTGTTTATTGCCTTTCTTTGTAACCTTTGTTGTTAGCACTGTGACTGGCAATAGATAGGGGCTCAATAAACACTTCTTGACTGAATGCCAAGAGCCATCATGACCCTGGTCACAGAGCTGATATGATGATGTCAAAAAATGATGATAACATGTTTTCTACTTGTTTAACTTAGCTTACTGTGAAGAATATATACCAAAGTTGGGGGGCCCATGTATTCTGTGGTTTGGAAAACACTTTCTATGATGCATATTGTAACTCAGTCCTCCTCATCCCTCTTCATTCATGTCCATGTATTTTTCTAAATCATCCATGGAACCTTCCAACTGTATTAGAAGCTTTTCTCTGGTTCTTTTAATATTTCATAGGTTCAAGTGTCTGTTTCCCAAGGTGATCAGGGAAAAAGGAAAAGATCCAATATGTTCTAAAATATTCATAGCAGCTCTCTTTCTGGTGACAAAGAACTGGAAATTGAGGGGATGACCATCAGTTGAGAAATGGCTGAACAGGCTGTGGTACATGGTTATGATGGAACATTGTTGTATTATAACAAATGATGAGCAGGTTGATTTAAGAAAAACATGGAAAGACTTGTATGAAATAATGAAGACTGAAATGAGCAGAACCAAGAAAATGTTATATACAGTAACAGTAATATTGTTGTAAGAATAATTGTGAATGACTAAGTTATTCTGTGTATTGTAAATATACAAATAAATTATGAAGGACCTATGAAAGAAGATGCTATCCACCTCCAGAGAAAGAACTGATAAACAGAAGTATTTATATTGTGGTTTTACATGTGTGTGTATGCATATGCACACTTGTGGCTGTGTGTGTGTGTGTGTATATATATATATATATATATATATATATATATATATATATGCATATATATATATATGCATATATATATATATACACACATATCTCTGTGTGTATATATGTTTGTGTGTGTACCTAATATATATATACACATACACACACACACACACATATATATATATATATACACACATATCTCTGTGTGTATATATGTTTGTGTGTGTACCTAATATATATATACACATACACACACACACACACACACGTTAAATGGTAGCCTTCTCTAGTGGAGGGTGGGGAGACAGGGAGGCAATTCTGAACCTAAAATGTAGCAAAAAATTTAAATTTTGAAGAAGTGTAGTACCTGGGCTTGTCTATTACACCCATTCTCATTCTATGTCATTTTCCAAGAGGAACACATTTTAAAAACTTATATGCTGCTTCTCACAAGAGTATCTACTACGTAGAGAGGTTGCCAAATCCTTTCTCTGTATAATGTGATTAAGTAAATACTGAGGTGTGAGGTTTTATGGTTTGTCTGTTAAATAATAGTTGTCTTCTCATCTTCCTGTAGGTCTACTGGAAAGGAGTTTGCCCTAAAAATAATAGATAAAACCAAGTGCTGTGGAAAGGTAGTGTATACATAATTGCCTACGAAAGTAACTAAAGTAACCTTATGAGACTATGAGATTTTTTAAGTGTGCTATCTTCGTATATGTGTGTGTGTGTGTGTGTGTGTGTGTGTGTGTGTTAATGAGTTATAGTTTTCCATTAAATGGACAAATATTTTGGGAACTGGGTATGATGTTTAAAAAAATTTAGAACCATAGTATTGGTAGAATGTTGAAAATCTGAGCAGCTCAAGGCCATGAATCTTTCAGGTTTGTGCTTCCTGTGTTTCAAAGTTTAAAAAAAAAATTCAGAAGTACTTGTCATGTCAGCTAGGTAGTGCAATGGATAGAGCACCAGCCCTGAAGTCAGGAGGACCTGAGTTCAAATCCGGTCTCAGACCAAACACTTGACACTTACTAGCTGTGTGACCCTGGGTGAGTCACTTAACCCCAATTGCCTTTAAAAAAAATAAGCAGTTTTCAAAAGATAGAAGATCTTTTTCAACTCTATTCTTGTTCTAGGGATGAGAAGAAATAAAGCACTATTATTTTTTATTCAAAAATTAGTGTATTTTGCTTTGTCACAATACATACTTTCTAGAAGACACCCAAACTACTACCTAAAGCAGATTCCCTGAAACCAGTTTAGCAAAAACACCTAGTAGAGTGATTTCTACTGCTATCATGTCGTTGTTGTTTCATTCAGTCAATAAACATTCATTAAAAGTGCTGATTGTAGAGAAAAAGAAAAAACAAAGGCAGGTCCTAACTTCAGTGAGCTTACATTTTAATAGAAAAATAAGTTGTATGGCTCTTTCCTCCATCTTGCAGCACTGCCACCATTGTGCGCATGAACATCCTGGCAGACCCTCTCAAAAGCATCAACAATGCAGAAAAGTGAGGAAAACACCAGGTTCTCATTAGGCCATGGTCTAAAGTAATTGTCCGGTTCTTAACTGTGATGATGAAGCATGGTTACATTGGCGAATTTGAGATCATTGATGATCACAGAGCAGGAAAACCTCACGGGCAGATTAAACAAGTGTGGTGTAATCAGCACCAGATTTGATGTTCAATTGAAAGATCTGGAAAAGTGGCAGAATAATCTGCTACCATCCTGTCAGTTTGGGTTCATTGTGCTTACAGCGTCAGCTGGCATCATGGACCGTGAGGAAGCAAGACGAAAACACACAGGAGGGAAAATCCTGGGATTCTTTTTCTAAGGGTGTAAAATATGCATACAAATAAAAAGGCTCCAGTGGACTATGGTGCTTCCAGGCAGTGGTTTTAAACCTTGAAAAAAGTTTTAATAGCATCATACAGATGCTCATATTTTTGGTTCTCATAGGTATATGGTACTAAGTGCTGAATGTTTATTGTTCACTCAGAAGATCAGAATGGATTTGGTAAAGTCTTGCCTCACTGTTGGATTATAAGATTGAGCATTGGTCCAACCAGTGTCAACCTGAAATGAATAAAAGTCTACTTGATCCAACAGACCTCTCCACTGAGGCATGGAAAGAAGGCCCTCAATCTTATGTGTTATTTTAACCTGCCCATTGTATACTATTTGGGTATATGAGAGTTGAATGTAGGACTGTTCTCCCATCTGTCTCAGGTAACATAGCATTCTTCCCTTATTCAGCTCACCTACATTTAGTTTTAAAGCCATTAAAGTTATACTGGGAAGACCAAAGGAGCAAGGCAGTACTTTTTGATTCTGGTTCATGGCATTTTAGTTTACCATGTAATTGCACATAGAGTTTGCGTCTGGTTCAGGATGTGTGATGGGGGAGAGGTGGGGGTAGAGTTTGATCTTAGCCAAGTTTTAAGATAATAAATTTTAAGTATTCCTGGAAAAAAAGATAACTTGTATGTACAACTTGTATGTAGGTGCATACAAGATACATATAGAGTAGATGGAACTATGTAACCTTAGAGTTGGGGAGCCACTAGCACTGGGGATGGGGGAGAGGGAGTAAAAGCTTCTCGCTGAGGTGGCATTCAAGCTGAATTCTGAAGACTTCAGACTTCTAAGAACCGAAGATGAGGAAGAAGACAAGGGGGGAAAGGAAATAAGCCTGCATATAGTATTACCTTGTGTCAGACACTGTGCTCAGCACTTTACAAAGATCTCATTTGTCTCACGGCAATGAGGAGGCTGAGGCCAACAGAGTGACTTGCTCAAGATCACAAAACTAGTGTGTACTTTAGTCTGGTTTTGAACTCAGATCTTCCTGACTCAAGGTCCAAAGCTCTATCTACTGCACCATAGTCAGTGTAAACATATGGAGGTAAGAGATGGAGAATTGCGTATGAGGAATGCTAAGCAGAAAGGTGTGGCTGGACCAAAAACCAAAGAAATAAACAAAAAAAGCAAGGGAGAAATGAAAACTTATATATAGGAATATAATAGGAATAGACTAGGTTTTGAGGAACTATAAATGCCAAACAGGAGATAATTTTTTTGTTTATTGTTTTTATTTTTTTACTAGTTGTCATTGGAAGCCACTGGAAGTTACTGAGTGTGTTGGGGGGAGGGAAAGCGGATTGGAGGGAGGGAGAGATGTAGGGCAGGGAGATCAGTCAGAAGGCTCTTGCAGTAAATAGGGTGAGAGGCCGTGAGGGCCTCAACTAGGGCGGATGGAAAGAAGTGAATGTATAGATGTTGTACTATGGAGGCAGAAAGAATAAGATATGGCAATGGATTGGATACCTTGTGGGAGTGAGAGTGAGGAGTGGAGGAAGACACCAAGATGAAAAACCTGAGTGACCAGGAGGATGATTGTGTGATTTGACAATAATGGGGGAGAGGGGATAGAAGCAAAAAGCAAGGGACATTTAATACTTAGGGGATATATGCCAACTGATATGATAGATGCTGGGAGGTTGGCCTTGGGTTCTCTCAAGTGAAGAATCAAAGAGTAGTGCTTATGTTGTTATTCCCTTTCCATGCCTCCCCTCCACATCCCCTTGAGTTTCTACATGTAAAATACTGAAATTCCTTGGGAAAGGCAGAATAATTTTCTAAAGCTCTTAATATTTGTTAGGTTGTTTCAGTTGCATCCAACTCTTTGTGACCTCATTTGAAATATTCTTGGCAAAGATGCTGGAGTGGTTTGCCATTTCCTTCTCCAGCTCATTTTCAGTTGAGGAAACTGAGGCAAACAGGGTGATGTGACTTGCCCAGAATCACACATCTAGTAAGTGTCTGAGGCTGGATTTGAACTCAGGGAGATGCGTCTTGCTGACTTCAATCTCGGCACTCTATCTATTGTGCCACCTAGCTACCCAAACCTTTTTAAAATTTATTTATTTTGTTTTGCTTTATTTATACTTTTAAAAAAAAATTATTTGTTTTTAGTTTTCAACATTCACTTCCATAAGATTTTGAGTTCCAAATTTTCTCTCCCCCCTCCCCCCACCCCAAGACAGCATGCAATTTGATATAGGCTCTACATATACATACATGTTGAACATATTTTCACATTAGTCATGTTGTAAAGAAGAATTAGAACCAATGGGAGAAACCACGAGAAAGAGGAAATAAGCAAAAAAAAAAGGAAAGAAAAAAAAGAGCAAATAACATGCTTTGATCTGCATTCAGACTCCATGGTTCTTTTTGTGGACATGGACAGCATTTTCCATCATGAGTTTTTTGGAGTTGTCTTGGATCCTCGCAATTGCTAAGAAGAGATGAGTCTATCAAAGTTAGTCATTGTACATTGTGGCTGTTGCTGTGTACAGTGTTCTAGCCCAAACTCTTAATAAAGCCTTATTTAATAATATAGTTTTGTCCAAACCTGTGTATATTTGTATATGTTCTGTACCATGTGGTATCAGTCTGCTTACATTCCCAGATTGAGGAAGGGTAGCACTTGTAGTTACAAAGTTCTAAGGATCAATAGCACATACATATACATATAATAAGGGTGAGTTTTGAACTTGATAGGAAAGACAAGGCAGGAAAGCATTGCAAACAGTTTTGTTGCCCCAGTTTTGTTTGACAGGGAAAGAGGGATAGAGTGAGTGAGGGAGTTATGACAATTTTTCCATGCAGGAATGAGGGCCATGATGGTATTAGGTGACATGACTGTGGTGGATCCAGTCAGCACAGTGGTGCGACTTCTTCCAGTCGCTCCAGAGTATGACTGAAAAGGCATCTGTTGGGGTTGCACATGGTCCCAAGTGGTGAATTGGGAAAGGAAAGGGACAAGAAGTCACGGGTAGTGGTTCGTGTATAGTTATTTGGTGTCAACACTGTGAAGAGAAGAACGTGAAGGCAAAAGAGGAGAAGGGCAAATAAGGAGAATCCATTTATCTTTATGGAAAATCAGTTTTGCAAAGTTGAATTAAAATTTTTCCTTTCATTTTTAAAAAAGTAAAGCATTTGCTGAGTAAAGGTCATTAAATGTATAACTGAGTCAAATTTCAGCAACCATAGGCATGTTTTTGCAGCTGTAAGGCTTTTACTTGTAGACCTTGAGATCAGTGCCCTTAAATAGGTGATTAAAATGTAGAGGTCACTTTGAAAACTTGGCTCATTTTCTTTGATGCCTCAACTATTTAAAAAAACCCAACAACATGATCTTAAATTGTTTCCTCTGATTTCTCTCCCTTTTGCTTCATAAAACCCAAAGACTTAATTTGCTTGGCTTTCCAAAGTTGTGGGAATTGTAGATGTGTGGTATGACTTTTATTTGTCGTGTTGCTCCCCTGTGAACTGAGGTGGTGGAAGTGACAATGGCCTCTTTTCATTGTGTTTAGGATTCTTACATTAGGAACCTTGCTAGCAAGCATTCTTTGTGTCATTTCTTTTTAATATACTCCAAAGAGGCAGCCCAGATTCAGTAAACAGCAAGGGTTAACCAGTCAGCGATTCAGAGCAAGAATAGATTCATTGTTCCTTGGCAGCATGAAGCAGTACATTATCCTAAGGCAGTGACCACTCCCCTGTCACTCAGGTTTTACACACACACACACACACACACACACACACACACACACACACACACACTTCATTGTCAAAGATGATCCTGTGTTCTCTTCATGCACATCAGTTTTCATTGTCATCCCCCTCTGCTTTCATGTGATAAAATAAAGCTTTGGAATGGGTTCACATGTCAGTTGTTTGGATACATTAGTATGCATCAACCATTCAGTGTGCATATTGATGGATGTCTGAGTAATGTAAACTTAGAATGGCAGAAGACAAAAATGATATCTAAATGGCATTTAGAAATTTGCAAATGATTATGCACTTTTACCAAACACTAGTTTCCTTTGTGAAAAATTTGATTTAGAGAGGATATCATATGTTAGAAACATAGCTTATACACTGCTGTATGTGAGGTTGGAAGATAACATTGATAAGGGTATTTGGATATTGTTGATTTCAGAGTTCTGTTTTCTGATGATTTTGCTTTTTAAAAATTGAAATACCCATCAGTTGTAACAGACTGACTCTTTAGAAGCACTCTTAGGGAGAATATTGGACAATGAGAGGTAAAAATAGCTCTCATATTCCCCAGAATGTTGACCATGCAGAAGTTCTAAGTCATTGAAAAAGCAGTATGTGGTAAGTTGCATGAGTGTAGATGCAGTGTTTCTGGAATAGCACCTCATCTTTGAAACGTTACATTTCTGGTGACCCTAGGAGAAGCCCTACCATATATTTCAGAGCATTTTCCATTGTACCTTTATTTGGGGGAGGGGGGAAGTAATACCTTCAGGGAGAAGCAGTCCCCCTACTGTGTTGTGTCATTGAACATCAGAGTCGGGAGAAGATCTCATGGGTCATAGAGTCCAACCTGTACATAAGAACCTCCCTCTACAACTTTCCCAAGAAGTTAGTCATCCAGTCTTTGCCTAATGATCTCCAGTGAGGGAGAAAACTCTCTCCTGAGGCCATCTATTCCACTTCTGGATAGCTTATCCTCATTTTCGTTAGAGTGTCTTCCATTTGCCTCATCTATGTCACTCTAAATGGAGATTTACATCCTGAATTTGAACAGTGTAGAAATTTGTCTGTAGGTCATTATAATTTTGGAGGAAACTTGGAAGTGCTGCAGGGCTGGTTTAACTTTAAATGACAGTGCTCCATAACTGGTTTTCATGGTTTGGACTGGCAATAAATACCATCATCATCTTAGTTATTTGTTTCATAAGGATCAAGATGAATGTATTTATCTTAATCCTATCGTACTATCAAAATTGCATCCAGCTTTTCTTCTCAAGTTAGGAAACAAGCATTTCAAAAGAAGTGAGCTAAAGAGAATGCGTATTCTCAAGCTAGGTGCTTCAATATGTAGAAATGGCAGCTTGTGCCAAGCCTTTCTTCCCTTCATCTCTCGTGAAAAAGAGAAGCTGGCTGCACAACTGCTTCGTTATGGGAATGTGCAAGAGATTCTGCAGCTGCTTCTAAGTGTTGTATTACCTAGAATTGCTAGATCTGTTTGATTTAGAAAGTCAAAATCCTTCCTTCCAGAAGCCCTCTAAGCCTTTTTAGGGCTACAGGAGTCACTAACACTTCAACTATGTGACAATTGGCTGAGATTATTGAAAGTTGGAGGGGAAGACTAAGGAATCTCCCATGACAATATTGAAAACATAAAAGACTGTCTTCTGACTTGGAGAGATTGGCATGGTTTTACCTGAAGGCTAGTGGGTAAGATGGCTTCCCCAACCCGACAATGACATAATTTTTACTTAAAATTTTTTCAAGTAGTCAAATATGTCATTTTTTTTTGAGAAATTGAATGGAATTTCATCCATATAATTCATCACAAACCTTGTTCTCAAAGATGTGCTGATAAATGTTTAACAACCAGCCTTCTTGGAAAAATAATGTACACAAGACACACTTTTCAGTTTAATCTGCATTATTAGCATTTTCTTCATCATTTAAGTCTCGACAATCAAGAAAACAAATCAAGCCACGATTTTGCAGCATTTTGGGATTTCAAAGGTGTGAACATTCACATTGGAAATTTAACAATCAGCCCTCTTTCACTGATTCTAGCACATCCCTGTGTGTTTTCGTCATATCAATAGCAACATTTAGTTGGGTGCCCATTTTCTATTAGGACTTTTTTTTTCTCAAAACAGAACAAAATAAAACAAAGCAAGACAATTTCTCTTAGTGGTAGCCAATACTGTTTGGGGGTCTGGACTTGTGATTTCATTGCTATGGGGAATCTCCCAGTATAGAAACTCTGCAACAATGCAGATCTCAACAATGCCCATGTAGATGAGAGACTTAACAAAGTTTATGCAGCTATTAAGTGACAGAAGAAGAAATTTAACTTAGTTGCTCCACAAATCCTCAGTTCTAGCTACTATACTGTATTCCATTTTAGAGCCTTTATTTATTTATTTATTGGATCAGTAGTCCGGAACAATTAATATGATTAACAGAACACAAACATGTGTGGGTGTACGCAATACTACATAGAATACAGTATGAATACAGAGTGTCATAGTATATATGTGTGCATATGTGCATATATACATATATATTTTTTATATATGCATGTGTATACTTATGTACATAAATACATTATGTATATATTTATATATACACAGATATATAAATGTATATATGTATTTGTGTAAAGAAATTATCTTTCTATTATAATATTGTTTTTCTATAATGCGATCTCATGTGAGTCATATCAATCCTCATAGATAATCCACTGGTTCTTTGGTTTTGTTTGTTTGTTTTTGAGTCAAAATAGAGTTAAAATTAAGATAATAGTCTTTATGGTACTATATGTTTCCAGATTTCTATGCTCCAAGATAATAAAGAACATCTATCTGGGGAATGAATTCATGAGTAATAGTTAAAGAATGTATCTTTTTCTTCAATTATAGCATGAAATTCAAACTGTGATTAGTGACAGCTTAAAATCTAGTGACATCCTCAAGGCCATTAAGTGCATTTGAAATGCCAAATGGATTAAAATTAAAGTATTCTACATTCTGATGTGCCTAGTCTTTTTTTCCTCTTTGTGGCTTAATAAAATTATCTTGTTATTAACAGTTCTGGAAGAACAAAGGTTAAAATGTAGTAAGACTTGTCAGGACTACGTATGATAAAATCACCTCTATGAAAGCATCATGTTATTATATCATTTTCTCCCCAAGTGGACAACTATATGAATGATAATTCCTTTAGATGACTAAAGTGGTGTTAATTGCAGCTGTAACAGCAGCTAAAGAAAGTTAGCTTATCTGGCAGAATCTAGGCTAGTAATTTATGGTATGGGGCTTTGAGCTAGCATCTAATAAATATTTGTCTTTAAAATCTAACCCCTGAATACAAGACAATAAGAATTCTGTCCTTTATATACCAAGATATCCATACTGATTCATCAGTGGATGAGGCAAGTTGTTTCATCCCTATTTTCTTGGCCTCTCCCTCTGCTAACCCACATACATTTTTTTGAGACAGCTGATAACTTCCCGCAGTTTGGATCATGCCACTCCCTTTCTCTAGAACCTTCATTAACTTCACATTTCCTCTGAAACAAAATGTCAAGGCCTCAGGTTATCATCGAGAGCACTTCCTCTAAACTGTAGTCAAACAGCCTGCTTGCAGTTTCCCAAACTTAGCACTTCATCTTCCACTCTCATGCCTTTGAGTAAGCTGTCCCCTGTGCATGGAATACATTCCTTCTTTGCTGCCATTTCTTATAATCCTTAGCTTCCTTCAATCATTCCTTTAATTCTTCTTTCAAATTAAAATGCATATTCTTCCCTATGGGTGGACTGTATCCTCCCCCCAGCAGATTATAAACTCTTTGAGGACAGGCACTATTTTCTGTCATTGTATCTCCAGCTCACCCCTTTCTCATAACTGTGCTTTGCAGACATAAACATGTATGATGTTAAAAAATTCCTTTTGGAATGGATTGGTTTAAATGGAGGGACACACCAAAGGAGTCATTCCCTTTTAAGATAAATGGTCCATTTGGTAACAAACCACAAACTTGAAGTCCTTAGCATTGTTCTTCAACCAGCTAAGCTAAAGGGCAATGTCCACAAAAGAAGGTTGTCTATAATGGCTGTTCGTTGGAGTTTGGATTCACAAAGGACAAAATTAGATACCATTTATAAAGCACTTTGCAAACTCTAAAGCATTATATAAGTACTAGCTATTACTAAATAGAGGAGAGACTGCTACTTTCTAAATCAGTTTCTCTGCCATTTCTTAGGAACACCTGATTGAGAATGAAGTGTCAATACTGCGCAGAGTTAAACATCCAAATATAATCATGCTGATTGAGGAAATGGATACCGCTACTGAGCTTTTTCTGGTGATGGAATTAGTCAAGGTAAGAAGCCTCGGGGATTTTCTTTGATCATTTTCAGGGCTGATTTCAGTGTTAAATAAAGTTGTTTTTTTTAAGCCCAGTCAGAAAAGTACTCCACTACCATGTAACTATGTTTTCTTCAGTTATAGGTTTAACCGTTTCATTCACCAGCTCAAAAATCATCTATGGTTCCCTATTTCCTATAGGAGTTTAAAAAAAAAAAGACAGACTTTGACAAGCTGAAGCCTTCTGACCTACCTATACTTACTTCACTTTATTCTTATGTTTAAACCTGACCATTAGATACTTTCCCAACTTGAATCTATCTTTCACCTCTTCTTTTATCCCCGGGCATTTGCTGAGACTACTCCTCCCTCCCCTCCCCGCCCCCCCCCCCAAAGCCTAGAAAGCATTCATGTCATCCTTAAGACTCCACTTCGGTAGTCCCTCTTTTGTAAAACCTTCTCTGACCCTGCCATCTTGGAAGAGTGTTTTCTCTCTCTCTCCAAAATTTCCTCAAATATTTTGGGTCTCTAAAGCCATCACATTCTTCCTTGTGTTACACTTATCTTAGTTCCTGTCCTCAAGGAGCTTACATTCTATATACCTTTTTAAAGTTTATACCCCCAATACCTAGCTCAGAGTTACATGGCAGTTAACCTAATAAATATTTGTTGAATTGAACTGCCCACATTAATTCTAATTTTTGACATAAGTTTTAATGGAATAGTTGTGCTCTGATATAAAAGCCTGATAGCTGTGCATTATACATAGAAGTAATTGCTTGTTGACGTTTGGTGGTATCTGCCTTAGGGTGGCGATCTCTTTGATGCGATTACTTCCTCAACTAAGTACACAGAGCGAGATGGGAGTGCAATGGTGTACAACCTAGCGAGTGCCCTGAAGTATCTTCATGGTCTCAACATAGTGCATAGAGACATCAAGCCCGAGAACCTTTTGGTAAGTCAGGAGGACGGTGGGAGTCATCCTACAACCCCTTGAGCTTACGTTTTTTCCTCTGAAATGATTAAAATCATATGTTAAAGGAGAAAACTGCTTGTCTCTGCTAGTCATGGAATAGAGTGCTGGGAGAGCATACATTTTGAGTATCAGCAGCCTTGAAATAAATCAATTTCCCTAAAATATTGATAGGCAGCTGAATTGATATTGTTTAGCATTTGCCAGGAACTGGAACCCTTGCTCATTTACATTTTGATCGTAGGATCAAAGATGTAGAGCTAGATTAAAGCTGGAAGATCTTCCAACTCATCTAATCCAACCTCTTATTTTATACCAGAGGGCACTAAGGATGAGAGAAGTTGATTGATTTGCTCACAGTCTCGTAGGTAAGAGTGTCAGGGCTGGAATTTAAACTGAGAATCTACACTGTGCTAATCCCAGCACGGTTGTTTGTCCTTCCTTTTCAAAGAGGACCAATGACACCATGGGGGTGATATCTTGGCTTGCATATGAATTGGATTGAAGTGAGACAGAGTTGCACAAAGTTGTCAGCTTCACTCAGGATGACTGCTGATGACCCAGGATGCAGCGGATAGCCTTGGCATCTTCGATGCCTGACCAAGCTCTTCCCAGCATGGTATTGTGGGTTTGATCATCTGTTCCAACCACCTCATTTTACTGATGAGGAAACTGAAGTCTTGAAAAGTAGAGTGATTTATTCAAGGTCATACAACTAATTAACAGTAGAGCTAGAAATAAAACCTAGGTCTGAATACTAGCTCAATGTTCTATGGCACAACTTTTTATGAAAATGAGTATGAAGGAATTTAAAGACAACAATTCTCAGTGGCCTTTTGGTAGATTAAAGTCTCATTTTTTTACCTCCTCTACTCCAGCAGTATAGTTTGATGGCTTCTTATTGTCTTCATTTTAAATGATGTGAGTTTTTCTTTCCTTCCTGTCCTTTCCCCTGAAGGAATTATATTTCATTACTATGTCTTCCCATTAGGGAAATAAATATCTCCTGCCCTGTAATGTGATATGTATCATAGACTCTGTTTTATGAACTCTAAGATGGAACTGAAGACAGAATTGCAATCCCTATCTCCTAGGCAGAGGTGGGAATACTGTCTTCACAATTCAAAACAGGTGTCCTTGTAGCATTTATCAGGACCTGCTGTTTCTGGTGCAGATTTCTGTTTTGGTTGCCATAAGCTAGTTATCTTGCAAGGGAAACAGAGAAATTATACAAAAATGATTATGTGTATTTTAATTAACCGACTCTCCTTACATGAAATCATAAGATTAATCCAAAAAACAAAAACCAAACACTCCTTCACTTCTTCAGCCTGTGTCCAGTTGAATTCAATTCAAGAAAACATTTAATGAGCAGCTACTATATGCAAGGAAGGCATTATGCTAAGCATTAAGAACACAAAGATAAAAATGATATCATTCATGTTCTCAAGGAACTAATATTTTACTGGGGGATACAATGCATACACAGAGAAGTAAATGTGAATATATATAAAGTAAAGCAAAAAGCTTTCAATTATATGCAAAATGATTTTTAGAAGGGGGCATCAGTTATTTCACAAATACTACAGATTGAAAAACAAGAGAGATGTTTTCAGGGCTCCGAAAGGGAGTAATTGATCTAACATTGATGTGGTTTAATTGTAGCATTGATTCAGGCATGGTTGGATTGTGGCAATGAGGAAATGGGGAATTTCCCATTTACCAGTAAATTCCTTTGTCCTTGTGCTCTGATGCATGCATGTCAGTTTCTCTCTCATAGTTCCTTATCATGACAGTGTCTCTGTCTTGTCCCTCTAGCACTTTCTTTCTCATAGACAGGTATGGATTTTTAACTGCATAAAAAGCATTAAAATCACAGGGTTGAAATTTTTGCACATGAAGTATTATTTGCTTAAACAGCTCCATGTGTTTACCTTTGGTGTGAGATACATGCCAGCAAATTAATGCTACCTGAAAGGATGTAGGAATGAACATGTAATGAAAGGTATCATCTGTGATGGGCTAATAATAGTAACTTGGTATTTATATGGCGCACAGAGGTTTACAGAGTGTTTTACATACATTATCTCATGCAATAATCACTGGTGTCAAGATGCCCTAGCATTAGGTTGATATGACAATTGAGGATTTCCAAAAGAGACTTAGGTGTCAAAAATGTCCTCTTAGCAAAGAAAGCTTAAATAGATCATTCTGCAGACGCAAGATTACTCACTGTCATTGGCACCAGACTCAGGTGGGAAAGTGTCTTGCAATATTGAGAATAAATGCAAATAGTGACTGTAAGTTTCTTCCTGTTTCTAAAAAGTAATTCCTTTCTTTGCTATCAGATCATTCAGCCATCTGATTTGCATCCTTTCCCCCAGTAGCCTGGCTGTAATTTATCCACTCTGCCTGGAAAGATAGATGGGCAGTCATGCCAAGGAGCATGGGGCTTGCCATTAATGCTGTGAGTTACAGTACAGCAGTGCCCTGTTGGAGTTTACTGGGGCAGACCAGTGATAAATTCAGCTTTTCTGAGAGATCCTGGGATTGAGGAGGGAAGAGGGCTCCACACATTCACAGGGCCATCTAAATCATGCTGCAGCACTTTACTAGGAGAACAAAGCAGTGCTTCTTTTGCATGTGGAAGCTGATAGTTAAATGTCCTTTTTTGAATCACATTGACACATTGAGCAGAAAGAGCTATCCAATATCTGCAGTTCATAACATAGCAGGGGAGGAGCAGGCTTTTAACTCGGAGGCTCAGAGCTGTAACCAGCAATTTGGGCACTAGGGGCAATTCAGTTTGGGTAGGGATTGGGAGGCCACTATTGCTTACCTGGAGTGTGACCACTATGGAGTAGGAAGCCTGGAATCTGGTAGCCTCTTATTTAATTGCTAACTAAGTGCTAGGGTATAAGAAATTAAAATGTTGTTAGTGCCTGTCAAACCTTGATGCTCTGGGATAAAGACCCTGCCACTCATCCTACTTATGGTTAGCTCTTCCTAGGTTTTCTTATATGTGCAAAGTCGATATTCCACAGGGTAGCAGGGGCGAGATTGAGAAATTTGTCTGCTTTTCTTCAGTAGCAAGCTGAGATAATTACAATGACTTAAGCAACCAATGGTAAATAGTAATTTGTGAGGTTTGCTTTTTTGTTGTTGTTGTTGGAGGAGTCATCATACTTTTTACCCAGTTGAGGAACTGTTATTTTTAGACTTCATCCAACCCCTTCATATTCCAAATGAGGAAACTGAGGCTCAGAAAAGTTAAGTGACTTTCCTAAATTTATTGAAGTAATAAAGAACAGAGTTGGTATTTCTATTTGAACCTCCACTTCTGACTCTTTTGCCACCTAAAGAATGTCTCAAAAATATTTTTATTTCTGGCTAAGATTTAATATTCTCTGTATGTGTTCACTGTATATTAGGGGCGATAGATAAAGGGGAGTATGTTTTTTACACATCTGCCTCCTAGGACATTGTCCATTCAGTGCTTAGTGGAGTAATGCCGCTTGCCTCACTGCACGGCTCGTAGATCTGACTCTGAATTCTGTGGAGGGAAAATGTTGGACCTTTGGGCTGCTCATTCTCCAAGCGAGGCCCTGAAGCTGGCCCCAGGCATGTCTAAGTTGAAATTTCTTAAGCAAACATTGCTTTTCTGAAAAATGTGTGTAATAAGTATTTGTTTTAGCCTCATGATTCAGTCAGTTGGAAAATGATACTAATAATGTACTCACTGATGCAAATTACTCAGGGGAAATTTGTTCCTAAACTGTGGGTTATGATAAATACACTATAAATTACAGTTGTAATTCTACATGTAATGTTTTCTCTTTAATATTTACATTAAACATTATGAATGAAAACCCATCCTTTAGAAGTCTCTAGGATGAATGCAAATCTGGTTCCTATTACTTTATGTAAAATATTGATTGCCTTTAACTGTGATCCTGTTGAGTCCTGGGCAGATTCAGGATATTGAGCACTACTGAGGAGAAAAAATACCCATCAGTATTCTTTGGTCATCTTAAGGCACAAAAATGTGGTTCTTTATGGGTGTAGATAAGTACACGTATAACCCAGAAGGAGAAACAGGACAAAAGCATCATTGTAACTTAATTTATGATTATTAAATTAATAACCCAGAAAAGTCTTGTGATTATTAAAAGAGGACATGATGGGCAAAGCAATTATAATTTCAAAGTTTTAAGAAATAATGGAGATTATGGAAGAGAAAAATCAAATTCCTTGATGGCAGTGATCCCGGGAGATATCAGTTCCCATTATGTTAGCAGTCAGGTGATGCTCTGATCCTAGACCTGGAGTCAGGAAGATTTGAGTTCACATCTCGCCTCAGACACTCGCTGGCTTTGTAGTTCTAGGCAGTTCACGTAATTTGCCTTGCTTTTCCCATGTGTCCATGAGTACCTGGGTATGTATATACCCACCATAGCTGAATACAAGGTAGTTTGGACAGCAGGCACTAACTGTTGGGTGAACCAAGAAAGACTTCAGGTAGAAGGTGGAGCCCAAGCTGTGCCTTAAAGGAAGAAAATGGCAGCTTGGTATTGATGTGGATGAAATGCAGGGCCTGGAGCCAGGAAGGCTCATCTTCTGGAGTTCAAATCCAGCTTCAGACACTTACTAGTTGTGTGACCCTGGGCAAGTCATTTCACCCTGTTTGCCTCAGTTTCCTCTTCTGTCAGATGAGCTGGAGAAGGAAATGGCAATGCACTCCAGTATCTTTGTCAAGAAAACTCCAAATGGGCTCAAGAAGAGTCAGATGAACGATGGAGAGAGTATACTTTAGGTCAGTGTAAAGGCACAAAGATGGCAGGTGGTCTGTTGTGAATGTGGAACAGAGGGAAACCAAACTGGTTGGATCAAAGAGTGTCATAGGGGAAGCTGAGTCCTTCCCCAAGACACTACCCTTCCCCCCAAACAACCACTGCCTCACCAAAGGTGGTGGTTTTTTTTTATGAGTCCTTAAAAAAAAAAGGAATAATGTATATATTCCTTTTATTAGCCACAAAAATTCAAGTTTACTTGTTTCTTGTACTAATTAATCATTGAAGATACAGTTGATTCTGTGAGCTCATTCCATTGCTCAGGGCAGGTTTGTAAGTACAAGTAACCAGCTGGAGTTTGTGACCATTCTAGCTAGGGACTAGCCGCTACCTTTCCCACCTTTCCTTCTTCTTGAGAATACTCCTTTTTTTCCACGTGAATGATGTGATTTCTCATGGTAATGATGATGGTCCCGATGATGACCCATTGTACTTTGACTACATTATCTCGTTTGATCCCGCAACAACCCTGCCAAGGGAGAGGTTATTATTCCAATTTTACAGTTGAGGAAACTGAGGCAAAAAAAAGAGGTTAATTGATTGGCCCATGGTCCCGCAACAACAACAGCTTTCTAACTCCAGGCCCGCTTCTCTAGCTCCATTATATAGCTTCGGAAATAAATACTTAGGTTAAGTGCTTTGTTCAAGGTCACATAGCTGGTAAGTAGCAGGGGCCACCAGGGCGTCTGCCAAGGGTTAGCTGGCCCAGGCTGGAAACAAGTAGATCAAAGCTTCTGTGCTGATCAGCCATGGGCTTGGGCCAAGTGGCTGCTCTACCTCTAGCCTCCTAAAATAAACAAATAAAGTGAAGTGGCTGGACTAAGTAGCCTTGGTCTGTCCTAGCTTTCAGTCTATGGTGCTTTGATGCTGTCTCTTCCTTGAATGTGGAACAGCTTTAAATTCACTAGGAGAACTCCCTTTATTTTATTTTTTTATTATTATTTTTTGGTGGCAGTTGGGTTAAGTGACTTGCCCAAGGTCACATAGCTAGTAAATGTCTCCGGCTGGGTTTCATCTTGGATCTTCTTGACTCCAGGCCCTGGTACTCTAGTTTGCATGAGAAGTTCAAAAATAAAGATGTGATTTTTTTCCCCGCTATCCAAGTATGTGATCTCCCTGAAAACTGTACCTAGATTTAAGGATTGCTGTCATAGATCCTCTTCTTTAAATGTTGTTGTGCATGTTCCACCTCTCCCATCCCCATTAGATTGTAAGTTGCTTGAGGTTAGAAATCGGGTATTCTATTCAAGTAAACAAATGCTAATTAAGCTCCTGTTGTGTGAAGGCTTGCTTGAGCCCTTTTAAGGGCTACTATCTGATTCATCCAACTCTCACCTGTGCTCCAAGAAATTGCCACATGCGTAGTGGCCACACCCAGCTAAACTGTCTTGGCAGACAGGCTAAGTCCAATTGAGGGTAATGGGGAGGTCTCAAACCCAGTGGTGAGCTAGGGGAGTGTGTGGCAAGCATGTGTAGACTTTCCCTGGTGGAATGGGTGGATGAAAACCATTTGTTCCCATGGCCGTGCAGGTGGCTGAAGCAGGTGCTGTGGAGCGCTTAGAGCTTGGTTAGACGTTGAAGTTATCGAGGTCATCCACTGTATCCCAGGCCATCTCCAGTCATCTTGACTTTGGTCGTGCCAATGGACTTTGGTGACTCTGGAGGAGAGAGTGAGGCTGATGACTTTGCACAGTGCTGCCTCACTTAAATCCAATCCACAAGCAAGTCAAGACATTGCCTGGGAGGTCATTGGTCCCCTTTGAAAGGAAGGACAAACAACAACAAAGTTCCCAGGAACTGTGTATACAAAGGTGACAGTCCCTGCCCTCAAAGGGCTCAGATGGGACATTGAGCTTTTGGAAGATTATCTAATCTAACCTCCCATTTTATAGGTGAGAAAATGGGGCTCAGGGAACAGAAGCAATGTGCCCAAGGTCACACACACATCATCTTAAGTAGCAGAGCCAGGAAGACTGAGGCCCCTAGTGCCAGCCCCTTTTCTATTTTTTTTTTAAATTTTTAGACAATTAGTGTTAAGTGACTTGCCCAAGGCCACACAGTAAGTATCAAGTGTTTGGTCTGAGGTCGGATATGAACTCAGGTCCTCCTGACTTCAGGGTCAGTGCTCTATCCCCTGCGCCATGTAGCTACCTCCAGCCCCTTTTCTGTTGTGCTGCCATACTG
The DNA here is from genome assembly GCF_003287225.1 of Phascolarctos cinereus. Classification (NCBI taxonomy): domain Eukaryota; kingdom Metazoa; phylum Chordata; class Mammalia; order Diprotodontia; family Phascolarctidae; genus Phascolarctos; species Phascolarctos cinereus. The sequence goes on along the minus strand of NW_027556402.1, from coordinate 106,853,082 downwards.
CTGCCCAGTCTAATTGGAGAGAATATGGCATGTCTTACTCATCTCCATATACCTCACAGTGTCTGGAAGGAGCTTCCTAATGCTAAGTGTGTGGTACACATTTGACAAATAAGTGGTGGGAATGTATATGTCTTAACTAGGGGGATATGCATTGAAGATACAAATATCGTATGACCTAGTCCAAAAAAGTTGACCAATACTTGCAAATACAGAAATAAGACCAGCTCCCTTCTCCTCCACTCCCTTCCTGCCCCATCTCAGCCTGGAACCTGTATTGAGGGTTAACTTTTGATAACATTAGGTAGGTAGAATTTGTTGCCGATCCCCTCACCCCTCCTCCCACAGCATCGGGACATCTGCTGCTGTCATTACCCTGAGGGTCCCGAGCAGAGACCTGGCCTGCCCTACCTGGTCACGTTGTCTCATGGCTGCCATGTTCTTACCCTGAGCCTCCTTGAAATTGACATATCCTTTCCCTCATCTTCTGAGGGTCAGACTTTCTGTGCTTCCCTAGGGGCTAGTCATCTCATCGGATAAACTACTTTTTTTTTTTTGGCCAAGGGAAGGGAAAACATTTTGAGGAGGACTAATTGGCCCAGCTTTCTACCTCCTTCTTTCCCACCCCCAGACCATTGTTTTATAACCCAAAGGTGAGAACTTGATGAAAAATTCAAGACAGGAAATATGAAGGACAGCACCACGACAGGTCATTGGGGGAGCAATTTCTGGGAAATTTATAGTTTCATGGCACCCCCTTAGGCACATGTTGATAGCTTACCTATATATCATTTAACATCTACAAAGCACTTTGTCCCATTTGATCCTCACTGCAACTAGAAGGCAGTGTAAATAGTGTACCTATTTCACAGAGAGGAAAATGAAGTCTAGAGCGGTTGGATGAGTTGCCCAAAGTAAAAATAAGTGATGGATGCATAGTAGCCAAGAGCTCTGCCTACTGTTGGGGCTTGTTTTGGGGATAGTGTTAGGGAGATGACCACTCCCTGCCCTGCTCCCCCTGCCCTCCACTCCCATCCCAAGCCATTATAGTAAAGAACACTAGGTTTAGAATCAAAAAACCTGGGTTGAAGCCCAGCTTTTCCATTTACTGTCTGTTTACTTCTCAAGCCTTCATTTTCCTCATCAGTAAAATGGGGTTGTAGTTAGACTAGATGGGGGGGGCTTTTAGTTCTAAATCTGTGATCCTACTATAATCATTCAGTCTTTTCAAGATAAAATTGAAGAACAAGAAAATAGCACTTGTCCCACAAGAAAAAGAAATTTAGGCAAGTTTCTCTCTCCTGGTTTGTTTATATAAAGAAAAAACATACGTGTATCTCCTCCCACTTCTCTCTCCCTTCTTCCCTTGTACAATTATGAAGAGACCATCTTTTCCTCCTAATTATTGACTTCTCTTACCTGTAGGTGTGTGAATATCCGGATGGAACCAAATCTTTGAAACTGGGAGATTTTGGGCTGGCCACTGTGGTTGAAGGACCTTTATATACTGTCTGTGGCACACCCACTTATGTGGCTCCAGAAATAATTGCTGAGACTGGGTAAGACTTCTATGGGTTTGGGTCATTGTTTTAACATTGAGTGAAATGATGCTAACTCCTGCAGGCTGTTTTGCTGCTCGTGTGATCTTGGCACGTTCCCACTTCTGGCATGGAAGCCTCTCCATTGTGCCAGGGAGTTAATGGGAGAACGACCTTTCCCATGTGGACCCTCTTCCTTGACCTTGGAGTTCGGATTGTGACTGTATTTCAGACCTTGTGTGGTATTGAGCAATTTCTTCTGTTTTTTCCTTTTTTCTTTCTTTGCTCTTAAATGAAGGCATTATAAAGCATACATTAAAATAAGCATCTAGGTTTGGCTTTTTAAAGGACCAGATTATCAAAAAAGTATAACTAAGAGGACATTTGAAATAACTTTACCTCTGTGTATGTAACTATATACACACTGGAGCAGAAATCAGAACTAAGATAAAGATATGTTTAATGGGTACAGTAATGTAAGTAAAAAGATGAGTAAAAGGGCAGTTGCAATAAGGCTAAGTGCTGTGAACAATCACGTTGAGAGAAAAAAGGATTTAGCTAGCATAGAGAGCAGAGAGAGAGAGAGAGAGAGAGAGAGAGAGAGAGAGAATGAGAGTGTGTATGTGTGTGTAGGTGGGTGGGTGGTGGGGTAGGGGAAGAAGGAGGGAAGGTGAGGAGGACAGATTGTAGGGGCAGAATGTAAATTACACAGTCAGACTTTGGTAGCCTTTTCATTCAATTCTGTTTAACTTTTTTTTTTATTGACAGAAAAAAGTGTTCAGTGTAGGGGAAGGTATAAGTATATTAGAGTATGATTGTGATGTTTTTAAAAAGGAAGGATACCAGTAAGAACAGCAACAAAATAAATTAATTTCTTTGGGGAAAAGGCTTCACTGTGAGAGAGGTTCAAGTTTCTACCAACTGGAAAAGTTTTGGGTGTCAGCCCATCAATGACCTTGTCTGTCATTGGAGGAACAATGTGGCTAAGTTTGTAGAACCTCATCAGCAGATGCTTGACCTCCCAGTGGTCGGTGCTTTGTTTTTGTTTTTGCTGAAGGAGCTCCCAAAAGATGGTTGACTAAGGCATAAAGCCTTGTGGTCTTTTTCGCAGGGGAAGTAGCTGCATCATTGAAATTACAGACTTTTGGCACTTTGAGGTTACATGTATATCTGTACATGTAATGTAAATGTGTGTGTATGTATGAGTATAAAATTGTATATATGTAGAGAGACAGGTGAGCAAGCACACTTCTCTAGAGGGTTGCCAGCATCCTTGGTGAATGGTGACTCTGGGCAGGGGGAAAAACGTCAGATGACAGAAAACAGGAACATTTTACCTTCAGCCCTAGCCCTTTCTGTGTATATGGCTGAAAGGAAGGCAAGGCAATTCTATCCAAACAAGGGCGCTGAAGGTTTGTGTCTTCAGCTCATCCACTGACTTCTCTGTCACCTGTAGTGGGGGTGGTTCCACTCAGAAGGGATCTGGGAGATGTAGGACATCCTCGGTCATTTTTCCTCACTCTAGAAGACTCCTCCAGCTCCTGTACGTGCACATGCCTATTCTTCCTTATCACAAGTGAATGAAGGCAGGTCTTCCTTCTACCTTGGGACTGTTCAGCTTAACAGGCATTTATTAATCACTGATGAGATTCTGTTCTAGCCTTTGGGGAGCCATAGATAAAATGAGAAATAGCTTCTGCCTTCAGAGAGCTTACATTCTATTCAGGGCAGGAGCTCTGTGTTGCAAAGGATCCTTCTTTTTTTTCTTGGAGTTTCCTACAGGTCTTTAGGGGTTTTGGAAGTTTTAGTCTAAAGGGCCAAGGACATTCCCTCATTGTACTGCCATTCTCTACACAAAAACAAAGCTTCAGGGAGTATGCAGCTGTGTTCTGGCCTCACTAAGAGGGGTGTGTGTGTGTGTGTGTGTGTGTGTGTGTGTGTGTGTGTGTGTGTGAGAGAGAGAGAGAGAGAGAGAGAGAGTATGGTGGGAGGGGAGATGTAGGGTCATGACCTTGGTTATTATGGACCTTTCACATATAACTGGGAGACTTGGGTTTGCAGGCTTTGGATTCAAAATAGCATAGAATGAGATTCTGACTTGGAAAGAAAGTGCTGTTCTCCTTTGAGGGGCCAGAGCAGGGCATATGTCTTATGAAATGATTGATATGCATTGAAGGGTCTCTTGAATACCAAAGCCAGGGCTATGTGTGGTAAGTTCTTGAATCTGACCAAGTAACATTTTTTTTCTCCTCTCTGTTACTTATTTTTTTCTAGCTATGGCCTGAAGGTGGACATCTGGGCAGCAGGTGTGATCACATACATCCTCCTCTGTGGATTCCCACCATTCCGCAGGTCAGTCTCTGGGCCCTGTGATCTGGAGCCATGGCTGAGGGCCAAGGCTGCCTGTAGAGGGAGACAAACAAACATTAAGTTTTCCTTCTCTCAGCCTCTGCAGATTTTGAAGTGGACACTACGGTACAATGTTTTTAAAATTTTCCTTCAATCTTATCAAAATAAACCCTTTTTTTCCCCTAATTTTTCAATTTTGTTGTTGTTCAGTCATTTTTCAGTCATGTCTGACTCTTCATGAGCCCATTTGGGATTTTCTTGGCAAAGATACTGGAGTGGCTTGCCTTTTCCTTTTCCAGCTCATTTTACAGATGTGTGTACAGGTAGCCTAGCTGTCTATCTTCATCATCATCATCATCATCAATAATCAACATTTATTAAGCACCTGTGTTCCAGGCACTGTGCTATGTACTAGGGATACGAAGAAAGGCAGAAACATGTTCCCTGCCCTCACAGAACACACATTCTAATGGGAGGAGGGGGAAAGGAGATACGTACACACATATATACATATGTCATACATATATACATGCACATACATCCATATGTAAATATAAGGTACTATGTAAAGGGAGGATCACAATGGACCATTTTCCTGTGTTACCTCAGAGCTGTAGCTCAGACTGGGAGATTCTTATACGTCCTTCTTTTAGGTCTAGAAGAGATCTCTCATTCAAATCCTTCATTTTACAGATGAAGCCTAGAGAAGTCACCTGTCCAAGGTCACACAAGTAGTAAGGGGCAGAGTTAGGATTTAAACCCAGACCCTCTTAGACCTGATCCTGGGCTCTTTGCCTTGTGCTGTGCTATCTCCTCCTAGCCCTGGTAGGTGACTGAGGTAATGAGTTTTGTGGAGTAAAGAGGACATACAGAGTATGTGAGGCAGAGGTGGGTCAGAGACTCAGCTCTGGGGATCACATCGGGAGGGACCGTAGGGATTATGTCCCCATGTCACAGACAAGGGAAAGTCAGGTTTTGAGGCTTGACAAGACTTAATCCCCACTCAGCCACCTAATTTCCACTCTACCATGCAATCTGTGTGTGGAAGGGGGTGTGGAAGGGAAGGAAAAGAGGAAGGTCATAGGCATTTATATAGCACCTACTCTGTGCTAAGCACTTTTTGAAAATAGCATGTCTAGTAGTAATAGTGGCTATTTTCACTTATTTTTTCTTGAAAAACAAAAAAGAAAGCTCACAGTTTAAGCTGTGAGCTTTCATGCAGTTACCACAGAGATGCCCTTCTGGCTTAATTTGATTTGTAATATTTGGGCAAGCTCATTAGAAGTCAGGGGCAGAGTCTTTTATGTATTGGTCATTGTATTCATCATTTATGACCTGTATGACCCTGAGCCAACAGCTTCTTTCTTTGGGCCTCATTTTTCCCATCCATAAGAGCAGGGGGTTGAACTAGATGACCTCTGGGGTCACTTCTGGTTCTAAATTAAGATCCAAAGATCCATTTCTAAATGAATGTGTCCACAACTCCCTCTAGTGTTGCCAAATGTCAAGTGCAACTCCTGGCAGTTTTTTCAAAGTAAAAAAAAAAAGGTGTTTTTTTGGTGGAGTTTTTTTTGGGGGGGCTTGAACTACTTTGCAATTTTCAGTTCCCCTTCACTCCTCAGAAAATGAGTCTTTGGTTTGTCATTCGGCTGCATTGACTTAGGGAGTCAGGGTCTACTGTTTACTAGGCCAGGTTACTGTTACCCCACATCTTGGACACCACGTACCGAGCAGACACACATTTCCTTTTCACAGACACATTTACCTCTTGACATGGTGTCTAGGAGCAAGTCAGAAAAAAATTTGAATTAATCATTTTAATCCTGGCATTCCTGGAGACACGTCCAGTTCCTCCTTTGACATCAGACTGTAGTAAAAGGGGCCTGAAGTGATCCTAATGCATAGGTATCTGTGTTCTTAGATTATAGAGCCATTCTGGATAGCAGTTATGACCATCACAGGGCTCTCTGGTTCTAAAAGATGAAGATGTTGTTTTAAATAATGGAAAAATAATGTAGAGCAATATTTTATATTTGCAAAGCACTTTAAGTTCTACAAAGAACTTTATTCACAACAATCTTGTGAAATCCATAGTCTCAGTACCTGGTTTGGAGATGTTAGAATTGACAGTCAAGGAAGTTAAGGACCTTGTCTGGGCTCACCTAGCCTGAGGTGTTGGGGCTGGACCTGAACCCTTGGCGCTCTGAGTTCAAGACCCATTTCTTCTCTGTGAGAGTGAAATAGATGATCACTTTCAGAGTAAGAATTTCACAGCTCCTTTGATGTTCACTAGACAATTTGGGCTTAGGATCTTTCAACACTCCTCATATCATCAACCCAGAGTTTCTAGTTTCTGCTTTCATAATCTAATCTCTTTCTTTCTTCCCTCTATAATCCTGGGAGCCTTCTCGATTTTATGTTAACATTCTTCGGTCAAGGTCTTTTTCATCGCTGTTGTTCCCCATGAGCACCGGTAACCTGGGTTCATTCCTAGTGAATCAGAAGCAACCAGAAGTGCAGCTGCTCAGCCCAAGCTGCTGTTTCTTGGGGACTCAGGATTTTTCATTTTCAGACGGAGCTGGAGGCTCTTATTTTGTGAAACAGAAAGGGATCATCCCACCCAGCCTTTACTCATTCCACTTGTCTGGCTGTATCTAAGTTAGCCTTGGTTTTTTCTGTCCCAGAATCCAATAAATGCAATATGCTTTTGAGAAACAATTTTGAGGGGCAGCTAGGTGGCATAGTAGATAGAGCACCGGCCCAGAAGTCAGGAGGACCTGAGTTCAAATCCGGCCTCACACCAAACACTGGACACTTACTAGCTGTGTGACCCCAGGCAAGTCACTTAACCCCAACTGCCTAAACAAACAAACAAACGAACAAAAAAAAGAGAGAAACAATTTTGATAATTTTCCATTTTGTAAAAAAAAAAGCCTGATTTTTTAGAGTTTTGGACCTCTTTAGCGTAGTGCCAAAGGTTAAGCTCTTGTGCCTTTGAAGGGCTCTTTTAGAGTAGGTCCTTCACTAAGGTACAACACTCAGCGAGATATAGAATATAGAGATGGTTTCCCTTTTTTGCATGGGCATTTCCAGTGTCCAGCTTGGTAGCTGGCACATAAGAGATACCTAATCAGCTCGGGCATTTCTTCCAGCCTCCTGCTGTATAGGAGGCAGTGGGTGGTAGTCCTGAATCTAAACCTGGGTTTTTGTTTTAAGTTTTCCAGCCTTTCCCTGTGCCCCCCATCCCCACCCCACCCTGCAGGGGTTTGCCAGACACTTTTGGATACAGACAACATGGTGATTTATTTTGTTGGACTATGCATATTTCTTACAAGGGCTTTGTTTTTCTTTTTCTATTTTTTTTCCTAGTGGGAAGGGCAAGGAAGGGTAAGGCAGCAGCAAAAAGATAGACTAATGGGTCATTGAGGCATCTTTTAAAAATGCAAAAAGCATAATACAAGGAAATAGAAACAAGCAAGTGGTACATGTAAAGATTCACAGTTTTCATATACAATCCTTTTTTTTGTACTTTATATATGGAAATACTCATTTTGTTTGGTGTTTGTTAAATTCTGAATTTTCAGTAGTGATCGCTTTCATTTTTATATCTTAGTTCTCCTACTTATTTTTTCAAGCAATTTGACCTATAACACTTTAAGTAAAGCATTTTACAAATATTTCCTTTTATCTTCGCAACGACTCTGAGAGGTAGATGCTATTATTACCTCCATTTTCCAGATGAGGAAACTGAGGTAGAGGTTAGAGGATTTGTCAAGGTTAACACAGCTGGCAAGTGCCTGGGGCGGGATTTGAATTCCTGTCCTTCTGACTCAAGGTTCAACAATTTATCCACTAAACCACTTAGCTACCTATCCACAACCAAGGAATAACTTTTTCTAGAGGCTTCTGACCCAAAATGTCACAATTTTTAAAGCTGTCTCTTTAGTTAAAAAAAACCTAAGAGTTTTCCTATTTTAGATAATTCTCTCCCCTCCCCTCCAACTGAAATGATTTTTACAAATATGTAAATTAGACCTGACTACTAGATTAACAGGGGGAAAAAACCTTAACCAAAATAGGTCATTACTGTTTACTTTTCTAGTTTAGTCCCTGTTCTTTTTTCCTTTCCCTCCCCCATCAAAAAACAAACCAAAAAAAAAATTTTTTTTTGTTCAGAGTCCTTGGAAGCATCTTGATAATAGTGGAAAGGGCCCTGAAGCCAAGGGATCTCTGTTTTTGAATCCCACCTCTGACTCCTAATAGCTACATGATTGTGGCTAAATTACTTAACTTCAAAAAAGCTGCCTCCTCATCTTTAGATTGAGGAGTAACTTGAAACCCTGAACTTACAGGCACGTTGTGGGCTCCAATGATATGTCTATAAGACACTTTAAAAAAAAAACCCAAAGTGCTATATAAAAATGAACTATTTTTATTATGTAATATTTGATGCCATCCTTAGATATTTCTTTCACTCTTACTAGAGAAGAATTAAGTTGAAGGCAACTAGTAGGTAAATCCTCTATACACATGGGGAAAAAGTACGTTTGAAGGAAACTCTTAAAAAAGGGAAGGCATTGAGCACTTGTTAAACCTTTCCTATGTATCAGCCACAGTGCCAAATGCTGGGATACAAATACTAGCAAAAAGACAGTCTCCGTCCTTGAGGGGCTTACATTTTAATGGGAGAATACAGCACACAAATGGGAACTGAAGGGAGGGGCAGAGAAAGAAGGTACCTGAGTGCGAAACATAACAGAGAAGGGAATGAAAGTTGGCTGACCTGCATCCTTCCCCAAAATGGAAGGAGAAGGAGGAACTTGGCAGTGGCAGAATGGGGCTGGTGTGGTATAGGCTGTTGCAGTGTGAGAAGGCCACTGGCCAGTTTCTATATTCCAGGGAGCTGAGGGAAGTTCCAGGGTGAGACAGCAGCTGAGGCATAGGTTGAAATCTGAAAAAGTCAGATGCACAGTAAACCTAAGGAACCTTCTTGCCCTGTCTGGTTGTTTTTGGCTCCCAAGCTCTTTTCGAATTTGATAATCTGCTATCAAATAACTGGCAGTGGGTCGTAGAGGACTCTGGAAACCTGAGTTGCTATTTGCTACCCATGTGACCTTGGGAATGTCGTTTTATTTTGCTGAGTTTCTGTTTCCTCTCTCTAAATTAACTTTTAAGGTCCCTTCCAGCTTTGGCTCTTATGTAGTTATAGCTGAATTTAATGACAAATGATTCACCATCTTATATGGCCAATGGTAGAGAGGTTACCCTATCCCCACAGAGCTCCAGTCTTTGGCTTTCAGATGCTTACTTATCTCTACCCCTGAACAAACAGAGACTGGCTGTCAGTGTCTGTTTGGTTGAAGGAGAGGTGGTATGACCATCCTCTTATAGGAATTTTGGCCTGCTTTGAGCAATTCAGTGGGTTTTTGAGAAAATCTTAAGGGGAACAGCTAAATGGCTCCAGTGTCTTTCCATTCCTACAGTTGAATCTTGGTCTGAAACAGTCCTCCCCCACTCCCCCCACCTCTTTCAGTAGGGGCGTGGGCTTGGAGATAAAATACCATACAATAGAGGTATTGATAGACTAGCCATTGACAGTTGCTTGCCAAAGGGCATAGGTGTGAAGTTAAGAGTGTCCTGTCTTTGCTTTTTTCCTGCAATATTTTAGAAATTTTCCCTTAAATGGAATCAGATTGACAAATGTTTGTGAAACATGTTGGACCAATCATATTTGAGCCCACTGTAGTCAAGGATCAAGGGGTAGGGGGAGAGGACTCTTAGCTACAACTGGATGAATGGGAAAATGCCCAGGTCTTTAAGAATGATGAGCTTGCATTCTGACCTTTGAAGTAAATGACTACTGTGGCTGGGTGTGCCTGGTTTACTCTTCCCCACATGGTTTGGTTTGTACTGAGGATTATTTAGACCCCTTAGGTTTTTCTTCTTCTTCTAGTTTAGCTGATCAGGGCATCTTTCTTAAAAATGTGGACACAGGCAGGCTTAGGAGTTGGAAACTTGCCTCACACTCACCATTCGGACAAGTCACTTTCACCTCCCTGTGCCTCAGTTTGCTCAACTGTAAAATAAGGATAATCCTAGCACCTACCTCTTTCGGGTTGTTATGAGGATAGGATGTGATAACACATGTAAAGCATTTTGTCAGTTTTAAAGCTTTGTATAAATGCTAGTGATGACTACCACTGCTGTCATTTTTCAGTCAGATGATAGGGTTGAGTTAAGGGAGGCTGATATTCTTTGCTAAAATTTGAGGTTTGCATTTGTTCATGGATGTTATTTCTCTTTGTTGCCTCTGCTTCCTGGTACTGTGGCATTGGAGGTCATTGGTTAATCCCATAAGGAAATGAGGGGCCATGAGGTGACATGGGTGGAGTGCTGGGTGATGCTAGTCAGAAAAACCTAAGTTTAAAACCGGGCCTCCTCTGATCCTTAGTAGCTTGGGAATTTAGGAGCAACTCTTTGAGATTTCTCTACTAAGTTAGAGACTCAGAGCTTTCAAATGGAGCTGTATACACATACACATATATACACACATACATACACATATGTATGTATACAAGCAAAGCATACAGGTAAAATATATATATATATTTATATACATGTATGTATGTGTGTATGTGAATTTATTATATAAATATATTTATAATATATAAATGTATATACACATATTTGTATACATTATATACATTTTTACCTATATGCTTTGCTTACAGCCAGATGGTCCATAACCTTTACTCAAGAAATAAATCTTCCTTTACTTAAAAAAAAAAGCACTAAATTATAGACACTGTTTCAGCAGCAGGAATTCCTCTGTCATGTATCCTTGAGGAACATAGTTAGTCTAGGCTGGAATACTTTTCTCTGTTTCCTTACCCTCCCTTGCCACATGACCTTCTAACTGTTTGATTCTATTTTTTGGAAAACTGTCGTAGTGAGAATAACCTTCAGGAAGACCTCTTTGATCAGATCCTTGCTGGAAAGTTGGAGTTTCCGGCCCCCTACTGGGATAACATCACTGACTCAGCAAAGGTAAGCCTGTCTCCCAATGCTTCTGTGAGTCTGGGAAAGAGGACTTTGGGTGTCCAGCCATCTGGCTGAGTGCTGTCCGTGGTGACCGACCACACCGGCCTCAGCCTCTGAGCAGCCTATGCAGAATGTACACCAGGCTCTGGAGTCACATACAGGAAGGTAGATGTATGCAAAGGATGGGTAAATGTACCTGTTCATCCCCTCTCTGGGCTCAGAGCCATACATGGCATCAGATGGATTACACTGGAGTGTTCACTGATCTTTAGATTCCTTTGGTCACAACATCCTTGTCTGAGTCTTTAGATCCACTTGTGAAAACTGGCCTGACCATCTGAAAGACACCCCTCCCACATCACCATTCTCCCAGGGAAATATTGGGAAAGGGCCAGTGATAATGGCCTTCAAACAGGTGGAGCACAGCAGCTCATCGGACCATCATCTCCTTCTTGCCTCTCCTTCCCTTGCTCTTTGCTCTTCTTTATTTCTTCACAGGAATTAATCACCCAAATGCTGCAAGTCAATGTGGAAGCTCGATGTACAGCAGGACAGATCCTAAGTCATCCCTGGGTATCAGTAAGTACCTTCTTTTTCTTCTCATGAATGGCGACCTGCCTTCCTCACACCATGTTGCTTCTGTTTTCCATAGTTCAAGTGTGGGTAGAGTTCCACATTTAACTTTAGCAGTCAAGGAGTCTGTATTTTCTCATGTCCACACTCGGACCCTCTGTGTACCTCTGACATTCAGCATGCCATCCCGTGAGGTAAAGAGGTGGAACATTATGCTCTGTTAGCCACGGTCACTGCAGGCAAAGTCACTCCATCTCTGTAAGCATCAGCTTCCTTTTCTATATAAAAAGGGATTCCTACTCTACTGTCAGCAATAGCAATAGTAGATATTTACACTATCTACTTCAAATGGTTCAGTGGTTGTGAGGACCAGCTAAGAGAATGTATGTAAAGCAATTTATAAACTTTAAAGCTTTTTAGAAATGTGACCTGCTATAGAGTGAGTAAAGAAAGGATATGTCTGCTTAGGAGAGGCCTTAGATTAGGGGTTCTTAACCTTTTTGTTTGTTTTCTGTAAGAGAAAGCTTTGGACCTTTTGGGCAGTCTGGTGAGGCTCTGGTCCCCTTCTTTGAAGAATTTTTTAAATAATTAAAAGAAATGCTAAATTCCATTTAGAGGCTAGTGAAAATAAAGATTTTTTTTCCCTCATCCAAATTCATAGAACTCCTGAAGCTCATCCATGGACTATGGATCTGCCATTAATAACCCTCACCTTTGTTGGAGGTTGAGAGGCTCTTTCTTCCCGTGGATGACCTCATGGCCTGACCAATGATGTTCTAAAAAATATTTAGTTGGTGCCTGGATGATGTGGACTACACTTCTTGAATCTGGGAGGCTTTGCAGGGAATCTCAATCAACTAATGGGCCATATGATAATTTGCATTTCCTTCATGCCTGGAGTAGGGAGAACTGAAGCTGTCATGTTAGCCTAGGGTACTGCTCTGTTATGCCCCCATGTTTGGATTCAGTACCTCTTGGCTTGTGTATGGTATTAAGTTGTTGTGGGCACTTAGCAATTCTGAGGCTCCTCAACTGATTAGCAGTGGCAAATGAATAATTAAGTAAATTGTCAATTAAAATGATAAAATGGTTAATCAGTTTCACTATTGTGTGCTTGTAAGGGTGGTGGTGGAATATAATATATGTTTAGTAGGCTTATAAATATGGGGGGGGCAGGGACCTTTCTTGTTCTTGGCACCTTGGGCCTGTGTTCAGGATGGACAAGGAAGGTGTCTACAGGCTTCATACAATCAAACACTCTTAGAGTTGGAAGGCATCTTAGGTGTCATCTAGTCTAGCCTTGTACCCAGTATAGTAGTTCTCATTATACTATTTGTGACTGTGGTTACCCTGTCTCTACTTAAATGTTGTCCAGTGATAGGTGGAACTCACTGACTCTTGTTGGACAGATCTAGTTAAAAAAGTCACTGTATTTTTTTTAACTGAAATCTGCTTCTCTGTAGTAGAAAGAATATTGGCTTGGAAGTCAGGGGAGCTGGCTTCAGAACTATGGGCTGATCACTTTCCATTTCTGGACCCCAGTTTCTTTCTCTGGAAAATGAGGGGGTTGGATCCACTGACCTTTGGCAGCCCCTTCCAGCTGTACAGCCCAGGATGAACCTGTGGTTTTGGCCAAAGGGGTGGAGTAGCAAAGGGTGCTTTCTGAATGAGAGCCATGGTCTGGTAGAAGAGAAACAGCCAGGCAGAACTGCTTTCCCAGACTTGGGCAGGGCCAGGCTCTCTTTAGCTCGTGTTTTAGATTTCCCAGTTAGGACAAAGACGAGTTTATCATCTTCCTTCCTGTTGGCCTTGGGAGCTGGAGAAGTCACATGTGTCTCTCTTTCCATAGGATGATGCCCCCCAGGAGAATAATATGCAAGCTGAGGTCACAGGTAAACTGAAACAGCATTTTAACAATGCCCTTCCCAAACAGAACAGCACGAACACCGGCGTCTCCGTCATCATGGTGAGTGGGCCCAGCCTCGACGATCTTCCACAGGCACACCACAAGCTCATCTTTTGAAGTAAATAGGAAAGGGCCCCCCATCTGGGTCGCAAGGGCAGCATGCTCCCATGCCCCCAGTGCTGAGGCTAGCTAGGACATCCCTCGTCTTTGTTGTCTTACAACATGAAGCTTCCATGTCGTGCGATTGGTCCCAATACCTCAGACTTGAAGAGCAATACACATGGACTACGTGAGTCCTGGGGAAAACCCACCTACCTTGGCATATGCTGACAAATGGTATCTGGTAACTCTTCCCTTCTAATAACAACTACCATCCTAGCCTTACATAAGGCTCTCTGGTATCCCTGGGTCTGCTCTCTTTTTCTGTGATGCTTAGACTCTAAGTAAAGCTTCTCTACAAGAGATTCTAAGCCTCATCGATCCAGAAGATAACATATCCATAATGATTTGGACCCTGGAATGAAGAGCAGCTTAAGTGATTTCTTGGCTCATGAAGATAGAAAGTAGTATCAAAATAGTGAAGTCAGAGAGAAAAGTTGCCTGAAGGTGAGGCTAATGGGCTAATGCCCATTAGGGAGAATGTTCGTTGTTTTGTGTTTTTTTCCCATGACAACCAAGAATCCAGTTACAGTGATACCTGTCTTATTGGCACTGAGTGTCCAGAAACTGGGATTCTAGAATTGAGGTGATTTTAGGCTCAGAATCAGTCATGACTGCCTGTTTGTAGCCCGTAAGTGTCCTCCTAGCTGGGGTATTCTCCAGTAGCCTGGGCCTTCTCCAGGTGTTTTATCCTTCCCTCTCAAAGCTCTCACATTCTTAGAAATGTCCCTGACCATTCACCCTCCCCTCCCCCTCCTTCTTGGAGGGAAGATAGCCTGGATTGGTATTGACATCCTCATCACATTGAAAATGATTGGTTTAATAGCACATTGTAGACTACACGGGAACTCAGTGTGGAGGAGACTGGCTCATTTGTCTGCCTGTCGAGGGGCCTTTCTGCCACCCCTCCCCCCGGCCTCAGACCCTAAGGGCCACGGTGCTGTTTATCTGAGCCCCAGCAGTATTCTTGTTTGACTCTCTCTGGTCTCGTGCCACATGCAGGTTTGTGGAAAGGTCACTTCTTCCCCTTCTCCCCCTCAGCCTCATCGGTCCTTTGAAGCTGGCCCCTTGGTTTACTTTGTTTGCCTGGCAGCCTCTCCCAGCTCAGAGCTAAATCTCAGCAGTAGAAGCTGGGGGCTGTTTTCCTTCGAGAAAGTGACGGAGCCCTCTGACATGCCCCAGGTCTATTTGGGTATGCCGGGCCAAAGTGAAGGGAGGGTTTATCCGATCTTGGCTTTTGTGATCCTTTAGCTGCCTTCAGCTAAAAAGCCTGAGAAAGTGAGTGACTAGAAGGCTGTCCCAACTGCGGTTTGACAGCTTTGAAGAGAACCATCTTGGCTTAGCCAACAGCAGGAGCCCATTAGCCAGTGATTCTGTTGCATTCCACTTAGAGTGTCAAGCCTTGTATAATGTCAGGAGAAGGCAGAGCACTTCCGTGTTTGCTCAAGCCAGGCAGATGGGGGAGGAACTTGGAGAAAATGGCTTTGAAGACAATAATGGTGAGCCAGCATTCTAGAAACTGGATGCACAGCTCCAAGGTAGGAGATGGTGTGTATGGGCAGAATCTTTAACCAGTGCTCTTGCTAATTGAACTAGGGTTTCAGAGCATTCCTAAGAGGCACGCTCTTTACCAAGCTGAGGTTTACACCCTGGGAAATCCAGGGTCATTGCGTAAGTCACTCCATCTCAGCGGCAAACATAGGCAGAGAATCTGGAAGCCTAATTGCTGGTTCCTTTACAGAAAACAGGGTTTCTCGACCTTCTTTCTCAATCAGTCTGTCTGGACCCTTTCACATTACAGTATTCTGATCTCATGTTGATTGGAAACAGTGCTCCTACTCTCACCGACCAGCACAGTGCTTCATGGCTAACTTTCAGACCAGGGATTACACACACCCATGAAATGTAGAGTCATTTAGGAGTGCTTGGGAACTCCCAGGTGTTCTGGAAAAAGCTCTGTGTATCCATGTGACTTGTGAGTCCTCATTTCCAGCTCATTGGCAGAAGCCTGTCTGTGTTCCCTACATAACTCTGCACGTTATTGGCATTATTAAATCAACGCCAAATATCACCAGTCCTGTTGAGACTAGGGGGAGGAGGGCAGAATGGTTTGGACCCTGACAAGAGCGTTACTAAGTCAATACTGAATGACAATGGTCCCATTCAGACTGGCCAGAGGAAGGCAGAGGAATTTGGACCGTAATGATTCTCATTCATCCTTGAAGCTCAGTAATGGAGTTTGGCTTATCTTTCTTCCTCTCCACCTAAATCTCCCCCTCTCCCCCCAAAAAAATCCAGTTTAGAGGAGTATTCCCTGGGTGGGTGGGGGGTGATTACTTTCCTCTGGCACAACCCACGGGCTGGGGCATCGTTGTGTGATGGAAGTATATACTGCTTTGATGTCCTTCCTGCCATCCTCATCACCAATTAATAGAGACTGCATTATTCTTTTCTTGAGATAAAGTAAAAAATTTCAGTGCTTGAAAGTTTACAAAACTCTTTCCCCACAATGACCCTGTGGGAGACCTTCTGTCTAGTTCTAAATTAGAAGACTCCCTGAAGCGGGGACATAAACAGGGTTTCCTTCCACCAGTAAGTCTCCCAATAGTGAGTAAGGCTGGCGCCTGCCCATTTGGGGGCACCATGACAGAGGAATAGTTCATAAACATATCAGGGAGACAGGTGGAGGCACCATCTTATTGGTCTTACAGAGACGTCCCCCCTCCCTCTCACAGAATCTGGTCAACGCTTGTGCCAAGAAACCCCATCAGAAGGACAGAGGAATTTGCTAACAGAGCTAACAAAAGGGAGGTTGATGATTTTATCTACCTTTTATTTGACAGTTTGATTTGACAGTTTGAGGGGGACTTCAGAGTTCCATTCTTTATCCTGCTGAGACTGTGGAGAAACGTGAAGCAGAATCCTGGTATTAAAAATGCTACGCTTAATAAGAGCAGTTTCTAATTTGCAGCCCTTCTTCAATCTGCATGCTTGTCTCAGATTTCTGCCACAGTCCAGCGCTTAGCTTCTTACGGGTGTGGGGTTTTCTGGTTCCTTCACGTCCTGATAGCCTTCTCAGCCGATGAAGCATAGTCTGAGAAAATGTAATTCGTGTGATTGCGTTCCTCTGGCCACGCTGCCTTCCACCAACTGAAAAAACAGATGGTGCAGGGGAAGCATTAAAATGGCTCCTACCCTCCATTTTTTGGTAGGACACTCGTTAGTTATGACCTACAGCATCAGAAAGAGCAACATCTCAGTGGCGGTTTGGGGTTTTCTGTTTTCGAATGCATTTCTTTTATTTAAAAAAAAATTTTTTTTAAGGCAGGTATTTGTAACCATGGCCCAGGGCAAAGAAAGTCAATTTCTGAGAACAGGATTTTGAGGGCAAGAGAGGGGCCTTGAATTCCATAAGCAGTTTGGCCTCATTGGACAGCACTTTTCTGGGTGATGGGCAGTTCCTGAAGGACATCCCTTTCAGATGGAAGTCCCAGGAGGCTTGAAGTTGGGATGGGCCACGTTCGCCTCAGGAGGCTGCTTCCTAGTCTCAGTTAAATGGAGGTGAGGCCATCCTGTGGTAGAGATGGGGAAATGCAATGAGAAGCCTGGCTCACTGCTGTCATATTAACAAGAGTAGTGTTTTGGGTACAGCTCAGGAGAAAGGGGTTTCCTCTGGCCAGAATCGTGTTTCTATTTAAGGGTAGGTTTGGGCTGGGGAGTGGTGGTAGAGGTACCTTAATTTAAAAAAACATGTTTAATTGGTGTTGGTTCTGTTTAAAGTAAGTCTAGTTTCTGTCCCTTGCTTCCTTCCTTCCTTCTTCCTCCTCTTCCACCGCCTGCATTGCTTTCCTCTGACTAGGTCCAAGGCAACGGTACGTACTAACTGCAACGCTTTGTTCTGCTGCGCACATACGTGTTGGTCTAATTTACAGGAGGAGAACAGGAGAAATAACTCAGGGCTTGCTTGGTTTCCCTCTGTTCCCTAAGATGGAGAGAGTGGGAGCTTGGGAAAGGGGGCTTTTCTTATCAGTTTGATTGCCCTACAGGCTCTTATGATTGGGTTACAGGACCTCCATTAATATGCACTCTGCAATGGTAACAGTATTAGATTGTGGTCTGGAGACCCGGTTTTGAATCCCATCTCTTAACTCTTTTTAGATGTATGACTTTGGGCAAAATATGTCACTTCTCTGGACCCTTAGCTTTCTCACCTGTTACATTAAGGGGGTTGGACTAGCTGATGTCCGAGTTATCCTCTTCCTCTAATATTCTGTTATCTATGATGCCAGGCAGTTGTCAAAGGAGATTAGCATTTCTGATCTCTGTTTTCCATCTTCTCTGAATCTTTTGTCCCACAGATTGTTCTCCCTAAGAAATAACAGCAAGTTTTTGCTGGAAAAGACCTTAGAGAAAGAGCCTCTAATCTAGCCTCCTCATTTTGAAGGGGAATGAGGTCCTCGAGCTCCAGAGAGATGAATTTAGCATTATAGCCCTCTCAGAGCTTGTTTGATTTACTTGGGTTTTATTCCTAGGTTCTGATCTGGGGGAGCCTAGCTTGTCAGCAGAGCATTTGTTCTGAGCGGGTGAATCTATGAAGTGCCACATTGCATGTACTTGGATAGTAGGGCGATATCTGAGGAGCAGTGGCTAACTGTACTGTGACTGGAGGACTGGCAAAAACACACAGAAACAAGGGTATAAGGGAAAAGGTAGACGAGATCTGACAGATCCTCCTCCAGAGCCAACAAGAGTGACTTGAAGATGCTGCAGGTAGCCTTCTTGGGGTCACTGAGGATTCCTCAAAGCCTCATTTGGGGAAGAAAAGTCCCTGCCTGATTAGGAGTGATCTCTTGAAAGGGTTGTTTGTTTGTTTGTTTTTTAACAGGGACTAGGTTATTTTGCAGGATGAGAACTGGAAAAGACCCTGGAGATCACTGAGGCTGGCCCTCTTATTTTTCATTTGACAAGCTTCAAAGAGGAGCAGTGGGGCCCAAAGTCCCCGTGTCTTTGCCCCAATCCAGCCCTTCGCTGCCAGTGCATGGGGTGGTCTGTGGTCCAGCCTGTCTCACTGAGGGCAGTGCTCCCTTATTTGGTGAGCTGCCCCAAACCAGCCCTTCACAACACTGGCAGGGCTATCTTCCTTTCTATGATCAAGAAATCTCTTTCCTTAAGTTGGGGAAGAATGATGCTGGGAACATTTGAAAGCAAAACAGTTCTGCTTATTACTGAGGGTGCTTTCAGGGGAACGGGGCAGTGGGTGGGAAGTGCAGTTGAGAATCTTAGCCAGAGATGGAGTAAAAGCTGTCTCCAAGTTTGCACTGGGCATGTTGGGATCCCATTTCCCCCTACTGCCCTGGCCCAAAAAGAAGGCAGGCCCCCTCTGCCGGCATGCTTGGTGCATTAGAGCAGAATGCTATTGGCATGGCCTGGTTCTTGAGGTAGGGTGACCTTGAGGGAGTTTCCCTTGAGTTTTTGTTGGGAAAAAAGCCCAGTGTCATTTCTCCTGGTCTGTTCTTGAGTCCAGTGCATGCTCCCTCCTTGTGTGGTGTTTGGTATTTTAAACAGTGATACTAATTAATGTGGGTGGTGGATTTAACCTTATTATTCCTGTGCTGTTTCCCCCTGCAGAACACGGCTCTAGATAAAGAGGGTCAGATTTTCGGCAGTACACACTGTCAAGATGCCAGCAGAGCTGGGATGGAACGAACCTCTCCCATTCCTTCTCCTGCCAAGGAGCCTCCCATGCCTGAGTCTGCAGACCTCCATCCCTTTGCTTCTCTGGAGACACCTACCTCCCCGAGCCCTCCTGCAGCAGCCAGCTGTGAACACACTGGGTCCTGGCGGCGCCTTCGTGACTGACACTCGGCCAGACCAGCTGCAGTACATGGGGACGTCAGGAAGCCCAATCTCTCCCAACTGCTTCCCTCTCCCTGTTGTGGCCTGTTTTTAAGTTTGTCACCATGGGGAGTCAGGGGCCTATTACTGGGGAGTGCTATGGCTTGTGAGAAACTTTGGCGCTCTGGCATCTGCCTTGAGCATGCTGTGGGATGGACTTTGGACAAACACATTTGGAGCTCTTTTTTTAAACATCAAATTTTCTGTTGAATGGGCACTTCAATCCTCTCCCCTTACCGCTTACCATCAGCAGAACTTGGAACTTTTTCAAGCACTAACTAACTGCATTTTTGAAATAGAAACCCTTTGGATGGACTAGGCTACTTTCCTTTCTTTGAACATAGAGAACTCTGCTAGGCAGAAGAACTTTTCTCTCAAAGAGGCAAACTCTTTTCATTTGCCCGTTAGCTCATTGGCACAGGCCAGTGTCCTGTCAGAGACACATCAGTGTAGAGAGACTCGTACAGGGCAGGAAAGATAAGCACCCAAGAGAGGGAGGAGAAATTCAGTCTTTGGACCCAGCCCTCCAAACACTAGACTTAGAGAAGAGACGGCAATGACAAAGAACACCAATTCATTTCATTGCTCATGGAAACACTGGGTATTTTTTGTGTTCAAAGATTGGGGGAAATGGTGTTTCTTTCCTATACGTTCTAAAGCTTTCCTTTTGTTCTCTTCAAAAGTCCTATCTCCCAGGCGCTATTAGGAAATGGCAATTCAATATTACTTTGGTCCTTTTGAATGGCAGGCTTGCCTGCCTCATGCCAGATGAGCTGGATTTCGGGTTGTTTGCCCTTCTACAGAAGGTAGACAAAGAGAAGATGAGTTCTGTGGCTTGAAGTGGCCACAGATGTTTTCTTCCATCATCCTGCTTCTTGCGCCCAGTAGGTGCTGGCAAAAGGACCACTGAGATGAGGTACCTTGAACATCCCTTGGAGGAAGGTGTTCTGAAGGCTTCACACCGTGGATAGGGTGGGAAAGGAGGAATTTCCTTCCTTGCTCCTATTTTGCTCATCTCAGTAATGTATCTCATCCACTGATTTGGTCTGCCTGCTCATCTTTTTACAAGCAAGGCCCGTCTGATTCATTCTGGTGTGATATTAAGAGTTTGCAGTGTTAACATGCCTACAATAAACTATTTCTTGATGTAAAACAATCACTGGTTGGAGGTAGGGAAGAGCCAAAGTAACTTCATTATTCTGAGGACTCTTGGACCCATTACTTTGTTTCTATCAACGTCTGCTTTGAGCCAAGTTTTAGCAGAAGCCAGCATCCTTTTGGGCTAGGTCCTGGACTGAGAAGGGTTTGTAGCTTGAGAAGTCATGTGGGGATGTCTCCATTTCTTAGGGACAGCTAATGGAAGGAAAGGAGAAGGCATTTTTAGAACTTTATCCATGGGCCTTTCAAAGAAATCACAGACAGAAAAAAAGTAGAAAATAAATAGTAATAGAGTGAGGACCACTCATCAAAGCCTATGACCCAGATAGATTTAGAGGAGATGGTATGTGTGGTTGAAAGATTACAAAGTTTCACTTAGAAGTGACTAAGTTTAGAGGGGATATGTACTATATTGAAAACCCAAATATGAGCCTAACATGTTATGTTATCCACACCGTTCTTGGCTGGATGCAAACAAAGATAGGTTGTCTTACCTAGTAACAGGTAGCCTCAGCTAATCTGGTACCTTGGGGCACAAGTTTGATACCGACTTGCTTTACGTCATTTGCACCATTTTTTTTTTCCATTTCTCTAAAAGGAAGATAAAACGTTTTTGCTCTGTGCTAAAGGCTAGTTAGTGATGCAGATAGAGAGGCGCTTTGTAGGGAAAGGTGAGAAACAATGACCCAAAACCAGCTTTGGGTTTGACATGTTTGCAAAACTGACCCTTCTTCTTGGAAATGGAATGGGGGATGCCATGGGCATTCTGATTTGAGCATGGCATTTGACCAAATTTTTCATGACATCCTTTTGATTGATGGGACAAAGTATGGCTTGGATCACAGTACTGATAAGCAGATCCCTGTGAATGATTTGGTGCCACCCTGGCAGAGCCCATGGGACTTTGTCCTTGCACTTGACCTCCTAGTTGCCAATGACTTATATGAAAACATACAAAGCCTGCTGATTAAATTTGTAGGTAATAGGAAGCTGGGTTGGATAGCAAATGAGTGGTTCATATAGAGAGCTGGAAGGGGCTTCACAGGCCATCTAGTTCAGCCCCTTCATTTTACAGATGAGGAAACCAAGGTCCATGGAAATTAAGTGATTTGCGAAAGGTCACATGGATAGGAAGTATCAGAAACTGGATTCTGAAGATGACAGTCAAGCTCCAGAATAATCTTGATAGGCCGGAACGATGGGCCCCAGACGAACAAGGTAAAATATCATGGGGGCGGGAGGCTAGTATAATATCTTACATTTAGTTTTTTGAAAATCAAGTGTACAAATACAGAATGAGAAGGATCTAGACTGGCTAACAGTTTGTGTCAGAAATCAAGCAGCTGTAACATATAATTTAAAAAAAACCAGTTTAATCTTTGGTTCTATTGACAGGAGTATAGTTGTATATCATTCTATTGTCCTCCATGCCTGGAGTGCCTGAGCTTTGTTCTGGGCACCACATTTTAATAGGGAACATTTATGAGCCGTAGGAGGACAACCAGGGTGGTTGGCTCACTTAAAAGCAAGCCACTCAAAAAATGGTTGGAGGACCTGGGGATCAAAGAGAAGTGCTGTTAAGAGGAAGATGTGGTATATTCAGTTTTTTGAAGTAATGTAATATTGAAAAATATTGAAAAAATTGAATTGAAAAATTGGAAAAAAAATATTGAAAAAAAAATTAGACTGTTGGGTGTGGTTCCAGAGAGTAGAGGCAGATAAGCACATAGCGTCAAGGAGGCAGATCTTGGTCCAGTACAAGGAAGAATTCTTACTCCTGCTCATTAGAATTATACAGAAATAGAACAGTCCACCTTGGGATGTAGTGAGCTTCCTACCAATGGAGGTCCTAGACAGAAGAGGCTGGTTGGTTGACCATTTGTCAGAGATGTTCCAGAGGGCTTACTGGAGGGGTGGGAGGTTGGACTTAAATGACCTTTCAAGTCCCTTCCAACTCTTGAGATTCCAAGACTTTCAGATCATTGAACAAGCATCTATTAAATACCCTCCAGTTTGTAATCTTGCAGGTGTCAAAGATGTGGCCTTTTTATTCTGTGGTTATTCTAACATGTCCTGGTATGATTCACGTGAGTTACTGTTTCATTAGTGTGTTAGAAGAGTCTGCCATGGCAAAGCTCTTTAGTGAGTAAGCCTTCATAGCTCACACCCTTGTGGTATCTTGTGGCTAAAAGGAAAAGAAAACTTAAGGGTGATAACTGGCTAATGAAGGGCTTTAATTAGTGATGAATTTCCCCTTGGATGAAAAGCAAACTTAGGATAAACAGTAGGGACAAAGTAGTTTTCCCATAATGGGTCTGGTTTCTCTGTTTTAAGTTTAAGGACTGAACAGCTGTTAATGGGGAAGGAAACGAAACGGAATCAGAAGCCACAAGGCAGCCATTTTCCCCTGATCTGCATCTGAGGGATGACAGACTATTGTGACAATTTGTTTTCTTTAAAGAATAAATATACCACTGCAAATCTGATTTCTCATTTTGTAGTCCCAGGCCACAGTGACTTGACAACATTTGCAGGTGTTGTCCTCTCCTAATTCTGGGGGTAATCTGTCCCCTCCTAGTGCAAACCACACCCTTCTTTCTCCTCTGTGGGACAGAAGAAACAAACACAACCTTTGTTCTTCCAGACTTGGCCTGAGGGTTTTTTGTGCACTTCCCTTGAATCTCAGTGAGGCTGGGAGCTAACCCAAGGTGTCACTAATAGTTCTGATCATGATGTCAGACAGTTAGGAAATCTGCCATATAATCAGTTTCAATCTTGCTACAAGGAAAATTCAAATGCTGATTTTTTTTTTCTAGTGAACCAATAAGAAATAGGAAAGCAGGAATGTTTTTTCTCTTGTTCAAGGTACATTTTCCCTTCTGGGGTATTTATATTTGATACTTCCCAAACTAATTTCTTCCCCTGCACCTATCACCCATGAAGCACATACAACATGAAATGGAATAAATGCTATAAAATGAGGATCTTTGTAATCAAGTGATAAACATGAGGATGCTAAGGCCATTATTTGAAGGAGAGGAAGTGTTGTATAGACATGGTGTGTGGTTTTTAATGTATTTAAATAGGGTTAGTATAAGGATATGCACATATCCATCTTTTGGTGTGTTTGATGTCTGTTAAGTACAGGTGTTGTTTGGTAAACTGCACATAGAATTGGGGTTCTTCATCTTATTGTGGGGATCATGGACTCCTTTGGCAGTGTGGTGACACCTGTGGGTCCTTTTTTAGAATAATGTTTCCAAGTGCATAAAATAAAACATGTAGGATTACAAAGGAAACAAATTATATTGAAATATTTTTTTTTCTCATCGAAGTTCATGGACCATTTCTGAAATCAATCCATGGTGCCCAGGTTAAAAACTCCTAACAGAGGCTATCCACTGATGTTGCTACTACCCCACCCCACTGGGAAATCATTAAATTAATACATCTACTATGTGCGTA
This sequence comes from Phascolarctos cinereus, assembly GCF_003287225.1. Taxonomy (NCBI): domain Eukaryota; kingdom Metazoa; phylum Chordata; class Mammalia; order Diprotodontia; family Phascolarctidae; genus Phascolarctos; species Phascolarctos cinereus. The sequence goes on along the minus strand of NW_027556402.1, from coordinate 106,829,001 downwards.
TAAATACACACACACACCTCTCTGTGAAGTAAGGAGGAGTGTCCTGGGTGCATACTGGAAGAATTACAGTTTCTGAATTTGTAAAGAGTCTGGACTAATCCTGAAGGACTGACCTCATGATTAAAATGCCACAGATTATACAGAGTACTTTAGACAAGAACAGCAAGAAGCCTTTGACTGAATTAAAAATTACATTAGAAGAATCTATGCCAAAGATAAAGCACAGTGGCAAAAATACTGGGGAAACCATGCAGCTTGGTAAAAAGATGATTGCTAAGGAAAAGGAGCAGCATGGCCCAAACAGTCCACTTTCCTAGGGGAAGTATAGTATAGCATTGAGAAGAAATGCAGTTGGGCTGAATGGTTCATCAGGGCAGACTCCAAAACCACAGACTGATAAATCAGTTTTTAAAATCTTGCTTGTGATACTTGTCCTGCACAATTCCTATGCTTTCTAGAAATGATTAACAAAAAAGGATTGTGGAAAGTGCCAACCAAAATCAAAAGAAATCACAGCGAGAACTCCCGGCTAGGAAGAGAATTAGCGGAGGTACTTCTGGAACAGCTTCAATGGACCTATAAATGGGGTGGAGGGCAGTGCTAATTATTAATGAGAACAAAAGAGAATGGTGATTTAAAAGGATAAAGGGTCATTCAACAAATCCTTTATCTCTGCTAAACATAGCAAAAGTATCCCTTTGAAAAACCTCTACTCTGATTTCATATTTCTCTGGATAGGAACTACTTTGATTACATAATTATATGACTGTTAATGAAGTAGACAGTGGTGATTCATCCCATCTTCCATCTGTATTCACTAGCATTCTATTTTATTAGAAAATCCAAAGTTGAATTGTTTGTTGGGAAGGGCAAGGAGTGGAAGAGAGTTCAAATTCAGCCTGTTATTCCATGTGGGCTTATTGTAAATATTGCTTATGTGAATGAGTATTATTTGGGATCATAATACACATGGTGTGTGATCACCTGGGCCCTGAGCTTACAAGACAAGCTTACGAGATGGAAATATCATCCCTTGCTTATTTATTGTGCCCTGGAGTTGCATTCTGCATAGGAGCTGGCCTGGGTGAAAGCTATTGACTCTCCTATAGACATGTCTGGTATTTTTAATAAATAGGTTAATCCTTAGCATTCTCACACACTGTCTGATTTCTTTTGTGTAGAGTTGGCTTATGGTATTCATTCTTCCAGTTGTCCTCAATGGAAGACAAAATCTCACTTTCCTACATGGGCCATCATGGAATTATATTCGTTACCCCTTGTGCATATGTCTGTTGGTCAGACTTTGTCTTGATAACCTATTCTCTAAAACCGCATACTTTTTCCCTGGCTGTACTTCTTAAAACAGCAGAACGTCAGGCCTGGTGTAGTTACATTTAAATGAAGATAAACATGATTGAAAAGAAAAGCTCACATTTCTTGATGCCAACAAGCCTTGGGTACTGGCCCCACCGACTCGTCTCTTTAGGCGGCAGCCTCTTTCACATTTCATCACAGTAGCACCTCTGCCCAGTTTTAGAAAATGTTTAAATTCTTGCTTGCATTTGTTGGGTTCAAAATGAATTTTTTGACATGAAGAATGGGCTAAAGTTTCATGAAATAAGCAAATGGCCAATTCTTCTAAAATACGGTTCTAAGCAGAAGTCAGTTTGCAGTGATACCAGTCATGTTATTTCTTTGAAGCGCTATTTTACTTATGTACTAGCTTTCATACCTGTGGGATATAGATTTGAAAAAAAGAATAAAGAAACCAAGATGGCCCTGATTATTAAGGCTAATCTGTTTTACCAACTATGCCTTAAGGTACTTTATATGTATGTTAAAAAAAAGTTATCTGGCATGTCTTTAGCATATAAGTTAACTCTTTTGCTTCTGCTGTTTTTCTTTCTGTCTGTCTTTTTTTTTTGTATGGCAATTGGGGTTAAGTGACTTGCCCAGGGTCAGCTAGTAAGTGCCATGTGTCTGAGGCTGGATTTGAACTCAGGTCCTCCAAACTCCAGGGCTGGTGCTCTCTATCCACTGCGCCACCTACCTGCCCCTGCTGTTTTTTTAAGTATCATAACCATCATATGCTGAGCCGAAATAATTTTCTAGTTAGTGGCAATTAGGTTGTTTGAGTTTATGATATCTTTATAAAATTCCTTATTGATATTGTTTTGGAAAACAAGGATGCAAATGTCTCATTTGGGAAAGACCATCAAGATTAGTCATTCACAGACAAGATCAGTCATTACAGGATTCATTTAGGGAAATCTGTGTCCTATAGGTTTTTGTTCATACTTGAGAAAATGTCAGGGTTTAGCTATAGTTCTTTAGTCCAACTGAACAAATATTTATTAAGTGCCTACTATGTGCAAAGCCCTTGTAAAAGGTAATTATGTAATGGTATTTAGAAGTAGTTGCAAAGGTGGTGGAGTAGTAAAGACATCCTTTCCAATATTTCGATTACAAATTCTATTTTATTCAATTCTTCACTCAAATTGTTTTCTCATTCCAAATCTTTGCTTTAGAGAATAGCTGAATATTTAGAAAAATGAGACCTACTCTAGTAGGCAGCAAGAGAAATAGATATGGAATGTCAGTTTCCACTCAAAGATCACCACATACAAAGAAGTTGTTTATGCAATACAGACTTACAAAACGATACAGTCCTTTTCACAAATATGTTCACAGAATTCTGCACAGCAATCTGGTAGAAAAGTAGAATCAATTACACAACACCAAAATAACTTATTATTCCTTAGTATAAATCACGGTTCATTTCCTAAGGGGATGTAGAGAAAATTTAAAGACAGTTGAACTAGATGCAAATAGGAAGTAAAAAGTGTATTGCCAAGTGCAGCACATGAGCAGATCACTCTGTGCTCTATAATGATAGAGAGGCTTCTGTTCTAAAAGGTGGGGAGGAGGGGATAGAAAAGCAGCTTGCAAACCTGGAGCTTCTGCACAGGGAGGAGGAAGAGGCTTGGATCCCTGGTCAGCCTCAGTGCTTTCACAGTCAAAACAGCAGAAGTGTGCTTTGGTACCTGCATTTAATTCCAAAGTAGAAGAGATTGCTAGCCTATGGACATTTCCATCTTCCCAGTTTGGTGTGCTCTAAAAGATTTCAGGTTAAAAATTAGAAGTGTGCCGCATCTGCTATATATCCAGCAATGACCCTAGTCTGAGCTGATTTCTTGCTCCTGACCACACGGCAAAACAAAAGCTTTCAAAAGCCACCTCCCCAAAACCTAATTGCCTAGGCCTAGAAACATGCTTGAATATCAATGGAAATGATTCATCATCAAATTTTAAATTACAATTATCATAATTTAAACATTACAGAAACTTCAGTGCTCAAGAAATACAATCATTTGGAAAATAACAAGACACAAAGTCTAGTACAGGTAGCACAGATTAAAATCCCCATACCCCAGCATTATAACCCATTTCCCCACTGTTAAAATCATATTTTTCAAGATTATAGATAAAGCTTTAAATGGGGAAATACATTTCTTCATAATATAGTCTATAATAGTGACTTAACTCACTTTATTGTAGTTTTCTTTCTATAATGGGTGAAAATAGACTTATAATTATGACTAAAAATATAGATTTTGTAACTAGAGAACCCAGCAGCCAGTTTTTGCTTCTCTGCCCTTCCCCCAAAAAAGTCAAGCAAAGTCTACAAAAATAGCAATTAACTTTAAAAAATATTTTGCTGTTTGAGCAAATTTAAGTTACATTCAGGTGGGATAGCTATTTAGAAGAGAACAATGCTATGGCAGGACATTGCTTTCTATGTCTGAAGTCTTGTCGCCTGTACTAGTTCAATTTGATTTTCATTTTCAGTATCGGGTTTGGTACTCGTGATGCCATCGGTTAAAGTCATTGTAGAAAAGTACTATGCTCCCAGACGCCATGCCGGTCATGATGCACCTGGGAAAAGGACAAACATGGAGTTAGAGTTTGAATCCTCCTATGTTTCTGGCTCAGTTTACTGGCACGTGTCAAAATCTGCCATTTGGCCCATTGTCACACAGGTAGTAGGCCATCAGAGTGAGGACCTGAATCCATATCTTCTGATTCCCAGATAACCTCCTAGCGATGCTGAGCCTGAGAAGACTGTTTGCTTAGAACTGGGGAAGCACAGTGTTCCTTTCTCATTCACTGCTAGGAAGGAATAACTAAGGGAACTGGAATTGAGGAGTCTGAGCTAATTCTAAAAAAGAAAAGGGCTTCCTTGCTGAAAAGCCCCTTGTCCCCATCTCAGCAGAGTAATAGCTTCAGCTCCATGTGGGATGACTCCACTTTTCTTTGTACACATGATCTGGTTTTACTTCCTCAGAAACTGTTTGACAGGACAGTGGAAGAAATCATGATGAGTCCTAGATGGAGCCATAAAGCAACTGAGTTGACCGAACAAAAGTTAATGAAACAAATCCCCCACCTGAAGCCACCAAAAGGCCTAATAGCAAAGTGGGTCCATTTTGTGGTCATTGCTTAAGTCGTGATTGCTTCTAAAGCCTTAGCCTCCCACTAGAGCCGTAATATTATCAGTGAAGGAAACTTTACTCCACTTTCTATGCCGGCCTTTGGTGACCAAATAATGGAACAACATTAACTACACAGATTTGAATTGTGTGACAATTTGACTCATCAGAATCAGTTTAACAGTAATGCTTATTAATGTGTAAACTTTTACCTTTGATCATAAGATAAGGCCATGGACCGAATTCCAGCATCACACCCTGGGTAAGCAAAGAGTTGTTTGAGGTCGCACACCTGCCATACCATGACGACTCCATTGTCTCCTCCTGTGAGCAAGTACTGGCCATCTCGGCTTAGCTGGATTGCCTGAGAGTATATGATGATGTCAACATTATGAATATAAATATATTAAACATAATTCCAGCCTCATCTTCAGATTAATAAAAATAAAAGCTAGCATTTATACAGATAGCATCTATGTTCTGGGCATTATGCTAAGCACTTTATAAATATCTCATTTGATCTTCACAACAACACTGGGAGATACCTGTTATTATCCTCATTTTACAGATAAGGAAACTGAGGCACACAGAGGTTAACCCAGGGTCATGCAGCTAGTAATGTCTGAGATCAGATTTGAACTTGGGTCTTTCTGACTGCAAGTCCAGTGCTCTATCCACTGCGTCACTTAGCTGCCTAATATGACTCATCTCTACAAAATTTTTTCTGGTACAAAACATTGCAGAATTTATAATAATTTGGAGTATATTAGATTTGAAGATACTTTAGAGACCATCTAGTCCAACTTTTTCATGTTGCTGATGAGGAAATTAAGCCCCGGAGGTGAAATGGCTCACCCAAGGTTACCCAGGGGGATTCTAGTAGATCTATGATGAGGTTTAGAAAGCTTTTTCAAAAGTCCACAATTCGTAAGAAATATTTATGTGTAGGACTTTCCAAGCCTCTTATTTCTGAAATAGGGAAATGTTGGCAATGCAGTGTTTTAAATGTGATTTTTTCACAGGAGGAAGGGGCAGTAAAGAATATCAAATCTAAGAAAAGTGCTCATGGTTCTCTTTTGGGATCAAGGGGTTCTGAAGACACAAAAACAAATTAAACAGATCTGGTCTTCAAGGAGCTTATATTCTACTGGGATGATACACATATAGAGAGAAGTCAACAAGATCATGGGGGTAGCTAGGTGGCTAAGTGGACTAAAAAACTGGGCCAGAAGTCAGGAAGACCCGAGTTCAAATCCAGCCTCAGACATTTACTAGCTGTGTGACCCTGGGCAAGTCCTTTAGCCTCTGTTTATCCTAATCCACTTTAGCAGGAAATGGCAAGAAAACTTTGCCAAGAAAACCCCATGAATAGCACTGGTCCATGGGGTCATAAAGAGTCAGACATAACTGAATAACAACAAATAAGAGAGTCTTAGGAGGGAATGTCCTTTTGCTGTGGGGTAGTGGTGAAGAATCAGGAGAGATGGTGTCTGAGCTAGGTAGGGATGGGGTGTGCAAAGTCATTAGAGATGGATGATGGAATGACGAACTTAGGAAACAGTTAATATCCAGTTTGTACTTGACTAGAAATTGAATATAGAATCAGATTTTGGCTAGCTTTGAATGCCAGGCTAAGGAATATCTGTTTTATCCTTGAGGCAACAGAGAAGCCCTAAAGATTTTTGGGAAGAGTATGGAAGATGAAGACCATAAGAAGGCTAGTGCAACAATCCAGGCAAGAGGTGATAAGGGCCTGAACTGAGGTAATACAGCCTTATGAATGGACAGGGGAGAAGGGAATGTGGTTTTTTGGGGGTTTTTTTTTTTGGTTTGTTTTTGTGAGGCAATGGGGTTAAGTGACTTGCCCAGGGTTACACAGCCAGTAAGTGTCATGTGTCAGAGGCCAAATTTGAACTCATGTTTTCCTGACTCCAGGGCTGGTGCTCTATCCACTGCACCACCTAGCTGCCCCAGGGAGAAGGGAATATCATAAAGGAAAAGCTATTTAGCTAAAAGGGGGGAGGGAGAGGAAAAATATTTTGGACAGGTTAGAGTTGGATATATAGATAAGAGTCATGTGATTACAGAGAATTAGGAGAGGACAGGTTCACAAAGAAAATCTATAGAAAGAACAGGAAGAGGGCCTAATGAGAGCCTTGGAGAACACCCTTACACAGAAGACAGAAGAAGAATGATGATTCATTTAGCAAAGGAAAGTGAGTGGTTTTGGACAGTTAGGAAGAGACCCAAAACAGGATGAGCACCTGGCCATGAGGGACAATCTAGAGAGAGATGGAAGCTGTCCTGAAAGGGGCTGAGAAGTAAAGAAATGGAGTGAAATGGAGTGAGAAGGGCACAGGTTCTAGGCTGGGATGGTCTTTGGAGTTCATTTAGTCTACCCCCAATTTTTACAGATGAGGAAACTGAGACTCGAAGTGACTTGTCTTAAGTTTTCAAAAGTAGTAACTGACAGAACAGGATGGGAATTTGAGTCCTGGAGCTCCAAGTGCAACTGGTTTTTTTGTTTGTTTTGTTTTTTTACTTTCACCACGCTTTTGTTTCTGGCTGTAAAACAAAAGAGATAATAGTTTGTTGGGGAGGGGCATTATAAGGAAAGAGAGGGTGTTTAAGGATGTTATTTATCAAAAGCTGGTGCAAAGGAGGAGAAAATAAGGGATAATGAACTCTTTTCTCTGCCCCTGGCTAGAGAAGGATGCTTTTAGCACATCTTTCAAACAGGCTTATTGAGCTGACTTTGTTTCCCAGACTTACATGCCTACTTGAGGTATTGAAACTGACCTTCTAGCAGAATCTTGAGTTCCTTCAACTGAAAAGGAGTCCAAAATGAAATCCCAGAGTGTTCCTGAGAGTAGGACTCCTCCCTTCCTCATTCCTGCCAGTCAAAGTTCAAAGCCCTGAGGTGATGCCGGAGCTCTGAGTGCTGGTACTGCCCCAAACGGACCTGCTTATTTGGCTTACATGGCTGGGTGGCCATGTAAAAGGACCAATCAGATAATACTTTTTCCCTACTTTCTCCCTATTTCCCTCAAAGCCATCCTTTCTAATGCTGTTACTTCTTTAAATAATCTTATAATAAGATGGCAACAGGGCATCTCAGATTTGGTATTTGCACACCCTGAGGAGGGATGAAACACTGCACTCCTGATGTATGGCTGTTCATTTGAGGCTCCAATTAAACACATAACAGCACAGAATTTCCTGACATTAAAAAAAATGCTCCTCCTTTAGGGCATATAAACAACTCAGACTATGAGGTTTACTATGGTTATAAGAAAGAAAACAGTGAAATAACAACTATAGTCTTCCCTTTGAAAAACCTAAATTTGTACAAAGAAAGACTGGCAGTTGTTTTTTTTTTTAATTATTGGATCATATTCTTAAAAAAATTATTACAAATGATACTAATATAGGTGAAGGACTGCTAGATAAAGAGTGTATCCTGTAGCCACATCTCTTGAACAAAATGCAAATATTAAATTTTTTTTTCATTACAAATAAAATAAATGTCCTTTTCCTTCATCTTGCAAATGGCAATCTCCTGAGGCTCTTTGGAAATTGCAATGAGGACTGTGACAAATAATTATTTGCTACACTTATAAAATTCTGCTGATGAAAATCCATTAACCTTCTGGTTGTGGTTCACTTGAGTTTTATACTTGGGGCTTTTTATTAGAGAAATGCTATATTAAAATATAAATTAAAAACCATTAATCTTTAACCCTTTGATCTATCTAAGCATCTTAGTGATTTTGGTCAAATAAATGGGCTTTCAAGACAATAAGTTTCTCCACATTATTTTTCTAAGTTATATACTTGCAAAGGAGGGGGAAAAAACCATAATTGTTAGGATGTTTTTGTTTTGTTTTTCTTTTCCCAAAAATCCATTGCAATTTCTTTGATGGCTGATTACCTCTGTTCAGGTATTTCAAAGGGCAAAGGACCAACTGAAAGTTGTAGCACTGTGAGGGTCAAAAATTCTACCCTAAATGAGCACCTTATTTATTGAACATGACCAACTCAGAGTTTTAAGTGGGGTCCCCAGTGCAGTTTCGTCCACAGAAAGCCCAGGCACTTCGGAAAAATATTAGAGCTAGTTGGGTTCTCCAGAAAGCACTGCTGCTTCGAATAGGGAGCTGTTACCATTATGGCTACGGCAGTCTGCTGGGGACTTGCACGTTTCAAAACATGGTCTCAGGAAAGAAAAATAAACGAGTTCCTGTGGGTGAAATAGTGGAAAGCCTCTGTTTCAGATAAAACAACTTTACTGATCTGTGCAGACTGCCTCCTTAAATTTAAGTTATTCATTAAGACATCTAAACATTGCACAGTTGATGTACTGTGATATGCTATTAACCAAAGTGACATGGAGCAATACAGCATTTAAAATAAAAACAGGTGGGAAGCACTGATTAGCCCAGCTTCCCCGGGGTATGTTTCCTAGCCCTCTCTCTGAGAAAGGAATTCAGTTCCCAGCTCATGACTAATTTGCTTCCTTGGTCCCCAGTCTGAGTCCATACATGGGAAGGGGTCTGAGAACTTAACTTAGCTCCGGGATTCAGAGCACTGCATCCAAACATGCCTGTTCATTTCCTTCCTTCCCTAATTTCCCCCAGGCAGTGAACAGTGAAAGTGTCAGTCTCCAGGGCAGGTAAAGCTCATTTTCAGCACTATGACTTTAATCACACAGTTGCCACTCGCAGGTTAGCATGATAAAGTGCAGAAGCTCTGGGAAAAAGGCCATGAATTGTTTAAGCCTAAAATCCAATGGGAAATGCTGGAGAGGGGGGGAAAAACAGGCAGCAGTGAGGGAAGGAGAGAGGGAAAGAAAGGTAGGTGCCCAAAATCGCCAAAGGCACCTTCCTTAAGCCTCTGGTACTAACTGAAATGCTCCAGAAATTGTTTCAGTCAGCAAGGGATTTCGAGGTATTTTACAGATTTATCAACCCAGCTGACAACATAATCGGAACTGAAAGTGACAGATTATCGACATTATGATTGTAAAGGAAGGAAAACCCTCGGATGTGTACTTGGTTTAAATGAAGTATTATGAGAAAGGTGGAAAAAATAATAGAGAAGAGAATATCTGGTAAGCTGGGCCTTTGGAATGGAGAGAGGTAAGAAGAAGAGAACCAAGGAATAAAAGGGAGAAGAGAAAGGAGAAGCAATAATTCTACATCTACCCCGGGGCCATTTTCCTGCCTCTCAGGCCCTCTTTCTCTGCCTTCTTCCCTCCTTTAACTTTATTATTACCCCTCTCTCCCAAATACCACAGTAAATCTAAGCTCCTGCATCCTGTGGATGGATCAGAGAATTTTTGAGTTGGAAAGGCCCTTTCTTAGTAGCTGTTGACTCCAGTGCACAGCCCCAAAAGAATGCCATCTATCCCGTTCCTGACCGCTGGTCATGCAGCCTCGGCCTGAAGACATCCTCTGAGGGGCAGCCCATTCTACTTTGGGAGAGCTCAAGTTTTTCCTGACATAAAGCCTAATGTTACCTCTTCAACTCACTTTTAGGGGTGCCCCCAGGAACTTGGGACGAGGAAGCAAAGTGGATAGAGCACTAGACTCGGGAGTCAGGAAGACCTGAGTGTCAGTCTTGCCTCAGATGCTTACTAGATGTGTGACTCTGGCAAGTTGCTGAAGTCACTGCCTCTGTCTTTTTCCTCATCTGTAAAATGGGGATAAACATAGTACCTTCCCCCCCATCCCCGACCCCTCACAATTGTTGAGAACAAAATGAGATAATACAGATCAAATAGGCGGCAAACCCAGGAGTGCTACATAAATATTAGGTGATACTGTTATTATCATTGTCACTCCCTCTCACACATGACAAACCTTCAGGTACTTGAAGATAGCTATCATGCCCCTACACTAAGTTTTTTCCAATCTAAAAACAACAAAAAAACAATCCAGTTCTTTCAACTCATCTTCATATGGCACGTGTTTTAAGATCCTTAATCATCCTGGTTACTCTCCAGTTTCTCACCATCATTTCTAAACTGGCACCTAGAGCTAACCACAACATTATGGATGTGGTCTGACCAGGGCAGAGCAGAGTCACCTCCTTATTCCTAGAAAAATGCCCCTCTTAGGTATGGAGTCAGAAGCCTGGATTTCAAATCTTGCCTCTAAGGCCTCTGTGACCCTGAGCAGGTGACTTAATCTCTCTGTACCTCAGTTTCATCATCTGTAAGATGAAGGGTTTGGACCCGGTGGCTGGTATGGTCCCTGCCATCTTGAAATCCATGATCTTACGAATTAGATTTTTCTTTTTGGTTGAACACATCATTAACTTGTAATGTATTTGCATCCTAAATGCTGTGAGAGACCTCTTATCAAGCCAACAGAAATAGGCTTTATCAGAGAAACTATTACTTCAGGAATAACAACTACCCTGAAGAGTGAAAATGCTAAAAATGTTACTCTACAAAGTTCCACAGACCAATCCTTTGTCTCAGTCAAAAGGCAAAGACTACTGTCACACAACCAGTTTTAATACTGATTTTGCAATAGACTTTATCAAGAGGCAGAGGAGTTCAAATACCATTACCCAGCTGGGATATACTGAGGGACGTACAGAGCGGTATCATGAGAAGAGCCTTGAAAAATAAGTCTCTTAAAATCTTGTTGTGAGTCTTTTAATTAACATCACATACCTGTGGAGTATACTCAGGACTAGGAATTCATCTCTGAGTGATCTCATCAGCTCCAAATGGGGTTAACCAACAGTGCTATACAAATAATTCCAAAATTTGCTGATCCAGCCCTCACCTCTCTCCATTAGTCGATCATCACTAGTGTCTGTGAGACCCTTATACAGGCAACTCATACTTAATACATCCAAACCAGAACTCATCTTCCCCTCAAAACCCAACTATCTCATGGCTATCCATCATCCCTCTAGCATCTCCATAACCTCAGAGTTATCCTCACCTATTTTTCCCTCCTACTCCCTTCACCCCGTCAGCCATCCCCCTCCCTTTCTCCACTCATATTGGCCACCACCCCATACACAGGCCCTCATCACCTCTCATCTGGACTATTCTAATATTCCCCTAATTGGTTTCCTTCTTCCATCCATTCTCTGTTCCGTTGCCAAACTGATTTTTAATAAAACATGTCTGACCATAACACTCCTATGCTCAAAGAATTTCAGTGGCTTACTACTGCCTATACAATAAAATAAAAACTCATTCAATTAGCATTTAATATGTGCCTGCTATGTATATGCCAGGCATACACAGACAAAATTGAAATAATCCCTGCTTCCAAAGAGCTCACATATCATCTGGAAAAAACAACACACACACACACACACACACACACACACACACACACAGAATAAGTAAACATACACATAAAGTACTTTTCAGGAGGTGGTTCTTAGTAACCAGAAGGATGGGATAGGCTTTGTAGCAGGTGGCATTTGAGCTGAGCTTTGAAAGAAGCTAGGGATTTTATAGAGCAGGAGGGATGGATGCCATTCTGGGAATAAACTGTGGAAAGTCATGGAGAGGAAGACGTAACATCATACACAGAGGAAAAGCAAGCCAGTCAGGACAGAACACAGTGCAGTCAGTCTGGAAATGTGGATGGGAGCTCCCGAAGCTTATTTAGCAGAGGAAGGGGGCTTGGTCAAACTTGTCTGTCAAGAAGCATTTCATAAGCACTTACCATGTGCTAGGTACAATGTTAGGCACCAAGAACTCAAAGAAAGGCAAAACCATTCCCTGTTTTCAAAGAGCTCATAGTTCTCAAATGTTGAAGGTGACAAGTACAAATAAGTACCTAGAAGATACACACAGAATAGATGGAAGGCAGGTGGCAGGGAGACAGGGGAAGGCCTGAGTCTTGAGGGAAACTAGAGAACAGAGGCAGTGCAATCCAGGAATGGGGGGTAGCCAGTGAAAACAAGGAGATGGGAGAGGGGAGTGTCATGTGTGAAGGTGCAAGTTGGCCAATGTAGCTGGATCACAGAATATGTGAAAAAAGCATAAGATCACTGGAAAAGTAGGAAGGGACCAAGTTATGAACCATTTTAAATGCCAAATAGAGGACTATTTATTCCTAAAGGTAGTATGGACTTACTGGAGTTGAGTGAGTAGAGGGGACGTAATCAGAAGAATCCCTTTTGTAGTTGAGTGGGGGATGGATTGGAGTGGAGAGAGACCTCAGATAGGGAGACCAATGGAAAGGCTACTGCAATAGGCAAGGTGAGAGGTGATGAGGCCTTGAACTAGGGTCATAACTGTGTGAGTGGAGAGAAGATATATACAAGAGAACAATGTTGTGAAGGTAGAAACAAGTTTTGGCAATGGAGTTGATCTGAAGGAGCATGAAGAACTAAGGATGATATTAAGACTGCAAGCCTGAGTGACTGGAAGAATGATGGTATGCATGAAGAACTAAGGATGATATTAAGACTGCAAGCCTGAGTGACTGGAAGAATGATGGTACCCTTAATAATGGGGAATTTCTGAAGACAGAGGGATTTGGGGAAAATAGATATCCCTGTTTTGGACATGTTGAAATTGAGTTGACTATGGGACATTCAGCGGAATTGTAGCTCAAGCCTGATTATATGATTATATGGAGAGCTCAGAATCATTTGTATAGAGAAGGTAATCGAACCTAGTGAATTGATTGAGATCACAAATGAGACAATGTAGAGGGAAAAGCTAAAAGGACCAAAGAGAGACCCTTGAGAGACACACTCACAGTGAGTAGATATAACATAAAGAAGCAGCAAAGCCTACTGAGGAGGGGTCAGAGAGATAGAAGAACCAGGACAGAGCAGTGTGTCACAACCCAAAAAAGGAGAGACTGCCTAGGAGAAGAAGGTGAACAACAATGTAAAATGCTGCAAAGAGGTCAAGAAGGATGAGGTTAGACCATATTAGATGAGGTCAGAAGCCACACTGAAGACAGTTTAGAAGTGAGTGAGAAGAAAAGTGGAGGTACCACGTATAGATAGTGACAAAAGAGAGGAAAGATGTTGGCAGCCATGTGGCGGGTGGATTGGAGATGGAAGAGACTTAAAACTATAAAGACTTAAGACTATGAACTTGGAGACCACTTTCTGAGTCTATTGCAAAAGTCCAAATATGAGGTGGTGAAGATCAGTAGTACGAGGCTGGCTCAGTGAAGAGGAGCAGGGGCAGATTTGAGATCTGTTGTGGTCCTTGGTAGAAACTCTTCCGGCTTCTGTTGAAAACTCCTTGCAAACCAGCTCCAGCCCATAGTTCTCTGCTGATTTCACATGGCTCTCCCTTATTCCAGGAGCCATCCTGGTCTGTCCATAATGCTCCATCTCCTTTGTCCAGGTTGTACCCTAGACCTGGAATGCTTTCCCTGATCACCACCTCTGTCTCTCAAATCCCAGGCTCCCTTCTGGATTCAGCTCATTCATCATCTCCTTTATTGAATTCTCCTCCCTCCTATTGTTAGTGCTCAACACTGAAGTAACTGTGCATATTTTTAAATGTACATGTCTGTGTACATGCTATTTTCCCCAGATAAACATAAGCTCCTTCAGGGCAGATACCATTCAGTTTTTGTTCTATCCCTAGAACTGAGGGCAGTTCCTGATACGTAGATGCTTAATAAATGCTTGTTGAATTCATTTGAATTTTTATTCCATTTTTTGATAAAGCAAATGTCCAGAATCAAGTTATACCTGAGAGTCTACTTCCCATAACATGGGAGCTTTAATCTCAACACCAAAAACAAGTTTTACATTATTAAGCAACATCCAGGTTAAGAGCCAACACTGATGCCAGATGGTTCTAATCACTGTCTCCAAAATCATCACCAACCTGAGAGAGTAAAAATATTTTCTTTTTTTTTTTAAAACCTGTTTCACCAGACACATAAAGTCTTTTTACCTCTTTGTGCTAATTTAGAAAAATAATCAACGAACTTTACCTAACAAAATCTGGGTAGAGATACTCAGAGCAATTCAAAACCATTTCATCACCCTTTAAGTAAATCTGACTGCTGAAGCTCCATGTCTGCATTTAGGAAATTATCTTGGATACACAGAATTCCCTTTGATTGATGCAGTTAACACAGCTGACACATGTAACTATGGTTTCTGGGAGTCCAGGCCTGAAGCACAACTACCTAATTCCTTTACTTTTGAACAATCTCAGAACTTTCAAGCTTCTCCCATAAACATTCTCCCCTCCTTGCTTAGTTGAAACACACCTGTAAATAATACCTGGGCTAGTGAAAGAATACTTTGAGTACTCACCCTGATCTTGTCGTCTGTTTCCATGGTGGCCTGAAGTTTTCCATTCACACTGAATATACAGAAGATGCCATTTTCATAGTATATGACACAGTGACCCTCTCTTGAAGCCTGTATGAGTTTTGGTCTCAAGCAGTTTTCAGGACCCTCCAGAGTCCTTAACAAGTCTCCATTCATAGAATGTATAAGGCATGGTCCTTCTGAAGAAAGAAGGGAAGTAAAAAGCATGAATGATCTCTCACAGCCACCTGCCAATAGAATGTTAATAATTTCTTTTCAAACTAAAGGACAGGTAGTATGGGAG
This sequence comes from Phascolarctos cinereus, assembly GCF_003287225.1. NCBI lineage: Eukaryota > Metazoa > Chordata > Mammalia > Diprotodontia > Phascolarctidae > Phascolarctos > Phascolarctos cinereus. The sequence goes on along the minus strand of NW_027556402.1, from coordinate 106,813,935 downwards.
ACTGCTTAGATGAATTTAAAATGTGATTCTAATCATTTAGAGTAGTAGTGAATAGAATGGCAAAGGAGTACATTCCTTATAAAATTATAGTTCTGCTCCTTTTGCAAACTCAAAATGATTTTCTGAAATAGGCCTTTTATGCTACCCTTCAGCAAAATTAATAATTAGGTTTTTCTTGTGAATGCAGCCAAATTTAAACCAAGCCTGATTTGAATCTTGAGAATGTATTCTACAGGTTTAAAGTTCCATACTATAGCTTTAGAAGACTATATACATTAAAACCAAACCAAAATAAGAAAAACTACTATCACTTTACATCTAAATTATTTGTGAAACCCTTGCTTCTAAGCCCTTTTAAAGATGCCACAGCATTCATCAAGATCCCACTAGAAGCCGCCTTCTTTCTGCGTCCTATTCACGAAGTTCTACATTTTCCTCATTAAACACACAATAAGCTGACTGAATTCACTATTGCAGGAATAATCTGTAAATGCATTCCATTCTGAACTTTATGTAGGACCAAACCATACACGACACTAAAAAAGGTGATACTGAACCCTTACAACTGATGTCAAGGAGCACAATCATGCCCTCTTGGCAGGCACCAGATGTCCGGCTAGCTAGCACACACGTCAGACCCAGGATGGTAATTCTTGTCTCCCTAAATCTTCCCTTTCACCTTTAACCCCAAATTTATCATATCTAATCAGCTTTTTAGCTGCTACTCATCAAGCGCCCCCCGAAGATGCTCCTTTCAGCTCCTCCCTTCTTTGGTTTCCTCCTATCACAGAGCTGTCTTCCTATTAGGCCATCAGGCAAGTCTAGAGAGGGATTCTTGCTACTATTTCCTTTGTTCCCTCTCCCTTGGAAATGTCTGGACCAACCACCAGAGTCTGCCTTCTTAACTGCAGGTCTGACTCTTGCTGCTTCCAAGCAAGTAGTCTTATTATTTTCTCCCCCTGTAGTAATTCATGGCTAATTATGGGGCTGAACTTTGAAAAAGTTAAGAAAGGGACTGGTTGATAAAAGCCTAATATATATAAAAGCCATATATTCATGTACAGAGAAGTACAGTTTTAATGTAGATAATAGTTTCATATAGGAAATGCCTGGATGAGGAAATTTAATGCAGGTTTAATCTTCTCTGCAACTTGGAGAGTTGCACTGAGAGGTTAAGTCACTTTCCCAGGGTCATTACAGCCAGTTGTGTTAGAAAGGGGCACTTGAACCCAGGTTTTCCTGGGTGAGGCCAGGTCTCTATTCACTACACCATGTAGGTCCATGAGTGGAAGAACTGTACTCAGGGAATAATAGTGTTAATGTTAAGCCACTTGGTGGTTAGTTTAAAAATATCTTAATAATTCTTATTGATTTAATAAAATTCAGTAGTGTAAACCTAAGTAACAAATAATTCACTTTGGCTGTATAAACAGTGAAATGAGGAAGAATTCAATAAGCAAGCATGGGTACATACTATGTGTAGAAATGCAATACTAGACACTTGAGAAATGTTCGTGTGACGAACCAGAACAAAGTCCTACTTAAATCAGGAAGGTAGAAACGACAGAAGATAACCCAGTCTCCTTGCCCTGACTGGATTAGTCAAGGGCCACATCATGTGTAGCAGCTCTCCTTGCTCAGTTGGTTCTGACTCTCCATGACCCCATTTGGGGTTTTCTTGTCAGAGATACTGGAGTGGTTTGCCATTTCCTTCTCTGAGCTCATCTTATAGATGAGGAAACTGAGGCAAACAGGGTTAAGTGACTTGCCCAGAATCACACATCTAGTAAGTGTCTGAGGCCAGATTTGAATTCAGGAAGATGAGTCTTCTTGACTCCAGGCCCAATGCTCTATCCACTGTGCCATCTAGCTGCCCTGATGATATATAAACAATAGCAAAAATAAAGAATTTTTGTCCCTAGAGAGAAAAGTAGACACAGATGGTTGCCTGCTATTCTGATATTTTACTGAGTTTACTTTGATAAGAATAACAATATTTTTGTTCCTCCCCCAATTTTATTTATTTATTTTTTAGTAAAAAGCATGTATCCTGGAAATAGTGACTCTCTCTACCTTTTTCCTTAACTACAGTAAAGTCTATAAGTTTTCAGTTTCCTCAATCAGAAATTACTAATTTGTAAAGTTTGATCTATAATCTAATTCCATTCCCATATAGACCAAGAACTTTTGCTTCCTAGGAATGAATTAAATGATTAGGGCTTAGAAATAAGGAGGAGAGGGGAAATCTGATAGCCATAGTACTCCTATCACCAATAACTATAGCACTTTATGGTTATGGACTATGGGCTCATTTTACTCACAAACTCCTAAACAGTTAATAAATGATTCTGAAAACAATCCAGCTGGGGTAGACTAAGCTGATTACCTCAAGGCTACCCTTTTTAGCAAGTCAGATGAAGAGAAAGAAAACTGGCTTATAATTCTTGCAAGAGCTAACTTAATCTCTAGTAGAAAAACTAACAAACTGGAAGTTGTGAAGTTATGTTTCTAATTTTTCTATTGACTTAATGGATATTGCTTTGGATACAACAATTATCACTTTGGATTAAGAGAGTAATTGCATTGAGGTATCTAAATAAACTTAAGCTTATCTTTCTACTGCTACTGCTGGACTAGTCCTGGTATGTGGTAACTAGAACAGGCCAGGGCAGGGGTATAGCCACACTACAGGCCATTCCCAGGGAATCCAGTGGGATAGGATAGAGGCAAGATGGTTCTCCCTGTGTCTACCTCAAAGAAATGGGAAAAATTCATATGGGCATTATCGTAAAAAACACAATGAAATAGACATATTGGTGCAGGTAACCACTGAGCTTACCTTTAGAACCACTTATTACTAGGCCAAGTTCAGCACAAACTGTAGCACAAGTGATCTCATAGTCATGGCCGGTCAAAATAACTCGGGGAGTGGTCATTTCACCTTCATTGGAAAAGAACAAATTGATTAAAATGCATCTAGGGTTTTTATTTAAAAAGAGATGATTTTTAAAAAATTCTATTATTCTACTCCAGGTGTTTGCATGTACTTTCAATGCACAATTCAACAAAATTAAATCATGCTAGTCCAAAGGCACTGAACAAAATATCCAAATTCATGTTTCACCCAAACTCAAAGACATGGCTTTATTTTATGGACCAGACCTTGCTTAATCTCAAATAATCTGTGCAACTGGACTCCTTCCTTGATCACCAAGTAATAATTGTTGAAAGCTTAAATGTACTAGCCATAAGACCAAGCTAAATACATCAGAGCTAAACATCACCTTCCTGGAACCAACATTCTTAAATAAAGTAATAAACAAATATTCAGAGTACAAGTGAAAAGCACTTTCAGAAAGGCATAAAACAAGCCTCTTGATGAGATGGCATGGATGTAGGCTCCTGATTCTAAAATTCAGTCTGCCCTTCCCTCAGTTTGAGTTGTTAGCTACTTTTCAACACGTTTCAGAGTAAGACCTGACTCTGGTATCTGGTGCCCTACATGCCTTACACAATAAAAACAGTGCATGCTGAGGAAGAAATCTGCTGCTGATGACTTCCAACCTCTATTCTACTGCTTGATCAAACTTCCTGATAGGTTTGCTTCCTCCTTCCCCCTGCTTTTTTTTTTTAACTTCCATTCTACAGAGAGTACATGCTCATATGGGTTGCTACAATAAAATGAGAGTAAGCTACCAATAAGATAAAGTCTTAATATAAATTGTTTTTAGCCATGCTCTAGAAAGCCAGTGGGCTGGGTAAAATGCAGATAAGTAAAAAGTATGAGGTAACAGGAGAGAGGAGATAGGAGAATTTTTCCACATCTTTTTCCAGGATAAAAAAAATCCCTATTAATCTCCTCATTAATTTTTATGTAATGTCTGTCATTGATGTGGAACCCAAACTACAAATGGTCATTGTGCAAATAAAACCAAAAGACCACCAAAAAGATGCTTGGTAATTAAGTCATTTAATCTAGGTAACAGTCAGTCTAACAAAAATGTGGTTGCATGGACAATCAATATATCCTAAATAAAGTAAGCTGCCTTAAAACCAGGGAAAGACTGAATTTCTAGGGTTCCCTAGAAAACTCTATGCTCAGAAAATGACTTGTTAAAGAAAGTACTCCTTCCTACCTTCATACGCCAGGGTAAAAGGCAAAAAGTGCTCAGCACAAGTGAGTCAATATGCAACAGGGTAAATTTTAAATTCTCTGTTTCCTTGATTTTAAATGCCACATTACACGTCAAAGGTAAACTTGACTTGGCCTAAACCACAAGGGCAGGGGGGTGGGGAACTGGGTCTGAGGATGCTGTATCAGAGACTTTGAAGTTCCATCCACATATACCTAGTAGAAAAGAGGAGCATGAGGACTCCAAATGAAGCATGTCAGGGGATCCAATATAGAGGCCTGTAGGAAGAGGCAGGACAGTGACTTGTAGAAAGGATGGTTGGTCAAGTACAGATGACACTAGATGACCTATAGGATCCCTTCTAATGCTGAGACTCTATGATTCAGACACTGCAGGACTAATCCAGCCTAATTTTTTTGTTTTTGTTTTTTTCCAGTTGTTGGTCTATAAAATAACAGCATCAGAGAAACATCTTTTGTAAACCAGTTCACAAAACTTTTACCATTGCAGGTCTTAATCTACTTAAATGCTATCAAACTGTCATCTAGATGTCATCCGCTTTCAATTCTGAGCACCACATTTTTTTTTTCAGCTAGGCAATAAGGTAAAGTGACTTGCCCAGGATCACACAGCTAGTAAGCGTTATGTGTCTGAGGCCGCATTTGAACCCAGGTCCTCCTGAATCCAGGGCTGGTGCTCTATCCACTGCGCCACCTGGCTGCCCCTGAACACCACATTTTATTTATTTATTTTTTTGAATACCACATTTTAGAAAGGACATTGGTAAACTGGGGTGGGGTAACCAGAATGGCAAAAAACCTCAAATTCATGCCAAATGAGGTTGAAGGAAAAAGAATGCTTAAATTGAAAAAGAGAAAAATCAGTGGGACATGACAACTGGCATCAGACAACTGAAGGGCTACCATGTGGAAGAAGGTTTAAGATTAGACTCATTCTGTTTGGCCTCAGAGGGAAAAACCAGGGCAATGGGTAGATGCAGCCAGGAGGCAAATTTAAATTTGTTATGAAAAACTTGTTTAGAGTTTTTTGGTTCCCTGGGAAGGAAGTGGCTCTTCCCCTCCCTAGCACAGACTAGATGACAACTTGTTGGGTAAGTTGTAGCAGGGGACAGAGAGGTGTTGAAATAGATGGCCAGTGAAATCCATGCTAACTCTAAAACTCTGTGGTCTCATGAACTGAATTTTTTAAATTAAATTTTATTTTTGAAAATTAACAAGGATTTTGTATCTTTCCTACCTTCCACCCCCTACCCCCACCCAAGAAGGGGAGAGGACAGTCAAACAAAAGCTTTTTTTTGTCCATCACCTCTCTGTCAGTAGGTGGGAAGAATTCTTCAACATCAGTGCTCTAAAATCATGATTTCTTATTATATTGATCAGAGTTCTTTAGTCTTTGAGTTATCGCTTTGTACAATGCTGTTGTTAGAGTATACACTGTTCTCTTGGTTCTACTCACTTCACTATGCATCAGTTCATACAAGTCTTCCTAGGTTGCTCTGAAACTATCCCCTTTGTCATTTCTTATGATCTTGTGAACTTTTAAAAATGGACTCTTCCTGTATCACTTCTCCTATCTTTTTTCCAAGTACTACTCCCTGCTCCCTATACTCACTAAAATTCAATGCCACAAACATTCATGAAGGACCTACTATATACAGAATCCTTGCTAAAGCACTGGGGGTACAAAGACAAGAATCACAGAAACAGATTTAGAACTAGAAAGGAACTTAGAAGTCATCAAATCTAACCCCCTGAGATTTTACAGCTGATGAAACTGGGTCCAAGAGGTTAAGTGGCTTGCCTAAGGGATTTTAACCTAGGTCTTCTGATTCCAAATCAGGTATGGTTTCTGACATATCACACATGCCTCACTGCTCTGCGGGAACTTACAAGTTTCTTTAGCCAACTTACTAGGGCTGCAGAGTGTGGATAGTTCCATGGCAGAGCATTTAGATATTTTATCAATCTTTAGTTTAGCTTGTGTTGGGGAATACTGATCTCGACTCCAAAAGTGGGGAAGTAGGGTATATCCATAGCTAAATATACAGCATGTCTACAGGTATGTGGCATACCAAGAATGGCATTGCTACCAGCATGCTCCACAGTGCTATACACGAAAGACTGACTATAATGTTATGAGCTAAAAAACTGAAGTATCCATGAAAGCATCATGGAATGTTTTTGGAACTTCTGACAACCTCCTTGGGTAAGAGCCAAGACAAATTTCATACTGTACCAAGTTCAATTCTCTACTGGCTTTATGTTCTATATAACATGGCTCTAGTTTAATGCTTTCTGCATTAAATAATGTTACATAAACCACTTTATTACTCTCCTAATGTTTGGTAACAAAGGGAAGGCCAAGATTACATCCCAAGAGAAGAGAGGGAGAAGTGGAGCAAGTTGCTTGCTGACTTTCATCTGATTCAAGTTTTCAAACTTCACAGAATGTTTGAGTTGAGCTTCTCATACCACAAAACAATTCCTCTTCCCCTTAAAACAATAAAAAAGGGAGTATCTACAAAATACAAGCAACTATTAGAAAAGATGTTGGTCTAGTTAGTTATATGTGTCAGATTCAAAACTAGGCTGACCAACTTCTCTCACCTCCCAAAGAGAAATAAATATGCTTATAATTTTTATTTGTAAGAATTACCTTATACTTTTCCTTGCATTCTTCTCTCAGGGGCTTTTCCATTTCATGAAAAAAACAATGTTGTCTTTCAAATTGCCATCTAGTTTTATCAATCGGTAACCTTTTATCAAGAGTAAAAATCATTATGTTCTAAGGGATATATTTTTGATGTGATTATCTCTTTTTGTTTTCATAAATCACCATTTTATGGGCATAGTTGGATGGAAAGGGATTTTTGGGCCTAATTTCCTCTATAGAAAGCCAAAAGTTTAGGGGTAGAAAGTTGATGGTGAATGTAAAGTCCTAATTATGGGCTAAAGACAACAAAGGACACATGGATGGAAATGAACTAAAAGGAAATGCTTAGCTTTATCACCTCACTTAAACATGTCAATGAATAAAATAAATAGAATGATTAAAAAAACACCCATGTTAGAGCAATATCTGCAAGTTTCTACTACAGTACTTCTTGATGTAGAACTCCGAGACATTATTTTTAGCTTCTGACTTAAAAAAAAAAGTAGCTTTGTGATTTCATTGGTATGGAGAGCTTCTAATAATAAACCTTCTCTACCTGTGCAGAATAATAAACCTTCTCTACCTTCTCTGTAATCAACAGCCTTGGAAATCTGCCTGGAGTCCTGAGAAGTTAAGTGACTTGCCCAGAGTCATACAGCCAATGTGTTGTCAGAGGTGGGATCTAGGTTTTCTGGACACTGAGGCCATCTCTTTATCTACCACCCAGACTGTCTCTCACTTTTCTTTGTCTTTTTAAAAGAGATTACTTTTACTAAGTATAATTTTATGAACAAGAAAACTCCAAAGTAACAATTTTTCTTGCAATAAAGCAAGATTTAAGAAATTCTCATAGTTCGTATTTTATAGTTAGGTTATGATTCCCAGGATGCCTGAATAAACATCATAAGCTGCACTATTTTAGTAAACTTACAATCATGGCTCAGTAAATACGCATAAGACTTCAAGAGGTAGTATGAGTGAAGGGATGGATGGTTCTTCAGAATTCACCTTTACTGTTTACACTGCTATTTACCAAAACGGCCTCTTATCATAAATCCTAACCTTAGATTCCAATTCTTCAAACCTCGCCTTCTTTTCCTACATGATATAATATCTCTTTTGGGAGTGGGTATAAAATGTTTTTCAGAGGAAATGGTTTAGTGTCTTTGCTTGGTAGAAAAGTAAAATTTGTATTTCTTTGGTGTTCAAATCTAGTATTCTTTACTCATGTTTCCTGATCATCAAGCATCAGGATAAAAATTATGTTCGGTAGAGCTCTCATTAATTCTGATATACCAAGTGTTTCCAACATTAACATTTCAGTTTCTTAAATAGACTTGTATCTTTCAGGGACTCAAATGTGAAACCTCACCAGACACTTTTAGAACCAAATTGAAATTGAAATGAAATTGTGAAAGGGCAAAGGAGATAATCACAAGGCTTTAAAAAAGCAGATTGTGCATGTGGCCCCCAGAAATTTCATCCCCACCCCCAACTTAACAGCCAAATTGTTAGGTATGACCCCGAAGTTCAGCACAGTCCAGGTGATAACCCCCAGGAAGGCGAAGATGTTTGTGTGTTGAAGTTCCAAAGTCTAATAACATTATAACATTGTGTCATAAAGTTCCAAAAGTAACACCCAGTAACATTATAGCAGTAATCAGCCTCCTTAAATCTGCTACTCTCAACTATTTCTATAGATCACTGACATGGTTACATTTAGAAACTAATGTCCTTGAAATAAGATGATGTCAGCCAGATTTTTCCTCTTCAAAGAAAACTAAAACAATCATGATCTCTTCCTGAAGTTTCTAAATAAATACAGAATGGGGAGGGGGGAGCACAAATCTGAAAAACATCAAGTTGATTCTTTTGATAAAATTTTCCACTTTTATGGGACACAAATTTTACCTTTGCTTTTTTGAGAAAGTAAGACCTACTTGAAAGCTGATTGTAAAAGCATAATAGAACTCTTTTAAGAAAGCTTTTAAAGTGATACAGCTGCAAAAAAAAGTCATGGTTTTCAATACAGCAAAGAGAAAATTTTATTTTGCCACTAGTTAAGGGAACACCACTTCAATTCCCTCCCCCTTTTTATAAGGGGGAGGGGGAAAGCCTGGGTGGGAGACAAACTTTTAGACCGCTTTTGAAAAGCAGGGGAAATAACTTCAAAGGAAAGGAGGCCTTTGTCCCTTGAGCAGGTTTACGACTACTGATGCAAATCCCAACTAAAGGCTGAAAAGAATACTCAGTGCATCTTTATGGAGATCCTTAAAGGAAGATGAACAAGTCAAATGAGATTAAAGATATACCAAATCCTGCCCTTAATACTAGGACACAAGAGTTGTCCAGATGTGCTTTTCTCAGCACAGAAGCCCCCAGCCTGCCAAAGCCTTGCCCACTGCCAGCATCTCCTCAGCTGCAGCCTCCAGCCCCCACTGCCACCTTCCCATTCTTGGAAGCTTTGATGAAAGTCCTGCTTTTCTGAGTGTTAGTTACAAATTTCAACAATAGGTGGCTAATTTTATCTTCTCATTAAAAGCCTCATCAAGCATAGTGTCATTCTTCTTTGAGGGACTCCAACTTAAAAATTATACCTCTCCAAAAAAAAAAAATCAGTAATTTCTCCAGGGCTTCAAGATCAATTTGCTTAGGAAAGCTACCTCTTAAGGCAGTACACTGCTCCTTACCTGGGTAAAAGTGTATGCATATATCTATATAGTTATATACACATACATACACAAATAATATTGGGGAAGCACATAAACTCTTCAGAAAGAATCATTAATTTCTTCAAGGGTTTGAAAAACACTTCTTGGTAGATGGTGCTATTTCTTTATTGGTCAAAAGACACAGAAGCCATAATAAATATCATTTTAAAATGAAATCAAACACCTTATTTTAAAATCATTATTTCCCAAAGAGAAACTCATTCTGAAAGCAATAAGGTCCACCCATTTCTACATTCTCAGTCCTACTCTGGAAATTTTTGTTTACAACTTAGTAATGAATGATTTCTTGCTCTTCAATTTTTCTCATAGGAAATTTTACATTAACATGAATTCTTAGGTGGCCTTATTTTATATGGTATCTGGATGAATTTTTAAAAAATCCTAACCATTAATAATTTTCAAATCATGCTTTCATAACTGTAGAGGATTTATTATACCTTCATGTAAAGTTATACTTCATAATTCTGAGTTCCAGATAAAATGCAAATTCTCTTAGTTGCCTTACCAAAAGAATTATTATAAAAGTATTTTGTTAAAAAAATTTAAGAACAATTATAGCATTCAAAAATAGCACAATATAATTTCTTGAATTTTAAAATGGGTAAAACAACTTTTTTTTGTTTTAAAAATTATCCGATCATAATATTGCTTGCCTTCTCAGTGGGTATGGGAGAAGTGGGAAGGAGGGGGAGAGAGAGAGAATTTGGAATTCAAAATTTAAAAAGAAAAGAATGCTAAAAATAAATAAATAAATTGAAATGTTAATTATCTCATCAACTCATCTTCATAGATTTAGTTCTTAAAACTACAATATAACTGTAAAGTAAAAAGAATACAAATCCTTAACTAAATCCAGTTATAAAATGAAACTGCCTGGTGCATATGGATAATAAACCAAAAAAATTATACATTGTAGTACTATCTGGTATTTAATTCTTAAAAGTATGTATGCCTATCAAAAGATGTTTTGTTTCATATTGATAACACTTTGCATACTTCCAAAATTCACATAAAACAATGAACGTGAGACTTTAAAAAAATATGTACAAACCAGTACATCAAGCCAGATGAAAGAACTGGCTCCACCACAGTAGGAAGGGGGGCTCCAAAGGAAATATTTTTCAAAGCTTCCATACCAGCTGTATGCAAGTCGTCAGTGTCCAAGGGAATTTACACGGCTATAACTTATTTAGTGACAAAACAACAATAACAAAATCCCCTCAAAATCTGAGAAGTGTTTCTCCTCTTATGGCCGAGATTTTTTCTTTTCTTGTCAATATGATCATCCTAATTGCGCTCTAATTTTTACAAGGTGCCTGAATGGGCAAGCTTTAAAAGTGCTCCAGTCTCTGCTTCCTTTAGGGATGGCAAGCTTCTCATAATCTGTTTAGACACTTCTGGCAAGTTTCTCTTATGAACAAAAACTACGCTGGACTATAAATGCAAAGGAAGCAACAATGCTTTGCCCATTTCAATGGACCTCTTAACCAGTAGATTTGCTTTCTTTCTCATTCTATAGCAATGGGATCTAGCTCTAAGAGGTCATAAGAAAATGTGACAGTAGGTTTTAAATGAGGAAATCTGCACTTGGAGTAAGCACGCACTTCTCCAATTATATTCCACACCGGAATGTGCCCTATTCAAAGTACGGGGGAAATCTCATTGCGTGGAAGACAAAAAAAAAGTTCTGCACATTAAAATTATTTTTAGAATGTCTGTTCAGGTAACACTAAGTAACAAAATACTAAAGAAAGCATTGTATGTTTCACAACAGCCAACACTAAATCCATGACTGTCACCCTATGATCTTCTCAAGTCCTTTGCTAAACCATTGGACAGGTTCTGCTCTTCAGCTCACCCTTTCCTTATTCATCCATATGCATCCAAATGCAAAATACTGCATTTATTAAACATCTAGGGTATGGAATGTTGGGCTGAGTGAAGTGAAAAATGAAGTCTAGGTAAGAAACCTGTCTTCATGGAGCTACAGAATAAGATACAAATACAGACAATGTGATGAATGCATTTAAGAGTGTGGGGGGGTATCGTTTTGAGGTTTTAATTTTCCTTAACTATTGGGTGAGTTAGGCAACATTTTATGGAGGAGGTCACACAAGATCTGAATTTTAAATGATGGATGGAACTCTGACAAACATAGGGAGGAGTTATGTTCTAGGTGCAGAAGCCCTGTGAACACAAAGACCCCAAAGCAAGGGAAGTAGAGAGCTCATTTGTGTGCGTTGTGGGATTTGTCTGCTTTTCCTTGGGGGATGGGAGGGGTAAAACAGAGATAACAGTCCAATCTGTTGTGTAGTAATAAGAAACAAGTGTGAAAAGAGAGGATGGCTACAGATGGCAGGGAGCTCAAATACCAGGCAAAAGGATCTGAACTAGAGGGAGTCATTCAAGATTTTTGAGCTGAGGTAAAATGAACAGATTTTTATGTAAGGAATACCATTCTGCCAGTGGTATGATGCCTAGACTGAAGTGGAGAAGCAGAGGTGGAAAGACACATAAGGAAGCTATTACAGTGGCTCAGGTAGGTGAGTTGATTATACTTGCAGTTGCTTGTACAAGGTACTCCCAGTGGAAATAGAGAGAAGAGGGCGTGAGGAGTTGAGAAAGTGCATTTCTTCTCCTTCTTTACAGAAGTGGGTGACTATGGATGTGAAACACTGTGTGTATTTTGGCTGATAGATTGATTAGCTTTGTTGAATATTTCTTCCCATATTTAAAAAAAAATCATCATTCCAAGGACAGGGGAGGGAGGAGAAAGATGTTAGTGATTAGGACTGCTAGGAAGTGCTGTGGATAGAATGCCAGACCTGGAGTCAGGGAGACTCATTTTCCTGAGTTCAAATCCAAACTCAATTACTTACTATCTATGTGACCCTGGTCAAGCCATTTACCCTGTTTGCCTCAGTTTTCTCATCTGTAAAATGAGCTGGAGAAGGAAATGGCAAATCACTTCAGTATCTTTGCCAAGAAAACTCAAAATAGGGTCACAAAAAGCTAAACATGATTGAAATGACTGAACAACAAAATGATTGAAAATGAAGAATTTTCCAAACTCTTCCTTTTTCCTACTTTCTTATTACTCTCCAGGGCACCATCATTCTCCCAGTCACCTAGGTTCTCAACTTAGGTACCATCCTAGAATCCTCTTCCCTCCCCCCCATATTCCATCTGGGGCCAAGGTCTGTTAATGTTACTTTAATAACATCTCTTGAATACACTCCCTTCTCTTCTCTGACATTGCAACCACACTGGTATGGGCCCTCATCACCTCATCCTTGGACTACTACAATAGCCTGCTGGTTAGTCTCAATGCTACAACCCCACCCCCCTCCAGGTCATCCTCTACTCATGTGATCCTGTCAAAGTGATCTCCTAGAGCCCAGGTCTCACAATGTCACATGTTACCACCCCACCCCCAACCACTCAATAAACTTCAGCGGCTCCCCATCATCTCTAGGTTCATATATAAAATCCTCAGTTTAGGGATTGAGAAGTTCTGTTTGTGGCACCATCTCTGACCTGGTCTTCCATTTTCAAAACTTTAGGGTTATCTTTAATTCTTCCCCTCCTCCAACAGTTTTTAGGCACTTAACAAATGTTGATGATTAAAGGCTTTTAAAGCCTTTAATAATCTCACTGCTCCCTACCTTTCCACATTCTTATATCTCATTCTTCCCCACATACACGGCAATCCAGTGACACTGGCCTCCTTGTTCCTTGAGCAAAACACTCAAGCTCCCAACTCCCAGGTATTTCTCATGCATGGAACACTCTCTCTCTCTCCTCATCTCTGCCTCCTAGCTTCTCTGGCTTCCCTCAAGCCCAGTTAAAATCTCACCTTCTACAAAAAGCCTTTACTGATTCTCCTGAATGCAAGTGCTTCCCCTTTGTTGAATTTTCCAGTTTATTCCATATACAGCTGGTTTGTACATAGCTGTTTGCATGTGGTCTCCGCCATTAGAATATGAGCTCCCAGGGATCAGGGACTGTCTTTTATCTTTCTTTGTATCCCCAGAGCTTAGTACAGTGCTTAGCACATAGTAGGTGCTTAATATATTTGATGACTGATTCATCTCTTAAAAGAGAGGTGATAGACTCAACGTGCAGAATGAGACATTCACTTTTGGCCATGGTCAGTATGGGAATTTGTTTTGCTTACTACGAATATTTGTTACAAGGATTTTTGTTTAAAGAGTTAGGGAAGTAGGAAGGAGAAAGATATTATTTTTTAAATGAGGGGAAATTGAAATGTGGGTGACTTATCAAAGAATATCAATAAAAATTTTAAAAGAAAAATAGAAAAAAGGGATAGTGTGGGACATGAGGACATAAAATCATCAACATTTGTTAAGTGCCTAAAAACTGTTGGAGGAGGGGAAGAATTAAAGATAACCCTAAAGTTTTGAAAATGGAAGACCAGGTGCCACAAACAGAACTTCTCAATCCCTAAAGTCAGAAGTTTCAAGAAATCTCTCATACCACTAGGAAAGAGATCCAGGAACTTAGATGAGAAGTAACAATTAAGCTAAGTGTAAGGTATTCCCACTTTTCTCCTATTGTCTTCAAAGCATTTTTCTCTCATTAATTCACTACTACTATGGTTCTTGACTTAAGCTTTCAATTTCGTCTTCTATCTCATTTTCCAGGTATAATATATACAAGGTATTTCTAGCAATGCAATAAAATCCTTCAACTACCAAAAAACATCTGGGTGTCCAGTGGAATTTATTGTAATGGAATTATAACCATATAACATTATTATATAAGATTTTATCCTTCAAGAAGATAATTCCTTGTTTTGGATATTCAAAATGCCTTTTCACCAACCCATCTACTAAATCATACATAGTCCTTTGAAATACCTTCTATTCAGCATCTTTTGCAGATTTCTTCCATGGGGACATATGGAATTCACAGCTGTACATTTAGATCAAAGAACTTTAAAGCATAAATGGAACTTTGAGAACATGCAGTCTGACCTTTTCTTTTTAAAGATGAGGAAACTGAGGCACAAAGGAAGGGATTTAATCTCCTTAAGCAAACTACGCAGACCGTTGGCAAGTTTGAAGTCTGAAAACTAAAGGGGGGGGGATAAGGGAATAAGCAATTATATAGCTCCTACTATGTGCCAGACACAGTGCCATGCACTGTCTTTTCCCCCAAATCACAGCTGAGCCTCTCAGCAATAGGTGCTGTTACTATCCTAATTTTACAGTTGGGAAAACTGAGACAAACAGAATTTAAGTGACTTCTTCAGGTTCGTACAACTAGTAAGGGTCTGGGGCCAAATTTGAACTCTGGTCTTCCTGACTCCAGGGCCATCACTCTAAATATCCACTGAGCTCCTAACTGATAAAACATTCTGTACAGTTTGAATAAAGCTCTGCAGAATGATAGGCCACGGGAAGGAAACATCATAATGCTTTAAATGTTGCATGTTCTAAAGCTCACAGCAATAAGGTCAGAGATTCAGAGCTGAAAAGAGCCCTTAGTGGTCCTCCAGTCTAATCCCCTCAGTTTATAGCTGAGGAATCTGAAGCTTACAGGGGTGTGATTGGCCCTGAGTCACACAGCCAGTAGTAGGTGACTGAGACACACACTAGAGTCCACACTGACTCCAACACCAGTGTTTTTTCTATTATACTGTGCTACTTAGGTTTGTCTAAAACGCCTCTAATGCAGGAGCTGGTCAATGTTTAGCAGCTGGCTCTCTGAAGAGAAATAACTGCACGAAGTTAAGTTTAATCTGCATTACTAACAATTTCTCCGTCACTTTCTCAAGTACAGACAATCAACAAAGCAATAAATTAACCACTGATTTGTGGCATGTGGCGATTTCTAAAACAGAAATGTTCCCCCTGAAAATGGAACAATTGGCTCTTGGGAGCCACCTTGGAGCTGACTCCAGCATGCCTGCTGAACCCAAACTGCTCTGATTCTGAAGGAGCCCATCTCAGGGCATAGGGAAGTTACATTTTTAGAATGATGAATAACTAAAAGCAAAGACTTACACGCACTTAGCATTATTTAAGTATAATAGTGTCCTTTATGCTGCTTCATAAGCCTCCATAATAAAAGCTGACACACGAAAAGACAAATGGGGGGGGGGACAATTTTTGGACAGAGGGCTAGTCTTAGAGTAAGGAAGAACTGGATTCAAATCTCACCTTTGGCACATAGAACTAAGGACCAGCCCCATAAATCCTCAGTACTCCAGGCAAATCTTTGTGACTAGAAATTCTCAAACAATTGCTGATCTGCTTTTGGATGGAGGTAGTTTCCTAAAACTGAACTCCTACCTCACCCCTCAAAAAAAAAGTTTTATCACTGAATTCCTTTAAACACTGAGTTTCTTTGACGTGTTTAATAATTATTCCTCTTTGCTTCTGACTAGCTGGCACACAGTTTCTTCTATACTTAGAACTAATTTTTTGTATGAAGCCATCAGGGCCTGGGAGAACTCAAGATGACTTGTGGCTAGATAATATTTGCAAGGAGGTAAAGGCAGTGGTGGTAGCAGTAGTAATAGCAGCAGCAGTAGCAGTAGGGAGAAGTAGTCAGAACTCAAGTTAACTGAAGATCCCTGAGAAAAGTATTTCTAGGCAAGCATTATAAGATCAAAATAACTCTACATATGACCTTTGTGTTAATACTTTTACAGGAAAGTTGGCAAAAAAATTTGAATATTCTACTGGTAATAGTGTAGAAATTGAAGAAATTAACTTATAAATGTTTGCATTTGAAAAAAATTTTTGAGACACTGTCACAATTATTATCCAGATTTTATAATAGATAGATTCCCTTTTTACCATTTCTTTTCTTCCTTTTCTCTACTCCCACAAAAAAGAAAAAGAAACATTTTGAATTCAGAGTCTCATCATCAAATGTACGGTCAGTACACTTTTCTATTTGAGAGTCTTTTAAAAACACTGTTAAATGGACTACAGAGAATTTATACCTTGCTGTTTTTCTTGTTAATTCTAGAGATATTTTAAAATTAAATTTCCAATGTGAGTATAAAGAATCGACCATACAACTTTTTCTTCAATATTAATGTTTGCATATGAAGATAGTCACACAAAGTGTCAAATTTGGAACATAAATCATTAGCTCCTCTGTTCTTGTAGTTATATAGCTACAACTTAAGGGCTGAATGGTATGGTCATTTTTTTTCTGCAACTAAACAAGGTAAATAAATATGATATATTGGTACATCATCCCACCACTCTGCATATGGTGCACATTAAGGGTGTATTCATTTACCATATGAATATAATTCCTTTTACCACATCTACTCTTAGTTCCAAGCAGTAAATATAGAGTTGTTTTGCCTGGAACTTGAGGGCCTGCATTACATCATCGAGCACTAAACATCTTAGACCTTCTGGAGAATTTCATGCATATAGTTTTTGTGACACCTGAACTTGAATATTGCCAACACACCAACTTGTGGAATTCTTCAAAGGAAGAAAGCAGCATATCAGAGCCCCAACACAGACATACTAATGCTACAAGGGAAACTATAGCTATAGCTGTGATGCACACTTAGCTCTTTCAAGAACCAAACCTCACTGTGAATGAGGGTGTCTGGGATATTCTCTGGCACAAAAACTTGCTACGTGTTTCATGTCCTTTTGTTAAAATCACAAAACATCTAACACAATTAGTACAAACTGGAATCAAGTCCCTTGGATAAGGCTGTCATCTCTAACTCCTTTTCTAAAGTGAAGTTCAACCAACTGGCAGTCTTATAACTGTTTCTTTTTAGAACATTTTTGAAAAATACGTAGATATAATACTTGCTGTCCCCTCTGAGTCAAGTATGAAACAAAATTGTCCATATTTATAAATAAAATAAAACCTTAGCTGGTTACAATTCTGCAAAGCAGAAAAAAAACAATCATTTTTATAATGGTAAATATAAATTTAACAACACAAAAAAGTGCCATTTCCATCTTATTCCACACAAAATATACTTTGTATGCCAACTTTTTTTTTTAATGCACACCTGTTTTATTTAGCAGATTTCCCCAGGTATTAGAGGCATTAATTTTCCAGTGATGGCCAGTAGATGGTGCTCTAAGACACCTACTTCTATACAGTAATAATTGTTAGTTTCTATCCAGCCATTTTTTGGCAAGACAAAGAATAAGGATTTATCAGTAGCTTCAGTGAAAGATATTATGTTTTACCATAAAAAGGACATAATTCCTGCATATGTGCACAGAAATATACATATGCATAAGCACAAACACCAAAGCACCTAGTAAATAATTCACACCTGGACATATTATACCACCACTTTTCTCATAGAGTTGATGTGCAGTACATGTGCATATCGGCAGTATTTATGTTCGTATGGTAAGATCATTCTAAATTCATTAAAAAAAAATTTAGAATGCCCGAAAGTTAGAACTCATTTTTAATTATAGGAGGAATGTCTCATTAGGGGAATGCTGGTAAAATTAATAACAGTAGGACTTACGGTAATGACTTAAGTGATTGATGAGAGTACAACAAAATGAAGTTTTAGACAGAGAAAAAACAGGGCAGCTATATCATACAGTACTTTAAAAAACAGCTCTGTGGTCTGTTCTTTCTAGCCTTATGGTTAATAAAAACTTCTTTCTAATTAATGGTGCTGAAATATTTTTTAAAGAACAGAATCATGTTGTGATGAAAAAAAAAACACAACTAAAATAGTTGCTCTTTTTTCTCCCAAGCAGACGCCATTCTCATAAAGCAGAAAGCTGACATAGATTAGCATGTCTGATTGCAAAGAAAAAATAAAATAAAATGCCACCTTTCAATCAAATCAAAACCAGAATGTGCAAATGGAAAACTACTTTACTGAAATACTGTGCACACAAATCTAAGTCACAACTTAGCAGTCTATGGATGTTTGTCTCTAAGGCTAATCACCTGGGGATTAAAATGCACACACACCCATTCACTAAGTAAAAATAATTAATGGGCTTTAATTCTTTAAACAAAGTTTATGTTGTTTTGTGTTTTTATACGTGAAATAGTTGTAAATAATAGCAATTACTTTATACTTTGTCATATATAAGGTACATATTGACATTTCATTGCTTAAAATATCACAAATTACAGTATGAAAACTTTGATGATTATTTCAACGGCAATTAGAGATATGGCATCTAGACCTCAATAACATGAGAAAAAGGGGCTACTCAGGAAGAGCAAGCCTCTCTCTGGCAGTGCTCTCCCTCGTGAAAAAATAACTAGTAACAAAGAACAAATGTGAGATGATCCATTTATATATCAAAGCTCTGTCTAATTAATTTGTAACAAGTACACATTATAAATTCAATTTATAGCTTATTGTTCTATGTGTTTAGAAAAGTATTTTTCACAGAAGTTAATATCATGCAAAGACAAAAAATTCTGGTAGATGTGAAAATGTGATATTTGCAATGTAATAGGCCAATTTCATTAAACACAGGGAGCTGTTTTTTTTTGAAAGCCTAGAGTTGTTATATACAAACCTTATCCAATATGAATTAGTTTGACTTTGCCCAGATGATATACATATTAAAATTGGGTAGCATGTTATTTTTCATTCTCTCTCTCTGTTTCTTTTTGTTTAAATAGTAATAAAGCTATCGACTTTACAAACTGCACTAGTATTAGATTTGGAGACAGTGAAGTGATAGAAAGAAAAAAAGAGAGGCATATGGCCTGAGTAAGTAAAATTAAATTTCCAAAGCAGACTTATTCTCTTGACTTTCAAATTGGAAAAACTGCTCTATAACTGAATGAGACCTATAAAAAACTGAAAAACAACAGGCCTAGAGATTTCTTTCATGTGCTTTTTTACCATGTAGGAAGGGAGGAAACTTTTAACTCAATAGTCTAAGTAAAACAGGTTATTATATACATCTCTGGGCTATGTATTTATTACTGCAGATTTGGTAAAAAACACATACTTCGGATCACACACATTAGATATTAAAGGAGAAAACACAGACTGAATGTGCAAAAGTTAAAAAATACTTATCTAGCAAAAATACTTATCTGAAAATCAATCTGACTTCAGAAATTGTCAGTGGTGCCATCAACACAATAACAGGTACTAATTATATACAAATATTTCTGAGTAGTTCATAGTATAAAAATGACATTTTTCTTTCACAAAGTATAGACTGGGACAGAAAAATAAACTAATACTTGTTCTATTTTCATTTTCTTTTTGATTCCTCAAAGTAAATGATGATTCCAAATTAAATTGAGGCATCTGATATTTTTAAAAGGCCAGAAAGGGAGTGTAATGCTATGGAGAAAGTGGTGAATTTGGAGTCAGAAACCTAGGTTTGAAGCCCTTCCCTGCCAAAGGCCACCTCTAGAACCTGGAACAAATGCTTTAAACCTGCTGGACCTTTCCTTCCTCAGACGTAAAACAAGGGGGCTGGTGCTGATGGGCCTGTATGGTCCCTTCAAGCTCCAAAATCTATAATCCTATGAAAGGGATCTAATTTACTTTGAGGAAATTAATTCAGCAAATATACACTGCCGTCTACTAGCTTTTAACATAGATCTCTTGCACTACTGCAGTATTTTTCCACATAAACATAAGGAGGAGTTAGTACTCACCACTCTCTACACAAACTGAGACTGTAGCCTACAGTGCTTTATAAGTAACAGTAATTTGGCAGCCCAGAAAGCTGGAATTTGTCTAAGTGTTTGTTTAAAGGACTTGATTCTCAGAACTATCAGATTAGAACACTGTTATTATCATTGTGATTCCTATTTTATAGATTAGGCTAATGGGTCTCTCAATGTGAGAACGGAGGTTCTTAATAATAACAAATGACATTCATATAGCACTTTGGAGTTTGTAAAGTACATAGATGATCTCATATGATATTCATAATATCCTTGTGTGGTAGGTACAACAGACTATTGATCCCATTTTATAGATGAAGAAACTGAGTCTGGTTAAGTATCTGTGGTAACCCATGTGTCATTAGGGACTTCCCAGACTTCATTATAGAATGACCAAATCCCACACGGACATGATAGTCAGCTAAAGCAAGTAAACGTATCAACCCCAAACCGTCACCCATCACCAATTCCCATCATCCCCCTTGTTCAATACAATGCTGGCAACGAAACTGGTTTAAGACAGGTAAGACCGAATAGACTTACAGGTCTTCCTAAATATCTGGATATAAATAACAAAATGACAGGCTTAGCAATTATGACAATCTAAGGTATTAATTTCTATGGGGGTAGGAAAAATGAGTTAGATATTATAGGAAGGTTAGTAACGAAAAAAAGTACAACGTACTTTTAGTCAAAATGATGCTGAGAGGGAAAAAACCCATCATCATATGGTTAACATGTTTCAACTACATGTAAAATGGAGGTGCAACAGAATTCTCAAAATTGGTCTCAAAGCACAGTACGGTATTGCTTATCAGGCCTACATACTTTAAAATTCTTGATTTCTCTAACATTTAGAGGGAATTCTCTTAATTTGGTATAAAATGCAAACATTTGCAATTCATCACAAGAAACATTTTGCTCAGGCACTACATCATACAGCTTCTATTGATTAACTTCCATAGTGTATTCATGCAAACAGAATTGGATCTGAAAAATCTGTATCACAAAATCCCTTAAAATGCTAGAATTTTGCTTACCTACAAGAGATTTAATCTCTATAAAAGTACAGATAGAGATTTAAGCACTATCTGTTAAAGTCAATGAGACATAAGATGGATTTTAAACTTGTGGCTTGTTTTCTAATTGAAAGACAAAGGTGACATAAATAGGTACTACTGAACTACTTGGGTAAAAATAGCCTGGAAACATGTGCTTACCCTAACAAAATAAATTGCAACTTGCTTTAAATTAGGAAACTGTAAATATTTAAGAGCAGTTAAAATGCTCTACCTTGTGAAATAAAAATCTAATGCTATTCCTGCAGTAACTCTTCAATGTTGTCATAATCATTTTAATTAAATTCTCATTTTTCAGGTGGTCCCTTTAATTGTTTTTTTCCTACTACTTAATGTGTTTTTTTAAAAGCCATTTCTTTTCCCCAGCTGTGTGTGATTGGTTTTAATGGTAGCTACTTCCTTTTTTGCCTTCTGTGAATTACACTTTTAAACGGTTGCACGTTTTGTGTTTTACTGCTTCAGTGTAGTTTCATAAAGAATTTTAAGGCTGTTGCTAAACATTTTCATTTCCCATCTGTAAAACTAAAAGTCAGTGAGAAATATTCCAGATTGGCCTTTTACAACCAGTTCTATTTTTTAATATATAAATGAAAGCGCATTATTACACAGATTGTGCAATAACCTGGCTTATTTCTCCAAAATTACAATTTTTATTTGTTCTTTAAAAATAAATAGGTGGCAGACAAAATAATTTGTGGCATCTCTTTTGATTCTGGGTAATTGTCAATTGATGACACATTTATATTTGCCTTGGTGGAATGCTATTTTCAGTTGGGACTAAACTTTTCAGACCTTGAGAGAAACATGGAACCCCAAAATGTGATTTTAAGCTCATGTTTTAGTCACAGAGGTCACACAATCTTAACAAGACCACCTGGACCTTCTTTATTTTAAGCTTGAGAAATTAAAATTACTTGTTAATTTAATTACCTCATCACAAGAAAGAAAAAGGTATCTACAGTAAAAATTTTATTACCAGCCACTTGTAAAAAGTTTTCTGGTAAAATAAGTTGTACTTACTGCCTGGGTTATCTCCAATTCCATTGTTTTTCCCATTCCAATACCAGAGAAGGAGTGTTGCATCTCGAGACCCTGAGAGAATGTAACAGTTTCCTCCAATGTATGACTCAGATCGGGCAAGGCAAGTGACGACATCCCAATGTCCAAATACCACTTGTATCAATTTTCCTGAAATACAAGAGATTGATTGTTGGCTACAAATGGCTGCTACTAATTAAATTTTATTTCTATATATTCACTCAAGCGAGGTTAGGAAGACTTCTTTTTAGAATCAGGTTTTGTTGGGTTATTTCTCTATGTCTTACAAAGTCACAAAATTGTCTGTCTTAAGAAATATTCTGTAATTCTGACTTCACTCATTTAGCCTGGCCTCTCTCCTTAGTTGTGATTAATAAGGGTTTACTTCACTGCATTCTATTTGTACTTTTGCAGATAATAGATACATTTAAATGCAACAGGTCATATGGGAATATTTTATAGATTTCTAGACTAGTTGGGTCATTTCTATTGTTGCTTTTTAAATAACTTATATGGCTGAAATTCATTCCATAGAGGTAGTGATGAAAAACAAACTTATAGCTGTTTATTCAAAGGTAAATTTGCAGAGGGAGAGCAAGGAGGAGTTAGGTGGAAAGAGGGAAAATCTCAATAAAACTGCAGAACACAGGGAGACTATATGTGTGTGTTTAGGATATACACATACATAGAATATGTTAAAATATATAACATTTATATGAAAATGTGTATATATACATACACACACACGCATACATGTACACACATATATACAAACACAAATACTGGCCCTCATTTACCCAGACATGCTGGCGCATAATTGTGGAAATTTTGTAGAAAATTAAATCACTACAGCAGCCCCTCCATTCCACGTTTAAATCTCACTAGCTACCATTTTCCCACTAGACTACCTTACTTCTAAAATCCACTAAATAAATAAATAAATGTTCCACAGAGTGTTTTAATGCATTAACACCCCATGGGTTTCTATTTAAATAAAATTTTCAGCAGGGTCCCAGAAATGTTGTTCAAGGGCACAGGGAGAAAGCCTTCACGCTTACAAAATATCACTAATACACGCGCAGAGCTGATAAAAACTGCAGCTGATCACCAGGGAAATCCGGACTTCATGAAAAGCAAGGACTCATACCTGCTGCATATGTGTAGACAAGCTGCCAATAAGCATTAGTAAGAAAGTGTGATTGCTTTTGATGTATTTTGATGTCCTAAATTTTATTTAAACCCAAGAGGAAGGATATAGTTTTAGAAATCAAGTTCAGAAATAAAGGAAATATAGGGGGGAAATGACTAAGTATTACTTTGTTTAGTTGGCTAATACTCCTACAATGAAAATATTTAACTCATGATTGACAATCTTGCACCCAAGTTTTTAAATCATATCTGCTTTAATTTCAAATTACCACATTAATTATATGTTTTTTATACTGTAATTTAAGGAAAAAAGTGTTTACACTGAAGGCTTTTAAATATCCATACAAGATCAAAAACTGAATTTTTCAGGGTTTCTGAATTATAACAGCCTCTAAATTGATACTATTATTTTTTGTTTTAAAGATAAGCAAATTCCAATTGCAGATTTTATTTCAATTCTGATTCAAATGAGAATAAAAGCAGGGAGAACAAGTGTTGAAAATGGGTTTTCTTTCATTAAAAAAGGCTTTTCTTTAACTTTTTAGAATATTTCTGATCCTTGAGGCTAACACTATTTAAAGTTCTCGAAAGGTGCAACAGGAAGACAGACATGGTTCCTACCCTTCCCAGCTTTGAACTGGTAAAACAAAATACACAAATCACAACTACAAAGCAAAAAATGTAGCCATGAAAGAGAATGTACATAAAAAATTGTACTTATGAGGTGTGATAAATGTCACTATATTGTAGCATATTTCTGTTAGTACAAATAGAACTGAAATAATTTTGTACTTGGAGACATGAATACCTGGGTCCAAAATCCACCTCAGAAACCTACCAGCTGTGTAACCTTGGGCAAGTCACTTAACCACTCTGCACCTCAGTTTTCTCATTTGTAAATTGAAGGAAGTGAACACAATGGCCTGTAAGGTCTACGCTTGCTGCTCCTCCAGTTCATTTGCTCTTCAGCAGTGCAAGGGCTTTGGCCTTCCCCTCTGCTATAAAAGCATGTGGAGCACAGAATCGACTGAAGATAGGTAGTTAGAAAAGGAAATTTTCTTGGAGGAGGTGACATTTGGCAGTTAATCAACCTCTTATTGTTTTATACCAAAGTACAAGTATGGAAGTAACTACTAGCTCTGTACTCAAAATGTAAAGGGTATGGCAAATACAAGTGCCCAAAGCTGAAAACAGGGCCTATTTAACTTGCTGAAATGGACATTGTTATTTGGGCATGAACTTTATCCTACAGTGGCAGAGGACAATAAAAGGGAAACACAAAGTTATTGCACTATCAGACTAAGAAAAATCATCCTTTTGTATCAAAGTCAGATACACTGTGACATTGCAAACTGTTTTTTAGTTTCACCATTAGAACAATTTATACTCATGAGTGGAGAAGTTTGTTAAAATAAATATAAAATTTCTTATGATTGTATAGTTATTAGGATTTTCTCAAGTTGTGAAAAATTTCAAGATGGCTTAGTTATTTAAACAAATTAATCTCATTATTAGACAGAGTTATTTTACACTTTAGGCCCAAATATACTCTGCATTTCCCTTTTCTGCCTCTAATGGCCTTCCTCTCGAGCTTATTTTGTTATAGTGATGTGGCTGAGGTTAACTCCTCCTAAATAAATCTTAGCATATCAATACCTGATGCTCTCTTTCATAAATTATTTTCTGATAATCTCATGAGTTCCTCAACCTTTTTTTTGTTTCATTTAATGCTAGCCCACCTCTCGACAAACTAATATCAAATATTACCACAACCACTAGGATATCCCTTTTTTGACAGAACATATTTTCTAGTTAATGTTTTATTTGACAGCTGTAGTACAAATAAAAAAAAATCAAGCTCAGGACCCTGAATTACTGAATCTAAAAGGCTGCCTGAAAACAATTCCTATTGCTGGGGGAAGGTTTTATTGTCACCTCTCCTGTATTAGTTGTGCCCAGAAAACATGATTTACATTAAAAGAATTTTCTGTCATCAAAAACTGTTTTTAAAATCCTGAAATCTAATAAGGGAAGAGTTTTTTTTTTAAATGTGCTAAAATATAATTGAATTCAACACTTGTGATAGCTTTGCCATTACACATTAGTGATCACATAATCTTTTCCCCTTGCTCCTCTGCCAAGCCTGGGGAAAATATTCAATAATAATATTCTTGCTTTCATAAAAAAAAAGGAAAGAAACAAAACACAAAGATATTACTTATAGTGAAACCTACACTAGATTTTGTTTTGTCCACAGGATATTAAGAAACCAAAAAGAAACCATAAAAAGTTTTTTATTTATTTCTTCATAGACTTTTCTGGCAGAGATAAATATTTTATTTTTTCATCCTTTGGGGCAAGATCAGTTCCATCCAAATGAATTTTAAAAATAAGCAACTGTTAATGAATACATTAAAATAACACATCTGTATAGATTAAAAACTCCACACAGATAAAGACTTAGAGCTTTTAGGTAAGGGTAGAGAGTACATGGCATAATGTCCCATAGTGTCCCAAAAGTCTCAGTGTAGTTTTAAGCTATTCGTGTAATCATTTTTAATCATTTTTTAGTTTTAATAGCTTAAAACCACACTGAGACTTTTTGGGACACTCTGTGTACTAGAGACATACAATGGGTTTAGAATTCTAAAATGGGGTGTCTTTCCAACAAAACTAATCAAAGTCTTTAAAATTCTGACTACGTAGGGAAATGATTACATGAAGAAAACTTGGGACTTAATAATCCTTACCTTTGTTATTTTGGGATTTATTATAATTCTAACTTTAAACTTCAAAAAGCAATTAAATTCACTTTAGAACCATTTATATCTGAAGAACAATTTAATCACATAATGACAACTTCGCAAACACTTTGAGGCTCCCCCTTTAGCTTCTTTGGCTGTTTATCCCTACATATTCCTAACCTCTTTATTTTTTTAAAAACAGTAACATAATACCTACTAATAGTAATACTATCTCCCAAGCATCATAACAAAATAATCTCAAGAGCAGAGTTCGTAAGAAGATGTAACAGGTGCATTAAATGCAAGGTCATATTTTATCAGAGTGATAACCACTGCCCTAAGAAAGGGAGGACTAAAAATGTGAATGGCTAAATCAGAGGAAATGAATTATATTATAATGGGAATATTTTGTGAAAGAGTGGTCACTTGTATAGTATTTCTTAGGAAGCTAATGGGTGCAACTTCTAGTAAAACTTCAATTATGTAGAAACTAATAAACCTTGAAAGAGTCAGGTTTGCCCCCAGCATTGTCCTTATTAGAAAATGATTAAGAAAAAAAGGCTAATATGAACAATTCAGTATTGAAAATAAAAGCACAAAACCCCTCAAAAAACTACTTTAAGGGTATGCCTAAGGATTAGTACACAATTAATTCAATCTTCTATTCTTATTTCTTAATTGAGATTAAGAATGATGATCCTGAGGAAGCTAAAGATCTGAATAATAAAGAGTAAATTAAATTCTTAATAAATTATTTAGTAAGGTAGGAAAATATATTTTAGAAGGATTGTCAACAAAGTAACAAAAAGTCTGTGAAACTTCTAGGTAACTAAAATTTCAATTAAACACAGCACTATTTTCCTAAAACATTCCAAGATTTTATTAGCTTATAATGTCACTTGAGTTGTGTATGTCTATTACATATTTCACAGAATCGCAGAATTGGAGGGAACTGTGGCACTCATAATGTTTCATTAATCTAAAAATGGAAAGCACATAATATTTATTCTTTTTAATTATTTATTTTAATGGTCCACCTATCATACTATTCTTTTTATTAGAAATCTTTTAAATCTTATATTATTTTCTGGAGGCCTTTAAAATACATCAGACTGGAATTTAACTAGACTCCATAAGTTCCTCAGTATGTTGTTCTTCAACCTGGAAGAAACTCTTTTCCCTAACATGCAAAGCTCTACAAAAATTCATTATATTAGTTCTCGTGGGGTAATATAGTTGAGCATGGTGAGTCCCTTAGGCAGATGCATGCAAATGAATATAAAGGCCTGGTACTTTTATGCAATCTTAACAAGAGCTCCTGTCATGCATAAAAGTAGGAGTCAGCTACTTTTCTTCATGATGGTGTAGTTTTTAGCAGGATTCTATGAAGAACTGGGTAAAGGAGAAGAAAAATCAACTCCCAAGAGGTATGCTTAATGAGAGTTTGTAGGAGGCAAAAAACCTCCTATATAAAATAACACAAAAGAGGGTAAACACTAGATATGTTATGTACTCTCAATAAACTCGTACATATACACAAGCACATGCTATTTACATACAACTACATCAAAAAACGATCAACTATGCTGCAAATAAATTTTGGCTAAAAAATCTTTGAATAGAAAAAGAATACTAAGGGTTAATTCACAATGGCCTATGATGATCATACTTTGGATAGGGTAAAAAGTAAAAGTATGCTTTTTTCTTTCTTATTTGATATTTTTTACAAATCACAAATAGGCCATTCTTGTTCAAAGCAAGAATATGAAGAAACGTTCTCAGCATTTCAGTGTTTACTTGTATAAATAGAGTTGAGGGGAGAAGGAAATGACATTTACCTGTGTCTGTAGAATAGACCCGGAAACTCTTGTCCCAGAAACCACAGACAAGAATATAGCGGTTGTCAGAAGTGATGACAAAGCACTGGGAATGGACCTGAATACTCTGGTCTAAAAGGTCAGTGATTTGCCTCCTGTGCGTTCCTGTATTGCTAGCTGTGGAAGATGAAAAAGAAATAACTAAGTATACACAGTCAAAGAAATGCTACACTTTAAGCAAACAATTCTTGGGGTGTGTGAACAGGTAATAAATTCAAACACAAGAATACCTGTTCTTTCATTCAAGGCAATGCCCCTCCCCCCACCAAATTCACATATTTGTTGCAAGAATGTGAGTAGCCAAATTCAACATCCTAGCAAAAATATCTTTGCCTAGGGGAAAGAAACAATAACATGTTACAATTTTAAAATAGTGTACAATCCACAGAACATGCATTATAGCTCTTGGGTAAGTCTAAACCAGATTACAATCACAAGACTGCATCACAGATCAGTTTGTATTCCTGACAATCTCATTACAATTATTGTCATGAGAATGGAGTCATGTTGTGACAGACTATTACCTTTAACATTTTGTCACAAGGAAAAGATATTAGAATTTAAATGTCACATATGCTGTGAAATATCGCAGCATCTTGTACTACTTTAGCTCTAACGGGTCTTTAATTTGACTAGATGTGCAATCCCAGTTCCCTGTTTACAGAAGCACCATCATGTAAAGAAAGAGGAGAATGACTATTTATTAAAGATACATGTAATTGAAAAAGTTGAAGCAGAGAGTATTGCTGTTTTCCTGAACCTTATTTAAGCAATAAAACAAGACAGAGTGACTAGCACACGGTGTTTCCAAGCTGCTACAGAATGTGTGGATTGGGGTTTATCTGAAGGCACAAGGGCAGACAGAATGACGTTGAGACACATGGGAAGGGTAATAATCCTCTGAAAATAGACTACCAGGAGTGCTATTATCAGAAAAGGAAATTATACTCAATAAGCCCTTCTTGATATTATAAGGTTACGTATGTAGAAAACTGTTTCCAGGGTCCTAAAGGATGTTTCAACACTGATTTCCCCATTCAAATAGGATCATTTTTTTTTGAAGGAAAAAACTGAGGTTGAAACAAAATAAGATGAAAAGGTAATATAAAATCCTTTCCAACTAAGATTCTTTTTGTGGTCTTCAGTTTTCCGAAAACACAATGTATTCACTCTTGATGACTGTAGCACAGGTGTGGAGATAACTCAGGAAGTAACAGCAAAGACAAGCTATTCTACATCTTCAGCATTAAAATGGTTTAGGTGAAAAATTCACAGGCAAAATTCTAATCAGGAAAAGTAAATCTAAAGACAGTTCACTAAAAGCAGTAGTTTCATGTAGGATTTTGGGGATTTGTAATTTTTTGTTTTTAGTGGGGGAGAGAAGGTAAAGGGCAAAGTATGTTGAGAAAAGAAGGTATTTTCAAATAAAGATTTTGCGAACATCTATCACAACTTCAAGCACTGAAGGGTATTTCATAACTATTACTGAATGATGGAGGCTTCTGATGCCTTTCAGGAGCATCTGAGTCTGCTGGCAAGTTGGTCAGAAGTAGTTACAAATGTAAGAATTTTTGTGGGGTAAGATCTTCTCCTTCCTCCCCTCAGGGACTAAAGTGCTAAGAAGAGAAAAAACCTGCAATCATAACTTTGAAGCCTGGGAAAGGCAATGATGTTTTTTGAAGGAAGAGGAAGTCAGATACATTTTCTGTGCAGTAGTCCCATACAAATCTGTTCAATTCCATTAGACCAAGAAACAGAAACAAAATATGTAGTGTTTTCGACTTATTATAGAATTAGCATTCCAAATAAGGCTTATTCAATGTTTGTACAAATCTGTACCTGTTATCTTTGCTCTAATAATTACACAAACTTTCAAGTGGGCAGGTCTCCTTCTTTTGGAAGACTATGAAAGCTCCAGTCATAAGCATGTGTATGTATGAACTCTGGCCAAGTGACGAAAATGTAATATTGCTTCAAGGTTCTCAAACATTCAAATGAACTTTCACCAATACAATGTCCACTTGGAGCAGATATGGAATTTAACATCATGACATCCATTATTTCAAATACTTCTGTATACAACTATATGTAACTTAACTCACTGTAATCAACTAAATAATTCAAAATAAGGGTCATGGGTAAGATTATAGCAGTACAAATTTACATACACATATTCTACAATATTTTAAATAAAAACCTTAAAATTCCCATGATAAACTAAAATTTTTATGGGACTAGCAAGTAAAATAACAAAAATTTAAAATTCATAATAGGCCTACCTTAGATAATACAGAATAATTATCTATTAGATTCAGGTTTTAAGTTTAATTAAATTGAAATTATTTGTATTGTACACAAAATATCAAAAATTTAGAATTAAAGAAGTCCAAGCTAATTAGATTTAATATATCTACTACTATACAATACTACATTTATCTAGGGTAGAAAGAAATTTAAAATGACTCAGAAAATGGGTTCTTCTGTTTCCCTAACTAAAAAAAAACATACCCTATAATGACTCAGAATTTTAGAGAAGTATTTAACATGGTATTTCAGGATTTAGACAAAGAAGTCAATGGCTCTACAGGAATTATATGTGTTTTTATGCAGACAGAGTACTTCTATGATATGTGCTTGAACTTTGGAAAATTAATAAATTAGTTGGCTCTGACCTTAGACTCCTTCTAGTCTATCATAATAATCCATTTATAAATGGCAGCACTTTAGCCCTATGCTGCAATAAATAAAGGTTTTGAGGTAGGAAAAAGATGAGTGGCCATCTACAGAACAACTCCGATTTTTTAAAAAAATCACCCAATTCAGAATTGCGGGCTGTAATGTGACATCCTAATTTAAAACAACATGAGCTAGGGAAATGAGAAACTGAAGAAGAATCCAAATGCTAGTACTAATAATATTCTCCCATAATTTGGGAGAAAATACAAGTTTTTCTATTTCTAAAACTATTATTGAATGGATGTAGGTAGGGAAAGAGATTCCAACTATTTATATGTACACATTCCCTACCTCGTCATAGTCTCCAAAGCCAAGATGTAACATTGCTAGTTTCAGCCAAACCACATTTGATCTCTGACCATGCAACATTTAAAGGTGTAAAATGCTAATATGGACATATAAAGCAACCAAGCATGAAAGGCACAAGAGCAAATATGTTTTTCAACGCTGTATGTACAACAGATCCACATTTCATCTCAAAGGAGGTCTCTTTGTGGACATCTCCTCTCCTCTCCTTCTTCCTCTCTCTTCCTCTCTAATTCTTCCTTCCTTCCTTCCTTCCTTCCTTCCTTCCTTCCTTCCTTCCTTCCTTCCTTCCTTCCTTCCTTCCTTCCTTCCTTCCTTCCTTCCTTCCTTCCTTCCTTTTTCTTTCTTTCTCTCTCCCTTCCTTCACATTTAACCTCCAATGGTGATCTACTGGGCTGCTGGGCCTGAGGAAAATGAATACTAATATCTTAACATTGCTATTGGTAGGGCAACATATTTCAACTTTGAAACTGCTCTGCGAATGCACATTAATCCCCTCAGCCTGTACGGCGGGTCTATGAAGAAAGGATTGATCTCCTTTAATGATGAAGCGCTGGCACTACGGTTTTATTTTTCACCACACAGTGCTGCTAAGAACCCCACTGTTATTATGAAAATTTCCCCAGCAAAGGAGCTCCATCACATTACCGGTGCACCGATTCATCATAACGTGCCTCGCTCCTGCTCATCAACAAGTCTGAGTGATGAAAAGATCCAATATTATCCTGACAGTACTTCATGCGCATTCTCAATCACACATTATTACAGCATCCATATTAATTTTCAGTGACACGCGTCCTAGGCCTGTTCAAATTAGGCAAACCAACGAGGGGGAGTTGATGAAATACCAGCATAGCCACAGCTCATTGCATTCCAATTTGCATGCAAATGGTTTATCAGGAAAATTCCATTCCCAGCAACCAGCAAGTGAAAAACAACCGTAATCTACACTTCAGGGCCACCATACAGAGCTTAATGAATCGCAAAGAGAGAAGGAAGTGACAGACCTATGAGAGGATCGATTTCCACTGGCAGCTGGTATGGCTGGTCCTGTACAGCACCTTGATGAGCTGGAATTCACAAAAGATTAAAAAAAACTGCATTACTTTTCATATTTTAAACTATGTAAAAATACTTAAGTCAAATCTCAGGTACAATTGGTTTCTAACTCTCCAAATCTCTTACAGTTTTGTCAAATTTAAAGAAAAAAATCCAGGTGCTTTCATGGGCAGTTTATTAAACATTTATTTTAGATTAGTGCTGTTCTGAACGGGTGCCATCACCAATGGCTCTAGTCCTGGGCCATAAGCTATAGCAGATGCTTGACTGGCAACCTCCGATGCTGCAACAAAACAAAATTAAGTGGTAAAGAGCACTGAAAACAAAATGTGACAGCCATCTGCTGACTGGAGTAAATACTATTTTTTTGTTATTTCCTAAAAAGGCATCTTTGAATGCTGTAGCACAAAGGACCCGCAAAAATGTCAACTTATGATGGAGAAAGGGAAAGCTCCAAGTCAGAGAACATTTAATGTTTCATCCATCACTAAAAATCAATCGATCGAAAGTCTGAATAAAAAATAAAGAAAACCATTTTGCAGGTAAATGTTTTTGCTAAATGCATTTGGCTGAGTTACATTCCTAACGATCGAATCAGTGTATATATGTGTTTTAAAATTTTATTAACATTTTTGCTATTTTTGCTTCAATTTAAAAATACCCAGAAGCAGAAGAGTAAACAGAATCAATATATACTATAGGCAATCTGTTCTCTTCTTAAGATGATTTTTCATGATACAGGCATACTATTAGCGCTGTAATTTAAAAGAGCTTGATATACACAGCCTTTCCCTATAAATAGTGGTAGAAAGAAGCACAGACAGGAAGTGAGCAGATGGAAATCTGGGTTCTGGACTCAGTTTAGTAAGTAACAACCTACATAACATTCTGCAAGTCCCTTTCCCTTCTTTGGGCCTCATTTACCACAAGTAGAAAATGAAGATGGTCTCTGAAGTTGTATCATTACATTTTTGCTTGTTTGGTTGGAACTGTGGTTTCGTTGGTGTGGAGAACTCTCCAGTGTGCAAACCTCCCTGCTCCCAATGCAGCTTTGTATCTGAATTTTTATCAAGGTAAAATACCTACTAGTTACTGCTATGCACCCATGATTTCTGTAAGTAACTTCTTTCCATTCAGATACCATCCCCCATTCCTTTTTCCTTTTGTGAGTCCTTGAATACCACCATCAGAGTTTAGGCAGTATGAAATTTCTAGTTATGAAGCACTATGTGACCAGCACAGGAATGGACAGTGGTGACAAAATCTTCACAGATATTTAGTAATCTTTCTTTTTCTTTTTTGAAAATTTGTTTAGTATTTTATTTTTCCCAGTTACATGTAGAAACAATTTTAATATTAGTTTTTAAAACTTTGAGTTCCAAATTATTTCCCTTCCTTCCTCTTGATCCTCTGCCCCCCCCATGGATAAGGCAAACAATTCAATAAAAGTTACACATGTGTAGTCATGCAAAACATTTCCATATTAGTCATGTTGTGAAAGAAAAACATAGATTAAAAAAAAGTCAAGAAAAAGGTTAAAAAAAGTATGCTTCAATCTGTATTCAGACACCATCAGTTCTTTCTTTGGGGATGGATAGCATTTTTCATCACAAGTCCTTCAAAGTTGTCTCGGATCATTGTATTGCTGAGAATAGTTAAGTCATTCACAGCTGATTATCTTACAATATTGCTATTACTTTGTACACAGTACATTTCACTTTGTATCAGCTCATGTAAGTCTTTCCAGATTTTTCTGAGAGCATCCTGCTCATTTCTTATAATGTTTAGTAATCTTAACTTCATTCTAATACTATCTGAATATATCCTTACAGATCCTGAGAATCTCCATCACCCACTATGACTTTGTGAGAGATACTAGAGCCAAGGTGTCAGTACAAGAAGGCATAAAATAGTTAATGCCTGAGCTTTAGTAACAGCAAAAGGGAATTTAAATAGATCCTGAAGATTGTACTCAAAGGAAGGATATGACCTAGAAGAAGAAGCTCAATGGAGCGGACATAGTTACTTGGAGAAATTATGGGTGCACCACAGCAATAGTTAGATACTCTAAACTTGGAAAGAGTAAAAGTCTATGGTGTGAGCAATATGTTTCTCGAAGGGAGAGTTACTGAGTTACTGAAAGCTTCTGTATTGTAATATCCCAATAACTATGTGAAGACGAAAGAGAGGATAAGATCTATTTAAATATATCTATAAGTGCATCAGGTCACATTTCTTCATTTTTTACCTGAAACTCTTGAGGGAGAGATTGTGGGACTTCTGTGACTTCTCGAAACCCCAGTAAGGTCATTATTGGATCAACCTTGAGATACTGACCTCATAACTACCGTGAGGCCCGTCTAATGTGGGGGGAGGAGAGGGAGAGAGAGAGAGAGAGAGAGAGAGAGAGAGAGAGAGAGAGAGAGAGAGGGAGAGAGAGAGAGAGAGAGAGAGAGAGAGAGAGAGAGAGAGAGAGAGAGAGAGAGAGAGAGAGAGAGAGAGAGAGAGGGAGCATGAGGGAGAAGGAGAGGGAAAGGATGGGAGAGAAAGGGGGGGAG
Organism: Phascolarctos cinereus; assembly: GCF_003287225.1. NCBI lineage: Eukaryota > Metazoa > Chordata > Mammalia > Diprotodontia > Phascolarctidae > Phascolarctos > Phascolarctos cinereus. Next base: position 106,779,207 of record NW_027556402.1, on the reverse strand, counting down.
GGAGAGGAGGGGAAGAGAGAGAGAGAGAAGAGAAGAGAAGAGAAGAGAAGAAGAGAAGAGAAGAGAAGAGAAGAGAAGAGAAGAGAAGAGAAGAGAAGAGAAGAGAAGAGAAGAGAAGAGAAGAGATGAACTCCAAATCTCTATTTCCGGAGAGAGCTCAGCTCAAGCCTCACCTGGCTTCACTACTTTACTATCTGGACTTCTCTGACTGACATCACCACGCACCCTGCTTCAGGTACTTTCTCTGGGGACTTTCTCCTCTTGTATTTTGTCTTCCCCCAGGAGTAGTAAGCTCCTTGAGCGCAGGGACTGTCTTTCTCTTTTCATACTTAGAATACCGCACTTAGCAGAGTGCTTGGCCCATAGTAGGTGCTTAATAAATGCTTATTAACTTTTGACTAATGTTAAGCATAAATTCACTAGAATGGTGTGATTGATTAATAAAAGTACAGGCAATAAAAATGTGAAAATTATAGTTTAAAATTCCAGAACAATAATCTACCATGTCACTTCCTGCTCTAATGTTATTATATATTCATAGTTTGCCATGGGATTTCTTATGACCGATGGTATCCCAAGAAAACTGATGGTATCACTATAAAATATAAACTAGATAGACATATACTCTCAAAACTTCTTCCCTAAACTCTAGGAAGTATGCATCTACAGACTCAGAGAATAACTATTTAGATGGCCCTTTTGCATCTGTCAGAACTTTCTGGATGCAGTATAGGTAACTCAGAAATACAGATATCTGAAAATATATTAAATTCTATTGCAAAATATAAACAAAAATACAATATACATTTTTATATACGCATACAATTAATTATGAAAGAAAAACTTATATGAAGCCAGGATAGAAGTACAGTAGGTACTTGCCTTAACAATTTTTTTTTTTAAATTGGACCTGTAATTTCATTTAACACAGAAAATACGTTGTGGGAAATTTCCTGTACCCACAAAGGTCATTCTTGCTCTCCAAATTGTTATCTGAGTGTTGTCCAGAAGTGAAGCACCTTGCCCAGGGCTGCACAACCAGTATGTGCTACAAGAAGAGTTTACCTTGATCTTTCTGCCTCTGCGGCCCACCCTCTCTATTTACTTACCTCAATTTATACTGTTCCACTTTTACTAAATTGATATTTCCTAATAAAATCATGTAATTTCCCACATTAAAGCTTACAATTTTCTAAGCCATTTTGAAACTTACAGCCCTGTTCTCTCTCAGTACCTTTTTATAAACTCTTTGGTGCTATATCATAAATGTAAGTTATTGTTGTTATTTCATCTTCAGTTGGTTGCTGTTACTTCGCCATACCTTAGGTTCCCACTGCAGTTTTTCACAATTCCCCACAGGGCAGGTAAGAAAGCCAGCAACAGAGTCATACTCCTGCTTTACTGAGGAATTTTACTGTGGACAGTCTCTTCTATCACTTGCATTCAAGGATTTTACCAATAGATCTAAACTCCATACACTCTCTCCCCCAAAGAGCTCATCTCTGATGACCTTAAGGCTTTAGGAAAACTGAGTTGAAGGGTCTCTGCCCTGAAAGTTAGAAAAAGCTCTGATGTACTCAGTTCTATGCCTAGTGATAGTATATGTCATATTTGTAAACATTATTGCTATTTTTACAGGTAGGAAAAGAAAGACCAGGTTAGGAGAGTTAATGAAACATAAATCTTGGTTTTAATTTTTAGGCCTAACTGCTAAGCTTCTATCACCTAATTAAGAAAAGAACCATAGACTGACTCAGATTTATGAGCATGTTGGTATATTTTTACTATATGGCTACTTAAACTCTGATTTGATGTCAAAGATGATTCAGGACAACACAAGTAAGTCACTTAGATGACTTTTGCTTTATTTTCAAATAGCTGGTTAAAAGATGATTTTTATTATGGGAAAGCACTGGATCTGTAGTGATGGGCCCTTTAATTGAGTATATACTTAGGTCCCTATTTGTTTGTTTTCATTCTAATGTAATTCAGTTCTATTCAATTCTAATAGCTCTTGCAGTTAGTTTGACGGAAAGCCGTGGTTCCAGAGACTTTATATCTTTCCAATCATCTTAGTTACTCTAACAAGAAGAGCTTTATGCATGACACTGCCAAGCTTTGCAGATGTTTCCACAATTTAAAGAGACTATTCAAACTCATCTGCACAGCTTGTTGTCTAAAATAAAAGCTTAATAAAGGGCCAACAGTATCAAGGAAATTTTAAATTCGCTTTTTCTTCTCTCTATTCTTTAAATAAAAGAAACAAACTATCTGGATAAATATTAAAATGTTGTACCCTTTAAGTCACAGTGACCATGCTACATTTAACAACAGAACAGAATCGTTTTGAGTATATAATATTCTAGATGTCTGTATTACCCAAGTGCTAAATGTAATTAACATAAAACGTGTTACTCTGTAGATGACATTCTTGACCCCATATTTTGGGTTTTTTTCCCAGCGTTTAAGCTGATCCATTCAAAATCTCTAGTCTAGTTTCACCTCCCCTCTCCTTATTACATTCTTTCTTTGCCTTCCTCTACCCATTCTTCTCCTCACCTCTAACAATGGCATATACTTATGAGCAAACTTGCTGGGGTGCAAGCATAGAAAGGGAAGGGTTTTGTTTTAGTTCGTTTTACTCAAATCAAAGCTGATTCTTGGATCTTTAACTCTGGCCTCATGCAGACTATAACCTCCTTGAGGTCAGGGACTATGTCTTATATTTATTTTGTATGTCCCTCACTCCACAGCATTTTATATACTGCTGTACACATAACACACACTCAAGAAATACTTGTTGAATAAATGTAAATTTTTAACTTATAATACATGCATATGTATGTAGACATATATACTCCATGTCTCTATACATATATAAGCATATTAATGTATATATGTGTGTATATATGTATATGTGTGTGTATTACATATATATATATATGTAATACACACACACATATCTATCTATCTATCTATCTATCTATCTATCTATCTATCTATTTATCTGAATATTATGGGAAAACAGATGCCAAGAAACAGTTTGTGGTTAAACAAGTGTGTCGTAGACCTTTGATAGAATTCTTCAAGTGGAGGCCCGTGTGTTCAACTGACGTTTGCAAATTGAAAGCTTCAACTTTTGTGAAAGAAAAAGAAATATCTGAAGTAGATGTAATTCTTTAACATGGCTTACAACATTTACTCCAGCTCAAGAAGATATTTCTTTACTCACCAGGAAGGTTGTGCCACTTGTTCACAGCAAATAGCCTGTTAGCAGTGACTGTGATCACAGCAGGAGTAGCCAAGCCAGGTTGGGTGTTGGCTGCTACATGAGTGACAGGGGAGTTGGATGGGAACTTTAGGACCATGATAACATCCTGCTGAGCTTGGTCTGTGAACATCAATGGACTCTGCAGGAGGAGATACTGTTGAGTGGACGTGACAAGACACCAAATACATAGGAAAGAAGAGACAAGGAGAGAACAAGAAAAAGGGAGAGGGTATAGGAAAAGACGGGGAAGAATAGATTAAAACAAGCAAGCACCACTAGTAGCTGCAAGTGAAAGCATCATACAGGCTAGAGGAAACAGGAATTTGATTTGATTTTTAGAAATATATTATGATCTTTGAAATTTTCTGTTTGGAATACTGGATTTAAGTAGGGAAAACTTCATCCAGAAAAAAACAAAACAACACAAACAAACCCAAATGTTAGAAAGCTTTCCAGTTCATATTCTAGAGAGAAAGACTACATAGTTTTTATTAAATAGTTTCCAATTGCCTGTTATTTGCCAAAGAGCCATCTTTTGGCTCTACTGAGGTAGTACACTGAAGAAAGGGTAGAATAGGCAAAAGTCAAGGAAATTCCCAGAGACCACCAAAAGTTGTGTTGAGTTGGCATGGAGATTTTGACAAACTGAATAGAGAAAAGAAAAAAATATATATATATTTACATACAGTACATTTAGATGGCATATAGATATCATTACAAATAAAGAAATAACTTATATGTGTAATACACAAACTTAATTATAAACCTGTTTCAAAGTAAAATATAATTAAATGCACTAGTAAAGACAATATATTTATATAATGTACATAGTCATAAATACAACCCTATTGTAATGCAAATGTATTTTCTTCTTGTAGCAGTTAATTGTAAAGAGAAACACCTAAATGACATCTCCTCCCCTCCCCCTTCCCAGTATCACAAAACAGAGTTCCTGGGTTTTTTAAGCTCTCTTTTGAACACTTGATAGTAAATGAAATTGATAACTCAACACTGACTATTCTCTTAGCTATTATCAATATAAATCTTAATATATGCTAAGGATGTGGAAAATTCCTCCAACTTGTATGTCAAAATCTAGGACACAGCATAAAACACTGTATAAACTAGTAAGCTTTATTTGGCAGTAGTGGGCTGTGGTATAATTACACAGCACATTTTCAGCCACTCTCCCCTTCCACATCTACTTTTTAAAAATCTGATCAGAATTGTTAAGAATGGAAATAGTCTGATGAAGTTCTCTTGGCTGCCTTTCTACTGCCATATTTCAATACACCAGGTATATGTGAATGTGTAAATGCATACATTTAATATATATTTATTCAGAACTGCTAATAAAAAATTAAATGCATTTGCATTTTTATTATCAGTCCTTTTAAAAAAGTTATTAAGAGTACTTAGAAAAACATATTGCACTAAGAATTCCTATTTGCACTCTTTGCATAAAGGTGTAAATAAAGGCAACTAATAAGCTACCCAGACACCCTTCTGAGCAAGTGGCTAAAAGCCAATCAATATTATGAGTTAATCCTCCCTGGATGCTCATTCAATTAAAGGTGTCAGTAATGCCTCATCTGATGTGGCCTCAATTAAATCCAACTATCTGATGGTGTGAAAACACAGGGGGATACAGCAACAGCAGTAGACCCAGACAAATAGGCAGCCTTCGTGTGGCTGCTAATTACTACACCTGGTGTATATTATGGCTTAGGCACTTAACACAGCACGGAGCAACTTTAATTTCTGCTAAATTCACGGCAGAGGCAGAGGACCCTAATTTGAACTTTAGTAAATAAAATGAAAACACACTTCTGCTTTTTAAAACTCTACTTCCCAATATGGAAATTCTTATTTCTTAATGTCATGGGAAAAAAGCTTTCCAAAATTGTTTTAATTTTGTGAAATTGCACTATCAACCTGAAATAAACAATCAACAGTAAACAACATGACCTATGAACTGGTCTGTAAGTTGCCTTAAGTCAGGTACTTTCAAAATATTTGCATATGCTACTAATGAGAAAATTGGAGTACAATATAAATAATAATAAAACATCTCATTGGAAGGAAGTTCATGCATGTTTATCTAGTTTGATGGACTGCACCAGAAAATGTCATGTTTTAAACTAATTCCAATATTTGTGCTTAAAACAAACAAACAATCTTAAATCTCCTAAAAGTTGAAAGAACATATTGTTTACATTGCTGAGTTTCTTTGGTATGCCAACTCTTGGTTGCCCAGTAGGAATAAGTCATTTCCTAAGGGAACTCTAGAACTATCCTCTTGACCTTTATCATGAGCTGCCCTTTACCCCTCAATGCACTCTCCTGGATGTGGCCCCTACAATAAGTGGTCTTGCATATCCCTCCATGCTCAAGATGTAAAGCACAAATAGCATTATTCACATCCCTTCTGCATACCCTGCACTGGTAGCAATAGCTGGAAACAAATAGATTAGTGGGACAACTGACAGAATGAGATTTCCAGGGATAACTCTTGTCATCTCACCATGGAGATAGGTCTCTCCAGGGCAATGTGGAATAATAGAACAAACTTTGTCTTAGCAATCTAAGGATTAAAGCTCAAGTTCTACCTTGAATATATAGCAGCTCTGTGACTTTGGACAAGGCACTTAATCTATCTGGGCCTCAGTTTCCTTCTCTGTATAATAAGGACATTGGACTACTTGATCTCTAAAGTCTCATCTAGATCTTAGAATTCTAAGGAGTGACTATGGAAGAATGGAAAACTTCAAGGTGAATAAGGAATTTTACTTACTTTCATGCAGTGAAGTCATTTAAGATTGTTTCTTTTGACCATCACGTTCTGCTCTGCCTCAATCTACTTCTATCCTCACCACAACTTAAGACATCATTACATTATTATGTTTAAAGGGAGCTCAGGTATCCAATTCAGGAGTTAGAGGGTGGAAACCCTTTTTCTTGGACACCTAGTAAAGTTGTTTTTACCTTTCAAATTCTGGCAGTGGATAGGAGAGAATGATCATTTAATAAAGAACAAACAAGAGGAAAAATCCTACCATACTAATAACATTTTTGCCCCAGGGAAGAGACTCTTTCCCAAAGTATTACTTCCCTACTCAGTAAACTTCAATGGTTCCCTAGGATTAAGAAGATACCCTCTGTTTGGCTGTTAAGCTCTTCCCGGCTTAGCCTCTCCCTATTTTTTCAGTCGTCTTAAACATTTTATTAACTCACAAAGTCAATAGTTCAACCATACTAACCTACTTGCTATTCCTCAAACATGAAGCTCCATCTCGAGCCTCTGTATCTTTGCGCTATTACCCATGCCTGGAACACTCTCCATCTAAAAATCCCTGACTTCCCTTCAAGACTCAGCTCAAAAGCCATCTTCTGCAGGAAGGAGGCCTTTTAAGGTTCCCTCACCCAAAACCCCCACAACATGGGGTTAACAGCATGAGATATGACTAGAATATGACAACAGCCAACATTTTAAAAGCATTTACTATATGCCAGGCATTGTGCTGAGTGCTATACAATTATTATCTCATTGGAATCTCATATAATCCTGAAAAGTTGGTGCTATTATTATAATATCCATTTACAGATGAGGAAACTGAAGCAGACAAGGTTTATGTGATTTCCTCAGGGTCACAGATATAAATGTCTGAAGCTAGATTTGAAGTCAGGTTTTCCAGATACCAGGCCTGGTATTCTATTCACTGTGCCACCTAGCTGCCTCAGAGTAAGTCATTAATTTATCATAACATTCTTTACTACAACCTATATCATGCACCTTAACTATGGATGTTTCAAGGTTCTGTCCTGGGCCTTCTCACTTCCCTAGAAATTCTTTCCCTAGGTGACCCTGTCAGCTGCCACTGATTTAATTATTATCTCCTGTACATGACTCTCATATCTGTATTTGCAACACTAGTCCAATTTCCTGAGCTCCAGTCCCACATCGCCAACCGCCTAAAGGATATTTTGAACCAGATGTCCCCTGGCATCTCAAACCCTACTCATTCTAAAATGTGAACTACTTTCCCCACAAATTCTACCCTTTTTCAAACTTCCCTATTCCTATTGACAGTATCATCTCTTTCACAGCCATTAATATTCACATCTTCTGAGGCAGCCTTTACTCTTTACTCTCCCTTACCCCCACACATTCAATCAGTTGACAAGTCCTTCTATTTCTAAATCTCTCACATCTGTCCCCCTCTCAATACTCACATAGCCTCGTGGCCATAGATGAAGGACACACCATCTTGCCCTTAATTATTGCAACATCCTCCAAACTGGTAGTTCTGCTTCAAGTTTCTCCTCTCTCCAATTTATCCAACAGAGTTGCCAAAGATATTCTCCTTAAGCAAGCATTTGAACATGTCACTCCCATACTCAATAAATTTTAGCAGCTCCCCGCTGCTTCCAGAATAAAATATAAATTTCTGCTCTTTAGCTTTTTCAGCCCTTCACAACTTAACTCCAACCTATCTTTCCAGTTTCACTGTACACTATTCCTATTTCTGAAATTTATAATTCTCTCTCTTTCTCTCTGTCTTGCCTCTGCTTTCTCCATGCTTTTGTAGTGGCCATTCCCCATGTCTGGAATGTATTCCCTCCTCATCTATACCTCCTAAAATTTCTCATTTCCTTCAAAAGGCAGCTCCAGTGCCATCTTCTGCATCTTCTCATGATACTCTTGACTGATGTTTGTGTGCATATGCATGTGCTGTGAAGTCCGTATATTGTATGTGTGCTTTTGTATATTGTATGTACATGTGAATAATAGAGACAATAAATGCTTGTTGCTTGATTGATTGCTCCCTGGCAAGACAGTAGTGTGGGAAAACTAGTGGCAATAGTGATAAGGCCAAAGATTTGGTGAGAATACTAGGATGGCCCTAGGAGAATCAGAGGCCATGGGAATATACATTTTGGCTGACTATAAACTGGGAAGGAAATAGCCTTTTAATTGGTATCCCTACCTCCAGACCTTCCCCTATCCATCCATTCTCCAATGCCCACTGCTATTCCTGAAGCCTAGATTTGACCATACCACTCCCATGTTCAAGAAGTTCCAATGGTATCCTCTGGTTTCTAGGTAAAATATAAACTCCACTATTATTCGAAGCCCTTTATAATCTGGCTCCAATTTACCTCCCCAGGTTTATGATACAGCCCTCTCTGTTTTAGCAGATAAGACTATTTGCTGTCCCTTCATAACAAGCGATAATCCAGTCCCCATCCATCCCCATACCTCTGCACAAGCAGTCCTTGCATGGAACATACTTCTTCCTCAACCTTGCCTCTTAGCATCCCTGACTTCCTCCAAAGCCCAGCTCAGTGGCTGGCTACAGGGAGCCTATCCCAATCTCGCATCTCTTTTGATCTTCATGCCATTGCCAGGAACTTGTCATAATTAATTATTATGTATCTACTTTGTACTTTTTTGTGCATATGTGCTTTCCTCCAACACACTATAAACTTTTGAGAACAAGCACTTTTTTGTTTTAGCATCTCTTCCTTAAAGTGCCTGGCACACAGTATGAACTTAATAAATGAAATATTGGCAGGTGATGAGGAAGAGATATATGAGTTACTGAAGTGGAGATGGGTCACATTATTTCATTCTGTCTCTTAACCTTTTGAGGACTCATCCATAAAATGAATGTAGTTTCTTTTGGTACCAAATCATGTTACTATGGTCACCATTACTGACCTATGTGGTATAGGATAACGTGCCCTTCTCCATAATATTCCTAATCTGGAGTTTCATTATATTCTTGACTAGGAACAGCTGAGTGGGACAGGAATTATGCGAGATGGAAGAACTTTCTCCAGAGTTGAGTGTCAGAAGGATATGGAAAAATAAATGAAGAAAAGTGTAGTGAATTTTTTATCCAATTCCTTTGAGACTCACAATATTTTTTAATTATGTTTCATGGCAACCTGAGAGTTTTTATGGCAATACCAATAGTGTCACATAGTAAAATGCATTTACAAATTCTTCCACTAAAAAAAGGTGAGAGAATGTGAAAAACAACCATATTAGCAAATAAAAGTAGAAAAGAGAAAAACAAGAAACTGTCACTTCTTCATTTGGTAATTTAAAGCACTTGGACCAAAACTAAGAGGTAGTAATTATGGCCTTATCAGTTCTGCACATACAGAACAGTAAAACAAAATAAATTTATTAAACAGTATTACACCAATAGAAAATGAACTTTTATCAAGTTGAATCTTTGCAATAACTGTTTGTGGATGAGCAAATTAACAACTCTATACTCAGCAGAAAAGACAGACAAGAGAGTCAAATCACCAAGTTTCTTGTATCCTGGATCAAATATGACAGACCATTCCAAGCACAGCGCAATTTTACTTTAAGAACTTAAGCCCGGATCAAGACAGCACAAGTCCAGAGGAATAAGTGAAGTGCTACTTACCACCTGCATGGCAGAACTTCTGGGAGGATGTGGCTCTATAAGCAGCTGGGAAGGGGTTTGTCCAAAACTTCGGATTTGAGCTTCGACAGCCTGAAAAAGGCACAAACAAGTTTGCATGTTACGAGGTGCTAATTACAGGCAATACAACCATAACTGTCACCTGAAAATGTCAGTTCACACTCTGGCTTGTTTCACACTGAAAACTGACCTCCTGCATTCACCGAAGGCTAAGTGCCTGGCTCTGGGATTGAGGATGAGGTCATCTTTTAGCATCGCTATTGCACGAGAATGCAAAGACTCCTCATCTTGCTCAGAGACATTAAACAGAAACTAGCAATTACAATCAAAAATATTCTCTCAGCTTCATTCAACTCTGTTTTCTTGACTGACCTTTCTTGCACTATGTCTGACAACCAAAAGCTATTATTTTGTTGCTAAAGATAAAACACTGATTCTATATACCATTTGTTTTGTTTTGTTTTGGCTAGGCAGTGGGGTTAAGTGACTTGCCTAGGGTCACACAGCTAGTAAGTGTCAAGTGTTTGAGGCCAGATTTGAACTCAGGTCCTCCTGACTCCAGAGCTGGTGCTCTATTCACTGTGCCACCTAGCTGCCCCCTATATACCATTTGAAACCTGAAAAATGGGAGAAAACATCAGTAAAGATAATGTGATCTCATATTATCTTCACACACAGGAAATCATTATATCTTTGATAGATATTGTGGGATTTCCCACACTGTGTTCAACAACTTTTTGTTTATTTTTCTAGCTGATTCTTCTTTAAGGTTTATTTTTATTGATCTTTTGTTTCGACATCATCTTCATTTCCAAATTTATTCTTCCCCTCCCACACACAGAGTAGTCATCACTTCTAATAGAGAATAAATGGAAAAGAGGGGGAAAAGCAGTTTGGCAAAGCTGAACACATCAACTGTGCCTGATGTTACATGTAGAATTCCACATACAGAGATCCTCACTGCAGCATGGAAAAGAAGGAGGTGCATGTTATCAACTCTTTTTTCCTGGGCCAATCTTGATTTGTCACTATAATTACACAGTATTCAGGTACGTTTTTGTGGTTGTCATTCTTTCCCTTCACACTGTTGTAGTCAAGGTGTATATTCTTTTCTTGGATTTGTTTACCTCACTTTGTATCAGTTCACACAAGTCTTCCAGGGCTTCTCTGAATTCTGTATATGCATAATTTCTTATGGCACAGTGACATTCCATTACATCTAAGTATCCCAATCAATAGGCATCTCTTTGCTAACACAAAAGTGCTGTTATGAATATTCTGACATATATAGGACCTTTCTTTTTGTCTTTGACCTCCTTGGAGGCATATGGCTAACATGAGGATTCTGGATCAAAGGGTATGGATATTTTAGTCATTTTAAAAAAGAAATATATTCTAAATTGTTTTCTGGAATGGTTGGACTAGTTGACAGTGAAGTTAACAGTGCATTACTATGCCTATCTTTCTGGTACCCCTCTAACAATTCTAATTATTTTGATTTGTATTTCTCTCATTATAGTAATTCAGGGGAAATCTTTCATATAGTTCTTATTAGTTTGCAATTTTCTTGAGAATTGTTTACATCCTTTGACCAGTTTTTCTACTGGGCAATTGCTCTTAATTTTTATGCATTTGTGTTAATTCCTGTACAACTTGGATGTCAGACTCTTAATAGCTATTTCACATAAAGATTTCTTCCCATCTTCAGTTTCTTTTCTCATTCTGACAGCATTATAATTGAAATAACTAATTTTATCTTTTGTGATTACTGCTGTCCTTTATTTGGTTAATAATTTTCCCCTTAATCATAGCTATAAAAGGTACTTCTTACTATGTAACCTTTTATATTCTACTCACATAACTGTCTTGAGTTTCTCATCACATGTGGTGTAAAATATTGGTCTAAACCTAATTTCTGCCAATCTGCTTTCCCGTTTTGCCAGCAGTTCCTGTCCAATAGAGAATTCTTTCCTAAGCAGTTTATATTCTTGTCTTATGTTCTCTGTACTGCCACTGCTTCTTAAGGAAAGTCTTTCTGGCCATATGTCCTACCTTTATACTTGCAGACTCCCTAGCATTTTATCTGACCTACTGACTGACTCTGGACAATGACCTTGGGGACCTTGACATCTGCCCCTTTGCTGAACCTTTAGGATTTCTGGGCCTTTCCATCTGGCCTACAGCTAAACTTTCTTTTATATGTTGTCTCCTCCAATTAAAGTATGAGTTCCTTCAGAGCAGGATCTATCTTGCTTTTGTTATTTGTAATCTCCAGCACTGGACACAGTGCAACACTTAACTAAACGCTTTTTTCGTTCACTTACTCAGCACCTCTCTCTGTGACTTTGCACTGCCTGGGATCCAGACCTAGAATATACCTTATTCTTAAAATTTTCCTGGTCCACCCAGATGCTGGTGCCTTTATCTGGGAGGTACTTTGACATTGTTGTATATATGGCTACTCTCCCAACTTGCAGGTTGTATCCCCCAAGGGCAGTTTCTGTCTTAGTTTATAGAAGCAAACCTGTGGGCCTCCACTCTTAACTACATAACTCATGAGCCCTCGTCAGTGTGCTTCCTCTTCACCATCAGTCAGTAGACACAACTGTCTTTCATCAAGGGTAATTACCATGATTGCATAGTAAGAACAGTAATTACAAAATATTCCCACCACAATTCTGAGGCGAACTCTTCCACAAATTAACACAGTGTCTGTGGGAATAACTGGGGTCAAATTCAAAAGCAAAATGGCAGTAAGATAATGTGGAGAATACTTGCATGGCAAAGGCAATTTACAAGTCCTGGTACTTCAGTGCCTAGAAGTAATTTCTCCTTTTATGGAGTCCTTATGAAACTCTCCTTGGTTATGATGTTAGCTGGGCAGGTTACTCAGCAAACTTTCCAGGGTCTGCCCCTCTCTATATCACTCCCTTCTATACTACTAAATGTCACATTCCTTGAGGCTGATTTCATCCCTGAGTGACTGTCTCTCTGTATCCTTGTCTATCTGCAGTGTGTCTCTCTCTACCCCCTATTGGATGTAATGTCTCTCATTGGTCTGGAATTGCCACATGGTTTGGAAGAAAAGGGAAAAATATCCTCTGTCCCCACCAGGGGTTCCTCCACAAGCAGCTCCTGGCTTACAATGTCTTCAACTTTAAAACTCTGAAATTAATTCAGAACTAAACTATTTACAATCCTCAGAGATATGGTTAATTTGTTTCCCAAACCAATAGGTTGTTCCCTTCTTGACTCAAAGACTCATAAAGGACGCATACACTATACCTCTCCAGTCTACTTAATACCTCATTAACATCTTTAAATACCTTCTGGGACTACATCAACTGAAGTAGTGCTGGTTAGTGGTAAGTCCCTCTTTTACACATTCATGTTGTCTCCCTAAATTGACTATGCTGTGAAGGCAAAAGGCATAAGAGCCCCACCCTATTTTAAAAATAAATAAAACTACATAAATGGCTGGACCCAAAGAGTAGTGATTAACTGTTTGATTTAAACTTGGAAGGGAGTCTCTAGTGAAGTGTTCCAAGAATCTGAGCTTTTATCTGTACAATTTAACATTTTTATCATTTACTTTGATAAAGGCATAGATGGCACGCTTATTAAAAAGCTGGGAAGGACAGATAACATCTTGGATGACAAAGTCAGGAATAAAGAAATCTCAACAAGTTAGAATGATGGACCAAACCAAAGAAGATGAAATTTAATAAGAATAAATGTAAAGAACTGTATTTAGGTCTAAAAATATCAACTTCCCAAAAGTAAGATCAGAGAGGCATGGCTAGATAACAAGATATCTGAAACAGATCTGGGGGTTTGAATGTATGTTGATAAAAAATGTTATGGGTGATCCCTATTCAGATGCTCTACTGAGATGCAGAGATGCGACTTAATTTTAATTCAACAAACATTTGTTAAATGCCTACTAGATATAAGACATTGCACAATGTGTTGGCTGTATCTTGGGTTTTCTTCTCTTCTCCCGGTCTATTATCTTGCCTAGTGTTCTGAACAGCTCTCATGGGTTCAATTATCATCTCCCTATAGATGACTTCCAGCTCTATCTAACCTCTCTCCTTTGTTCTAGTCTTGAATCACCACCTGCCCCTTTGACACCTCAAACCGGATGAATTGCAGACACCTTAAACTCAACATGTTCAAAACTGAACTCATTAACTTTCCCCTCAAATCCTCTCTTCTTCAAAATTTCCCTATCATTATTGTCCATGGTAACACCATCCTCAGACATCCAGGCTAGAAACCTTGGTGTCATCCCCAACATATCTCTTTAACACTCACCCTACATATCCAACCTGTTTTCTTTTTTTTTAATATAAATTTATTTATTTTTAGTTTTCAACATTCACTCCCACAAGTTTTTGAATTCCAAAATTTCACCCCATCTCCTCCCTCCCCCCAACCCAAGATGGCATGCATTCTGAATAACCCTTCCCCTAGTCTGTCCTCTCTTCTCTCTCTCTCCCCTTCTCTTATCCCCTTCCCCTTCTATTTTCCTGTAGGGCAGGACAGACTTCTGTACCCCATTTCCTGTATTTCTTATTTCCCAGTAGCGTGTGAAAATATTTTTTTAAACATATGTTTTTAAAACTTTAGATTTCAAATTTTTTCTTCCTCCCTCCCCACCTGCCCTCATTGAAAAGGCAAGCAACTCAATATAGGTTGTACATGTGCAGTTATGCAAAACATGTCCATAGTAGACATGTTGTGAAAAACTAACTCTATTTCCCTTAATCTTACCCTGCCCTCCCATTGATTCTATTCTTTCTTTTGACCCTGTCCCTCCTCAGAAGTATTTACTTCTGATTACTGCCTTTCCCAATCTGCCCTCCTCTCTATCATCCCCCTGCTCTCTTCCCCTTCTCCCCTATTTTCCTGTAGGGTAAGACAGATTTCCATACCCCCTGAATGTGTATGTTATTCCCTCCTTAAGCAAATCCTATGAATAAGAGTCACTCATTCCCTCTCACCTTCCCCAATTTCCCCTCCACTGTAAGAGACTTTTCTTTTCTGTTTTTTTTTGTGAGATAATTTACCCCATTCTACCTCTCCCTTTCTTCTTCTCTGAGTATAATCCTCTCTCATCCCTTAATTTTATTCTCCAGATATGACCCCTTAATCTTCAACTCACCCTGTGCCCTCTATCTATCTATCTACATATAAATACATTTTTCCTCAACTACCCTAATACTGAAAGGTCTCATGAGTTAAATATCATCTTTCCATGCAGGAATGTAAAAACATCAATCTTAATAAGTCTCTTATGATTTCTCTTTCCTGTTTACCTCTTCATGTTCCACTTGGAGTCCTGTATTTGAAAGTCAAATTTTCTATTCAGCTCTGGTCTTTTCATCAAGAATGCTTGAAAGTCCTCTATTTCACTGAATGACCATTTTTTCCCCTGAAGGATTATATCTCTGGGTAGGTGATTCTTGGTTGTAATCCTATCTCCTTTGCCCTCATTATATTCCATGCCCTCCTTTAATGTAGAAGCTGCTAAATCTATGATGTGTTTCCACAGTACTTGAACTGTTTCCTTCTGGCAGCTTGTAATATTTTCTCCTTGACCTGGGAACTCTGGAATTTGGCTATAATATTCCTAGGAGTTTTCCTTTGGGGATCTCTTTCAGGAGGAGATCTGTGGATTCTTTCAATTTCTATTTTGCCCTCTGGTTCTACTATATCAGGGCAGTTTTCCTTGATAATTTCTTGAAAGATGATGTCTAGGCTCTTTTTTTGATCATGGCTTTCAGATAGTCCAATAATTTTTAAATTCTCTCTCCTGGATCTATTTTCCAGGTCAGTTGTTTTTCCAATGAGATATTTCACATTGTTTTCTAATTTTTCATTCTTTTGGATTTGTTCTACAGTGTCTTGATTTCTCATAAAGTCACTAGCTTCCAATTGCTCTATTCTAATTTTTAAGGAAGTATTTTCTTCAGTAATCTTTTGGACTTCCTTTTCCATTTGGCCAATTTTTCTTTTTAGGGCATTTTCTCCTCATTGGCTTTTTGGACCTCTTTTGCCATTTGGGTTAGGCTATTTTTTAAGGTGTTATTTTCTTCAGTATTTTTTTGGGTCTCCTTTAGCAAGCTGTTGACTTGTTTTTCATGATTTTCTTGCATCACTCTCATTTCTCTTCCCAGTTTTTCCTCTACTTCCCTTACTTGCTTCTCAAAATCCCTTTTGAGCTCTTCCAAGGCCTGGGACTGATTCATATTTTTCTTGGAGGCTTTGGATGTAGGAGCTTTGACTTTGTTGTCTTCTTCTGGTTGTATATTTTGATCTTCTTCTTCACCAAAGTAAGATTCTATGGTCTGACTCTTTTTGTGCTTCTTGCTCATGATCCCAGCCAATTACTTGAGTTTTAAACTCTTTGTTAAGGTAAGAGTCTGCTTCCAATGTGGAGAGTGTACTGTCCCAAGCTTCAGGGGTTTGTATAGCTGTTTTCAGAGATACTTGTAGGGACCTGTAAGTTTTCAGTTCTTCCAAGGTGGTATGATAAGGGGCGAGGTGTTTACTCCTTTCCTGGCATGTGACCACAAGTATTCCTTTCTGTCCTGTAACTGTGAGGAAGGGTTCCTCTCCATAGCCACTCCAAGCTCCACCACGCCAGCGCCAGCGCTCCTCCTCACCCCAGCACCACCGCCCAGAACTGTGACCCAGATCCAAATGCGGGCAAAGCAAGAGATTCCTGCCTCAGCACTGGCAAAGAGATCCCTGCAATCCCTCTCTGATCAGCCACTGGATTCCCCCTTAGCCTGTGGGCCGGAAGCTCAAGAAGCAGCTGCCCCACGAGGGCCTCGCTCTTGGGGAATGGAGCTGAAACCCCACCTTCCTGTCTCAGCACCACAGAAACAACTTTTCCCACTGACCTAAGTTGTCTTTGGCATTCGTGGATTGAGGAGTCTGGAAACCTCCACAGCTGCCAGTGAGGCCTGCTGCAGGTTCCCTGCAGCCTGCACGCCCACGCGGTGCTGAGCTGTGCTCCCTGCCCAGCGCGATACATCTTTCTAATCAATCATCCAGGTTGTCTTAGGCGGGAAAATTGTTTCACTCTGTCTTTTTGTGGGTTCTGCTGCTTCAGAATTTGTTTAGAGCCATTTTTTATGAGTATTTGGAGGGGTTTGGAGGAGAGCTCAAGCAAGTCACTGCTTTCACTCCGCCATCTTGGCTCCGCCCCCCTCCAACCTGTTTTCAAGACTTGTGGTGTCTACTTTCACAACATCTCTTGTATAGATCTTCCCTTCTCAGCACACATACAGCTACCACTCAAGTACAGATTCTGATGACCTCAAGCCTGAACTACCGCAATAGCCTTCTGCATGATTTCCTTGACTGAAAGTCTGTCTTTATTCCAACTGCTAAAGTGCTTTTTCCTAAAGTACAGTTACAATCCTTCCTGCTCAATAAACTCCTCTTACCTTCTTGTTGTTCCTCACACATGACCTTTTATCTCCTGACTCCATGTGTTTCCAAGGCTGTTTCTCATGTCTGGAATGTTCTCCTCACCTCTGTCTCTGGTTTCCTTTAAGAGTCAATACAAATCTCCCTTCTGCAGGAGGCCTTTCCCAGTTTCTCTCAATATTACTGCCTTCCTTCTGAAATCATCTTCCATCTCTTCTTATATATTTTATATATACATAGCAATTTGCATTTTGTCTCCCCCACTGGAATGCAAGCTTCTTGAGAGCTTGGCTTCACCTATCTTTGTATCCTTAGTGCTTAGCACACTTCCTGGAACACAGCAAATTTTTTTTTTTACACAAGAGAATGATAATAGAGCCAGTATTTTTGGGAGTTTAGTATACAGAATGGATTTAAGTGCAGAGAAATTGAAGAAAAGATCACTTGAGGAACTATTATAATTGTTCAGGTGTGAAATAAGCGTCCAAGGTGATTGCTTAAATATGAGATTACATAATACACACAAATGTATATATCTATACACACATGCATGTGTGTATATATGCACAGATAATACACATATACCACTTTCCAAATCTTAAAAAAGCTATATAAATGCTATTATTAGTATTGTCGTTGTTATTAGTAAATATCTGCTGACTATTGACTGACAGAAGTGAAGTAGTCCCTGCCCTTGAAGGTTTGATGTGAAGATACAATAAATACACAGACAATTAAATTCAAAGCATATACAAAATAAATTTAAAAGGGACAGAACAAAAATAATTAGGATTAACAAGGATTTTGTAGGGAAGGTAGCCTATGAACTGCACTTTGAAGGAAGTTAACCATTCTAAGAGGCAGAGGTGAGGAATGAGTGCATTCCAGACACAGGGAGTCCAGCTGTGCACTGGCATGGAGGAGAGAAAGGAAATGCCATCCTTTGGGGACAGGGAACAGGCTAGCTGAATTAGAAGAAGGCTTGTGTAGCTACTCTGAGTCCTGCAGATGGTAATAAGGGACTGAACTAGGACAAAGACAGTGAGTGGAAAGAAGGGGACAGATATGACAGATGTTAGATAGACAGAATCAATCATTCCTGACTGACCACTTGTCAAGTACGTAGTAAAGGAGATTCTTGTTCAGTTGGGATTTGAAAATTGGGGTCTCTGAGATCCTTTCCAGTTGTGCAGTTATATGATATTAACACTACAAACCGCACAAGGAAATTGTGGCAAAAAAGTAAGAAGATTCTGCCACCAAGCAAATATTTACTGAGCATCTAACCTAGGGGAAACTACCTATTAGCAAGGCGGAGAAATTAAAAACTTTTGAGCAAGGACATGACTATGATAAAGGCAGAGGTTCTGAAGGATCAATCAACATACACAGAAATAAGCTAACCTCCTAGGGTAATACTAAACATAAAGTATAAAGTGACATTCTTCTTGCCCTCAAGGAATTTAGAATCTAACTGCAGAAAAAGGCCATACACAGTACAAATGTTTATCTTAATAGATAAATGTCAAATTCATGGTAAGGAAAACATCAATTCTGTCAAGTCAAATCAAAAAGGATGTATTCTATTCAGTGCTCACTATGTGACAGGCACTGTGGTAAGGGGCCAGGATTCAAATACAAGCAGAAAGACAGTCTGCCCTGTCAGAACTTTACATTCTAATGGGGGAAAACAACACATACAAGGGAGATGAAAATGAGAGTGGGGAAGGTGAAGGTATCAAGCTCTGGAGCATGGTAGGGAATGTTCAGTGTGTCAGTAGTACATCCTGTGGGTCAGGGTGAGGGGAAAGGGAGTAAGACGAATTAGAATATGGTTCACTTGGGCCTGCTCTTTAAAATGGAAGTTGTGGGAGGAATCGAATAGTCAGAGGGAAAGGCAGAAAGTAGAGGGTACTTTTTTTTTTTTTTGCTTTTTGGTGAGGCAATTGGGGTTAAGTGACTTGCCCAGGGTCACACAGCTATTAAGTGTCAGAAGCCAAAGTTGAACTCAGGTCCTTCTGACTCCAACGCTGGAGCTCTATCCACTGCGCCACCTAGCTGCCCCTGAGGGTACTTCTAATGTGAGAAGTGGTGCAGGAGTGGAAAGAGCTTCTAGGGCAAAGAATATGTTATGGCATGGTAGAGAAAGTTTTGTAGAGAGAAGTCAGCAATACAGCCTCGAATGAATCCTGAAAGTAATTCAGAGGACTTAATGTGAACTGGTGGACGTTATGCTATAGTTGGTAGGGAGCACTTCATGGATGAGATGTGACCTGATTAATGCTCTGAAACATGGATAAAATTTAGTCAGATGCACAAACAATGTGACTGGAGCTTTCTTTCTCTGTCAGCCTCCTAGATTTACTACCTAGCAGCAGTCTATCTTTACTATTTTTCTTCTCTCCCAACAAAAACGTTGGGCTTTGGGCCTGGTGGAGTGGTCTCCATTTGCTATAACCTTATGGATACCTACCTATAAGCAATTAAACTTTTTTTTTTGCACAAGAGAATGATGATAAAGCCAGTGTTTTATGAATTTCAGTATATAAGATGGATTTGAGTGGAGAGAAATTGGAGAAAGGGAGATCACTTGGGGAACTATTATAATTGGCCACCTGGTAGCAGTGAAACCAAAAAATAAAGAGATAAGTACAAAGGGAGAGTTAACAACACATGGAGACTAACTAGATATAGAGGAAAACAGAGAGGGGGAAAGTCAACACTAATTAGTCTTTGGGCCTGAATGACTAAGAGGATGATGATACATTGATCAAGATAGGTAAGTATCGCACGAGAGCTAGTTTTAGGGGGGAAGATGATGAGTTTAGTTTTAAATATGGTAAGTTTGAGATGATGTTAGGATATCCAAGCAGAAATCTCTATTAGGCGGTTAGAGAGACAGGACTAGAGCTGAGAAGAGAGATCAGGGTCTAAAAAAATACAGAAATTATCTCCATAGAGTAGTATAGTGGACAGAGCATCAGGTGGGCCTGGAGTCAGGAAGTACTGAGTTCAAATCCAGACTCAGATATTTACTAGCTGTGTGATCTTGGGCAAATCAGTTAACTTGTTTGCCTCAGTATCCTCTTCTGTAAAATGAGGATAATAATAGCACCTGGAACATAGCAGGTGCTATATAAATGTTAGTTATCCTTAAAAGCATATAAGTTTCCAAAGAGACAGCATAAAGTTAGGAGAACGTACAAACCTAAGGCTAAATGATGGATATAGGAGGAAGAAGACCCAGAGAAGAAAACAGAGAAGTTAAAGAAATAGGGAAGAATACTGAGGAGGCCAAGGGAAGCATTTTCAAGCATGTGTCAGATGCTGCAGAGGCCAATGAGAATGAAGACGGGGCACCTGAGACCTTGTGGAGTAGAGTTTCAATAGAGAAGTGAAAACAGAAATCAGACTGAAAAGTCTTAATAAGTGAATTTGTGAAGAAGAAATCAAGGCAGCAAGTATAGAACATTAATTTGAGAAGTTAGAAGTTAATGAAAGAAGATATGGAATGGTATACATTGGCAGCAGGATGAAGCAAAGGTTTGGTTTTTTTACATTTTGGGGTGTGTGTGTGTGTGTGTGTGTGTGCGCGCGCGCGCACACACACACACACACACACACACCAGGACAAGGTATTGGCACAATATAGAGAATTCAGTAGAATTAACAGACTAGAAAATTTAGTGAAACAATTTCTTCTTGGAAGGTGACAGAATACTGGTGGAAGAGTTAGTGTAGCAGAGGTCACATTTTACCTTTAGGCAAAAATGGAAGGATGAGAAAAGCAGCCAGATGAGAAATTTTTAGATGGCAAATAGTGGAATTCTTCTCTCTTTTCAATAAATTAAGAAGTATTGTTTATCTGAGTTTGAATAGAATAGCTAGGAATAAACAGGAAGTGGGCAGCAGAATTTGGGATCTTAAGAGAATGTGAAAATTTGAAACAGCTGCTGTGGGAAGTGGACCAAACAGTCAACAAGAGATAAACAAAAGTATTGCCAAGTAACAGTGAGAGCCCAGTTGTAGCTGTATAGGAGGAATACATAACGGGCCATATCTGCACGGTTTTATGACTTCTCCTGCAAAGCTAATCAACCCAGAAGCAAAAGTAGAGAAAACAATGCCTTGCACATAGGTAGGTATTAATAAATGTTTGTTGTGTTGAACTAGAAGTTAGATAGATTTGTGTAAGAAAGTCTAGCATACTTGTGAGAGAAGCAGTTAAGTGGATGAACTGGGGATCTAGCTTGGGCAGAAAATCAATCATACTCCCATAAAGGGAGTAGTGGAATGCAAAAAGCAGGAATAGTCTAATTAATGACTGGTAGTCTACTGAAGATAAAATTTAGGCAATATGTGGGTTCTGGTCAGAGAGAAAAGATAAGGTTTAAGATCTCAAAAGTGAATCACAAACGATAGCAAGGTAGGTCAAAGGTGTGACATGTGTTTAGGGCATTTTGAGTTTCTCTGGGGCAAACCGAAATCAAAATTGAAGTACATAATATTTATACAATTAACAATGCAAGCAACCATCATTAGAAAAAGAGCCAGTCATTTTGAAAATCTCTTGATTCATTTAAGATGGCAAATTAGTCCTTCATAACCTTTAGTCTCTGAATGGAATGCTTCATGCTCTCTCCATTTATATTTCTCAGGCAATTATTAATAAATGAATCATATTAATAAATGAATCCTCATTGGTTGTTACATTTATCAGAGTTTTTAAGTCTTCCAAATTTCTTTTCCTTTAAAATACTTCAGACATTTATATAAATTGTTTTCCTTCACTTTGCATCAGTTAAGATAAATCTTCCTAGAATTCTCTGAATCCTTCATCCACTAAGTTGTAAGCTCCTTGAGGGCTTTTTGCTTCTTTTTGTATCCTAAAAACTTAGCACAGTGCCTGCCACATAGCTGGAGCTTAATAAAATGGTTGATTAAAATTGGAACACTAATACATTGCTGGTGGAGTTGTGAAATGATCCAACCAATTTGAAGGACAATTTGGAACTATGTCCAAAGGGCTACAAAAATGTGCATACCCTTTGATCCAGCAATAGCACTTCTAGGGCTATATCCCAAAGAGATCAAACCAATGGGAAAAGGACCCACATGTACAAAAATATTCATAGCAGCTCTTTTTGCAGTGGCAAAGAATTGGAAATTGAGAGGATGCCCCTGAATTGGGGAATGGCTGAGCAAGTTGTGGTATATGAATGTAATGGAATACTATTGTGCTATAAGAAATGATATGAACCGGCTGACTTCAGAAAAACCTGGAAAGACTTGTATGGTCTGATGCTGAGTGAAGTGAGCAGAACCAAGAGGACTTTGTACACAATAACAGCCACATTATGTAATGACTAAGATTGTTAAACTGAACCCTTCTCAGCATTACAAGGATCTAAGACATCTCCAGAGGCCTTGGGATAGAAAATGCTGTCCACATCCAAAGAAATAACTATGGAAGTGAATCGCCATCACTTATTTTTACCTTCTGTTGAGTTTTGTTTCATCTTTCTGATGGTTCCTCCTGTTGGTTTTAATTTTTACTTACAACTACACTAATGTGAAAATATGTTTAATAGGAATGTGAATGTAAAACCTATATCAGATTGTGTGCCGTCTTGGGGAGGGTGGGGGAGGAAGGGGGAGAAAAATTTTCAGCTCAAAACCATATGGAAGTGATTGTTGATTCATCAATAAATTAATAGAATTGGGAAAAAAATAAATAAAATGGTTGATTGATTTCTTATTGCATAATAACAATTTCATTACTTTCACGTGCAATAATTGTTCAACCATTTCCCAACTGATTTTCCCAATTTGTTTACAATTCTTTGTTACAACAAAAATGCTGCTACAAATTCGTTTCTACACATGGGTCTTTTCTTTCTATCCTTCATCTATTTAGGATATATGTAATGTTCAATATCCAATGTGATAAAAGATGGTTTAATGATGAATTAATGTAAAAAAGTGATTGTAGCAAAAAGGAAGCCATCCTGCATATTTAAAGTTTATTAAAGATGTAAAGATTATAAGGTTTATTGCATAAATCGATGAATTTAATTAATTTACTTTGTTCTAGTTAACTGACCCACCACTGTAGATAAGTAAATCACATTAATACTTAATTTCTGGTCACTGAATGGGATAGCATCTAAGTTCACAAAGGAAAAGTTAACCAAATTATGAGGAAATACAGACAGCAAAACTATCATATGGGGACCCCCAAAGTGCCCCTTTTAAAAAAATCTAAAAGACACACAAGAAAAAAAAATTAAAGATCTGAACAGAATTTTAGAAAAGATAGTTAAAATAGGTCACTAGTGATTGATGGATGGGAACCTAAGTAAGTAGACTTATTTCTTAGCTGTATTTGTCACCTTTATAAAAACTAACCCTGTATTAGGGTATCACATCCTTACAAACAAACTAAAAAAGCAGACATATTAAAAACATTCTATTGACCACAGTATAATAAAAATGATAATCAACAAAGGATACTGGAAGAAAGGATTAAAATGTAAAGTTAGACTAAAAAGTTTAATCCTCAAAGATATACAGGCCAAAAAAAATAGAAATAAAAGATAACAGAACTCTTGAGATACAGCTAAAGAAGTGCTTAGTGGCAAATTTACGTGTCTCAACACTTTGCTTGAGAAAAGAGATAAAGATTAACAAAAGGAGTGTACAACTTTAAAAACTGAAAAAGTAAATTTAAAAACCCAACTAAACACAAAAATATAAATTTTGAATATCAAAGAAAAGATAAAATCAAAAGAAAAAAACCCTTTGAATTGATAGATAAACTAGGAGCTAGTTTTAAGAAACTAGTAAAATAACATTACCTAATTTGATAAAATAAGAGGAAAATTAAATTGAAAATATTAAAAAAATTAAAAAGATTTCACAATATATAAAGGAAAAGTAAAGGAAACTATAATAAATTTTCTTGCCTATAGGCAACAAAACTGGTAACAAATGAAATGGATGAATATATACAAACATATAAAATATCCAGCAAGAAAACAGACAAGAATTCTCAGAAAAACAAACGGAATAAGCCAGAAAGGAACCTCCAAAGAAAAATAAAATCCCAGCACTAGATGGATTTATGAACAAATTCTACTAAAGACTCAAAGAACAATTCATTCCAGTATTACAAAAATTGTTGCAAAAAAGGCAAAAGAAGGGTTTCTTTCACATTCCTCTGAGACACTTTCCTAATAACAAAACCAGTGAGAGATAAAGCTGAGAACTAAAACTGTAGGTCAATATTTCCAGTGAATATTGATGCAAGAACACTGAATAGAGTAATAGCAAAACAGCACTGTATTTTAAAAATTAAACATCATGAGATAAAGATGGCACTTGGCCTCAAGGAATTTACATTTTATTAGGGGCAGGGGATATAACATGTTCACAGAAAAGTACAAGACATATTCAAAACAAATATAAAAAGATTTCAATGGGGCGGATGCCATCACTTGGAGTGAACTGAACATTGTATATTGTGCAATTATTAGTTAGAATGGCATGCCACTTAAACTAAGTCATGGTATATATTGAAAACCTACATATTTGGAGTCAGATGAATTGGATTTTTAATCCTAGTTCATTTATTAACTATCTATGAGATTTAAAGAAAGTGACTTATCCTTCATGAGACTCAATTTTCTTATACTAAATGATCACTAAGACCCCTTCTGGTTCTAGATACTATAGATCCTATGAAACTAGATTAGCCTGAGGTAGGGAAGTTCAGTCTGGCAGTGATTTCTGTAAACAGATTTCCACCCCCACCCCCATTCTTGAGTCCTGTAACAAATCTTAAGTACAGCACCAGCATTCCAGATGTTGTTATGCATAGTAATAAAACAGAATAAGCTATGCAAATCCTTTGTTTTCTGTGACATGCTGGAAAAACCACACATTTGTCTTTTATATAGTTTTTCAAATATTAATAGCAGAACATACTAAGAGGGTATGTATATGCAAGTACTGTGAAGACATTTTCAACAATCCTACTGCGGTTATTACTTCATGTCTGCGTCATTTTATCATTGCAGAAAGGAACAAACGCAGACTTGGCTTACACATAGCACAGATTTGGGCTATTACTTGACAAAGATACTTCCACTGGTTCTCTAAATAGGTCTTTAAATTTAACTGTGAAAATAAGTTTTACCAGTACCCTTGGTACCCAACAATGAAAGCTGTAAATTATTATTTTGATGTTTTGGGGGAAGGGGAAAAAGTAGTTGAACATATGGATGCAGTTAAGGTAAAAACAGATGTTTGTTGCTTTTCTTTGCAGTAACATTGAAAGTTTGAAATTGGGTCTCCCTCCACTCTTGCTTCATGTTTATGACTGAAATTTCTATAAAACTAGTTTAGGAAAAAGAAAAATAAGTTGCCATCATATTTAAAAGTAGCTGTTGTTAAAAAAAAAAGTCAAAGGGAGAGCAATTGTGTTAGTAGTTACTATATGTAAAACATTTGAAATTGGTATAATTTGAACATTTTGGAAAAAAAATAAGCTGGCAGACTTGACCACCTGGTCATTAAGTTCTACCAAGATGCCTTACAACATATCTCTTAGCCTTATGTATTTAGAAGAGCTCATATAAGGCTAATGGGTTTGTCACTATTCCTAACTCATTTTTCCCACTATTTAAAAAGATTTCAATTAATACTCTTCAGTATTTTCTACTGGGCTACTAGCACATAATTATGATTGCCAGTTTTCCCTTTTTCTTAACTAATGTGTAACTCAAATGAGCAGAGGAGGGCACTGCCTCTTTGACATGTCTCACTTGAACCCTTGCTATTGTGTAATTCAGGGGCTAGCTGATTAGCCTCTTCCTTACTCTGGGGCCTCTGTTAAAATCCAGCTTTGATAACTGATCAAAAAACCTCATTCTGATCAGATAACTACTAAATGGCTATATGTTAAGGTTTATACTTAAATTCCTACCAGCAAAAATCCAAATAACATTCACCACTGAGGCCAAGACAAAGCTCAGAACAATTAAACATACTTACTTAGTATGGGGTGCAATTATAGGAGAGAAAATGTTCTATAATACCTTTAGCCCTCTCTTAGATAGCATTCCCACCTGAAAAAAGATTAGTAAAGAAAGCACCATTCAGAAACAGATGCCTGCTCTCCAACCTCCTGCCTGCCCTGGGGACACTGTATTCTCCTTGGCAAAGTAAAAAAAAAAAAAACAATACAACAGTTTAAAAGCTCGGTGCTATAAATGCACTTATTTCCCAAAAAACCAAAGCTAACTTAATACATACATGCACAATTGTTAACTTAGGAATCAGATTATATTTTAAACTAACCTTTTAAGTTTAGGGGTATAAATATTGATTATAATACAGAAATATATATTAGAGCTGAAAATATTTGAAAGTATAATTGCAAAAGACAAAATATCCTTCCCAGAAAACATAATGGATATTCCATCATGTGAAATATTTAAAATTGATTCAGTTAAAATTTTCAAAATATAGAAAGCAATTCTGTCCCTGGTCAAAGCACATATGAAAATATCTAACAAAGGGCCTCAGGAGGCTGATGGAAAAGGAACTGAACTGAAAAGCAGTATGGCTAGGGGAAGAGGATGCTAGCCTTGAAGCCAGGAAGTCTATCCTCAAGGTGGATAACAGTGGAGAAATCGTTAAGCTGCTAATAAGGAGTTAATATGCCTTGATATAGGGGGTTCCTTGTACCAATGAAATCACAAATATGTTAAAAAAAGGAATTGAACTGATTCTACTTAAATATCCACTTTAATTCCTTATTTTGTTTTATTAAGAAAAAAACACTCTAAACTAATAAGCACAGGCAAAAATTGAAGGGTTAAGGTAAGGGTACAAACCAGAAATAGCTAGGCTTATATTCACTAATCAGTATTTAAAATATTTAGACTGCTACTATAACAAATCTAAACAGAAACAAATACATTTCTCTCCAAGTAAAAACAAAAAGTATATAAAAATCCTGTAACCAGAAGTCTCTGGAAGCAAATGCATGTGACGGTGCCTCGGAGTGGAGAAATTATAAGAAAGCTATTTATCATTTTTTTAAAGGAAAGTCTAATTGAAAAATATAACAATAAATTGATAGGGAAAACTAGAAGGTAGTTTGGCAGAAATCAGGCTTAGACTAAATCTCCTCCCTATCTCTTATGCCCCAAATCCAATCTGTTGCCAAGGCCTGTTGATTTTACCTCTGCAACATCTCTCCAATACTCCCTTCTTTCTCTTTTGACACTGCCACTACTCCATTATAGGCTCTCATCACCTCACACCTGGACTACTGTAATGGCCTGCTGGTAGGTTAACCTGCCTCAAGTCCTGTCTATTTTCCATTCAGTCATCAAAGTGATTTTCCCAAAGCACTGCTCTGATCATGTTACTCCCTTACTCAATAAACTCTAATGGCTCCCTGTTGCTTCCAGGATCAAATCAAAATTCTCTGTTTGGCATTCAAAGCCCTTTACAACCCAACCCTCCTACTTTTCTAGTCTTCTTACATCTTATTCTTCAACATGTACTCTTTGATTCAGTGACACTGGCCTCCTGGCTGTTTCACACACAAAACATTCCATCTTTCAGCTCCAGGAATTTTCTCTGGCTGTCCTCCACACCTGGAACACTATCTTCCTCAACTCTGCTCACCCTGGCTTCATTTAAGTCTCAACAAAAAAAGCCCATCTTTTATAGGAAGCCTTTCCTAACCTCTCAATTCTAGAGCCTTGCCTCTGTTCATTATTTCCTATTTATCTTACATGTAGCTTTCTTGTATATATTTGTTTACACTAGACTATAAATTCCTGAGGACAGGGACTCTTTTGCCTCTTTTTGTATCATCAGCACTTAGCAGATTGCCTGGCATATGATAGGTACTTAATAAATGTTTATTGATTGATCGATGCCTTCCCCTATAAGCTACACTAACCTCAAATTGTGTATGCACCCTAAGTGTAAAAGGTCACATCGTTTAAAAAAAGTATTAGGGAATTTTTATAGCCAGAAAAATTCTTAACTAAAGAACAAATAAAGGAGATTACAAAAGATAAAATACATAAATTAAATTACATGAAATTTAAAAGCTTTATTTTGCAAACAATCAGTACAACTAAGATAAGAAGGACAGCTCTCACTGGGGAAAAATATTTATTTCTGGAAAGGGTTTGACATCTAAGATATGCAAGTTACGCATGCAAATACAAAAATCCAAGAGCCATTCCCCAGTCAAGACATATGAACAAACACTTCTCAAAAGAACTGCTAATTAACAACCCTATGAAAGAATAATCTACATTAGACAATAAGCAAAACGTTAGTCAAAACAACTCTGAAGTTTTTCCTCACAATCAGCAAACTGGCAAAGATGAGAAAAAATGGAAATAGACAATAACACAGAGGCTTCAAAAAGACAGGTACACTAATAGACTATTGTCAGGGCTGTGAATTAGTTCATTCTGGAAATCACTTTAGGAGTTAGGCAGAGAAAGTGACTAATGCTTCCATGCCTTTTGACCCAGAGATTCCCCTGTGTGGCAGAGGGCCAAAGGAAGTTAAAGCCAGAAGGAAAGACACCAAAATATTCATAGAGTTACTGTACAAGAAGCAGAGAACTGAAAGCTAAGTATTAGGCCATTGAGTGGGACATGGTTAAACAAAGTGAAGTGCACGAGTGTAGTGGAATATCACTGTACAGTAAGAATGAGAAAAGGAAAGATTCAGGGATGCACAGCAACACTTAACGAATTCAAGCAAAGTAAACAGAATTAGGAATACAACATACCCAATGATAGCAATGAAAATGGAAAGAACAACAACAACAAGAAGAAGCACAAATAAAACTGAACACAGCACACTTTTAAAGAAAAAGACTGGCCCTAGACAAGGGTTGGGAATATGCACCTCCCTCTCTGCTTTGCTGGTGGAGGGGGGATATGACATAGAATATTACATATACTGTCAAATATAGTTAAGGCGTTGATTGGTTTTGTTAAACTGCTTTTTTTCCATCTCTTGTTATCTTTGTTACATACCTTGTAGGTATGATGGAGGATAAATTCAGAAAAGAAAGCAATGTAAAAACAAGATTTCATAAAAGACTTAAAAAAAGAATATGGTGATAAAAAAGCAGGGGGCAGAAAAGAATTTTTACAAATTTGAAAAAGTATTTTATTAGTATGTTTACTTAAAATAAGCACAGGGCAGTTTCTAAGGCAAAACAGCAAGTGATCATAGTTTGTGAAAGTGTGGTCGTTTTTCCCATCAGGACTTTGTAACCAAGTCCATGCATTCCAGGCATATTAAACTGAGGCCTAACTCGGTCCCCCTACAATTTGCAGTTCTTGCAGCTGTCCATCTACTACAGTGTAATCCCAGCTGCCAATCTGAAAGAAACCAGCTAGTCAGAGCAGACACAACCAAGAGAAACAAACGTCACTCAATAATGTTCAGAGGCACTGTGCTCATGGATAATTTCAAACAGTATCTCTGTCTAGAACATTGATGTGCTCATTCAAAACACCTCCATCTCTGGCTACTGGAAATTAGTAGATAAAGCAGTAAGCCTGGAAAAAAAAACACAGGGTAGTGTTTTCAAGTGTTTGCCAGTGAATGCAAAGATCTAAATGGAATGACTGTCAAGACATAACACGAGACAATGTATTCATAACATTCAAAAGTTGAAGGCTTGTTACTTCCCTAAAATTATATCTTAAGATCAAAGAGGAATTTTTAAAAATAGCATGAGAATAATAATTTATCTGGTCAATACTGATTTATATAGGTGGGACATAACAGTTTTTACTGTCTACAGTAGGAAAGCACTATGGTATATATACCCTGGATGATACAAAGAATTATAAGAATTCCTGACCTCAGGAAGCTTAAAGCCTAGTTATGTAGACAATAGATTGAACACACATGCATATGAAACAATTACACAGGAGTGTCAGGACTGGAGGGCAAACACAAGGCTACACACTTGTTGCTAATAAATTTAATTTTGCTAGTTTTATACCATAAAAAAGATAATTGAATCAAATGTCAGATATGTGCAAAAGTGTGATTATTCACAGTAGAGCATTTGATTTCTCATTACAACAAACACAAATAGCTATTATTTCTGACTTATTATCATTATCAATATCATTGTAACAGGAAAGAAGGAAAGGTTTCATTAAATACTAGTCATTTTATTATAAATGGATCAAAAATACTCTTAAGAAACTAAACAAAAACTCACTACTAGCAATACTGCATTGTTGCCATAATAAAAAATTTAGGAATCTGCCAAACATTTTAGGCCAATTTTACAAATAAGGTTTTTAAATGAATTCAGTTTCAGCAGCGTGGCACTGTAGATAAAGTGCTGAGGCCTGGAGTCAGAAATTAAGCCTCAGACACTAACTATGTAACCTTGGGCAAGTCACTTAACCTCTGCTTGCCTTAGTTCCACAACTGTAAAATGAGGATAATAGCCCCTACTTCAAAGTGTTGTTTTGAGGTAAAATGAGATAATATTTGTGAAACATTCTGAAAGCAATATTAGCATACTTTAAAATACAAAGAATTAAATTTATTCACTCTATTTTTAAAACTAGCTCTGTGTCTGAAGGAAGCAAACAGGTTGACTTAATTGTGTTAAGTACCAGGCTGTATCCACAAGTGTCAGTGTCCATTAGGGGATTGCTAGATTAAGGGAAAAACCCTTTATAAAAGCAGAATGTATTTGTCTTGAGCTTTTGAGATACGCAACCTAACTAACCACACACCTCTGAGGATGTTACTGCTTATACATGCGTTAGATAGACGTGCGCATGACTCAACTGCCAGCAGGGTGAAAGGCTCTGGTGCAGCTAATACAACAACTTAGCTTTCTTAGCTGTCTAAAAAAAAAAATAAAAAAACCTGTTTTGTTGTGAAATGTAACTTAAAAAATCTGGCTTCATTTTATGGTATTTTTTATGTAGGTTTTCAATTAAAACTTGACTAATCCTTAACATTTATTTGGCTTTTCACTACATAGTTCCTGTACTGCACTATGTCAAATAAGCCATCTGGGTAACACACGTCAGGCCAGAGATGCTTCAGGGATTGTTTCTAACATACTTTGAACTGTGTCTGTACAGATTCTTAACTTATTGTACTCAACACTTCTAATTTACTGTTCTGCCACAATGTTTTGTAATCACCTTATTCTATTTCTTAAAACCCACTGTAGCCACAACAAAGATTTGTGCCCCACCTGCTAAAAACAGGCCCACAGATCACTCTCCCAACTATTTAGCAAATGTTAACAATGCTATAAATACCAATTGTGTTTATACTTTTTGAAAGATTCACTGCTGCCAGTGTTCTGCAGTAGGGTTAGAGCTGAAATAAGCTAGTGACTCCCACCATGAAAGTAATTGAATTGGAGGCCAAAAATGCTTTTCCTCAGATAAGATATCAGATCTGCTACTGCTGTCATGAAACTGGGGTCATGTAAATCTAAACACTTCTGTTGCTTCTTTTGGAAAGCAGACAATCTCAGAGCAATATGTTGTTTTTGAACTGTATTTGGAAGGAACATTTTATGACACAGAAAACTAAGCACTGACATTAAACATACACTTGGGAGAGAGTTTGAGGATCTCTTTCTCATATATATATACACACACACACACACACACACACACACACACACACACACACACACACACACACACACACACACATATATATATATTTATATCTGTTTAAAAAATAGGAGTAGTAAGGACTCCCCCCAACTTCAAAGAAGTAAAAATAGCTGAGGCAGAATTTCAAGAGGTAGTATTCAAAAACCTCTCCAAACTGGCTCTGTTTCTTGAATGCAGAAAACAAAATAAAAATACTTTAAATTAAATGAAGAAGCAGTTAAGAAAATGGATGGAAAATGTGCGACACATGAATGTAATGGGATATCGCTGTACTATAAGAAATGACAACTATGGAGATAAGAAGCATGGAAAGCCTTATATGAACTGATGCAGAGCAAAGAGCCAAGAAAAGAGCATTCATGACGACTACAATGGAAAGGACAACATTAAAAATCCTGAATGCTCTAAAATTAAAATGGCTAATATGGGCCCAAGAGAAGAGCTGAGACAATATATTTCCTTTCCTTCTTTATGGGTAGAGGATATAGGGGATGAAGAATCACTGTAGAATACTTGTAACTATTAGTGCTGGTTGGTTTTGCTGTACTTTTTATTTCTAATTCTTTGTTATAAGATGTGGTTAACTGGGTAGGGATTAGGGGAGGGATAATTTGGAAATGAAGGTGATGCAAAAATATAGCAATAAAAAGATTTTTAAAAGAAATGGAGAAAACAGCATTCTCTAGGGCATTTCTACAAAAGTTGGGACCAAAGGAAAATTTAAAAGTATATTTTAGTTAAAATTGCTGTTCAGTTGTTTCAGTTGTGTCCAACTCTTCATGACCTCATTGGAGTTTGGTTTTCTTTCTCTCTTTCTTTCTTTCTTTCTTTCTTTCTTTCTTTCTTTCTTTCTTTCTTTCTTTCTTCTTCTTCCTTCCTTCCTTCCTTCCTTCCTTCCTTCCTTCCTTCCTTCCTTCCTTCCTTCCTTCCTTCCTTCCTTCCTTTCTTTCTTTCTTTCTTTCTTTCTTTCTTTCTTTCTTTCTTTCTTTCTTTCTTTCTTTCTTTCTTTCTTTCCTTCTTTCTTGGCTAGGCAATGGGGTTAAGTGACTTTCCCAGGGTCACACAGCTAGTAAGTATTATGTGTCTGAGGCCGCATTTAAACTCAGGTCCTCCTGAATCCAGGCCCAGTATTCCATCCACTGCGCCACCTAGCTGCCCCCTTGAGGTTTTCTTCGCAAAAATATTGGAGTGGTTGGCCATTTCCTTCTCCAGATGAGGAAACTGAGACAAACAGGGTTAAGTAACTTATCCAGGGTCACGCAACTAGCAAGGGTCTGAGGCCAGAATTGAACTCAGGAAGACCTATCTGCTTGACTCAGTCCAACAGTGAATGAACTCAATAACCAAGATATCGTTTTGTGTCCCACAAGTAGCAAGGGAGTGTTGCCAACACTGGTAAACATACTACGCTCTGGTGACCTGATCTGCAATGTAAGTAGAGGTTGGGAGAGTAGCTACAGAGCCCACCTGGGATAAATACTGTATCCTCTGCATTTGCAGGGACCCAATGGAGAGACCCAGGACTTTAGCTATCCAGTCTTAAGGAGTAACTAGAGGAAGATTTATAATTTTCTTCCTTTCTTGTTTTAGGCTATAGTCATACAGTCACCTTTTCTAGTGTGTTTCTTTAACCAGTTTCTTTATTATTTGAATGCTTACATAATGAAATTTGTTATAGCACCCTAACCAGTATGAGTACTACAGCTAAATCAAGAAATATGGATTTCATATCACAAAAATGCTGGTGCCAACCTAGCACATAAATGCTCATTTTTTTTGGTTTTGTTTTGTTTTGTTTTGCTTTTAAAGAGACCTACAGTACTACAGACTGCAGGTCTATAGGAAAAAGGTTTATGTGCTAGCCTAAAAACCCTGGATAATTAAAAGTCCAAGTATTTAATTCCTTTTTGGAGCCCCACATGTTTTTGAGAATTACCTGATCCTGTTTTCTTGTCTCTTGAACTGAACTTCTTTATGCTAGTGCTGAGTGAGCATGGAATTCCACTTAGATTGGCTTTGCAGAGGCAGAGATCCATGAAGAAAATTTGGGATACACTAAATTCTTTCAGGAAACCAGAGAATTTTGATACTCCCCAGGTAGAAAGGGCTACCTGGAGATTTTGTCTGGAATTATAGTTGGATTCCTTAAGTGCTTTAGGGATTCCCAGAGAGTAACTTGGGTTCCCTATATTATTGTAGGGACCCAGAACAAGTATACGGCATTAGATCCAGTTGATAAGGTAGGCAAAAGAAGAGGGAGTAGAAGTATGGAGAAGGTGAATCCCCCAATCCTTCATCCTAAGTTCCAGTGCTGGTTTGGTTTAGCACTTAGTACCTAAGAGTGTCACTACAAAAATTGGTTTGGTTTCTTGTTTGAAGGTGAGGTGACTTCCACAGGACCATAAATCCTAAATCCCTTTAGTGAGATCTCCACATAATCTCGGAAGCTCTACAACAAACGTTCTTAACATGGAATCTATGAACTTGTTTGTTTTTTTTTAAATTTTGATAATTATTTCAATATAATTGGTTTTGTTTGTTATCCTATGCATAGGATATGCATCTTATTTTATATATTTAAAAATTCTCAGAAGATAGGCATTATCAGACTGCCAAAAGGGTCTACAACACAAAAAAGACTGAAATAAAAGACAGGATTTTATTTTCCTTTTTCTTTTCTTTACACATAGGGCAGGCCAGCAGCTAGGCTAGCTGAAGCAGTGGGATATGCTAAGGCAGAAGTAAGAGGCAGCATGAGTTGGGCGAGTCACACTATCAACATTTCTGTGACCACCACATCCCTTCAGACTGTGGTAGGGACGGGGCAGGAATCTGAATCCAAGAGCAATGCTCCACTCCAGTGCCCACAGCCACCATCATAGGAAGCAATCTAACCTTTGTGGAGATGCATCATGGCAAGCGGCTCCACAGCGGCTGCAGCCATCCCCATTAAAGACCCAGAAAAGTCCTTAGCCTTTTTCAATGGTTCAACAACAGAAACTAGTATGATTTTATCAGTGGAAATAACTTCATTAAAGATAGGCACAACCATCTTCTTTGCTGCCTCACCCTAAGGAGTCTAGGACCTTTCCATCTGATGTACAGCTGAAGCCTTCCACATAATCTCCCCCATTAGAAAGTAAGCCCCTGGTGAGCAGAGACTGTCTCACTTTTCTATTTGTATCTCCAGGGCTTCTTAGTACAGAGCTTTGTACATAGTGAACACTTCAATGATGCATTCATGCTTCATTTGTTTTATCCTTTTACTGCTTTGGGGAGAGTGGAAGGCTATTTCAAACACCAGGAAAACCCCCTGTTAAGTAATAAGTGAGCTTAATTTTATTAAATGCCTTTTGTGAAATCTACATAACCGTATTGGGGGCAACTGTAATCTCTTGTACATGTAGAATCGCATAAGATCTGTACCTCACTGACTGTTTGGAGACTCTTTTCTGCATAGTACTAGGGAGGCAATTGGAAGGATAATGTTTATGCCTCCCTGGGGCCCCAGAAAAATGATCTAGATTGGGGATATGGACAGTGTATACAAAAAGCACAACAGCTAATTTGCTTAGGACAGCAAAATTTTTCAATGGGGTGGTGGTGGTGTGTATGAAGAATTTGGGAAAGGGGAAAAAAGTATAATAGGGAGACTGGACAATGAGAGTACAGTCCTAACAGCACATAACATATGGTCTCCTTGGTATCAATCCATGTGAAGGTGTGGTGAGCCTGATTCTAGAAATTGGTGATATGATAAAAGGGGTCTCCCTGATTTAGAACATGCACATGTAATAATACATAATATTATCTAGATGAGTAAGAAAAAGACACAAAACTTCAAGAAAAAAGACAATTTAATTTGGGGGATAGGTCGGAATTCAAGACATGATGAGTAGAGGAAATATTTTCTAAAGTAAGGGAAAAAACATTAGGGTACATTGGGTGACTGATGGGAGATCAGATGATAACTAGAATTAAGTAACTGAATTCAAATCACTTAATCACATTACAACTCAGATCCTCCAGCTGATAGCAAAGGTTGATCAATGTGCTGTACTTCAAGGGTGAATAAATATAATCATGAACCACTAAATAGGACAGACAAGTATGGTTCAGTGGCCCACATAATAGAAGAACTATATAAGGATCTAAAAAGCTAAGGGTTCACACAATGAGCAAGAAAGAATGAAAGTGGTTATAAATAACTTTGCAAATATCCAAGTGCCACACAAATATTTAAAATGCAATACAATAAATAACTCATTTATTCAGAGGTCATTTATTCTAAACGTAAAAAGACTAAGAACCCAGAAACAAGTAAAAGAAAACAAAAAGGCCTCAGAAGAGTCAAAATTGGTGTAACAAAAGCCTTATATTTTATTAACAGGTGATCCCCTCAAACCTTTATTCAAAACCTATTTATTTCTGCTTTGTATATAATTCTAATAAGCATGGTTCTTTGCTCTCCTAACCCAAACCAGAACAAATACGAAAATTCAGATGAGGCTATGTGTCAAAAGATAGGTACAATGAAACAACAAAAAAATGACAGCTCATGTCAAGAAAGGAAACAGGAAAACTATAAAAAATATTATTAGCAGCATTAGTGTATGACCAAATAGTTCTAGGTGGCACAGTGGCCAGAGTACCAGGCCTACAGTCATGAAGACCTGAATTCAAATTAAGCCCCCAACACTTACTAGTTGTGTGACCCTGGGCAAGTCATTTAACCACTGTCTTCTTCAGTTTCCTCATCTCTAAAATGTGGATTAATAATAGCACCTACATCCCAGGGTTGTTGTGAGATAAAATGAAACAATAATTGTAAAGTATTTAGCATAGTGCCTGGCATATAGTGAGTACAATATAAATGTTGACTATCATCATCATCATCATCATCATCATATCCTGCCTTGAAGAATTCACCACTTTACAACACGGTAGAATAAGAAGAAAGGAATTTTAGGGCTCAAAGGGAGCTTACTGCACATTCTAAGCCTTTTATTTTATAAATAAAAGCCAGAGAAGCTTCTCAAGAGCATATAGCTGGTTAAGTGGCAGAAGGAAAAGAGAACCAAGTTCTCCTTACTTCCAAGGTCTGTATCCTTTAAATATGTTTTTCATTTTTATCATGAATAATATCAACAAACACTAACATTTCAATATGTGGACCAAATAAGATTGTCTACAAAACTATGAACTTTTTATGTAGTTTGTCTTTTAGGATGTATATTAAATTTAACATAATAGAAACAAAACTATCCTGCTTACCCATGACTCCTTCTCTACCTTTGTTATGTTCACTTCTGTGTATTTCAAAAATGTTTCATTGCTGTTCTTTTCATCCTTTTCTTTGTTTTGTTCTTCTACATCATTATCATTACTCATCAACTTTCCCACCCTTCGTACTTCTGCTGCCCCATAGAGGTTCTTCATTTTAACTAGTAAATAGAATCAAGCAAAACAAATCAACCACCAGATTGGCTATGTATGAAAGTGTATGTTATCATTCTGGTCCTCCTCATATCTTTTTGCAGTCTATCACTCCTCTGCTAAGAGGTGGGAAGCAAGATCCATTAGTTTTCTGATATGCTGAGTTGTGTCTTCTAAAGTTGTGTTTCTTTACAGTGTTGTAGTAATTGTATAAATTGTTCTCATGGTTTTGCTCACTTCACTCTGCCATCAGTTCATACAAGTCTTCATAGGTTTCTCTGAAGCTTTTTGTCATTTCTTATGACACAGTAATATTCTATTACATTCATATACTGTAATTTGTCTAGCTTTTCCCTAATTTGTGGACCCATTTTGTTTCCAGTTCTTTGCTACAACAAAAAGTTCTGCAACAAATATTTTTCTATCTTTGTTTTTTTCCTGTTTGGGGGTATGTGCCTAGTAGTGATATCACTGGATCAAAGTGCATACACAATTTAGTGACTTTTGGATTATAGCTCCAAATTGCTCTCTAGAATGGTAGGATCAATTCACAGCTTTATCAACAGTGTTTTATTATACCTGTCCTCTCCTAGAACTTTCAACACTTTCAATTTTCCTCTTTTGTTATTTTTTGCCAATCCCGTAAGTGTGAGGTAGAACCTCAGACTTGTTTCATAGTTACTGATAGTTTGCAGTTCTTTTGAAAACTGCTAATTCATAGCCTTTGATCATTTTGGGGAACAGCTTTTGTTCTCATATATTTGCATCAATACCCTATATAAACTTGTACAGTAGACCTTTATAGGGACATTTGCTGCAAGTATTTTTCCTAGAGATAACTGTTTCCCTTTAGATTTAAATTTTAACTACACTTTTTTTTGGCTTGTCCAAGTTTTTTAATTTTATGCAAGGGAAATTGTTCATTTTATCTTTTATGAAATCTGTATCTTGCTTAGTTAATAATGTAATACCTAGTTATAGTTATGAAAAATATATTCTTTTCTTCTCAAATTTGTTTATGATATGATTTTTATATATTAAGACCAAGCATATATCTCTAGCATATTGTGGTTTGTTGTATAAGATATTGGTCTAAATCAGGGGTTCTACGTTTTTGAGTCATGAATACTTTTGACAATTCTTTCTCAGAATGTTTTTAAATGCATAAAATAAAACACAAGATTTTGAAGGAAACCAATTATCTTTAGTTATGAAAAACATTAAAAAAATTAACAGACTCATGCACCCTTGGTTAATATGTCCCTGGACATCTCAAATTTAATTTGTGTTAGCTTTTTCAGTTTTCCCAGATGTTTTTGTAGAATAAAGAATCCTTACTCTATTAGTATCCTTTTTAAATTATATCCCTCTAACACAGGAAAAAATAATATTCATAATAAGGTCTGAATCATCAAGAATGAGTTAAACCATATCATATACTCTGATTCTGAATACAGGGAAGTAAACTATTTGAGAAAAATAGGTTTTAAAAGTCAACAAATTTTAAAGGAGTACATTTCCGTGATCCAGACAATTTACTGTTGAAAAATATCTCATTCTATAACAATAACAGATATATAAGGTGCTATTACTGAACACAGTGTTGGGCCACACTGCTAGAAAAAGTCATCTACATAGAAGGACAAATTCCATACACACCAAAATATCCATAGGAACACTTTTTGATGGCAGGAAAAAAATAAAACAAACTGGGAAATGACTGGGAATAATAAATTGTGCTTAAAAAATATAACTGGATGATTAGTTTGCTGCTAGGAGGAATTCAGAGAAACACAGGAAGATCTGAATCAACCAACAGAGAATCAAGTAAATGGAACCAGAAAAACAATATACAGAATGATGATGTCAATAATGCATGTCATAATGGCTAAAAGACAGCAGAGCTAGAAGCAGTGACTACATTACAGAATCAAATTTAAGCTTGATGTCATAAAAAATTTTCTAACAATTAGAGTTATTCAAATGGAGAATTGGTCTTCTCAAGCAGCTATGGATTCCCCTTCTCCTGCTCAGTGGAGGTCTTCATGCAGGGACTAGTAGATGATCATGTGACAGATATGCTTTACTAAGGATTCTTTTTTGGGCATAACTTGGGCTTGATGGACACTAGGTGGATAAAGTGCCTGGGCATGGAGTCAGGAAGATTCATCTTCCCCAGTTCAAATCTGGCCTCAAGCATTAGCTGTGTGACCCTGGGTTGGTCACTTTAGCCTGTTTGTCTCAGTTTCCTCATCTGCAAAATGAGCTGGAGAAGGAAATGGCACACCACGTCATTTGCTTTGCCAAGAAAGCTCCAAATGGGATCTCAAAGAGTCAGACGTGACTGAAAAATGATTAAACTAAGCACACTTAAGTCTCTTACAATGCCAAAATTCTGTGATTCTGAGAACCATCTCAGTTCCTTAGAACAAATCATGGAACAAGTTTCTTTTATTTGGTAGATCTCTACCAAAGCACAGCGAGATTGTAATCGCAATGGGATGAGGGAGAATATAAGTCAAAATTGTGGCTTACTATTTTGATGACATTTACAACCTTTGGAACAAACTAAAATGAACTGGGCTAAAGCCCTGAGAGAGAAAAGGCAGGTCCCCTTCAGAAGGGACATAAAGGAACTTCAGACCCAGACCAGCCTGGTTCTCTTAGTATCAGATAGAGGAAGGATGCAGCAAAAGTCTGAGTTAAGAAATCTATCTCGTAGCTTATTCGGAAATGGCATCCTCACTATTCTAATTCCATCTTCATCACGGCTAATGTAGGGCAATGTAAAGAGACTGATGGGTGGTAGCACCTCCTTTTACATATAGAGAATGCAATGTTACATACTTTATCACAAAGTAATTTTGCTATTCAGTTTTGCTTAATTTTTTTCTTTATTGCAAGAGAAGGGTCAATGGGGAATCTTAATGGGTTGTAAAAATAAAAATATTAAAGTTTTTTAAAAAGTAATCTACCTTTATTTTCTGTACTTTTTCATCTCTTATATACTCCTCAATCTCTTGCAAACCCCACTACTATGACTCAAATTGTTCTTCCCAAGGTTAAAGATTTTTAGGGTTACTACTAAAGACTTTTAAACAGTTAAATACAATGGATTTTTCTCACTTCTTATCTTATCTGACATCTGTGTAGTTTTTGACTTTATATATTGCGGCTTTAAAAAAAACAACCTGTATTTTGTGTAATCTAATAACGTCTTAGCTAATCAATTGCCCCAAGTTAGACATTTGTATCAGATGGATTTTCTTTTCTTTTTTTTTTTAAATCAGATTATGATACTGCAAAGATTGGAGAAGGGAGAGATTACAAACACAGAGACCAGATACTGCAAAAGTCTAAGCACTAAATGGTGAGGGCTTGCATCCTAGGTTAGTGGCGGCAGGAGAAAGGGAAGGAAATGGATGAGAGATTTGCATTAGTAGAAATGGTACTTTTTGACCACTAAGGTGATATGAGAGAATGACAAAGTGGGAAGGGTGAAAGATGACAGCCCAAGATTGTGAACCTAGGTGACTGGAAGAATGGTGCCTCCAAAAGAAATAAAGAAGTCTAAATAAAGAATGGCTCTCTGTGTATATATGTGTAATATAACGAATTCTGATTTAGATATGTTACATTCGATGTTCTTAGAGGATATCCAGTTGAATAAGTTGGTAACAAGAGACTATTCAAAGCCAGGGACCATCTCATTCATCATTTTATCTATCACAAATCCTTGCATATAGTAGGCACTCAGTATTTATTGCACTGGTTCTCATCAAAACTTAAGTT
Organism: Phascolarctos cinereus; assembly: GCF_003287225.1. Taxonomy (NCBI): domain Eukaryota; kingdom Metazoa; phylum Chordata; class Mammalia; order Diprotodontia; family Phascolarctidae; genus Phascolarctos; species Phascolarctos cinereus. The sequence goes on along the minus strand of NW_027556402.1, from coordinate 106,738,072 downwards.
CTCAAATAATTTTCACCACATAATTCCTCCCCACATTCCCAGTTTTCTTAAGCAACGAATTATGTTAGCAAACATTAATATTTTGAGTACAAGTTATTTCCCTTTAAATGTGTGATTTTCAAAACAAACTGATGCCCTCTACGTGCTCTATCAATATACTGAAGGTCATATTTTTTGACTGAATAAATTCTCAAAAATAACAGACTCTAAAGAGTTTGAAGAGGACATAGAAACCATTTAGTCTAATCCTTACTCAACCAAGAATTCCTCCTATAACACTTACATAAATGGGTGAACCATTCATTTTATTGACAACTTTGCTGTGAATACAATAAACAAGAATGATACAGGTATTAGAAATGGGGGAAATTGTCTTAAATAGGACTATAAATAAAATAGAATCAAACATGTATAAAAGTAACTGATATAAAATGAATTACCTAGAACAGCAGTACTACATATGCCTACCACTGGGCTCTTCCTCTATGAGTGGGAAATCAGGAGTAAATTCAACTAGGCAGCTCTAGCATGTTTTTGACCACAGCTTTGCCAATTCTGAAATATTCTGTGAGTGACATCTGAAGGGAAAGGAAGGGAAAGGAAGGGAAGGGGGAAGAAAATAGAATAAGTATACACACACACACACACACACACACACACACACACGTATGTGTATTGCAAAGTATGTGCCAGATACTGCACTAAGTGCTTTTTAAAAAACTTGTATAATATTTGAAAATACACCTTTCATCTTCACAACAGTCCTGCAAGGTGGGTACTATTGTTATCCCCATTTTATAATTGAGGAAACTGAAACAAACAGATCAAGCAACTTGCCCAGTGTCACACAGCTGATAAATGTTCAAGTCTGGACTTGAGCTTGTATCTTCCAGAATCTAGTTCTTGCAATGCAAACTATGCACCCAAAAGGCACCAGCAGACACTCCCATGGATGACAACGATGACACAAAGGACAGAGACCCCAGGGAAAATATTGAGGATGCTATGGCTGCACTGTATCTCCCCTCCTTAGCCAATCTTAACTCAGGACACAGTCCACTAACTCTTACCACAATGTTCTTTCTAACCACCCCAGCCACAATTTTGACAACCATGGCTCAGGGCAATTCAAGAGATCCATATACCAGTAGTCTTCCCATTATTTGCCTCTCTTAAGTTCCTTGGTGGAACTGCTAGGGAGTCTGATGGAACCCAGTTCTGAACTTTCATTTACTTTCATTTTCTCCAACTCTTCCCCTTCCTACCAGCCTTGGAACTGCAAAGCACAGTTCAAAAGCATCCCTCTATTCTCTCTCACTTCTATTCTATGTTTACTGTGCCATAATACTGATAAGGGAATACATAAAGTGAGAATAACATTCTGGTCCTTAACCTTGCAAATGAGCACTAAAGAGAATAGATGTGAAGCCACTTGTTCATGTAAGACAAGATTCTTGCATGCAAAAAGCCAACACTATAATAGGGGAGATGGAAAGTATGTATCATACTTTCATCTTCTACCCTTTGGATTTATTTTATATTTCAAAGTTCTGATTTACGTGGATTGTTACATAAAACAAACATTTTATCTTCTTAGGAGAGCTAGGTTGAGATTAATGCAAGTTTGAATAATGCAAAATTTGATTTAGTAAGAATTATAAGTCACATTAAATGCGAGCCAAAATTCAATTAATGTGAATGTGAGGCACGAGAGCTGACAGTTTTAACACACTCCTACACTGTGTAACTTTTCTACCATCATATGCGGATGTGATGTGCAATTGTGATGTGCAACTACCAATAGCTATGTTAATTTTTCTAAGGCAAGCCCGTAATAAAATGGACAAATGAAAAAATACTTCAGATGGAAACAACACTAGTACAGAAAAGAAGTGAAGAGAATGAAGGTGGTGATAGTAACTCTAAAACAGGATGAAATGACAGAATGTCTAAACTTATAGTATGGAAGATTATTATGCATCAGGTTTTTTAGTGGTTTGCAAATAACAGTGCCTTTTAGCTGTATAAATTGAGGATCACAATAAAAGAAAAGCATTCCTCTTAGCATAGCAGCCATTCAGATAAAAGCTTTGAGTTTTTAAGACAGTGAAAAAAAATGAAAATGAAGTGGACAGTGAAGGAACTTTTACAATCACTTTAAAAAGCTAGTTCAATTCCATAATGTTAAAGTCATCAGAGGGCCAGCCAGTGCAGATGAGAACACGGCAGCTAAACATCCTGAATTTTTAAAATAAAATAATAGAGATGGACATACTGATCAAAATATCTTTTTGTGTGGATGAAAGACTTATTCTGGAAAAATATGCATTCTAGAACTTACATTTCTAAAAAAGAAAAAACTCAACTTGGATTTAGTGTCCCAGGATCACTTAACACTTTAATTGGGAGGTAATGCAGAAGGGGATTTTAAATTAAAACCAATGTTTATTTATTGGTCTTGAAATCCTACAATTCTGAGAGGTTATAATTGATTGCCTCTACTTCTCTGGAGGTCAAATAAGAAAGTAGTATTTTTAGTTACTGGTTTTTAAGGATAGCATTTATTTAAATGCAAATCTGTCCTTCAAATTTACTGATTCTTTTTCTTTTTCTAAACAATATTACTGCTTCTTGGAATTCTGAAGTGGTGTTAGAAAGCATGAGGTAATGATGTTTTTCTGGGTGGAATAAAATTAAAGGCAAGTAAATAAAATCCAACTGAATGAATTAGCTAACCAGACTTTAAGTGAACACCATATGTAAAGAACTATATACTGGATACTGGGGAAGGGTGTGACAATCACAGCAGAGTTAGAGATGACAGTAGCACATAAAAGCAAGAAATTTTTAAGTATAAACAACATAAGAGTTAAAAATCTATGTATCCTTAAACTGGGACAACAGCAAATTTTAAATTACAATATTTCCCTTGAAGTGACTCATTCCAGTTTATTTCTGTAAATGTAGATCACACAATAAACATATATGTATATAAGAATATATACATATGTATAAACATAAATATTATATTCCCATACATATAATATACAAGCCAGATGTTTTATAAAAATTAAAACTACGTAAAAATTTAATGTGCTGTAGGCTTCTATTCTGATTACTCTGTTCTGTTATTATTTTCATCATTTAGTGCCCATTTATAGATAATTTTTATGTTTACTTACTATTCTACATGTATTAACTATTTAGAAAGGGGAGGCGCACAGTGGAATTTATATAAAGCCTTTCTTGAGTGAAACAGCTTTTCTCACACCCTGGGTAAAAACATGATTTGTAGGTTACTGACAATGCATATGCACTGTATAAATATAATGGTGAAAATAAGCTCAGTAGAAAACAAAGATTCTTTAAAAAGAGCAGCTGGGAAGAGAACAGGGGAAATTACAATATTTTTTATACTTTTGATGACATAATTACGCAAAGAGGAACTTTCCTGAAGTCAAAAAGGTAAAAAGTGGCAGAGCTGTGATTTAAACCCAAGGTCTATGGTTCTAAACCCATGTTCTGCATCATACTCCCCTTGCCTCCTGAATGCCCATCTTGGTACTCTATATCCTTTGTGAAAAGGACAGAGGGAGAAACTGAAGATCAGAAAGTGAAAACATTTTTTTAAAACATGTTTTTAAAACTTCAGGTTTCAAATCTTCCTTCTTCCCTCCCCAGCCACCCTCGCTGAAATGGCAAGCAACTCAATATAGGTTGTACATGTGCAGTTATGCAAAACACTTCCATAGTAGACATGCTGTGAAAAACTAACTCTATTTCCCTTAATCTTATCCTGCCCTCCCATTTATTCTATTCTTTCTTTTGACCCTGTCCCTCCTCAGAAGTATTTGCTTCTGATTACCCCCTTTCCCAATCTGCCCTCCTCTCCGTCATCCCCCCTGCTCTCTTGCCCTCTTCTCCCCCTATTTTCCCATAGGGTAAGACAGATTTCCTTATCCAATTGAATGTGTATGTTATTCCCTCCTTAAGCCAAATCCTCTGAGAATAAGATTCACTCATTCCCTCTCACCTTCCCCCCATTTCCCCTCCACTGTAAGAGCATTTCTTTTCTGTTTGAAGATTAGAAAGTGAGGATGATAGAGAAGGCAATCTGCTGCAGAAGGTGGGATGGAATGGGATCACTTCTCCACATAGAAGAGTTTGTCTTGGCAAAGACAAGGGCTACCTCTATGTGAGATAGGGATTAAGGAGGATACAGTGGGAAAAGACAACTTGAGTAATGCAAGATGAAGGTGAATGACCTCAATATTTTTCAGTGAAATATGAGCAACATTCTCTGCTGAGAGAGCAGAAGAAGGGCAAGTCATGGAAGGTAGGAAAAGAGATGAAAGGATTTGGACAAGACACTGTGGTGAGTGGGATGGTGAATCAAATCAGGTAAGCATAAAAAGGCTACCACAGGGCTCCACTTGAGATTATGTAACAGATTTGTAGTGGACCCAGTCAACAGTTTCATGTTTTTTTTTCCATCTTCACTGAGCAGCACAGAAGAAGGTATGAGTGATGTGAAGAAGGTATTGGAAGAATTCGAGGCTGAGACCTTGCAAGGCAAAATCAGCATAAAATAAAATGAAGGGAAAGGGACTTGACAGAAGAAGAGAAAGCAGAGCTGAATTAAGTAACCAAGAGATCAAAACAGGGAGGAAGCAGGAAAAAGTATAGCCTGTGTTGAGGTGATGGCCTGGGAAAAAACTGAAGAATAGAGAGAATGGAGATTATGACGAGAATGAAAAAAAGGTTTAGGCATCGGATAGGTGGAATGACAACAGATACGATCCAATAAAGGAAATTTAAGTTTCATAGAAGATGGAAATGTAACACTTGTGGGTAATGGCAAGATAATTCTCAGCTTGGCATTTTAAAGCTTTTCCTAATTTAGCTCCAGTAAAATTTTCCTTTTAAAAAAAATTAAAACCTTATAGTCTTATCAAACACCAAAAAATAAATGAGTATTTCTATATATAAAGAATACAAAAAGGGGACTGTATATAAACCTATACTCCATGCTTTATTTGAAAAACTGTAATTAATTCAGCATATTACTTTCAAATTTTTCCTGCCATTTCTTTATTACAGAAAGCTGCTGCCTTCTCTTCTCTTGTGTACACTTAAAAAAAACTTTTTATTGATTTTTCTGTTTTTTCTTATATCACCATAATTTCCCCCACTATCCCTTCTTCTTCTTATCAGAAGGCCATCTATTATAACAAATAATATCTTTAATTCGAAAAAGAGGAAAACAATCAGTTTAACTGATCAATACATTAAAAAAATATGAAAATAGGCACAATTTACAAAACTTGCAGATCTCTCACCTCTGCAAAGAAGTGGGGTGGGAGTGTCTTCTCATAACTCTTTCTGGGGTCAATCTTGTTCTTTACAATTTTGCAATATTCCCTTTTGATTTTTGCATGGGTTATTGTTCTTTTTTTGCCTACATTGTTGTATTCAGTATGTATACTTTTTCTTGGCTCTGCTAACTTTACTCTGGATCTGTAAATTTTTCTGTGCTTCTCCGTATTCATTACATTTGTCATTTCTTAAGTTACAGTAATATTCTATATCTATACCATTCACGTGACATAATTTGTTTTGCCATTCCCCAACATATTGGCATCTACTTTGTTTGCAATTCTTTGCTATCACAAAAAGTGCTACTATTTGGGTGTATGACAATCACAGTAACTGGCCTTTATATAGTTTTAAGGTTTACAAAGTACTGTGAATAGATAATTTAATTTGATTACATACTTGGGGACTTTCTTCTTATCAAGGGCCACCTTATGGTATATAAACCTAGTAATGGAATCTCTGGATGAAAGGGTTATGGACATTTTAGTAATTTTATCTGCATAATTCCAAAATGCTTTACAAAATAATTGTAGTGATTCACAGCTCCACCAACAGCACACTAGTATGTCTATCTTTCCACAACGCCTTAAACAATGACTATCCTCATCCTCTGTCATCTATGCTAACTGCAAAGTGTGAAGTGAAATTTCAAGGTCATTTTGATTTGCATTTTTCTTATTAGTGACTAGATCATTCTTTAATATGATTAATAGCAATACTTCTGAGAACTATGTGTTCTGTTCACTTTAAAAATGTTCCAATGGTCCTCTTCTTTTACTGGCATGACTATCAATACTGTCCCTCCCCTATACTCCAATTCAAAACATGGGGGAAAACTCTTATAACAATTATGCAGAGTCAGGTAAAACAAATCCACATCCTGGTCATGTTGAAATATGTCTGCCTTCCTTCACACTTTTGAGTTCATCACCATTTTCTTGGGAGGTGGGTAAACATGTTTTATCACAGGTCCTCTGAAGTCATGGCTGGTTATTACTTTGATCAGAGTTCTTAGGACTTTCAAAGTTGCTTTTATTTATAATGTTGTCATTGTACTTCTGGCTCTGTTCACTTTCACTCTCCATAAGTTCATATTTCTCAAGACTCTATGAAATTACTTCTTTTGTTATTTCCTACAGCGCAATAATATTTCACTACGTTCATATATCAGAATTTGTTAGCCATTCCCCAGATGATGGCCAGACCTGTCTTTTTGTCCTTTTAATTCTCACACCAACTTCAGACCCAGAAGTTTCATTTCCTTGCAAGTATTCCCTCTTAATCTCCTCTCCTCTCACCTCCATCTCTTTCCCTGTTGAATTTGGTTTATTTATTTATATTTACATGTTGCTGTTCAGTCATTCAGTCCTAACTTTTTGTGATCCCACAGACCATAGCATGTCAGGCCCTTCTATCCTCCACTGTCTCTCAAAGTCTGTCCAAGTTCATGTTCATTTTTTCCATGACACCATCTTATCCATATCATCCTTTGGCCGTCCCCTTTTCCTTTTGCCCTTAATCTTTCCCAACATCAGGGGCTTTTCCACTGAGACCCCTCTTCTGATTATGTGGCCAAAGTATTTAAGCTTCAGTATTTGACCTTCCAGTAAATAGCCTGAATTGATTTCTTTAAGTATTGACTGATTTGACCTTGCTGTCCAACGGACTCTCAAAAATCTTTTCTAGCACCCCCATTTCAAAGTGTTGATTCTATGGTGCTAAGCTTTCCTTATTGTTCAAGTCTCACAGCCAATTGTTGCTGCTGGAAAAACCATAGCTTTGACTATATGAACCTTTGTCAGCAGGATGATCTCCTTGATTTTTTAGTATGCTGTCTAGATTTGCTATAGCTTTCTTCACAAGGAGCAGGCACTTTTTAATGTCATGGCTGAAGTCACCATCTGAAGTTATCTTTGAGCTCAAGAATATAAAATCTGACACTGCTTCCATTTCTTCTCCCTCTATTTGCCAAGAAGTGATAGTACCAGTTACCAAGGTTTTTTTGACTTTTTTTTAAATGTTAAGCTTCAAGCCAGGTTTTACACTTTGATCTTTCACTCTCATCAAGAGGCTTAATTCCTCTTCACTTTTCCCCATGAGGGTGGTATCATCTGCATATCTGAGGTTGTTGAAATTTCTCCTGGAAACCTTAATTCTAGCCTTTGATTCATTCAGCTTGGCATTTATACACCTAAGTGCACTGTGTGTGTTTTTGAGCCTCCTTTGTCTCTATCATATAAGAATAAGGTTCACCTAATACTCCTTTCCCCTACTGTTCCTCCATATTTGTGTAATCTTCTCAACACCCTATCCTCCAAATCATGAGAAATAGCAAATTTGACCTTCTTTGAGGTACTAGGCCTGGAGTCAGGAAGACCTGAGTTAAAGTCTGGTCTTAGACACTTAGCAGCTGTGTGACTCTGGGTAAGTTACATTACCTCTATTTGTCTCAGTTTCTTCAACTGTGAAATGGAGATAATAACAGCACTTACTTTGCAAGATTGTTCTAAGGATTAACTGAGATAATATTTATAAAACACTTGGCACAGTGCATGACACTAGTAGTGCTATTTATATGCTTACTCTCTTTGCATTTTTCCTTTGACACTAGTGCATTCTCTTAACTCTCCATTATCTTTCCCCTCTTAAAATACTCAGTACAGAACTAATTCTCTCTTTTTTTGGTTTAATTCAATCAATACTCTTTGAAAATAAACACTTGTTTCTTCTTCCTCATTAGGAAGTAAGCACTTAAAACATCTTATACCCCCACCCAATATCTTGTTCAAATAAATCTGCCTTACTGTGATTTTCTTGACTCATATTTCCATTTCAAACTTCTTACTCAGGCATGGTCATTTCAGCAGATTGCTTCAAAGTCCTCTCTATTCTATTAAAGATACATTTATTTTCCTGTAATATTATACTCAGTTTTGCAGGATTAAGTTATTCTTGGTTGTGAGCCTTTCTTCTTTTCCTTTCATATTTTGCCTTTAGTGTATTCTAAGGTATCCTTTCATTTACAGTAGAAGCTGCCAGATTTTGTGTGATCCAGACTGTGGATCCTTGGTATTTGAACTCTTTCTTTCTGGCTGTTTGCAAAAATTTTATTTTGATGTGGAAGCTCTAGATTTTAACTGACATTTCTGCAAGTTTTCCTTTTGGGGCTTCTTTCAGAGGAGAACTGTTAGATTCTTTCAATTTCCCATTTGTCCTCAGTTTTCTAGGAAGTTTTAATTCATAATATTTTGAAATATTGTGGCCAGGCTTTTTTTTTTTAAGACATGGTTTTCAGGAAGTCCAAAGAGTCTTTAATTATCTCTCCTTGACCTCTTTTCCAGGTGAGTTATTTTTGAGACCAGATAGCTTACATTTTCTTCTCTCTTTTTTTTAAACTTTTAATTTTTGAGGTAGCAAGGTGATACAGTGGATAGAGTGCTAAATTTGGAGTCAGAAGACCCGAGTTTGAATCTTGCCTCAGATATTTATTAGCTTTGTTATCCAGGCAAGTCACATAACTGCTATTTGCCTTGATTTCCTCATCTGTAAAGCAGTGATAATAATCCCAGGTTTTTGTGAGGATCAAATGAGATCATGTTTGTAATGCATTTTGCAAACTGTAAAGAGCTATATAAGCGATAACTTGGTTATTGTTATTACCATTATCATTATTATCATTTTGTTCTAATAATTCTTACTCTCTCCTGGAGTCTCTGATTTCTCTTTGTTCTATACTAATTTTCGGCCTGTTTCTTGGGTAAGGTTTACTACTATTTCTTCTAAGTTATTTATTTTCTTAGTTCTTTTGTCCAGAGATTAATTTCATTAACAAATTATTTTGCTTCATTTCTTCTAAGTAGTCCTTATGGAAAATTTTTATTTTTCCCAAGTCTCTGCTTGTTATTGTTTGGGAATTACTTTTTCCTTCTATGTGGATTTTAGGATTCACTGCATGCATTATAATGGTTATGTATTACATTTACATATATATTTTTTTATTTTATTTTTTTTAATTTTTTTGCTTTTTGGTGAGGCAATCGGGTTAAGTGACTTGCCCAAGGGTCACACAGTAAGTGTCAAGTGTCTGAGATCAGATTTGAACTCAGGTCCTCCTGACTCCATGGAGTCTATCCACTGCACCACCTAGCTGCCCCTATAATTCTTTACAGTGGTCTGTATCTCCATGTGTTTGTACAACTGTTATAGCATTAGTTCCTGAATAGGGGCTTTTGCCAGGGCCAGGCTACATGACCTGTCCTCATAGATTATGTGCCAGGCCATGATTGGTTTTTACCTGTGTCACCTGGGTTCCTGCACAGATATACACTTCCTGGGGTTAAGGTTTCCCTGGATCTCTGACATTCAATGTGATGGATATATAGGTCCCTATGGTTTCTTAGTGCTGCCACTGTTGATATGGCTTCCAAGGTCCATGATGTGGATTTCTAATTATCCTAGAGTATTCTCAGGGAAGCAAAGTTTTCTATTCTTGCTACCTTTGGATAGAGTATTACAGGCTACATGTCTCTGGCTTGTCCCTGTTTATGCTAGGAGGCTAACTGCTTGTTTGCATTTCTGGAGGGCACTCTTTGCTATTGTCCATAGTCTCCTAACTGAATTTTTGTGCGTTTCTGTGACAATCATGCATGTAAGTGCTCACTGAATTTCTTGATTATTAATTAATCTGGTGCTATTTTTAGAGGTTTTTTTTTTCCTGGAGTGTTGCTTCAAGTAGCCACCTTAGAAGGAAGGAATGCTTTTTAAGCTGCTTCCAGCCTCCTTGCTTAGACTTATTTCATATTACTTTTCCTTCATATACTCAAGCATGTTCCAGGCAAATTGGCCTACTCATTGGTCCCTAAGTTTGGTATTCCATTTCCTGCCTTTATGACTTTTCAGAGGTTGTCCTCCATTCCTGAAATACACATCCTCAAGCTTTTGTCAAGACAAAACTCATGTACCACTTCCTAATGTGGAGCCCTTCCAGATTCCCCTAGTAAATGTTCACTCCTTCAAAGGCTCTTGTTCTTATCAAGATCAAATGATCTTGAACTTATTCATTTACATAGTTTATCACCCCAATAGAATATAAGTTCCTCCTACTCTCTTATCCCTTTATATTCTCTTTCCTAGTAACCTCATCAACTTCCATAGGTTTAATTATGATCTCTATGCAGATGACTCCCACATTGATATATCCAACTCTGGTCTCTTCCCTAAGCTTCAAAACTGTATCACCAGTTAACTATTATGTTAAGCTGGCCCCACTTGAACTCAATAAGTCTAAAATGAAATCCTTTATCTCCTCTCCTGCAAAGAACAGAAAAAAATTCCTCCTCTTCCAAATTTCCCTATCATCCTTCTGGTGCCTTTACTCTTCACTCCCCATAAATCCACAAATCCAATTAGTTGTCAAATCTTGCTATTTCTACCTTCCCAATATCTCTTGCTTCTAATCATTTCCCTCCCCTCACAAAACTACCACCTTAATTGAAGTCTTCAATAAATCTCCACTGGATTATTGCAATGGCTTTATAAATGATTTCTTGGACTCAAGTGTCCCACCACTTCAGTCCATTCTCTATAATACCACTAAAGTACTTTTCCTTAAGTGCAGGTCCCCTAACTTTAGTATTTTCCCATTTATTGACTCCAAAATAAAATATGTACCGCTCTCTTTAGCTTTTAAAACACTTCACAAACTTGCCCCTATCTAGTTTCTTGGCTGCTGCACTGCTGTTCCCCACCTTTGTTCTAGTTCAGCTGTTCCGGGGTTTTTGTTTTTTCTGGGGTGATATTTTCGGGGTTTTCAGAGGTTGACAGGGGAGGGTGACAGCGACTACCTTTTTACTCCACCATCTTGGCTCCCGGAAGCGGGAAGCCTCTACCTGAACTCCGCCATCCAGACAAACTAGCCCTCTCTCTCTTCCTTTCACATGATATTCCGTCAATCTCTGTGCCTTTGCAATGACATTCCTTTGAAATGCATTAATTCCTTGTTTGTACCTCATGGATTCTGTCTTTTCCTTTAAGATATAGCTTAAATACCACCTTCTATGTACAGTCTTTCCTAATTACTTCAACTTCTAGTGTTAACCTTATCGAATTTACTTGTGTTTAACTATTATTTATTTATTAATTCTCTTTATTCAGTATACATATACATGCACATACACACATATATACTTCTTTCCTCCACTGGAATGTAAACTATTTGGAATTAAAGATTATTTTATTGATTTGTATCTCCAAAGCCTAGCACAATGCCAGGCACATAGGAAGAACTTAATAAATCCTTATTGAAAGACTGACTGATTGGAGTCCTTCAAATCTATTCCAAAGGGCTTTAAATTATAAAAGAAAAGGGAGGGCAAAAATTGCTTCTATATCAACCAAGCTAGCTATCATAGAGAGTATTTTCAAAGTAGGAAGAATAATTTGTCAGATTTTCAGAAAATCATAGGAAGCAAGATTCAAGGAAGAAGCCAAAAACAAACAAATAAACAAACCTGTAAACTCAACTGTTTATATGTAAATAAACAAAGTATGAGTAACATGTAAATTCAATTTGAGATCCTAATTCAAATGTGGGAAATTTACCTCATATGTATTCCTCAGACATCATGTTATGGAACCTATAACTGGAAAATGTTATCTGAGAAACAAAGCAGGGAAGCACAATGGAGAGCATTTGGGTAAAGAAAGAGAAAGCAGTGTTGTTATCAGAGTATATTGTAGACTACCTGGAAAGCAAAAGGAAATAGGAAATTTAGAAAACACATTATAAGCCTGGCACAAAGGCATAATATAGTGACAATGGGGGACTTCAGTTTTATTGATAATCTGTTGGATCACATGCTCTGACAAAACTGGTACAGTTAATAACCATGTTGCCTTAATGCTAATATTATTCTTCAAAAGATGGAGGAATTAATGGAGAGAAATCATTGGAAACTAGATCTTCAAGGAGAATTGACAGGAACTTTGGGGGAAAAAGACCATTCTATCTGAGTTTGTAGTAGAAAAGACAAAATTTTGCCAGAGTCCAATATATACACTCAATTTTAAGAGCATTGACTTAAACATTTTTAGAAAAAGGATAAGAAGGATCTCACAGAGTGTTAGAAATAAAATCCTGGAAAGATAGTAACTTTTCAGGACTAAAATTCTGGTAACCCAACGCAAAACAATTCTGATGATGATGAAAACAAACATGTGGTTGCTCAGAGAAAAGATCAATCTACTTATATTTTTAAAAAGACATGCAAGAACATAGAACAAAAGCAAGTCACAGAAGATGAATATGAAAGCATGGTACAGTTATGTACAATATAGTCACCTAATTTCATATCTACAAGCAAAGCCTCAAACAAAAACAGAGCTTGGCCATCTTGGAAGGAATGAAGTAAGAGTCAAAAATTCATATTGTAAAGAAAATGAGAGTTCTGGAGAAAAGAACTGGAAAAGATAGGGGAAATGCTTGGAAGGAGAACAGTTAAATAGAGGAGGTATAAAACTTTACTCAAGTAAAAGATACTGCAAAAATTAGAATGGATCAAAGAGAAGTAAATGATTCTGCAAATATGTAATATTGATACAAAGTCAAAAGACTGAATAAAGCACCTCATATCAAAAACAACTGACCTGGAAAACAATTTGATGAGGAAAAAATTTAAGAATCATTGGACTGTCTGAAATGCATGGCCAAAAAAAAAAAAAAGGGGCCTGGTTATCATAGTTTGAGAAATCATGAAGGAAAACTTCTAAGACCCATTAGAAGCACAGGGCAAAGTGAAATTAGAAAAAAATCCACTGGTCACTTTTGGTGGGGGTGGGGGTGTGGAGGGGGATGAACCCAGGAATGTCATAGCCAAAATCCAGAGCTTCCAGGTAAAAGAAAAAAAGTAAGCATCCAGAGTGATAGAATCTTGAGGAGCCTCTGTTAGGATCTTACAAAATTTGGCAGCTACTAATATACAGGAGAAAACTTGGGCTATATTATAAACTTACAGCAAAGAATAACAATTTATCCAGCAAAACTGAGTATAATCCTCAGAAAGTGGGGGAAGATGAAATAGACCTTCACAAAGAAATTCCAAAAAATTCTGTTGAAAAGACCAGACCCCAGTAAAAACTTTAAAATGCAAACACAGAAACTAATAGAAATAAATATATAAAAATAATTACCTGAACAAACAAAAGGCACTACATAAGGATGAATCTTAAATCCTAAGAGGAGAAGAAATAACTGACAAAATCTTAATGTGGTAGAATGAGCATTCTAACTCCCTGCCTCTATACAAATCAGGCTAGATTTTCCTTAAAAGGTACTGAAACTATAATACTGAGTGATTCAGGGAAATAAAGGCTCAGATTATTTGCACCACTTCCTGGTTCCCTAAACACAAAACAAACATGAGAAATTAATTCCTGGTGCATTCTGATCCCTGGCTAGTGGACCACAATGGGCAATTGAGTCAAGCAAACTTGTCTTCTTTTTGTTCTTTAAAATTTTTTTTTTTTTGCTATGTGGATTGGCTCTCTGGGAGGAAAAAAGGGAAGATGCATAAGGGATTTTGGCTGTGTAAAAAACTAGAAATACATATACATATACATGTGTGCATAAGTATATATACATATATATATACACATACATATATATATATCAAGCTCTACATTATAGAGATTTATAATTCCATGTATGAATCCTTTCTGATCTACAATGCATATAGTAACGCCTATTTTATTTGGTACGTAAACTAATTTTTTTTAAATTAAAAATGCCCCCTATATGCATAATGCTCAGTAATTATATGGTTTGGTAAAGTCTACTATTAAAAAAACTTAATATAAAAAATCTAGATTTAAATAAAATGAATTGAAGGAATGATTATTCATTTCACCTAAGTAGTCTTTGATTTAAAAAAAATTTACATAAAACTTTTCAACTAAATGTGGACCACCCATGTGCACAAGAAATAGTTTATAAATTAATACAAAAGATCGTAAAAATAGATGTTTAGAGCTGCATTGGACATTAGAGGACATCATTTCAAACTCTTTATTTTGAAGAATTGGAAATTGAGGTTCAAAGAATTTAATTGACTTGCCCAATGTCACATGGTTAGTACACAGCAGAGGAAAGATTTGAATCTAGGTCCCCTGATTTCTAAGTCATAATTCTTTTCACTGTACCAAGAAGAGGGGAAAAAGAGAGTAGAATCAAAGAAATAATACTAAAATGAAGGGATCAAATGAAGATCAATAACAAATGAAGAAGAAATACCTTCCTGAAACGATAATTTAAGTGAATGAGAAAATATTTCAACTTCCATACAATTCTGAATGTACATATCTACTGCTTAAATAATATACTTCTGCCAGTGATTCTACATTAAAAAAAATTGATTTAGCCAACTGGGATAGAAAAACGAAAACAATGGAATCAAAATGAACCTCATAGAAAGAAAAAAACAACTGACTCAAAGTTTCACTGCAATGTTATGGAACTGCATACTAGAAAAGATATATGATATATGGGTTATTAGAAACAGATTGCTAGGTTTCATATAAATGACAGCAACAGTTCTTATGCTTTACAGAGGGACCATGAAGATCCTTTAGTTTAACTCATTCATTTCAGAGATGAGGAAAAGTCAAGCACAAAATGGTGACTCGAGTTTCCCTGTAATGCATAGTTTGTTGGGACACGAGACTTATACCAAAAATACATGAGTTCAGACTCTGGTTCTGTCACTTTTATAGGCTAATGATCCTAACCTCATTTGTCACAGGTTGTCTCATAACTTTGATTGCTTTTGGCTCTGAAATCTAAATAGGAAGAGTGCCTTGTACATAGTAGGCATTAAATAAATATTTTTTGATAAATGAAAACTGATATATGATCAAATATTGCACAGATAGATAGTTTATTCCTTATAATATCATTAAAGAGTCTCAACTAAAAATTCGATCTAGTACTATATATTTTTTAACCACACCTCCATTTAACCATACTTCCACTGAGGAAATTCCCATAACCAATGCCAACAGAAAATCAACTAGAAACATCCAGTTTTTTAAGAGAGTTGCCTGAAGCAATGAGAGGCTACATGACTTGCTCAGAGTCACAAAGTCAATATGTCTGAGGTGGGAACTGAACATGGGTCGTCCTGACTCAGAAGCTAGATCTGCATTCCCTACACCACAATGCTTCTCATCCCATTATTACAAAGAGAGAAACACAAATTGACAGAGAAATGAGTAGTCCTAACCATAGGTTGTGACAAAACATATGATGAGAATGATGACACTCTTCTGTATTTTTAATGCCAAGATAAAGAAAACAATCAAGGGGAGAAGGGAAAGAGTTCATTCTCCTGCAAATTTGGTGTTAATCAGAATCTCTTTTGATTTAGTTCTGTGTTTCTTCTTCTTCATTATTTCAAAATGTTTAAAATTCTGTTCATCATAAAGGCCTAGGATGTGGTAAAATCACACCACAGTCTCTTAAACAATTCAATTTCCCATAGCTACAGAATTAATCCCAATTGAAAGCAGTGATAAATAATATTGTAAGAGTAGAAGAAAGGGGGAGATAGGATAATTCTCTTCCTATATTAGTGAAAGGAAATGCAAAACTGAGGCTATATTTCTTTCTCAGCAACCTCTGCTCAGGCCTTAAATGAGTTTGAAGGCAAAGGACTAGTCTAGATGATCCTATTCTTTGAGTTTCATGATGCCTGGAAAATTTGCTTTTCTGAATAAAATTACTTTGAACCACAAATAGGAATTCTGGTACCTGGACATTTTAGTTAATGTTAAGGGAAGTCTAAGGTATGAGGTATAAGGAAATAAAAGACACATAAAAATGAGAGACAGAGGTAAAGGTAAAAGAGAAAAGAAAAGAAATGTAGAAAGGAAGAGGGTTGCTAAGTGATGGAGTCCTTTTCATCCTTTTACATCTTTGATTCTGTCATCTATGGCCCTCCAGATCATATGCTTTCTGCTCATTCCTTACTTTAATACCTGGTTTACGATCTTCTTTTCTACCCTGACTCTCTATTCCCTTTGAACCCACTTGGTTCCCTATTCTTCCATTTCTATGACCTTTCCTTCTAGTCTAACATAACTATTATTTTTATATGGTATTTAAATTTCCTAAGAAATTTTGTTATCCACAAAATAACCCTTAAAATACAAATGAAAAGCCGAGATGCAAGAAACTGTATACTACTCAAGAGCATTTGAAATAAATATTTTTAAAAAGTATAAAACCAATGATATACAGTATTATCAGATTTGGGAAGGACACATTCAAAACTAACCTTACACATCTGAAATGTGGAATGAAATGACTGTCTCAGTATAGAAGCTCACCTCTCTCAACACAGGATCTGTTATTGAACTCAGATTGACAGCTCCCTCATACGTCAGGTAATAGAATACATTAAGGGCTCGGACTGCCTCTGGCCCTTGCTGTTTATAGCCAAAAATGAGATCGATCCACTGGTGAAGCTGGCAGGAAACAAAGTCACTCTCTAAGGCCTGTAAAAGAGAATAGGTTGCATTATTTTGACCATTTATATTTGAAAAAAGTATACTTTATTCAAAATATATTATTGGGAAAATTTTTATTGGAAAAATAATGTTTCCAGCTAATTTAAAATTAGCATAGAAAAGGCTTATTTCTAGGAATTGCATTTTAGCAGTGACTAAATATACCTAATAATGATATAATCAATTTCTCGCATAGTTAAGGAAAGAAAAAAATTCATACATATATAACATCCTTTAGAGAAAATTCAAAGATAACAGAAGCTATAGCACACTGGAACACTGTCTGAGAATTATATAATATATAATACTATTTAAAAGTGCTGTTATTGGGAAATGAATGCTTTTAATAAAAGAGATTAAATTCTGAATTTAGATTTTGGGGGGGTTGTTTTTGGTGACTTCTTAGGTATGAGGAACTTCCAATGAAGAAACTTCTTCATCCAGTGTAGATGGACAATCTTTTTCTAACTTAGAGGTACCAAGGCACTAAGAGGCAAAGTAAAAGGCTGAGGGGTCTCACAGCTAATAGAGGTGTCAGAGGTAAGACTTGAACTCAGCCTCTCAAAGTCATTCAGTCAGTAAATGTCTGTTAAATGCTTATTATGTACCAGGGACTATATTAAATAACAGGGACATACAGTCTCTATATTCAAGGAGTCAAACACAGGAGACAACATGCAAACCCATCAATCAACCTATATACAAGATAATTTGGAAATAATTGCCAGAGAAAAAGTACTAGAATTAAAGGAAGTGTGGTGGGTAGGATTGGAAAAGGCTTCCCATTGAAGTTGGAACTTTGAGGAAGCCAGGAAGCATAGATGAGGAAGAGCATTCCAGGCATACAGGAATAGCCAATGAAAATGCCTGGGGTCAGAGACTGAGGGCCTTGAACGAGGAATACCAAAATCAGTTTTCTATCCATATTTGATGCTGACTTTCTTGAATTTACATATTGTAGATTAAATTCTAAAAAAAATTAGGATTAGATTGAAAACATAAAAAATTTTAAAATAACTGAATCACTTGAAAGGATAAAGTACATATTCATTAAGAAGTATAACATGCCAGAATATAGCAACACTTCCTAAGCACTGGTGCTGAAAATGCTGTTTTTTTTTTCAGGAAGTACTTTATAAGAATAGGCAAAATAATAACAAAATTCATATTGGGGAAATAATGAAAAAAAAACCCATGAATTAAGGGGAAATAGCACTTTCAGACTTCCTATTATATTACAAACAGTATTCAGCAAAATTATTTGGTTCTAATTTTAAAAAAGGAAATCACAAGAACAGACTAAATAAAGAAGAACTAGAAACAAATGAATGGAATATGCAGTATTCAATAACCCCAAACAACATAAATTACTTGGGGGAAAACTCCGTATCTTTTTTTTCTTTTTAACAATGGGCTGTATTAATTTATTTGGGGTATTTTCTTTCCCCCAATTTATTTTTATTTATTTCATTAAATATTTCTGAATTACATGTAAACATTTTTTAATATTCTTTTTTTAAAAAAAATTTTCAGTTCCAAATTCTCTTCCTCCTTTCCTTGAGAAGGTGAGCATTTTGATAAAAATAATACATGCAAGTCATGTAAAACATATTTTCATATTAGTCATGTTGCAAAAGAAAACAAAGACTAAAAAAATCCCCAAGAAAAATAAAGTAAAAAAAAAAGATACTTATATCTGCATTCAGATCCCATCAGTTCTCACTCTGGATGTGTTTTTCGTAACGGTTCCTTTGGAACTGTCTTAGATCACTGTACTGATCAGAGTGGCTAAGTCTTTTAGAGAGGGTCATCCTTACAATATTGCTGTGTACAATGTTCTCCCAGTTCTGCTCACTTCACTATGTATCAGTTCATATATGTCTTCCCAGGTTTTACTGAAGGCATCCTGTTCATCATTTCTTTTAATACAATAGTATTCCATCACTATCATGTAGCACAACTTGTTCAGCCATTCCCCAATTGATGAGCATCCCCTCAATTTTTAATTCTTTGTCACCACAAAAAGAATTGCTATGAATATTTGTGTATTATATGTCCTTTTCCTTTGATCTCTTTGGGAGTAGTGGTATTGCTGAGCCCAAGGATATGAACAATTTTATAGCCCTTTGGGTACAGCTCCAAATTGTTCTCCAGAGTAGCTGGATCAATCCACAACTCTGCCAATAGTGCTGTAATGTCTCAATTTTTTCACATTCCCTCCACCATTTTCTTTTTCTGTCACATTAGCCAATCTGAAAGGCGTGATATGGTACTTCAAAGTTGTTTCAAATTTGCATTTCTTTAATCAATAGTGATTTAGTTATTTTTTTTTATGACTACAGACAGCTTTATTTTATCTAAAAACTGCCTGTTCATATCCTTTGACCATTTATCAACTGGGGAATGACTTATATTCTTATAAATTTGACTCAGTTCTCTATATATTTGAGAAATGAGGCCTCAGAGAAACTTGCTGTAAAATTTCCCCCCTAGTTTCCTTCTTGCCTTCTAATCTTGGCTGCATTGGTTTTGTTTGTGCAAAAGCATTTTAATTTAATGTAATCAAAATTATCCATTTTATATCCCATATTACTCTCCATTTGGTCATAAATTCTTCTTTTATCCACAGATATGACAGGTACATTTTTCCATGGTTCCCTAATTTGCTTATGGTATCATCCTTGTACCTATTTTGACCTTTTTAGTATATGTTAAAAGATATTGGTCTATATTTAGTTTCTGTCAAACTGCCCTATCTGACAAAAAGTGCAGGAAAACTTAGAAAGTAGTTTGGCAGAAAATAAGTTCAGAGTAACATCTTGCATCAAGTATCATAAAAAGTTCAAAATGGATATACAGCCTGAATAAGTGTCAGTACACAAAAAGAGAAAATAACAATATTAGGAACCTTTTGACAGTACATCTAGAAAAGAATTCTTAACCAAATGAGAGTGAGAGGTGATCCCAAAAGAAACAGATTTCCATTACATGAAATGGAAATACTGCTAAAAAACCAAACCAACAAACAAATAAACAATGAACCAACCTAACAAGAATAAGGAGGGAAATTGTTAAATGGAGCTGGGGCGGTGGGATCAAACCTTCTTTCCTTGAGCCTCCGATGGCTCATTCTCTCTCCCTTCTCACCTGAGGATCTTAGTTTATATTTCTCCCCTCATAAAAAAGAGGCCATTCACCTAAAATTCTCTTTTCTCTCTTCTCCCATTTTCTCTTGTCACTCAGACATCTTCCATCATTGTCTTCCTTCATCCATCTTACATGAAGAGATGGTCCTCTTCCTTGACAAGGCAAACTCCTCCACAATCTATCCTTGATCCTTTCCCATCTCATATGATTCAGCAGACTGTTCTCATTATTTATTCTATTTCTCTCTATAATCTTCAATCTCTCGCTACTGATTGGCTTCTTCCCTTCTGCATATAAACATGCCCATATTCCCCATCTTCAAAAAACTCTTACTTGCTCCTACTATCCTTGCTAGTTATTGTCCTATATCTCTCCTTCCTATCTTGGTTACATTCCTTGAGAAAGCCATCTAAGTTGGATGCTTCTCTTTTCTCTTTTAACTAGGCTTATGACTTCTCCACTCAGATGAAACTGACCACTCCAAAGTTATCAATGATCTCTTAATGTGCAAATCTAATGGCCCTTTTCCAAATCTTCATTGGACTTGATCCCTCTGCAACATTTAACACAGCTGATTACATTCTCCTCCCAGAAACTCTCTCTTCTCTAGGTTTTTCTGACACTTTTCTCCTGGTTTTCCTGACAGCTGCTTTTCATTCTCCTTTGCTGGATCTTTTCCCCTGTCATATCCACTTCATCCATTTTATACTACTCAGTAACTCTGGGTGCCCCCTCAAGACCTGAACCTGAACACTCTTCTCTTTTCCTCCTATGTTATCTCCCTAGATGATCTTAACACTTCTTATAGGTACAATTTCAATTTCTATGGATATGATTTTAAGATTATATTTCTGGTCCTAGTCTCTCACAGGGGCTCAAATCTCACTCTATCAGTTTTAGATATATATTTGAACTCACTGAACTCAATATGTCCAAAACAGAATTCATTATTTTCTCTCATTCACTTCCTGTGCCTCCAAGCTTTCCTCTTTTCAAAATTTCCTATTACTGTTGAGGGTACAACCATCTTCCCAGCCATCCACGCTTATAATCTTGGTGTCATCCTTATTTCTCACCTTCTCTTCACCCCAAATATCCATTGTGTTGCCAAATCTTGTCATTTTTACTTTCATAGCATCTCTTACATACATCTCAAATTCAGGCCATTATCACTTCTCATCTGAATAATTACAAAAACCATTTAAGTGGTCTCCCTGGTTCAAGTTTCTTCCTCCTACAATCCATTCTTCACTCAGTTGCAAATAAGATGTTTTAATGTCATACACACACACATACACACACACACACACACACACACACACACACACACACACAACCTCACTTCAATTGGCTCCACTAGCTATCTATCATTTCAAGAATCAAATATATCCTCAATTTGGCATTTAAAGTCTTTTATAACCTGGCTTCTTCTTACCTTTCTAGTCTTCTTACACTTTACTTCTCTCCATATACTCTAAAATACTTTCTTGCTGCCATTTATATTTACTGACTTTGTGCCTTTTCAATGACTGTCCCTTGTGCCTGGAAAGCTCTTTCTCCTCACTCTGCCTATTGGCTTCCTTAAAAATTGAGCTCAAATACTACCTTTCACAGGACTTTCCTTCTTTCACAGTTCCCCAGCTACTGGTCTCATCCCCTCTGAGATTATCTTCCATCTACAGTGCGTGGGTGGGTGTGGGTGTGGGTGTGCGTGTGTAAAATACACAGTTAATTGCATGTTGTTTCTCCCATTAAAATGTGAGCTCCTTGAGGGCAAGAGGTGATTTTGCCTGACTTTGTATCCTTAGTTGTTAGCACAGTGCTTACAATATGGAATGTACTTAATAAATGCTTGTTAACTGATTGATTCTCTAAGGGCCTGATATCCACAGTAAATAGAAAATTAGCATAAATATATAAGACTAAGAATCATTCCCTAATGGATAAATAGTTAAAGGATACCAACAAATAGTTCTCAAAAGAAGTGAAAACAAACCACTAACAATCACATCAAATATTTCTCTAAATCACTAACAAGAGAAATGGAAATTAAAACAATTCTACAGTTAAAGCTCTATGACAAGACCAGCATTTTCTTAGCAACTTCTTCCAGAGAAGCTAAATGCCACTGTACTCTTTGTTGTAAATTCTTGCCATGTTGGGGCAAAATAACTTCCTTTGCTAAAAGTTCAATAACTGGGAAGCAAAGTAAAGATGGTGGAATGAGAACTCGCAGTTTTGCCTAAGTTCCAATCACCTTTTAAGAGCACCAAACTGAATTCTGATCCAGAAAGCCAAGAAAAAAAGTCATTGTGAGTAATTTTTCTAGCCCAGGGCAGCTTAGGGAAAAAAAGGACGTCTCTAGACCATAGAGTCAGGGCTAGCCAAGAGCACTGTGCTGGGTCAGAGCCAGAAGAGACTGAAGCAGCAGCAAGGAGTGGCCCACATCCAAGGACAATAAGGGAACTGAACACCTGGGCAGAAAAAGACCCCAGGGGACCTGTTTACTAGTACTGGGAGTAAGAATTGGACCTATCTAGCAGCTCTGTGACCTATTACCCAGTCCCCGGGCAAAGAGGAATAGTCACAGTTATAAGAGAGAACGGGTCCTACCTATGAAAGAAGTAACAGGTTCCAGAACCACAGCTGTATGGCTCTGAGCTGAAGAACAGTGTGAGGACTTAGTTCTAGAAAAGTTTATGGGAGATAAAAAGAATATTTTGATTATATAAAATTTAAAAGATTTTGTACACACAAAACCAACGAAGCTAAAATTAGAATAAAAGCAAGAAACAGGTGTAGGGTGGGGGAAGGGGAAATCTCTTCAGCAAGCTTCTCTGATAAAAGTCTCATTTTTCAAATATATAGGGAACTGCGACAAAGTTGTAAAAATAAGAGTCATTCCCCAACTGATAAAAGGTCAAACGATATCAACAGGTAGTTTTTATAGGGAAAAAAATTAAAGTTGTCAATAGTCATATGACAACATGCTCTAAATCACTAATAACTAAATATAAATTTATAAACTCTGAAGTACCAACTCATACCCATCAGATTGGCTAAGATGGCAAAAAAGGAAAACGGCATATACTAGAGGAGATGAGGGAAAAGAGGCACACTAATGCATTTATTGACCGACTAATGTTAGCTATTATTATACAACCAATGCTCTACCTGACAATTGACAGAACTGAATTACGCAGAAATAAACTTGGAATTATGCATATCCATACCCTTTGAACTAGAGACTCCATTACTGGCTTTATACTCCAAGGAAGCCATCAATAAGAAGAAAGCCCCTACATATATCAAAATATTTATAGCAGCACTTTTTGTGACTGCAAAAAATTGGAAACAAAGTAGATGCCCATCGATTAGGGAATGGTGAAACAAAATGTGGTAACAGATTATTATTGGGCTGTCAGAAATGATGTATGTAACAAAGAGAAACATGGAAAGTTCTATATGAATTAATGCAGAGTAACAAGTAGAGTCAAGAAAACAACGTACACAATAATTAGAATAATGTAAATGGAAAGAACCACACGCTAAAAATTCAAAGTGAATGTAATGAAAATATAAAGTATGACTTGAATGAAGAGTTATGAGAGGACATTCCTGACCCACTCCTTCATGGAGATGGGAGGTACACAACTGTTATATTTTGCACGTGTTTTCAGACTTTAAAAAAAATGTATCATCAGGTGTGCTTATTTTTTTTCCTTTTAAAAATTACTAGTTCCTTCTCTTTGGGAGAAGGAAGAGGATGGATACTAGTGTTAACTATGATGATCAAGACACCAATAAATAGATGTAAATAAAATACCTTTAAATTTTTTTTTTAAAATAAAGCTTCCCTCTTACCCAAAGAAATAAATTGTGATAGTCATACACTCAACACTGATGAAATATACACTTAGATACAAAGTATCAGGAATAAAAATTCCCTGTGAATACAAACATGTTTATAATAAAACAGTAAAATTAACACAGGATAAAGAAGCTGGTTCTAATTTTCAGGGATGCAAGCATAACAATGATGATGGCTTTTGGGGTCACTTGCTGAGAGGGAGTTGGTCACAAGGGATCTCCTTGTTAGATAAAATTGGCTAGTTGGTTTTCTTCATTCCTGTAGTAAATACCCAAAAAATATGGTGTACTGAAAAAGGACATAATCCCATTAATTTACAGGTGTGTGTTTATGTAGCTACATATTTTTAATAAAAGAGGGTGTGTACAAAGACTTTCTTTATCTCAACGTACAAAGACTATAGTATTTCCATGAAATTATTAATTTTTAAACATCACAATGTACTACTCCAAAATAGAAGTATAATAATTACATTAACAAAAACAATTTTGTAAATCATTGGGCATGTTAGATAATTTCATGATTTCAGAAATATAAAGCATACTTGAAAGTGTGTGTGTGTGTGTGTGTGTGTGTGTGTGTGTGTATATATATATATACTATATATATATAAATAAAACACAAATATTTAATTCAATTAATTTCATCACGAGGTCTTGTTTCACAGATCTGTTATAAAATTCATAACATTTGTGATTTTGGTTAACAAATACAAAACAACAAAATGCTTGATATTCAGTCTGACAGAAGGAAAGCAGGGTTTGTTACAGCTTTAAGTGAATCCTATTTTTAGCACATGAAATTAAAATCAATGTAAAAACTTAAGAACCACTATATAATTTGCAGACAAAATGATACCTTTTTTTCATTAACTTATGTCTGACTTTAAAAAGACATTTAAATTGACACATAAAAGCAGCAATTGTCTTAATTTGTGTACAGTGTACTCCACACAAAAGCCTTAAATATGTTCAAATTAGAGCAAGCTGCTTGATTGTCACTGCAGCCTTGTGTCCCATTAATGCATGACAAACATTAAACCATACACTTAAATGGCAATTTATATCATTTAAATGTTTACTGCCAGACCAGCTCATCATTCATTTAAATGTGACTTTCTGACAGCTAATTTCAGTTAATTTTCTCCGATTCACTTAATTAGAACTTTCAATCAAGAGAAAGACCTATACATATCTTCCAGCTCATATCTGTCTTGGTAGTGGTTGTTCAAATTCTCAGCTAATAAACTGTTATGAACCTCCCATAGATTATTGTACAGTGTTTCATAGTCAACAAAATGTATTACTCAATGGAAGAGCCTCACAATATGTATACTTTAGAACATACATTTATTTATGTAAGTAATACTCTGGCCAGTAGTTTAAATAAAAAACGTTTAGTTCATGTACACACACTATTAAAACTATAAAAAAACTGCATCCAAGCTAATTAAAAATTAATGATTTCAAAACTGTTTAATAAGATAAAACAGTCAGAAGTCTCCTGAGTGTCTGCAGTACTGTGATTCGAGACTATAAAATTCTACTAGGCTCAGCAAATCACAAGGATACAAATGAATGCTCTTGTTATTAAAGCTCTGAAAATGAGGGCAATTTCAACCTGTTTTTTTTCCCTTTCATCATATAAAGAATTTTGGGGTTTGGGTAAATACATTTATTCATCAGTATTCTAAGTTTACAGATTTTAGTTTTAGTTTCCAATGGTTATATCCTGGCTTCTAAGCAAGACTATAGATCTGAAAAGATATGATGGTTGTATTATATTCAGAAATCACAAACATGGATAACCCAGTATACCACTATTCTTTTACTCTTCAGATTGCTATATACTCTATAAATAGAGTCCCTTAACAATTTTGAAACTCCTTCTCAAAATTATTGATAGCACTCTTGAGCTTACTTTCATTAGGTCAGTATGAAACTACTCTTCCAAAACGTAGATCACAAAACACAGAAACACCAATGCCCTTTAAAATGCCCTTTAAAAACTCTAGTTACCTGAGAAACAATCACAATATGCTAAAGTATGCAAAAACAGAACTCAAATGAACAACTGAAATTTCTCAAGCAACCTAAATTTATCAGAAAACAAATGAAACATATTAACACTGTTTCATATAAAACCTGAATCTTAAAAACAACACAAACATTTATTTCAAAATCTGAGAAAAAATGATAATCTTTGAACTTGTTTTCACATGTAGGACAAAAATAAATTCCCTCTGAGTAATGAGTAAAAAAAAGTGATTTTAAGATATTTTCATTTAAGTGAAATTCATAATGATAAATAAAATTGAATCCATAGAATGCTAAAGATGTGAGATTTTTTTCAGTCTTTAAGAAAGACAGTCCTCATTAAGTCTGGAGTTAAATACGATTTGCAGCTTTGGGATACTAACCTTCTTCCCATGCTACTCTCAAACCAACCAATCAATTGTTAGTACTCCCTGAGCAGGCTGGATACATCATTTACACCCAATGTGTGCTCTGAGAAAAATTTGTAAGAAAGAAAATCCACTATAATGTCCAACACAATATTATACTATTCAAATGCTTTGAGTTATTGTAAAATAAATCAGTGACTAATGTCCAATTGTTAAAGATCAAATAAGACCATGAAAAGACTGTCATATGAAGCCACACACAAATTGTCAATTCAATCCAGAGGGACTCATATTAGCCTTGACAAACTGTCCTGGGGATGATATCTGTTTTTTTTAATGAGATCTAATAGGCAGAGCCTAAAACACTTGAGATATGCTAAAAAGTACAGTATACAGATGTCAAACACAAACACCTATTAGTAATTTTCATTTGTTCATTCCCAAGGCAGAAATGCATACAAAACATCAACAAACTGAAGCTTTGATACTGTAAGAATAATAGTAAATTATTCATAAATAACTCATCTGTAAAACTGGGACAGAAAAAGGACATGTATGAATTTATGTCTAATATATATCAATAAAAATTCATCTTACATTTTCTTAAAGCTAATATCTTAGGAGATTAAATTATTTATAAAAAATGCAGTATGGATTATCATTGTTCCCATAACACAGGCAAATCATATCACCATAACAGATTGAGAAACTGGCTCTTCTCTCCATGAATCTCTCAGCTGATTAGAAAGTGGAAAAAATTTAAATATAATCATTTTATTCTCTAAAATTGGCCTTTTGTTAATCTAGATTTACTTTCATGGTCTTCTTTGGCAATTTCTTTTCAATATCAAGAAAATCAGATTAGTCAAAGAAATTATGCAAACCATGGAAATTCTTGCCAATTAACAAAATAAATTATTATAAATTATTACTGCTTAGAGCCTGCTTTTTGAAAACATTAACAATGTACTCTCTTCTCCTCTAAATGGTATATCCTTACAGTGTCTAAGTGCATCCCTGACCATCGTATAAATTCTTGCTGACAATGTATAGCAAGTGCTCTATTTTTTAAACAACATACAAAAGTAATCCCCAGCCCCTCAGTATGAAAATAATTTCTTGACTTCAATTTTTTGAAAACACAGTGATTCTAATTTTTTAAACATCAGGTATAAACTTCTAAAAATATAGACCACCTAATAAGTACACATATAAATTAAGTGTGTATTCAAAAGGGCTTGCTTAAAGACAAGACATTCCAATACAGTAAGTTCCAAGTTACGACAAGAGTCAGTGAACATCTCTCCAATGTTGAAAGAAATGTATTTCTCTGATGGTTCTGACCATATTTTAAAAATCCATAAGGAGGAAAAAAATAAACATTAGAGTTCTCTAAATTTCAATCTCTATACAGAATAAAGGGAAACCCCAACTATCTTGAATGCAGATAGATAGTACAATTAATTTTTCAAAATGAATAGCTATTTTGATTGGCAAAACATACTTTACAAAGACAGAATTTTAGAGAATGATTTCATTTTAAATTTAAATAGGACAGTCTTATAATACAGTCTTCCTCCCTCCTGTTCTAATTCCCTTTCTTTCCACCAAAAAAGAAAAAAAGTTTCAGAACTAACTGGTCTGTTATGTTTGCATGTGCTGGATTTCAAACACTAGTGGTAATGTTTCCTTAACACTGATATATGACCTTGATAATTTACACTGAAGAAAGCTGTTTTTTTCAGCCTAATTAGAACTGTTTCAATTTTTTCCTGCTAAATATATGATATAAAGTCCTTTCAACTTTTTTTTAATTCTAGAGTTTCTTTCCATGTCAACTTTGTTCCAATCAAAATATGCTTTGAATTAAATGATTTTGATTGAATATGTGGATCATATTTCACTTCTAAGGTTTAAAGTCCAAAAAGGAAAAGTTTAGCCTGTTCAAACAAAGCAACAGCAGCCACTTTGCGGATAGCTATTCACATTTACGAAGACTGACAAATTGTTTGTGTGCACCATTAGGTCTAGTTTCTGCAATAGTTGCCAGATTTCCTGTCCTCCTAATAAGACACATTAACTCTTGAAATGCTGGCTTTGTGTTTATGGGAAAATCTGATTAACATAAGAGAATATAAATTCATGTGTAATTTTTATTGAGAAATCATTTAGAGAAAAGCAAATAAGTACAAAATATCAATTATTATTTATTATACTGCATCAAAATTTTAATCAACAAAAGACACCAGTAAAGTCAATGTATTTCATATTAGATAGATAATTTCCAAGCCTCAAATAAATTTCCAAAGTAAGACCTGGGGAAGGTGATGCCCAAACTTAGATGTATTTTATTTTTAAATCTTTTTAATAATTTTGCTTTTAGATGAACCATGGTAGTAAAAGCAATAAAAACCCTAGTAAAATGGTAATCTTCATAGATTTGACAGAATATTTAGCATTTAGCTTTATTTATTACAAAGTTATACTCAAAAGAAGCAACAGCTAATCAATATAATGGCTTTGGGACTTCAAAATTAACTTTTTCCATATACAATGAAATGTACAGCAAACTTCATACCACTTTACAAATAAAGTATTTGTTCTGACTTTAAAAAAATAGTTTAAAAAATTCTAAGCTATGGCATTAATAGAACAGAAAGCTGTGAATTTCAGGAAAGGTCTATCAAGGATTTAGAGAAAAAGAATTGGTACATGGGAAGAAGAAAAAATTACATCTAACAGTGTAAAATTAAATTTCATCAACAAACTGAAGTATAGTTTGAAGAACAGATAGAGAAATCACAAAATGGAGCACTGTGCTTCTAAACTATCCTTGAACTGCAAGGCTGGAAAGATATTTTGGAGTCTAGAAGCACACAATCCATTTCTACATTTATATCATTACTAAAAGAATGAGTTAGCATCATGTCTTGATATAACCATCAAGCACTCATGCATCTTTTGGCAGGAGAAGCACTCTGTCGACAATTGTTATTTTGCAGTTTTAAATGGACTAGTCAACCAGCTGTTACATATTTTATACACTGAAGGCCATGTTTCCTTTGAAATTCACAGTTTCAGTCTTAACCAAAACTTGTACTGTTGCGTGGCAAAATTAAAAGGCAAAGGTGCAGTTTAGCCCTCATTTTCAGAGATGATTTAAAAATGTATAGAGAATTCCTATGTTCAAATTACATATATTTTCTCTAGGTCAATTTAACATTAAAATTTCACCTCTAAGTCACTTTTGATCTAAGATTTGTTCACTTATAGTATAAATATAAGTCAAATTAATTTCAGTGTAAAATATACACTGGGAAAGTTCACTTTTCCATCCTTGCTTTAAGAGAAAGAACAGAAGGAATAGAGGCAATGTGGTATAGTTATAAGAACTCCAAGGACCTGGGTTCAAGTCACTCCTCTCTTTACTACCTGTATGGCCTCAGCCAAGTCACTTGCCCTTCCTGAGCCTCAGTCTCCCTATGTATGAAATGAGGAAGTGGTACTGGATGGCCCCCGAGGTGCCTTCTAGCTCTAGAATTGTGAGCCTATAACACAAAACGCCCAGACTCTCCATGCAGCTCCAGAGAAGAGTGCTTTGTTTTCTTTCCAGTCTTCAAGAAAAAAATTCATTAGTATACAAGCTACCAGGCATTTTTTTGTGGTAGTTGGACAGTAAGCGCCAACGTGGGATGGGGAGACGCCCACTCCCACCCCCCACACTACATTTCTATTTGTTTATCCATAGAGATTTGCTAAACATTAGCAGCTTTCTGCCTTTGAAGATGGGCAGGCAAGCATCCATCCTTATTACTAGATGTAGCTTAATATCGGGGGACTCCAGATAATAAGGGGAGGGAGGAGAGATTGTTTTCCTCTTGTGTATTCATTGATCTAAGGACATCCTAAGCAGACCAACCCTCTTGAGTTCACTGTCAAAGTTTGCAAATCAAAATATTTAGCTACAAAAAAAATTTGTTAACACCCCAAATAAATATGAAGAAAATGAAATTATTTGAAAACTGAAAAATAAATTCCAAACTTGCTCAATATTTAACCTAGCAAGAAAGTTCAGCCAGAGTATCAAATTACCCCTGTACTTCATCTGTAAAAGACATATCATGTCTTTTATAAATCACTCCCTCTGATTAGTAGCCATAGCTGCTGTCTGAAGAGACAGTTACCAGTTTTGACTCTCCACCTTAGAGGAAGCTGGCAGTAGGCCTCTGCTCATGACTCACAGATGAAGGACATTTACAGACACCTCCCTTAAGCTACTCAACTGAAATTAAGACATATGTATGATCAAGGGTAAAATGTTAAGGTTAAAGGAATTCAAGGCTATGTGAAATGACGCCTCATCACAATATGAACACTTCCTCATGGACCCCTTCTCCTTGTTTTTCAGCTTTCTTTCATGCATTGTCTTTCTCTCTTAGATTGTAAGATCCTGGAGGGCAGGAACTCCAGCAATTAACAGAGTGCCTGGCACATAGTTGGTGCTCAATACATGCTTACTGACCTGAATCGAATCATATAGCTTTGCATAATGAATATGAAAAGCATCTAGTTCTCAAGGTTGTTGTAAGGACCACATGAGATAATATTTGTAAAGGACCTGGCATTTAATAAATACTTGTTTGCTTCCTATTCCATAGCATTTCATCACAGACAGATATAGTATAGAAGCCAAAAATATCTTAATTTTCCTATTCATATAATTTCTTCCACTAAGAACACAGGCCTATAATGTACAAGATACCTGAGATAACATAACAAAAACTGTCTGTCACTCCAACTTTTGAAGAAATCAAGTAAACTCTTAGAGCTATTCTGTAGCACTGAGATCCTAAAGCAAGAAGAGGAAGGATACCTTAGATATCTATAAAAGCTACAATTCTTTCATATGCTGATTCTCTGAAGAAATGCTATAGCATTTTCAAGGATGCCACTACTACTACAATCTACAGTTGTACCTTGCTGCTCTCCACCACTGAAAAGACCTGGCCAGAATTCTACATTAGCTGGGCACCCATGACACTGGTATATAGCACAACACAATCCAGCTGACATGACCTTTGCTACATGTCAGATAAAGGAAAAGTACAGGGAACAACATCGAGATCTCTATACAGTATTCACGAATCTCACCAAAAATTATTTTCTTTTTGACATTTTTCACTGAACTGTATTGTTCACAGTGACAGCAGCTACTCAGCAAAGTTGGCCTGGAAAATCATCAATATCCAAAGGCACACATTTGGAGGCAGGATTAGATAATCTTTGAAGTCCTTTGCATCTCTACATTTTTATGGTTTATGAATGCCCAGGGGCATAATACATGAAATCTCATGACTGTTGAATAAAAACAGAATGAGAGTATTGGTCCATTCTTAATCTTTTTTTCCCTAAAAGCAGCCATATTTATAAGATGCAATGAGTACCTAGAAACTCTATCAAGATATTTATGAACATGTAAAGAGCTCTTCTTATTAATGAATTTAGCAACATGCATATATATATATATGTATATATGTATATGTGTGTACGTGTGACCCTGTTCTTGAAGCACATATGTGAGAAGATATGCAATTGATCATAGAACACTTCTTTTTTTTGCAGAATTGGCACAGTGCTAGCAAAGATAGGGACTCATTAAAGAAAATACAGAATGATTTTGGTTACTAGCAATAGCAAACCAGATGTCTATAGCTTTTTGCCCATATGATTCAGGTTTGTGGGGTTTGTGGAGAAGGATTATAGAGAGAAAGCAAAGTAGATGGTGAAGTCTCTTATTTCAAAGTCCTCTTTTTGTTCTTCAGCAACATGAAGAGCATAGATACAAATGGATACATCAAGTAAATCAGACTGATCAAGTGATGAGGGAAATTCTCAGTAATGTCCCATCCAACTCAGAACTCTAGGACTGCTGTTTCTCTGTTTCTCTGAATGTTATAATGCATTGAGCATTAGGAAGTAAAATTAAAAAAGGCCAGATAACTACTTAATTATGGAATTTTCTGAAGCAGAAGAAGCTTCAGTGCTAAGAACATCCCAGAAAGTCTAAGTATGAAATACTTTCCAAGTCAGGCAAGTTAATAAGTATTTATGGAGCATTTTGTGAAGTCTCTTGTCTAATCTAATCTGTAAGTTAGACTGTTCCTACATGAAGAGTAGGTCCTGGAGTCAGGAAGACCTAAGTTCAAATGCAGCCTCAGACAGTTACTAGCTGTGTGACCCTGGCAAGCCACTTAATTCTGTTTGCCTCAGTTTCCTCATCTGTAAAATGAGTCAGAGAAGGAAATGGCAAATTACTCCAGTATCTCTGCCAAGAAAACCCCAAACAGAGTCACAAAGCATCAGACACGACTGAACAACAACAAGCTCCCAGGGTTATTGTGAAGATTAAATGAGGTCATGATTGTAAAGCATTTTGTAAACCTTAAAGCACTGCACAAATGCTGGCTATGATGATAACAATGACGACTACAAGTAGGACAACTAGGACAACTACTACTACTGCTACTACTACTACTACCACCACCTACATTTTACTTGCTTTCCCTGAATTAAACCATGAATCAAGTAAGTTAGACAAAAACTCTTACTGAGTTCAAACTCTGCATTATTATTTATAGTTCCCAACCAGAAACATCTTGTTAATTTTCTGAAGGGAACTTCAATGGTCTCCACAGTCTACCCAGTCTCACTTCTTAGCATACAGCTATCCCCTGTTCTTTCAGAGTACTAGGACGATTTCATTGTTTGTCTGATTTTGCAATCCTCATAGCTCTAAAAGTGTCACATGGCATATGCTTTTAAAATGAGAAGTATAATTAAAATGGAAAATATTTACATGAACTTAAAGTAAATTTGTTTCGTCAATTACTGTTGGATTTTTCAACTATTTCTGAGATAACTGAATTAACACTGGTGTTATGAAACCAAGGTTGGGGATAATGGAGCAACAAATTAGCAGCTTTAGGTCAACACTCTCTATTTCATGTATTATATACAGACACACATTCAGATACATAAAAGCTATTCTGACATGTAAGTCAGTATCTGCAGTTACGGAGGCAGCACAGCAGAACAGCTGATGAGCTGTCCCTAGCATCAGGAAGTACTAGGTTCAAGTTCTACTACATTATCAAGGGCAAGTCACTTTACCTTGCACAGCTTCAGGGTTCTCAACTATCAATGGGGGGTAATAATACCCCATACCAGCCATAAAGGAAGCATTTTGTTTACCTAAAAGAATTATATAAATGCAAGTTCACAAGATCATGGATATTGAGTTGGAAAGGACTTCAGAAGTCACCTAGGCTATTTCCTTTTTATAGATGAGCAAACCGAGTCCCAGAGTGACTTGGCTAAGATCATATAGGTAGAAAGTGGTAGAATCTGTGTTCTAGGTTTTCTGACTCCAAATCTAGCACTCTGTCCATGGACCACATACATAGATGAAAGTGCAGAGATAACTCTGGTATCTCAGAGGCTATGCCATTAGAATGCAAGCTCTGGCAGGTTCTACTCAGCTGGACTTGCTACATGGCTAGGGCAAGTGATAGACTGCATGCTCTTGTCCAGCCTAACCAATTTCTCAGCGGCTCATGATAATAAACCTTTTACCTACAACAACTCTTTACAATCATCTATCAAGTTACAGAGGGGTTGCAATCTACACAGTGGATTAAGTACCTACACCTATAAAATTACAGGTGCTTGAAGGAAATACATACATGTACATGCAAAATGTAAAGATTCTTATAAGCAGAATTTTCACCTTCCATCTTTTTTTCAAATCCTCTCTATAAAGTGTATTACATATTAAATGTAATTAAAATTAGGTTAATAAGTATGACTTTTCTCTCATTTCATGCAAGCAACAAAGACTCGTAAATTTATTATATGCAGAAGTAATAAGTCAGACAGCAAGGCAAGAGTTAATTGAAACATTTCTGATTTAGAGAGGCCTGTGAAGGGAGGGGCTGGTGAGGAGAAAGGAGCAGAGTGGAAGGATGCAGAGTTAATCAGGGAGTAAATCCAGAGCCAGGCATGGATAGGCCTCACTAATGAGTCTCAAGTACCCTGCAGTGGTTTTCAAACTTAACTGGCTTCAAACGATGCCACCCCATGACAGAATGCAGCTAGCCATAAGAGGAGTGTGATTAGAATAAATGACTGGAGTAATTAACTCTGATGTGAAACCACCTGATTGGAAAGGAGAAGGCATGAGCTGTTTAGCTGATGGTCCTCCTAGAAAAAGGAAGCTTTCCCTTTCTCTTGTGTGGGTGTTCAGTTAGAACTCAACTCTTTCAAATAGGTATTTGGTAGCACTAATGAAAAGCAGCTTTCATTCAAGGGCCTCCCCATTCATTATGAAAGGGGAAAAAAAGAAAAGCTTCAAAGTAGAACTAATTTACTTCACTCCCTCTACCTCTTAGTGAGTCTGAAATCTGCATTACTATTTGTAATAAAGGTACACTAAACTATTTCTATAAAGTAGTAATTTTGTTTGTCAGTCAGATATCAGGTATTATATAAAAAGCTATGCTTTCATTTTTTTAAATAGAGAAGGATGTAGTAGGCTCCTAAGCTCCATGAACTTTTTCGATCACCTCTGTCAAGACTTCCTTTATAAATAATACCAAGTGGGTTCTTTTTTCTGTAGCAAAAGACATGAGGGTGGGGCAAGAAAGGGGAGAGAAGAAAAGAAAAGGAGAGAAGAAAGGGGAATCTAGGTGTGTTCAATTTTTGGAGGGAAATACAAAGGTGGAATAACGTGCAGGCAGAAGGGGAAACTATGTATTTTTCAAACAATACCGTTTCTTTATAGTATATTCTAATCAAAATAATCTACACTATCTTCACTTTATTTTACAAAGAAGAATTACAAAGACTGAAGGCAGTAGTACCTGCTGTTTTACAAGCAATCATCAACTCATTGGTCTAATGTTCTGAACCTGCTGAGTGAATGTTCCAAGGGGGAAAAATGGAAAAGTTTTTACACGAGCTGCCCTGTAACAACTCCATTGTGGTAGCACATGTAACTTAGCAAATGTTTATGCCTAGACTTGGGTTTATTTGACAGCTTTACACCTTTGGATGTGATATAATTAAATGTTTTGACAGCTAAAAAAAATTGTATAAATTTAAAAGCTATTAAAAGCTATGGTATCTACAGTCAAAATGAATTAATTTGCTATGTCCTAACCCACTTTTAACAATGCAGTGCTGTAAAAAGCACAAAGAAATGGATGAATAATGAACCAGAAATGTTGCATCCTTTCTCAAATTCTTTTGTGAAAAAAAATCACCTATAACTAAATATTATTTAGACTTTTCAAACTCAACAAAAAATTGATGAGGATAATTTAAAGTCATTCATGCAATATATTTTAAAAATTAGAATGTTGAAAAGACACAGGTAAAACAGTAAACAATTAGAGTTAAGTAATGCTGTATCACCAAAAAAAGGTCAATGTTTGATATTTAAGTCCCTGTTAACAACAAATTAAAAGCTATCCGGCACACTTAGCCATTGATGCCCTCTGATGATAATTCTTCTCAATGGGGGCTGTTTCCATATTCAGCCCCTTTTTTGTGCTGATATGGACAACTGAGATTCCCGTTGGCACTTCTTGTGGAGGAAAAGGAGACACACGGACAAAAAGAGTGGCCGGAACTCAGATAAAATCACAGCTCATCATTTGTGTTCTAGCAAAGGCCTAACTCAGTCTATTGTATGTAGTAGTGGAACTGATTCAAATACATAGATAAAAAACTTAAGCACCTCTTCAAAAAAGGAAAAACTAAGAGAGTAGAAACCAACTCGTTCATTAAACCATCATTTTCAGCCACAGGTTAGTTTATGTCTATTATGGGCATTTTCATTACCATGGGCTGGGAAGGCACACTCATACAATATAGGCTAACTTGAAAAAACTTTAATTACATCTACTTATAGAAGCACTCTTCAAACATTTGAGCCTTTGACCAAATACAACAAAAAGTTTGAAGTAATTTTTTAATTGCATTTTTATCTTCAGGGAGACCTTGGGAGAGACTGTAACATGGCTAAAAGTAACAATTCATTCATAAATCCACATGTAAAGATCACAGTTTGGAAACCAGTTCACATTTTCATGCTCTGTTTAAGTTTTACTTTATCATTCTTCTTGGGAAGATAGCTCTAAAGGAAGAAGGTTGTAAGAAGCAAATCTTATTTAGGCTAAACAAGTTGATGTTGGGCAATTTAAAAAATATGCTGTAAAAGGGACCCGTTAAGTCAGGATTCCTAATGTCAGGGCCATTTACTCAATTTTAAACATATTTTGATATCTGTATTTTAATTTAATTGGTTTCCTTTGAAATCCTATATATTTGTAGTTTATGCATTTAAAAACATTATTCTGAGAATGGAACCACAGGCTTCAGTAGACTGGGCAAAGGGGCCAATGGCACAAAAATTGTTAATAGGACTGTTGTTAAATACATCTACAAACATTATTGCTTTAAGTTCTTTCTCATCCTCTCAATCCATTTTAACAGCACAGTGGAGATCTATTTTTGCCCTATTTTTTTTTACCTGATTTATTGGCACATTAGCTTGAAAAATGAAAGAGTTCATTTTCCCGAAGGGTTCAAAAGTATGAACTATGGACGGGGACTAGCAAGACTTGAACTGTGGAGTTGACGGTTCTAAATCCTCTTTATTTACTGGCTTTCTGTTGGAACCTTAGGTCAGATCATTTGAAATTCTGTAAAGGTTTCAGTCTAACTCTAGATATGGAATGTGTTGAAGATATGGCAAGTTGTAGACCCTAACCAGAGCAGCAAACTATGTGAAATGTGCCAGTATACACTCCTTAATAAGGCCAGTATGAAACACACTGCTTTTCTATCTGGATCACTTCTGCTAACAAATTTTGGTACAAATTGTATCTTTCTCATTTCATGACAAGCAGCAATGTAGAGGCTGTTGAGGTATGGAGGAAGAGAAACAGAATCAATTGCCAAAAGGAAACAAGGCTGGAAGCAGAGAGAATCCAGTTACAACCAAGTCTGTTACATAAAGCTACCAAACCGTTAACATTAATGCAATGTTTTCATTTTGGGGATTTGCAGGGGGAAACTGGCAGGTATGTTTATTACATTTTACTTCTTTGGATTTTTTAATGACAACTGTGACATTCAAACAATATACTGTCCTTTGAATTTGAGGAATATAGTTCCTGTTATACCAAAGCAATGTAGAAACTCCATAAACTCTGCACAGCAGTCAAACTGTATATTGACTACAATTATATTGTGTATGAATCAAGTAGACCACAAGAAATTTGATTATTTAAATAATTTAGTCAAAAAATATGAAAAATTGCATATGGACAACAGAAAAGTTTAATTTCTAATCTCTAGAGCAACCCTGAAATTTATAATTTTCACATAAAGGTATAGGAATTATGTCACTAAAAATGTTCAACAATTTAACAATGCTATTCGTGTTTCTAAATTTTGGAAAAAAATAACTAGCATTGTATTCTACTATAATCATCATACTTGTTTAAATATGTAAATAAACAGAGGCTCCACAGACAGCACCTAAAAGAAATTAGCTATCTACTACTATAACAGTTCAACTCTGACTTCCCCCACCACAATCACCTGCCCATTTTCTGACCTTAATGCCTTTTCTTCTCAGTCTGCATGATCACAAGGCAAGATCAGGATCATTTAGTTACTGAATATGAAAAGGGCACTTAGCTGCTTTAAAATGCTCAGAATGGAGTAAGGCAGAGTCTAACAAAGGAGCAAGAGTACTTTTAAAGATTACATACATTTATAAAGAACAAAATTAAAATTAATAACAAGCTTCGGTTAAATGGAAGTTTTGGGCAAGAAACTGAAGTTAATCATAAGAAAAACTAACATCAAAGATTTTGCAAAACAAACAAAAAACATACTTGAACTTCTAGAGCTTTTACTGGTATCAGCCTAAACATCAAAATATTCTACATTTCCAGTATTGTACCATAAGAATTTATCTTCAAAACAGGTAATCTGAGATACCTTAATAATTTGATTTATCAATACATATAAAAATTACTTTCATTATGTTACTAAGACAGGAAGGCATATTAACATATTTTTTAGTAAATTTCATTATAAGTAGAAATTATGATTTTTCTGGTTCATACTTAATTTGAAAAAAGAAAACTAAATTAATTAGAATATCATAATCCCTGTTTAACTTTTGTGTTTGTAACCTAGTGCCTAACAGGGTGCCTAGGATAAAGGAAGTACTTAATAAATTCTTGACTGATTGACCACTGTGTATATGTATATGTATATGTATATGTATATGTATATGTATATGTATATGTATATGTATATGTATATGTATATGTATGTGTATGTGTATGTGTATGTGTATGTGTATGTGTATACGTATATGTATATGTATGTGTATGTGTGTGTGTATACGTATACGTATACGTATATGTATGTGTATGTGTGTGTGTATACACACACACACACACACACACATATTTTTTGGTTAGGCAATGGGGTTAAGTGACTTGCCCAGGGTCACACAGCTAGTAAGTGTTATGTATCTGAAGTTGGATTTGAACTCAGGTCCTCCCAAATCCAGGGCCAGTGCTCTATCCACTGGGCCACCTCGCTGCCCCGATCTACTGCATATTACAGTTAATTGGAGGTCTGCTCTAAGTACATTTCTTGAACACATTCTTTGTGCTCACTTTGACCTCCAGTCACTCCAACCCCTCAGTGGGCTAGGCTAGTAGTATCAAACTGAAAAAGAAATAGAGGCCACTAAATTGTATAAAAGGATCCCTGGTGGGTCACATATTGACTTAAAAAAACCACATATTAATATTATCTCTGTTTTGCTACATTTTTATATATTTTGTTAAATACTTCCCAAATTTCTATCTGATTCAGTCAGAATGTTGTAGGCCATGTTAGAATCCTTTGCTCAAGCTATTGCCCCTGCTCTGGCCTCGATTTCTTCCTTTTGCAATTCTGACCCTACTGTTAACCAGTGTAACTATGTACTGTCCTCACCTACTAATACTTTGCCCCTTTGTCTAATCATTGCTCATGCCTTACCAAAACCCAACCATGGCTTACCCATACCATGTGCCTTCTCTATTCTTACTCATGTTGGTAAATGGTGATGGAGAAATTCATCTAAATATACTGACTCGGATCCACTCCAAATTCATGTTATTTATCTAATCTCACTGGCTCTCAAAAGTTAGTGGGCAAATTAACTCTCTCTTACTCTCTAACTGATGTTTCCAATCTTCTCATTTCTTTCTTTCGCTATTTTATTTTTGGACTCATAGATCCCTATCTTACCCAGGTTGGAAGTTTAGTGGCCTCTCTTGGGTCCAGTCCCTCTACATGGTGCTGGATTTAGTGAGGACACCAGA
Organism: Phascolarctos cinereus; assembly: GCF_003287225.1. Lineage (NCBI taxonomy): Eukaryota > Metazoa > Chordata > Mammalia > Diprotodontia > Phascolarctidae > Phascolarctos > Phascolarctos cinereus. The sequence goes on along the minus strand of NW_027556402.1, from coordinate 106,698,255 downwards.
TAGACTAAGCCTGCCTTACAGATCAGAGCTCTCAAACTCAAAGGATCAATCAACCTCAGCTTTCCCAGCAGCAGAGATTACAGGCAGGGTACCAGCACCAGTCCTTGTTTCAAGTCTCCTACTACACTCTTCTTCTCCAGCCTTTGAGGGCTGCCCACAGTAGATTTGGGGTTCCTAAAAGAAGGGAAGAAGGTGGCAGCACTTTTCTTTTTGTCTTTGTATCCCAAAAGCCTAGCACAGTGCCTGGCACATAGTATGTATAAATGCTTGTTGATTTACTGAATGGAATGCCTAGTTTACTTCAGAGCTCAGCTAAAGGATTTCTCTCCTCAAATTATCATGCATATGCTTCTCTGTTTACATACTGTATCCATCCCCCTCCCAGTAGAAAGTAAGCTGACTAAGGGCAGGGGATTGTGTCGTATTTGTATTCCTCATGCCTAGAACAGTGTCTGGCTATGGTTAGTATTTGTTGCATAGGATAAGATTAGAGACAAAGTGACGCTTTCTTTCTCTCTGATCTATTTATGTGACCTTTTATTCTCCTGCCAGTTTGCAAAAAAAAAATAAATTTGACGGTACACATTATGGAATCTTCTGATAAAATGGTTCATATATTATGTGGGTCCAAAATTCATATAATAAAAAAGTACATGCTAAATTTTGGACACAGGAAATAAAATGTTTTAATGTTACAGACTATTTTCTTCTACAAATTTTATAAGGTACAGCAGATGCCATATAAAGTTGTTCAGGCCAATCCTTTATAAAAAAAACACCACATCCAGTTTAGAATATATTTCAGCTACAAATTAATTTTCTGCCATGACATAAACGAACACTCAGCTCTGCAATAGAAATGCTGCCAACTTTCAAGGCATAAATAGCATATTACTGCAAATATCCACAAATAATATAGCCCTTCTAATTAGCCAGCACACATAGAAAGAATCTCAGTGGGAAAGATATTTGCTAGAAACATTTTCACTTTAAGTGAATGATGTATTAATTTACTGTTAAAACTGGTGCCAATTAGCTGTATCTGTGTATACTACCATTTGGAGATTTCTATTCAAAGTATTCTGATTCTCCAACTTTCTTATTTACATGTAAAAAATGGCAAAGAGAAAAAGTAGATATCTTAGCATTTATGCAGTGAGAGAAAGAACACAAAATTATAAATCTTCATTTTAAAATAAAATGTTCACATACAGAAATTTGTGACCAAACCCAAAAGTATCAGATGAATAACATTAAGAAATCACCTTTCACTGGTAAACAATTTACCCTTCAATATTGTTTTGAACTAAAAAATCATACAAACATAATACTGACTTCTCCTTTTCCATTATAATCACTGCTATACCTATACAAATAAACAATGGACAGCCTTCCCCCCCTCAGTTATACAAATTTAAAAAAAACTCATACATATTCTTTTTTTTTGTTTTGTTTTGTTTCGATTTTTTTTTTGGGGGGGGAGCTAGGCAATGGAGTTAAATGACTTTCCCAGGGTCACACAGCTAGTAAGTGTCAAGTGTCTGAGGCCGGATTTAAACTGAGGTTCTCCCGACTGCAGGGCTAGTCTAGTACTCTATCCACTGCACCACCTAACTGCCCCCATATTCTTGATCTAAACGCATGAAATAAAATCTTTTTTTTCTGCTTCAAAAATAATTTATAATAAAATACAAAGGGAGATTCTTGGAAAAAGGAAGTTATAGTAACCTGTATATAGTTGTTTGTATTTAACAGATACCAAGAAATTCTAACTGGTATGAATGAACAACTTTAATGATGAATTTTATATCATCATATTTAAAATACTACTATTAGTAAAGAAAAGTAGATTTTTTTTTATTGTTTAGTGAAATTTGCTGTTCTTCAGTGACATATAAAACACTTCAAGCAGAAGCATCATCCATTTTAGTAGAAACAGTTTATACACTTTACCCTGAAGTACATGTCCAGATACAGTCTACAAATACACAGGCAACAAAAAGTACAGCTGTATTAGCTCATGTAGTGTTTCACACATGGAAACCAAGATGCAGGATTACCTCATTTATGGCAACCCTCATAAACGACACAGTACACAGTAAACATGTCTACCGAGCAAATTAAAGTCTCCCTGCAACATGTAGCAGCTGAAGCTATCCAGGACTTGTTTGAAATCCAGTAGAACAGAGGATTGTCTTCAATTCTGGAAGGGCGGCAGAGGAAGAGAAAAGTCATATTCCTTAAGTAAAACAAACGGTTCGGCAAGGTACTTGCCCCAAGACTTCCTGCTTCCCACAAAAGACATGTGCCTATTTTGGAGATCAAAGGTCAGGCTTTATTCTAGAATACATTGTAAATAACATAAGTAATTGAACACAACTGCAAATCACTGGCCCACTGATAGAAGGTTTGGAGAAAATCCTGGCCCTTTTAAATTTTCCCTCTAACAATTAAAACTGTCCTAGCCCAGGCAGTTTGCCACATGTAGACCAGGTGGAACTCGAATTAGCTCATTTCACCGTCACCTGATTCAAGCCTCTCCCTTCATAAAAAGACCACACCTCTAAATTTATACTAGTCATGTTCCATTTTCGATAAAAATTTAAACCTATACTAAACATTAGAAGCAGCAGCAGGCTATTTCAACATCAAGATAAGCAGTCAGTCACTTTTTAGTTCCTAGGTGGCTGTTACTAGAATGAATATTTGTCCATTTTTTGCTTGGTACTCTTTCATTTTTTATCTGCTGTTGTATAAACTTGACTATGTTGGTAAGCATTTATTTACTGCTAAATAGAATTCAACAAGATCACAGCTTCAGAGCTGGAAAGACACCTTAGAAATTACCTAATCAAGCCCCTCATTTTACAAATAAGGAAGTTGAAGAAAAGAGATTGTTAAATATACTGGACAGACCCTGGGCCCCTAGCTCCAAATCCAATGTTGTATCACTATATTGAGGTTCTTATTAATTGATTTAATTGCCAAAGGCACAGACTGTGTGCCTTTTTATTTGACTACTTACAAAGGTACAGTAACTGCTACCTTACACAGCTGTCATTTTTATCTTAACCACCTATTTTTTGGCATGTGAGTCAATATACCATTCTGTTCTAAGATAAAACTAAAGTACAACCATTTTAAAGAATGATTTCTATTATTTTTTGAAAGCACTGAAATTTCAAAAATCTCAGTTGCTTAAAAGGAAGTCAGTGGATTCATGCTCTAAAAGGCAATTTTCTTAAAGGAACTCCAGATATCGAAAACAACTTCAAGATGTGGAATGCTGGGAAATAACCAGTACAGACCAACTTGGTACATAACAATCAGAGACAGACAGGCTGGCTGTTTTGAACAATGGTGTCACAGAGACTCAAAAAAATAGTCAAATAGGAGCTGCAAAAGATCTCTTTAAGAGCACGGAAAACTACAAACCAAAGTTTTGCATGGAAGCACTGAAATTTACAGATAGAAGGGATCATTTATACTCAAGACACCATTATTTTTAGAGATAAGGAAAGTGATTCTTAAGGAACAGAAAGATAACACAACTCGTGAAAGTGCTGACCCAGGACTAGAACAAAGAAAAAATAGCGTGGAAAGGATGTTTTGGTCTCTCCAAAATGAAAACAAGAGCAAAACCATTTTTGAACTATGAAGGACAAGAAGATTCAAATGTTTTATCAACAATCAGCATTCAGGAATTTGAGATTGTTGACCAAATCCATTTATTGGATACTCTCTTTAACTCCATTTCAAAGACATCATATTCTCCTGGTTCTCCTACTTCTCTATGTCCTTAACTGCCTTCTCAAGCATTTCCCAACCCTTTCATCTGTGCTGTGTTCCCTAAACACAAAGTCCACTTCTCTTCTCCCTACAGTTAGTACTCATTATGACCTGCCTAGACCTGTGCAGTCCCTTCTTAACAAGTCTTTACTGTCTGGCTCCAACCAATTCATCCAGCATGCTATTACCAGAATGATATTCCTTAATTTTTCTTCAACCATTCTAGCCTGGGCCCCACTGTCCTAGAGCTTACTATGAGACCCTAGCACCAAAACAAAAGAGCTCCTTTCCTCAATGGCCCCACCAGGATCTCCCCTTCCCAAGACTGTAGCCTGAAGACCCTTGGGCTCGGTCACTTACCCTATTGCTATATTCTAAGAGTCATTAGGCAGAACTTTCCATAAGCCCTGTAGTCGAATTCTTCTATATGTTATCAACCCCAGTTAGGCAAACTAGTCTATCTGAAGCATCAAAGGACCTTGAGGGAGAGAAAAGAGAAAAAAAAAGAAAGCATGTGCCAGGCAAATTACTGCCAGCACCTCAACTGTCACTTCTTTCAGGTCTCAAATAGTCCAAAATAGTCCAAATAGACTCTGAAACCTAATAGCCTTGGAAAAAGCAGTCCCTACCATCCACCAGCAAGGGCCCTTATTCAAGCCCTACAGCCCATCACTGAATGGAGTAATCCTTGTGGAGAAGGAAACTACCTTCCTTTTCACCAGCAACACCATGCGCTGACCCATTGCTACCACCGGACAAGTAAACTCAAGAACTGTCTCTCAAGACCACAAGTTCTGCTTCCACAGCCCTGCTTTTGCGACCATTATCCCAGGAAGCAATCTCTATGGAGAACATATGCATCCACAGCTCCTTAAAACTCAGAAAATTCCAGCCAAGAAAGTATTTGATACTATCAAATGGTTGGTCCCATCAGAAAGATATATGCTTTTGTCAGTGGGAATGACATTTTAAAAGATTTGTGGCCATTTGCTTTGTCCTTACACTCTAAGGACTCTGGGACCTTTCTATTTAACTAGTGGCTGAAACTTTCCTTACGTGAATCTTCCTTAAAATAGAAGTTTCTTAAGAGCAGAGACTACCTCACTTTTCTATTTGTATCTTTGGGGCTTAGCATAATGTTTTGGACCTATTAAGCATTTAACAAATGCCTTTTCATTTACTCTTTCGTTCATTTTTAAAAAATTTCTATTTGTATTCCTAGTGCTTAGCATAATGCTTGGCACATAGTTAACACTTAATTTTTTTCATTCTATTACATTAATTCATATTTATTTTGTTCCTCTACTCAGAAATCTTCAGTGAATTCCTATAACATACTGATTAAAGTTCATACTCCTTTGCCTAGCATTCCAGTATCTGGTATAAGCTCAATGTCATATTATGCCTTTTCTTTACCTTACCTCATCTTCCACCACTTCAACTCCCTTTCTTCCCCTAAATAGGCCCTAACCTATTTCCAATACCTGGAAAGTTCTCCTCTCCCTCTTCTTCTTTCCTCTCAAATGCTACCTGTTCAAAAAAGTCTTTCTTGTTCCCAGAAGGTAACAATCTCCCTTTCTCAGACCTTGTACAAATACTTTGTTTCTTAACCTTCTAATACACTTACATATTTTGTATATTACAGTTATCTATGTCTGTATTATAACCTGCTATTAAATTATAAATTTTATGAGAGAAGGACTCTGTCTTATCTAAATCTGGTATTTCCCCCATGCCTAGTACAGTGGGCTCTGTAAACAGTAGGCACTTAATACCTGTTGAACAAATTAAATTAGTATGATAATGCTTACACTATCTCCTCACATAGTTGCGAGTAAAGAAATTTGTCAACTATAAAGCTTTAGATAAATATGAGCTATTATTAGTCTCCATCCTACTGACAGGAGGGGAAAAATGGGTTAAATGTAGCATGAAGAATACAAGTTAGGGATCTGGAAATATTTCTTAACAATTCAAATTACTAATGAGTGATATATAAAACATTTTGAGATATTAAAAATAAAAACAGATTCTTGTATGCTAATGGCTTATATATGGTAGTGCAGATTGTTCCAATAATTAAATAATTTAAATAAATCCACCCTTTCTTAAAGGAGAAACCTAGTTGTTTTTTTAAACTATAATTAGGGTCAGTGGTGTTATTTGTTTTGCTTGACTACGCTTACCTGATATATATGTTTGTTTTTTGTCTACTGTCCTTTTCAGTGGATGGTTAAGGAGAAAAAAAGAGTGCTTGATAATTGAAAAAAATTAAATCTGCAATCTGACATATTGTTTTTAAAGCATAACCTGTTATTTAAAAATAACAGTACTGAAAAGCATAAAGTAGCTTACTGATTTGAAAATGGAGAGAATAAAAAAAATAGTTGAATATATTAGAAAGAGAACAGGATTGGAATGGAATAGGAAGTGTTTAAAGAAGGGGTGTTTAAATTAATAACATTTTTCAAAATAAAATTTGTACCTTTTAAAAATAAAGGAATTAGAGCTTACTCAGTTCAGATCAATTACGATCTAGACACATTTTCCCCTCTAAAGCACTCATCTGGAAATGTCCTTTAAGTCCCCTCAGCAAAAGAAGTGTAGATTTAGGCCACTTAATGACTAAAGTCATCAGAATACAATCATTAGTGATGACTCCTAATTAACAGATATCGTCCTTTATTTTCTAATCCCTAGGTCACAAAATGTATACTAAGAATTCCTGAAATTTGTTTACATACTACTGCTTGAAAAATGAAAATCACATGTAAATGTATATGGTTATTTTGGAGGTTTGAGGAAAAACGTAAGTGTCTTATTCAAAGCAGTCATTCAATGAATAACATTTTAAAAGGCTAGGCTGTTCCCTCTCCCCTCCCCCCCCCGTCCCATTTGCATCAGTTTGGTAGAATTCATTTTTTCCCCTTCTTATTGCTAATGGCAGATCAAAATTAGTGGTTTGTGTAAAACCTGGTTAACAACATTTGGTTTTATAAATCTAAAATTTTGTATTTAGAGACAAAAATCACAATGCACAAACTTCTATGATAGATAATAAAAGCCAAATTTAAAAATTATAGCAGAAAAATTGCAAAAGGTATAGCTGAGGCCTAATCCAATTTTAAAATAATCTAAATAGAGTAGACTGTTTAAAATTTTTATTACCTTTTAAATAGTTTTCCACTATAAACATGTTCATAATAACCACTGGCATCTAAAATAACAAAAGAAGTAAAAGAAAAGGGAGGGAGGGGGTGAGATGCTGAGATAAAAAGAGGAGAAAAATTTTTTAAAGGGACACTGGAGGAAAGGGATGGAAGAGATAGAAAGGGGGAAAAAACAGAAGAAGGTAAGGAGAGAGGGAGAATTGGCTTAGCTAGGCTCCCTTGGGATAAGAAGCTGAGTTGCTAGACCAGAAATGAAGGTTTGAAAGCAACTCTTGATTCTAGTGAAGGCTAAGAGTGCTACTTAAGTGTCTGATGTCTGTCTGAAAAGAGGGGGAGGAGAGGTTTGAGGGTAAAGATGCCAAGTGCATTCCCAGCCAGCAGAGTAAAAAGGAAACATTAACAGTAGCCTCAGGGGAAGCCAAGTACTCTATCCCACGAGCCAGAGGGCAAGTGCAGCTAGAGCAGCAAGTAGCAGCTGGAGTGAAGGGATAAAGAAATAAAGGAACCACAGGAAAATTGGCAGCTTCAGATAAACCGGGCAGACTCTGCCCAGTCTTCATACTTAAGAGAAATAAAGTATTTGGTGTAACTCACTGCAGGGATGTGTTTTGCTATCTTTCTACTGCCCAATGGGCTAATAATCACAGAGCAATAAATAGAAATTTATCTTCCAAACGTTGTAAATGCAGAAAGATTTAACTCTTAAAACTCAGAAAACCTGGGCTTATATTGAATAAACAAATACTTAAAACACTCTCAATGTACAGTAGCAAGACAATTAAAAAGACAGTAACTCTTTAACTGCTTAATATTCAAAAGCATTTAACAGTAAGCCAAAAGGGTAAAGTTTTTCTGAGGCTGCTTTTCTTAAAGATTCTGTGCTGAATTTGAGTAAAATTTTTTTGCACTTCAATTCTAGTAATTATAAATTAAAAACTTGAATAGCAACGCATTGAACATAGCATTTATCATTCTGATCTCTCTACTACACACCAGAAATCTATTGTAATTTGTTTTCTTTTTTGTTTTTTGAGAAAACATAAAATCCTTTGGGAATTCTTAAAATATCACCTTTTAACACTTTTCAATCTTAATTTGCTACAAAAACCAAAGGACAAAAGCAGGCAAGAATTAAAATAATCATAAATTTCTCTTTTCAGTTTATGCTTCCATTGGACCATATTGCACTCAGAAGCAAATTAAGTATCTGTAAATGAAATATATTATTTTTAAAATGACATAATAATTAAACATAATATTAAGAATAAAGCCTGCTATTTTATTCTGGAGAGGGTGTTATTTTCATTTTCTAATTAGTGATTAGAAGTTATTTCTAATTTCAAGTTTTCTGAGATCTTACAATTTATATTAAAATTACAAGGCTCCATATTAACATTAAAATTCATAGAATTAAGACAGAACTACACTGCACCACAAATTCATGGTATTCCTAGCTATACTTATGAATACTACAGAAACTTGCAACTACTTTCCCTGGGCAGATAAATCAGCTTAGTGGAAGTAAGGGCGAATATTTAACAAATCCCACTTCCCCTCACTCCCACATAAAAAGTGAACCTATATGGAAACAGAAAGAAAATAATTGGCCATAGATTACAGAATCACAGAATTTCAGAAATGGAAGGGACCTGCAAGTCAGACCATCTAGTTTACCCTATATATGAGCAAGAATGTCTTCTACAACATCCAAGTGGTCATTCAACCTTTGCTTGGAGACTTTCAGTAAAGGGAATCCAATAGCTTATAGCCCATTCCAATTTGGAATGGCTCTATTGTTGTGAAGTTTTTCCTTACATCAAACCTACATGATTCTATTGGCTATTTCTACTTACTGCTCATCTAGGCTCAAAGCAGAACAAGTTTAACTTATGCCTCTTCTATGTGACAGCCTTTCAAATATGTGAAGGTAGCTGCCATGTTCCCTCCTCCACACACCTTGTCTTCAAACTAACCATCCACAGGCCCTTCAACTGATCTTCATAGGAAAGGATTTCAACACCCTAGAATCTGAAAATTCGCTAGATTATTAATGTCCTTCTGAAAACGTGGAGTGTGGAACTGAACACAACATTCCAGACACAGTATAAATGGAGAAGAAGTATGGAGGAATTATCATCTCCCTAGTCCCAGACCTCTGTGAATGCAGACTATTTTTGGTGGCCATTTCCCATGGTTAAATCATATTGATTCAGCAGTCCATTAAAACACTTAGATCTTTTCCGTATCACCTGCTGCCTGCCCATGCCTCTGAATTTTTACTTATAAAGTATACTTCTTGAACCCAAGTGTAAAACTTTATATTTATGCCTATTAAATTTCATTTTATTTGATTTGGCCCACTGTTCTAGCCTTTCAAGATTTCTTTGGATCCTATTATACAGCTTGTTAGCTGTCCCTCCCCAGCTTGGTGTCACCCTGAGAAGCATTCTGTATAAGCTTTTGCCCAAGGCAGTAATAAAAATATAAAATATCACAGGGCCCAACAGAGATTGCTGGGGCACCTGGTCAGTAACCACCTTCTGATATGACATTGACAATGAACATTTAATGACTACTATGGGTTTGGCTTTTCAAATAATTTTAAATATACCTCTCTGTCCTATCATCTAACCCATAGTTCTCCAGGGAGCTGAACATGAAATCATAGGATTTGGGTTCAAATTCAGGTTATGCTACTTGTTATGTATGTAACCTTGGACAAGTCACTTAAATTTTCTGGCTTAGACCATAGCCTCTTAAACTCTTTCCACTCCCAACCCCTTTAGCATTTCAGCAGCATTTGTTAGCGTTGCATGGCCTGAGGACATACTTTGTGTTCAGAACCAAGGCTGCAGTGAAGTTGCGAGATGCAGCACTGCATTTGGGGGTTAACAAAGTTGGGATTGTTTCATATTTGTAGGCCCAGATCCTAGAACAGTTTGCCTGGCATACAGCAGGTGCTTAATAAGTACTTGTTGACTGATGAGGATGGCTCTTAGGCTAGGAACCTAGATAACTGAAGAATCGTGGTATCTATAATTGAAATCAGGGATTTGGTAGGAGGGCTGGCTTTTTGGGGAAAGAAAATTATTTCTGTTTTAGACATGATGAGTTTGAGATGTCCACTGGACATCCCAATAGAGATATTAAGCACACAGTGACACTGGAGCTCAGCAGACACACAAGGGCAGGATATAGTGATTTGAAAGTCATCTGAATAGAGGTCATAGTTCACTCCATGGGAGTTGATGAGACCAAGATAGTGTAGGTAGAGAAAAGGAGCAGACTAAGGACAGAGTCCTGGAGACCACAAGTAAAGTAAAAATGATGTATAGATTGTCAACTTACAAAGGAGACTGAGAATCATCAAATAGATAGGAAGAGAACCATGATAGAACAGTATTGAAAAATCAAGAGAAGAAAGAATGCCCAAGAGGATGGGGTGATTAAAAGAGCCAAAAATTGAAGAGAGAGTGAGAAAGATGAAGACTGAAAAAGGCACATTCCCTAATGTGGTTTTTCTAAGGCTCTATCATTGACATTCTTCTTTCTCTATATCCTTGGTGGTCAAATTTATTCATGCATCTTCAATGGTTCCTGGAATGTAGATGATTCCCAAATCTGTATGCTCTAGTACTGACTATTCTCCCAAGCTCAAGACTATCTCCAATGCATTTCTACCTGGATGTCCCACCAGTATCTAAGGCTCAACATATGTAAAATGAAGCTCAACATTATCTCCCTTAAACCTGCTTCTTTTATCAAGTTCTCTATTTGCCAATTATACCATCATCATCCCTATCATTCACACTTACGATGAAGTCATATTTGTTAGTTCTGCTAATTTTATCTGTATCATTACTATCTCACATCAATCCTTTTCTTACTGTTCCAAGTAAAATGCCAGTGTTCTAGGTCAGACCCTCATTATCTCTTACTCTAACATAACCTCTTAATAATATCCTGTCACTCTAATTTATTTCCATTCCAATATTTCCTAAACATATTTTAGTTAGTTAGTTTGTTTGTTTTTTGGGGGTGACTGAAGTTGTTTATAGAACATTCTTATTGGCAAGTGCCTCTCTCAGCAGGGTAACAAACAAATATGGGGGGGATTTAAGTCATTTTAGTTCAAACATTTGGTTAAAACCCACAATTGTTTGATGAAAGATTATAAATGGTCCTTAGTCCTCTTTAGTGTCAGAAATGAAAATAATTTTAATAAAGTGCAGATCTGACCATGTCATTTCCCTAATCAATAAATTCCAGAGGCTCCTTATAACCTGTAAAATAAAAAATAAATTCCTTTGCTTGGCATTTATGGCCCTTCATAACATGACCTAAACTTACCTTTCCTGCTTTATTATACATCATTCCCCTTCATGCATACTATAGTCCAGTCAAACTGGCCTTCTTACTGTTCTTCATACATGACACTCTATATCCCACTTTCATCCCTTGGCACTGGCTTTCCCCCATGCCTAAAATCCTGCCTCACCTCTCTCAGAATCTTCAGCTTCCTTCAAGGTTCAGCTTAAGCACAACCTTCTACAGGAAATCTGTCCTGATTGCTTATATTTCGGTGCCTTCCTCCCCAAATCAACTTATATTTGTTTTGCATGTAACATGTATACTCTGTCCCTAATCTCTCAGGGTCAGGGAGCTACATCTTCCCCTCAGGGTTTGTAGGTGTCTCCTTTCTCTACCAATGCTCTCCATAGTTAGGCCCAGTTCAATTTAACCATTTGACATTAGCTGGCTTTTACAAAAGGATATTTACTTCATACATATAGTAAGAAACACATATTTTCTATAACTCCTTGGGAGCTGAGGAATATTGAAGCTGATTTGGTTGCAAACTATGGGATACTAAGAAGCTATTAGGACCTTTAGAACTCAAACTTCACAGGCTAGAATCCCTTTAGAAATCACCAAGTCCCCCCAAGAGTGCTGAGGCAAAGCGACCCTAACTAAAGCTACTATGCCTACTTCAGGGTCTGTGTCTCCAAGGCCCTCAAACATCTTTACAATTCTCCCTAGTGTCATCTGCAAGGTGTCATCTGAGGAACTCTAGGCATGTGTCATACTCCTCCATTAAACCTCTACAGGTACAAATTGTCTCCTTAGGGAAGCTCCTCAGGTGACTGCCTCACTTTTGTCTTTTTGTACCTCCTGGGTTTAACACAATATCTGGTACAAGGTGGGTTATTATTATTGAATGGCTGAAAACTTGAAAAGCTGGCTGTTGAGAATATTCTGTGAATGTGAGAAGCACTGCTTCCTAGGTTCAAGCTCTCTAAGAGCCACATTACTCTCACTGAATTCTGTGTCTCCTGAACCCGCATTTGGGTGAGTATTTTCCACAGTTCTGCCTCACCCACCCCTTGGTAAGTATTTCTGATTGGCTTCCTTTCTAGTTACTTTCCACTCCACCTTTGCCATCATAAAGTGATGGATTGGCAAAGGGTAATCTCAACTCAAGCGCTACCTCCTGCACGAGACCCTTTATGACTTTCCTTAAGAATTAGAGTCCTACCATATTAATTTGCCACTTACTTATCAGTGTATACAGTGGTCTTCTCCCCTCCTCCAGAGAACATAAGATTCCTGAGGTCAAGTGCTGTTTTTGTTTTTGCCTTTGTAACTCTAGCACCTAGTAAAGTTCCTGGCATATAGTAGGTGTCTAAAAATTATTTGTTGAATGAATTTGTTTTCTGAATGCACCCAGTCTAGTCGTATTATTGAATTATTTAATTATTTCTTGAAAGAAGTAGGAATTCCTTATCTAGGAAGTTAAGATACTTTTACAATCTGGCTCGGATATACCTTTATCACCATATCATAGACCACTGGATCTCAGCCAAATCCTGCCAGTTGAGAGCAATAATTCCTTCATCTCATTTCATAACATTTTGCATTCCTCTCATATACTTAACATATTCATTTACATACATATATACATATATTTTTACTGTAACTGTGATTTCATTGGCATAGGGAACATGTGATGATGAAACTTCCTCTTCAACTGCAGATCTATGTGTTTTGCAATTTATATTGATAGAATTTTCTGGAGCACTGAAAGGTTAAGTAAATTTGCCCAGGGCCATAAAGACATTATGTTTCAGACGTGGTACTTGAACACAGATCTTCCTAACTATAAAGTTGGGTCACTATCCACTATGGCACATAGCCTCTGTTATGCTGAAAATGCCTTGAGGCAAGTAACCTATATTTGAGAAGTATCCTAGAAGAAGAGATGGAGGAAAAGACTTGGCATTTAAACTCTTGCTTCTAATACTAGTTGTATGACCATGAGCAAGTCATTTAGCCTCTATGTTTCAGTTTCTTTATCAGTAAAATGAGAATAATAATGCCATTAGTATCAGGGACATTGTAAGGGTCAAATAAGAGAATCTTTATGTGTCTTGCAAACTTTATATTTATAAATGTAAGTTACCACTTCTGTTTTCACCCAAATTTAGTGCAGTACAATGCAGCCAGTAGGTGCCTCTCCACAAAGTGGTGGATTGGTGGAATAAAAAAGGAGTATGTTTGAGCTGTATGACATCAGAACCCTAGAAAAATTTGAAGGGCACCCCAAAGACCTAATGGTAGCACCCAAATTGCTACAGGGATGGAAAGGGAATGCACTACAGCACTGTGTCTATGCAAGAAGGAAATGGAGAACAACCTGCAGGAGCACATCATATACATTTACAAGGAATTTGGTACAAAGCAGGAACTCTGCTATGAGAGGGGACAAAGAATTACAGAAGCTCCTATTCTTTACTTATCACCAGGAGACATGTCAACTGGGAAACTTCTCACGTGGAAAAAGGCTTTGGTCATGCATTGTGTTCATAATAAATCAGAGTTCCTTCTGAAGCCAGAGACCAGGCAGTGAGTTTTCTTTTGCTGTTCCCACTCATCTTTCCAATTATTAATTTATTTCTCAAATCCACCTGCAATCTCAGCTACGTGAAAAAAAAAATATATATATACATATGTACATATACATGTGTGAATGCAAATTAATATGCAGCTCTGCCTGAGTCTCTTTATATTGTCTCTTCCTGGAGCTTCTAGCCTGAATTAAAGAATGCATAAATTAGAATCTTAGAGTTGGGGTACACTTTTGAGGTCACCTAGTCTAACCTCTCATGCCATGTAAGAATCTCTCATCAACATCTTTGACATGATGTCATTCAGCCTTGTGTTCTCCTCTTCCTCAAATTACATTTCATTATATTTAATGGTATACATGTTATGTCTTCCCAATAGCTCCTTGAGGGAAGGAACTGTATTTGTTTTTTGGTTTTAGTCTTTGTTTCCTTAGTTCCCTACTTTATACACAGGTAGATGCTTATAAGTGTTTGTTGCACTGAACTGAATAAAAATTGGTTGAATGAATGCCAATTAACTGTGTGGGGGATTTACAGTGGTCATGATGGGAAAGAACTATTCAGGGAGAAAAAAAAATGGAGAAAGACTGTTAAGCTAATAGCCTTTAGATGAGAAATCTACTCCTTTTTCTAACTTTAGGTGGTGACAATAGAAAACTACTCTGGCCTAGAGAACATATCTAGGGAATCTACTACTGGAATCATTTGATTTCATCACAACTATCTCTGGTTTTAATAGAAGGAACTTTTCTTCCACTTGATAGCAGAATGCTAAAACTGGAAATCATGTCAGAGACTACCTAGTCTAAGACTCCTTATTTTATGGATGAGGAAACTGAGACCAAGAGGAATCAAGACATTTAATTATTTGAGATGAAAAGTTAGCTAGTGGCAGAGCCAGAAGGAAAACTTCATCTCTTTTTACTCTACAACAGTTTCAACTTCAGTATTTTTTATAAAGATAATAGTATAAGGACCCAAGGCAGTTGGGATAAAAGAGGAATATACTGTGACTTTGCTTATATAGGAAACAATTTTTATTTGATTTTGCCAATTTCCTACATTTCTCTAAGTGATATAAGGAAATAGTGATTCACATGCTTTCCAATGGCAGAAGTCTTTCTGTACATCATGTGAAAAGCACAGCAATACTACTGAGTCTGGGATTTCATCAGTGTTGAGCATTACCTCCGCTCATGGACAGCATAATTCTCCAGTGTCTTAGCAGATGTCTTTGTGAGTTGCTGTGGCTAAAAACCTAATCATCATGCTATGCTAATGCACTGTCTAGAGCCATGTATCTTCCTCTTCACCTCAAGCACTTTCCATGCCTGGAGAATGCACACACTTCTGCTGAGTAGAATTTAACAAACCTTCCACACTGCCTATGGAAAGTCAGCCTACACCAGCTGACTTTCTCATAGTTTCAATCACCCTCTTTGTACCTTCCCAGACCAATATTCTCTTTGTTGGCTACCACTCCCCTTCATGTATGCATTGTTTCCCTCATTCAAATGGAAGCTACTCAAGGCCATGTACTGTCTCCTTTTGCATTTGTAACCTGGTGCTTTAGTACAGTATTTGGCATACAATAAATGCTGAAATAAATGCTTTAATTCTCTGAAATTCAATCAAGGAAATTTAGATATGACAAAAAGCCAAAATGAGGGTTAACCTCTCACAGAATCTGCCTAAAATATGTAGAGTGTATGCATGTATATGTACAGAATATTCACACATATGTATATATCTACACACATGCATATACATACACACATGTGAGGAAAATGAATAACCAGTGGTTACCACCTTCTATCACTGCCTTATTTTAAGACAGTAACTTATCAGGCCAAATTTGAACTTGTGAAGGTTGAACTCATGGAGTCTTCTTGACTCCAGGCCAGTACTCTATTTACTGCGATACTTCCATGGCTTTTATGTTTTCAGCCATACTAAATATTGTTTCATTTTTTATTAAAGCAATGGAGTGCCTACTGGGAGCAGCAGTGTAGACCTGAAGTCAAGAAGAACAGTATGCAAGCTCTGTCCTGACACTGAGCAGCTAGTGCCCAGCCACAGGCAAGTCATCCCTTTAAGTTTTAGTTTCCTAATTTGCAGAATGAGGACCACCCACAGTACTCGCTTTATAGGGCCAGATGCCATAATGTATGAAGAACATTCTGTCAATCCTAAAGTGATGGATGCCAGCTATCAATATTTTTTATTACTTTAACTCTAAGAATAGGTTTTCTCTTCTCTTACTTGCCCACATTCTTATTCCCCTCAAATATTGATAAATATGCTTCTCATTTTTTACAGAATAGGACAGGTCTTAGGCTAAAGGAAGTAAAGGAAAGACCTAAGCTTTAATCTTCAGTTCTTGAAAAGAACAAGAGACAACTGGTTTATATTTCAGATCTATAGCACACATATGTATGTATGTGTATGTGGTTGAGATTATCAGAAGTCTAAATTTGACTTCGACAAATACAACCTTATCTTATCAATAATACAAAATTTAGATGAAAGTCCAAAGGTTTTTCTATCTCTTTTTCATACATACACACATATGATATGTGTGGTAGCTAGGTGGTGCAGTGGATAGAGTGCCTGGCCTGGAGTCAGATAGACTCATCTTCCTGAGTTCAAATCTGGCCTCAGGCACTTACTAGCTGTATGACCCTGGGCAAGTCACTTAACCCTGTTTGCCTCAGTCTCCTTATTTGTAACATGAGCTGTAGAAGGAAATGGCAAACCATTCTAGTATCTTTATTAAGAAAACCCCAAAATGGGGTCAAGAAGAGTCAGACACAACTAAAAGAACTAAACAACAATAACAACATGTTATGTATGTATATGTGCAAACATACTGCTTATTCAGGGTTTATTCATGGTAACCTTAATCATCTGTATCAGAGATAAGGAAAAAGTTCTAAAAGATATAATGCCAATAATCACTGTCACAAAACCCATGTAATCTATAGGAAAGATAAAGACCTCAAGACCTTCCTCTAAACAACTATATAAAGTAAGGCATAGAATTATAAGGAGGCATTGATATCAGAAAAAAAGTAAAAGAAAGCATGAGATGTAACTATGTTACTAAAGCAGACAGAAAAAATATAAAAATGAAGAGGAGTCATCAACACATCCCAATAGCCTTTAAGGGCATCACTGTATTACATGAGAGTGTAATTACTGATGTTGTATAATTTAGAGTGATGACACTGATAACACCTGACCAATATTTCACTGGTATAAAGAACTCTTGGGATAAGGTAGGATGGCACCTTCTCTTCAACTTACAATACTAGAAAGCTGCCTAAAGCATTGAAAAGTAAATAACCTGCCTGGGGTGAGGAGGACAGTTATTCCTAGCTCTGAAGGTAGCTCTCTCTCCACTGCATTATACTGCTCTCTGACAATGAATCATCAAGGCAATGTCAATGTTTACTATCATTTGTTTAAGGCATGGAGATGTATAATTCATAACATATAGTCAGCTCTTAATAAATGCTTATTGATTTTATACAAACAAGTTTACATTATTTTATATTACAGTGGTTATATAAAATAAAAATAAAAGATCTTGATACTTAATGGGTTATTTAAAATACTTAATCTTTAGCTATCTACAAAATTCATTTATGTAGACTATCTCATTCCCTGACAATGCTGGATAAATTAGGTCATTACAGCAAACTTTGGGTGTTGATTTCAGATAAAATATTGAATAAATCACTGATAAAAAGAATGTTTTGATGTTAGAAAAGAAAAGATGGATGAGTTGAATGAACATTTTACTCATTTCTCTAAAACAGAAGAATAACATCATATGTCACATGTATATCAATAGTATTATCACCAATGTTTAATACAAGGGAGAAAAAGATAAAGGTGAGTATCGTATAGGAGAAAGAAGTATCCTTTAGTTGCTGAAAGAACAATTAAATATGTTCATAGGATCATCAACTACATGCACACAATAAAGCACTTTATACAAATATTGATCTAAATAACTGGAAAAATATTAATGGCTCATGGTTAGGCTGAGCCAAATATGATAAAAATTTAAAACTGATTAATTTATCCAGTGTCATACCAAACTACCAAAGAATTATTTTATAGAGCTAGAAAAAAATGAAATTCATTTAGAGAAACAAAAGGTCAAGCTCTCAAGGGAAATAATGAAACAGGCAGGAAGGAAGGGGGCTTACCAGAACCAGATCTCAAGCTATATTATAAAGTAGTAATCATTGAACAATTTGGTACTAGTTAAAAAATAGAAGAAAACAATCATAGTAACCAAGTGTTTGATAATTCCAAAGACCCCAGGTTCTGACATAAGAACTCTTAAGAAAAACTGCTGGGAAACTAGAAAGTCTGGCAGAAATTAGGAACAGACCAACATCTCAGACCATATATAAAGTTAAACTCCAAATGGATACTCAGATCAAAAGGGTGATATCATAAACAATTAGAGAAGCAAGATCTATAGATAAAGAAAAAGTTCGTGACCAAAGGACAGAAAAGATCATAGGAAACAAAATAGATAACTTTGATTAAATAACATTTTTAAGTTTTTGCATAAACAAAAACCAGTTAAAATTAGAAGGGAAATGATAACTGGGGGGAAAATCTTTGTAACAATTTTTCTTGTAAAGGTCTCATATCTAAGATATAAGGAACTAATTCAAATCTACAAGAATAAGAGACATTCTCCAATTGATAAATGATCAAAAAATATCAACAGGCAGTTTTCAAACAAAGAACTCAAAGCTTTCAATAGCCACATGAAAAAATTCTCCAAATAACTGTGAATTAGAGAAATCCAAAATAAAACAACCCCAACATTTCAGTTCATATAAACCAGGAGACTGGCAGATTTGACAAAAAAGAAAAATGACAAATGTTGCAGCAAACACTAGAAAAAATGGACATTAATACACTGTTTATAGAATTATGAATTGGTCTAGTCATTCTACAAATCAAATTTCAACTATGCCTCCAAAACTACTCAAGTGGGTCCCAGTGATGCTATTACTGGGCCTATACCACCAATGAGAAAAAAAAAAACGAGGAGAAGACCCTATATGTACATAACACTCAAAGCAACTTTTTTTTATTTATGGTAGCAAAGAACTGTGTCCATCAATTGTGGAACAAGTGAACTAATTGTGTACTTGTATGTAATAGGATACTATTTTGCTGTAAGAAATCATAATGGGGGGCGAAGCCAAGATAGCAGAGTGAAAGCAGTGAGTTGCTTGAGCTCTCCCCCAAACCCCTCCAAATACCTATAAAAAATGGCTCCAAACAAATTCTAAAGTGGCAGAACCCACAAAAAGACAGAGTGAAACAAATTTCCAGCCCAATTCAACCTGGATGATTGAGCAGAAAGGTATATCGTGCTGAGCTGAAAGAAGAGCACAGCAAGGTGTGGGCACACAAGTCACAGTGAACCTGGAGCAGGCCTGAGAGGACTGAATCACGGGCAGCTGTGGCAGTTTCCAGACTCCTCAATCAATGAATGCCAAAGGTCAGCCAGAAAAGTCTGTTTCTCAGGTGCTGAGACAGGAACAGGGTCTCAGCTCCAGTTCCATGACAGCACAGCCCTGAGGGGGCAGCTGCCTTCTGAGCTTCTGGCCCACAGACTGAGGGGGAATCCAGTGGCTGATCAGAGAGGGATTGCAGGGATCTCTTTGCCAGTGCTGAGGCAGGAATCTCTTGCTTTGCCCCTGTTTGGATCTGGGTCACAGTTCTAGGCAGCAGTGCTGGGGTGAGGAGGAGCACTGGCGTGGTGGAGCTTGTAGTGGCTGTGAAAGAGGAAACCCTCCTCACAGTTACAGGACAGAAAGGAGTACTTGTGGTCACTAATAGACCAGAGCACTGGCCAGGAAAGGAGCAAACACCTCACCCCTTATCATACCACCTTGGAAGAACTGAAAACTTACAGGTCCCTACAAGTATCTCTGAAAACAGCTACACAAACCCCCAAAGCTTGGGACAGTACACTCTCCACATTGGAAGCAGACTCTTACCTTAACAAAGAGTTTAAAACTCAAGTAACTGGCTGGGATCATGAGCAAGCAGCGCAAAAAGAGTCAGACTACATTATCTTACTTTGGTGACAAAGAAGATCAAAACATACAACCAGAAGAAGACAACAAAGTCAAAGCTCCTACATCCAAAACCTCCAAGAAAAATATGAATCAGTCCCAGGCCTTGGAACAGCTCAAAAGGGATTTTGAGAAGCAAGTAAAGGAAGTAGAGGAAAAACTGGGAAGAGAAATGAGAGTGATGCAAGAAAATCATGAAAAACAAGTCAACAGCTTGCTAAAGGAGACCCAAAAAAATACTGAAGAAAATAACACCTTAAAAAATAGCCTAACCCAAATGGCAAAAGAGGTCCAAAAAGCCAATGAGGAGAAAATGCCCTAAAAAGAAAAATTGGCCAAATGGAAAAGGAAGTCCAAAAGCTTACTGAAGAAAATACTTCCTTAAAAATTAGAATAGAGCAATTGGAAGCTAGTGACTTTATGAGAAATCAGACACAGTAGAACAAATCCAAAAGAATGAAAAATTAGAAACAATGTGAAATATCTCATTGGAAAAACAACTGACCTGGAAAATAGATCCAGGAGAGAGAATTTAAAAATTATTGGACTATCTGAAAGCCATGATCAAAAAAAGAGCCTAGACATCATCTTTCAAGAAATTATCAAGGAAAACTGCCCTGATATTTTAGAACCAGAGGGCAAAATAGAAATGAAAGAATCCACAGATCTCCTCCTGAAAGAGATCCCCAAAGGAAAACTCCTAGGAATATTGTAGCCAAATTCCAGAGTTCCCAGGTCAAGGAGAAAATATTACAAGCTGCCAGAAGAAACAATTCAAGTGTGGAAACACAATCAGGATAACACAAGATTTAGCAGCTTCTACATTAAAGGACTGCAGGGCATGGAATATAATATTCAGGAGGGCAAAGGAGATAGAATTACAACCAAGAATCACCTACCCAGCAAAACTGAGTATAATCCTTCAGGGGAAAAAATGGTCATTCAGTGAAACAGGGGACTTTGAAGCATTTAAAAGATCAGAGCTGAATAGAAAATCTGACTTTCAAATACAAGACTCAAGTGGAACATGAAGAGGTAAACAGGAAAAAGAAATCATAAGAGACTTATTAAGTTGAACTGTTTACATTCCTGCATGGAAAGATGATATTTATAACTCATGAGACCTTTGTCAGTATTAGGGTAGTTGGAGGAAAAAAATTATATGGATTAGATAGATAGATAGATAGATAGATAGATAGATAGATAGAGGGCACAGGGTGAGTTGAAGATTAAGGGTCATATCTGGAGAATAAAATGAAGGGATGGGAGAGGTAGAATGGGGTAAATTATCTCACAAAAAAACCAAAAGTCTCTTACAGTGGAGGCGAAATGGGGGAAGGTAAGAGGGAATGAGTAAATCTTATTTTCATAGGATTTGGCTTAAGGAGGGAAATAACATACACATATGGAAATCTGTCTTACCCTACAGGAAAACAGTGGGAGAAGGGGACAAGAGAGCAGAAGGATGATAGAGAGGAGGGCAGATTGGGAAAGGGGGTAATCAGAAGCAATCACTTCTGAGGAGGGACAGGGTCAACAGAATAAAGAAATCATGAAAGGAGGAGTTTCAAAGAAATCTGAGAAAACTACGAAATGATGCAGAATGAAGTAAACAGAGACTGCAGAATAATTAATACAGGAATAACATAGTAAAGACAAACAAATGCAAAAGACCAAATAATCTGATCAATGCAATGGCCAATCATGATTTCGGAGACCAATGAGGAAACATGCTGTCCACTTCTTGACAGAGAGTGGGACTGAAGGTGCTGATTGAGACATTTTTTTTGGACATGGCCAATGGGGGAATTTGCTGTGCTTGCCTATGTATGTTTTGTTTTTCCATTTTTTTTTTTTAGTGGGGTAGGGAGCAGAGGGAGAAAATACAGATTTCTATCAATTGAAAAAAATAAAATTGAATCTTAAAAAAAAATAATGCTCCTGTGATCTTGACAAGGCAAAATACCTAGAACCAAAGAACACTTTAAGAAAATAATCATGAGACAAAATCTTTCTTATTATGGCCCTTTTCTCTGGAAAGGGGTCAAAGAGATAGGGGAAATGGCTTACTCTGGTAATACTTTAAAACAGCATTTAAAGGAAATTTTGACATTGGTTTATTGACTTTAATATCATCATTTTTTCATTTTTAATATGGTAGCTAATGATACAACTCCTCAAAATCTTATGTTTTAAAAAATGCTAAATAATACAATCTTGAGAAAAAAATTATCCAAAAAAGCACCTATATTTTTATTTCATTAGTACACACATAGGAGACATATATATGTGGGGTATAAGCCTTTAGTCAAATATGTAACTATAAAGAAAAAATGATATAACAAAATCTCAAATAAACTGAAATTAATTAAAGCTCTCTATTGAAATTTATATGGGAAGGAGAGGGTAGGACAGAGGAAGATGTGTAAAGAAAAAGCTTAACTTGAAGGAGAAACTCAATCACACAAACCAAAATTAAATACCAGGGATTAAATAAAAATCAAATGGGCATTTATAGCATCTAATAGGTTCAAAGTATTTTACTACTTACTATAGGGATACACAACTCTTAGAAACCTGAGTTTTCATCAAAGCTCAGCTCCCATGCCTCCGACATGAAGTATTTGTTGACCCACTCAGATGCTAGTGCCTCCCGTCTGAAATCACCTTGCATTTATCTGGTACGTATTCCCTTAAAATTATGGAAACTCATGCAGGACTAGACTTGTTTCATCTTATTCTTTTTTTTCTCCATCCCCTAGAACAGTGCTGGCACAACATGAGTATTTAATAAATTCTTGTTGATTGTTACAAAGATGAATAAGATAAGGTTGGTTTTTTTTAAACATCACTGAGCTTAAAATACAGCTCAAAAGAGAGAAAAAGCTTATTTGTACACAGCTTAAAACAAAAAAAGTACATCAAGTTTCTATCACTTATGTTCTTTATCAGAAAAGAAAATAATATGTCTCTTATTATAAGATAAGTGGTATAGACTAAGATTTAAGGTGAAAGAAACATGAAAGCTAAAGAGGCACAGCATAGAATACCTGGATGAAGTAAAAACTTTAAGAGCTACATATTGACACACAAAAGCCAAAAGGCAAGCAATTTCTCACTACACTTAATTATGATTTGATCAAGTCTATAAAATGGTAACAGAAGTCACATTCAATTTCAGTTTCTCAGGTTTGGTTACACTGCCACAAGCTAATTATTATCATACGTTCATATCCTTTTTTTTTTAAACAGCATAAATGTACTGTTTAGCATAAGGCAGTTATAGGTCTCTGAATTTCTTAAAGAAAACAACATTTTCAGATGTATTCCAAACAAGTTAAATTTGTGGCTTTAAGTGCTGCCAGTGGTTTGACGTATTAGCATCTTATTTCCCCAAATATACAAAAAGCAATTAACCATTTTCAATTATATTCCACATAGTAAATTCAATGGCTCATAATACTTCCCTTTCATGTATGCAATTTCAACTTTTAGGAGGATCTTTTATGCTAGGAAATATTTGAAATCCATCACACTAAATATTTAGAAAAAAGTTTCTAAAACATTATAATGAATATTTGGATGATATCTACTAATTGCTAAATATATTTAGCTTTTTATTTAAGGACTTGACCCTTTGAAGGCTCCATTATCACTCCAGGCCTTTCCCATAATCCTATTGCTAAGCTTCTGAAAACCTAATTCCCCCTCTCCTCCCCATTTTTTCCTTTTCTATAGTATAGATCTGAGCAGGTCACCCACCTACTCAATAAACTCCGCTGGCTCCCTATTACTTACAACATCAAATGTAAACTCCTTTGGTATTTGAAGCTCTTCATGACCTGGACCCCTATTATATTTCCAGGCTTCTTACAGTTTAATCACTTCATACTTTCTACACTCCAGCCGGGCTAGCCTACCTGCTGTCCCTGATATACAGGACGGCATATTCCTTCTCCAGGCCTATGCATGAGTTTCCCTAAGATTGCAATGCTCTATTCCTGTTCCTTAGCTTCTCCAGCTTCCTTCAACTCTAGTCTCAAATTCCACCTTCTGGAGAATGTTTGTCCTGATTGTTCTAGCTCCCTCAGAGATCATCCTTCATTCTCTTTGTCTCTCTGATAGTATCTGATAGTATTTCTTGAATTATCAGACTAGAACCTAAGCTTTGCAAAAAGGAAAGACATAGCAAACAGGAAGTATGTGTGCATGCAATGTATATCACATCCTTATCCCACAATTCTTTAGTTTCTTTTTTTCCCACCCTTACCCTGTTTTCCCTTTATCAATAAGTGTATTTTCAGACTCATTAAGATAAGAGCTACATTCTGTCTACAACATTTTGTCTATATATCCACTCCACTCATTAGTGCTACTTTTCAAAATTCTTCTTCTTTCCATTTGAAGATCTTTTCCTTTCTTCTTCTACCTCTATAGCTCCCATTTTAATGAGCCTGAGAATTCAAGAAATACTATCAGATTACCTTTGCACACCGATGACTCCCACAAGTAGAATGCACCGACAAGGAACAACCCTAGTGCCATCCTCTACTTCATAGTATACTTCCTTTCTTCATCTAGCCATACTCAATTATTCATCTTCTTCAAATAGGGAAAAATTCTAGATATTTTTTTCTCCATTATACTATGCTATACTATGCTATCTCATAAATGGTATGTCATGGAAAAATGGACTTTCTCAAGGTCCAACTCTTTCTCCCAACACGCACACACACACATGTACATATGTATGCATGTATACATTTGGGGGAACCAATTCTATAAAGAATAAGTAGACTTATAAATACACAGTCTCAGGCTGCCCAATCAGCATGTCCCAAGTTGAGCACACTAAATCATCTGTTCTGGACTCTGCCTATTTCCTTTTCCTTTTACTCAGTGGGCCTTTAGTTCTGACCCTGAGCTTCAGGATCACTGTACTTTGTTGTAAGTTCACTTCAGTTTTTACCCTCTAGTCCTAGACCAAATTTTTAACTTTAGTTCCTTTTTCATCCTTGTAGGAAGCCCAGACTTCTTCTTTCTAGGTTTTAGGTCAAAACTACTCACCCTCTGACCACTTGAATCATAACTTGGCTATTAACTCCTAGCCCCAGGGGTAGGGAAGCTGTGGCCTTCTAGGTCCTTGGGTGTGGCCTTTTGACTGAGTCCAAGTTTTACAGAACAAATCCTTTAATTAAGGGGATTTATTCTGTGAAGTTTGTATTCAGTCAAAGGGCCACACTTGAGGACTTAGAAGGCCACATGTGGCCTGTAGGCCACAGGTTCCCTACCCTGTGACCTAGGCTATGCCAAAAAAATACTGCCAATAACAATGCCTATGAAATAGAGTGCTCTAATAGTCTCTTCTGAGCAAACAAAATTTTGATTAGCATTCCTTTGATCCAATCTTGATCAACTCAATCAGTAGCCTGTCAGCTCTCTCCCTCTTTTCTTCACTTTCTAACCTACAGGGCCTCTAAAACTTTCTATCTTTCTTTGCAACTTTGACCCCTGACATCAAAAGACCACTAAAGTTGACTGAAGTTCCTTATACTCTTCTTCTCCTCCCTAAAATCACCTTTTAGTAAGCTATATTTACAGATCTTCACACCTATACTATTATATATTCTTAAACAAGTAACAATAAAAACTCTTAGCATTTCTATATTTCATTACAGTTCATTTTGGGGGTGACAGTCTTTTCACTACAGAGAAAACTCAGGAGGAAGGGATGAAAGAAGACAGGTTTCCCTAAGTTAAAAAGGACTATTTTAACTGAATCAATTTGAGTGAAGTTTTACTCAGTTTCACCTAAATAAAATGTATTTTTAGAAAAAACTCTAAAACAGGAATTCTTAAAAATTTCCTTATCATGTATTACTTTGACAGTCTGGAGCAGCCTATGGATTCTTTAGAAAAAATGTTTTTAAATTCATAAAAATACATATAATCACAAATGAAAAAAATTAAACTGTAATGCATTTGTCAAAAATATTAAAAACAAACTCACAGACGTCAGGTTACGAACTCTTGTTAGAGAGTTATTGCCCAGTCTGGCCTTCTGAATTAAATTTACCTCTTGAAATTATACAGGGATTCCCTGTATATATAGTTTATATTTATACATATCTATAGTTTCCTATACTAAAGAGTGGTGAATTAAGGAATCTCACGTTATTTTGAAGGTGTAAGTCCTATTGCTCATTTGTTTTCTCTGTAGCATTTGGAATCAAGATCTTCAGTTTCATTTAACATGTGAGAACAAGATCAAGCATCCAGACCCAAGTCAAAATGGAGGATCATATTCAATTTCACTTTTATTTCAAATACCGAGAACAATGGAGATTTTACTTCTTTTCCTGAAATAAAAACTGCATCTTTTAGTTTTTGCTTTCAAGATATGCACAATATTTACATCTGGGTGTTTGGCCAAAGTCCCAATACTGTATTTCTTTCAAAATAAAAATGTCTACATGGGTACTAGCAAATTCCCCCCCCCATCATTATATCAACTCTTTAACCACAGAGTTACTACTTTCCTTTAGCAAATGCAAGCAGAAGAAAAACTCCCAACACAGTATCAATCAAAATATAGTCATATGTGTCCTTAAAATTGTTTTCTTGAATTAACATGTGTGCTCCTCAGTATTTTAAAATGATGAGCTCTGTATCAATTTAAAATAAGTATGTCCATTAATTAACGTTCTGATCCCCTGCTACTAACCTGGTACTGTACAATCTGTTATTTTTCACTGTCCTATATATCATCTGTTCCTAGGGCTGGTCTGTTCCAGGAAGACAGACAGCTGCAACACTATATCCCTGTTCAACCTGAGAACCATCTGACTTTAATTGTAGCACACAGCTTGATGTGGCTCTGGTTATGAGAAGCCAAAGTATTGCACTGTAATAATCTGGAAAAGCAGAAACCTGCCAACAGAGGGCTGAAAACAGGGACTTGGGCTGTCTGGTTGCCTGACGGGCTGCAGGAAATATGATTAATGAGCAAGGTATAATGATATCAGGAACCCGATTAGCACCACAAAAAGGTCACAGATCAAAGTAGTATGCATTTCATGAGCTACAATCATTGCATAAAATCTGTAGGCTGGAAGAAGCAAACTAAAAAAGCAAAAAAGGGAAAAAATACCTCATGTGATAACATGTTAACAGATACATAAAATACGACACTAATCATTTAGTCAGTCCTAGGAGGTTAAAAGGAAAACATAAAATGAATCAACCTGAATTACACTATACAAAGCTTCGTTCATCATGTTTTTTGGACTTCTAAATTTCTTTGCAAAATCAACAGTGATATTACTCCCCAACCCCCCACTCAAAATTAGAGACAAAAAATTACTAGTGGTGTAAACTCATACAGTTCCAAAGGAAAACTGCTTTTGTGTTTGACTTGCTACTGATTTCTAATGCCCGTACACTAAAGAAAAAGAAATATTCACATAATACACCATAACATATATAAAATTGATAGAATCAAAATAAAAATCAAGTACCTTTAGATTTTTAAAAAATCATAACAAAATTTGGAAGCATTTTATTGTTGCAGAATACTACAAAATAGATAATTCCATAAAAGCACAGGCTCCCAACAGATCTGAATTGGTTGGTAAGTTGCCACTTTCTAATATCTCCTACTAGTTCTCCATTTTCAAGAGAGTATGGCATAAGGATGGGAGTGGAGTGGGGGCAGTGAGGAGGAGGACCAGCTTACAAGATGAACTACTAAATCCTTCAAGTTGTCAAATTAAAACACTGATAAGAGATGAAATCTTTAAAACATGACCATCAGCCAAGGTTCATTGTAAAGCCAAAAAGAATACTTCACTGCAACACACTCTCCACCCCCCAGCATGTTTAGCAACACTACATATGCTCACTTGATTTAAAGAGAGTTGGTTCCCTTTAGGCTTCAAATTACCTTTGAACCTCATGTTTCATTAATTATATGGTTCTGATCACAATTATTAATTTTTCTTAAAGGGCTCCTCAAGAAGCAAGTAGAGAAGAGTGCAAACACCAAATCAAGTCAACTCTCCTATCTCCACTTTTCCTTCAAAGAAACCACTAACATATTTCAAGTATGGAACTTCTTACCCATTGCAGAGCCATATTTTGAAGACTAAGTTTAAATACAATGATACAGTGAGCATCTTTTGAAGTATCTGGTAAAAGTTAGCATGCTACATATGCCTCATTGTACAATTTTAGAAATAGCAAGATTGAGATTAGTGTTCAGGGGAATGAAATAAAAGCAGAGCTAATGAGAAGTGAGGAGGATGTATTTTTTTTAAAAATTAAAGCATTATTTAGACAACTGAATTTAAATATTTTGTTATTCAATAGCAAACTCAAAACTATAATGGTTAGTTTGGACTTCTAAGATTATAATTACAAAAAAATGCTATTAAGAGAAACCGAATTATAAATTACCAGGCATAAAAGCATCATTTGCTGCTGTGAAATTTCTATCAAAAGTTAAAAAGGACAGTAGGTATTCTAAGAACAGGATATTTATATGTCACATGTCAACTAAGCAATTGTAACGAGTTTCAGTAAATGACTTTTTTAAGGTTCATATATTTTAAATATTACAGAAGTATTTGTTTCAAAGAATAAAATGTGGGAGATAATCTGAAACAATGTTTCCCATATCAAAAAAGTACAGACTCCTCAACTTAAAGTAAAAATAGTAAAACTAGCTATGTAAATAAAAGTAAAACTGTGTTTTTGGTAGGACAAATATATTTTAAAAAGCAACATCACCACATCATTCTAGGGTTTTGAATAACTCTTAGTTATCATACATACATGAAAACAATAAGCTAATATAAGCAAAGTGGAGAGTCAAGGAATGTTATATCACTCTGTAATCTATAGCAAATTCAGCTTTGTACAAAAGGACCCGGGTTAACTTTTATACACTACATGAAAGATGCCATAAGAATGGGCCTTTGACAGAGAAAGCCATGATTTCTATCTTACCAATCTGTTTATGCGAACAAATTCTTCTGAACTTTTGGCCCATGGAGGAAGTTCAACATCAGACACCACTGTCCCATCATCCATCACTCCAAGATTATAATTATTGAAGTTGACAAACATCTCAGGAAGATAATAAAATTCAGGGATCAACTCCTACATAAAAAATAAAAGACAATGTCATGTTATAAACTGTAGAACAAAGAAGTGATAATGTATTACTGTATGGAAGAAGAAATGGTGGAATAAATAAAGTAAACACAAGTGGAAAATATTTTTCTTTCTTCCTTTCTATCCAGATAAGAGAGTCCTACTAGATCTTATCCAAACTTGAATCACCACTCATAGGATGGTGATGGACTTCCCTTTAGGAAACATGCTTTTTTATAACATGCTTTCAAAAGCAAATGCATGGGGTTCTTTAAAAGCATGATTTTAAAATTAGAAATATAAGTGTTGGCATTTATGAGACCATGCTATACTATACTAGTAATGATGTCTTAAGATTTTCAAAGGAAATAATGGATTTTCCCCCAAAATAACACACAATAAGAATTTTCAAAACCTACTCTTTTATGCTAGAAAATATTAAATTATATTATTTTTTATATTTTTACATATTTTTCTTAAATCTGTAAATATTCAAGTTCAGTTTTAAGAAATTAATTCCAGTAAACTAAAAAAAGGGGGGGGACTTTAGATAGAATTTGGTCACTTTAAAAATAATATATTAAATTAGTTAGGAAATTAATTTCATAGTAAATTGCTAGAATATTTTCCTCCTACAAAGTATAATGTGCATGTCACTTAAGAAGCAAAAAAAATGCAGGCTCTTTGGCTTTTATGTTCAGTAAGTCCATCATGTAACCTTGTCAGAGGCCCAGTAGATCGACTGAAAATCCAGTCTTGACATGGGTCAGTGGATCAGTGGTCTCCCAGATACCCCCTCAGGGCCAGCTATGGCAAGAGCAGCTTTCAAAACAGGGGAGTAAAATAGGGAGGTCATCCGATTGTGGACAAGGTCAGTGTATGCTAGCCAGAGCAAAGACAGGAAAGATCAAGCAGGAATTAGCTATTATCACCTCCATCATCCATGTGAAATTCGGCTTGACTTTGAATTGTACATCTTTTGTTTACAATCACCTTAATTAACCAAGCAGGGTAAAAATAAGCTTATCTACCAAATGCCTGACAAGTACCTGGTGAGAAGAGGCTGGAAACTATTTAAACTAGACAAATGAAGGAGAATGGATAGAGAGTACTTTTACAAGTTTAAAGGTATATTAAGTTAAGGAGCCATCAAACCAAAGTTTCAGGGTTTTGATTTATCTTAGAAAGTAAAACTGATTTGATGTAGAATGGGAAAGAAAGAAGTATTTATTCTTTAGAAGAATTATAGCCATTTGCTAAATTACAATGATATTACAAATATTGATACAATATATGGTCATAGATACTTTAAATATCAAGCTGTATTACATATACATTTCTGATGGATTGAAAAACAAATACTACTTTTACATCATCAATATTTGTCCAAATATAAAGATGATTCATAACCTCACAGAACTGCCTCAGGGTCCCCAAACAAAAATGTCTTATTTTTCTCCTTTAAAACAACAACAATAATAATTTTATAGGGCTTTAAAGCTTGCAAAGTGCTTTATATATTTGATTTGATTTGATCCTCAGGACAACTCAGTGATGTAGGTAGAATATTTTCATCTCCCCCTCTTCTTTCTCACACACTTTTACAACTTAGAAAAATCAATCTCAGAGAAGTTATTCAACTTACTTAAGATCACACATCTTGTAGGTGACAGAGAGAGAGTTTGAAAACCTGTCTTTTAGTAAGATCAATGATCTTTCACTATACTACAGATTGAGACATTAGCATTTCTATGAAGCATGTTTAATTCAGTTTGGTCATTTCAGTTGGGTCCAACTCTTTGTGACCCCATTGGAGTTTTCTTGGCAAAGATACTTCCTTCTCTAGTTGCCTTTAC
This sequence comes from Phascolarctos cinereus, assembly GCF_003287225.1. NCBI lineage: Eukaryota > Metazoa > Chordata > Mammalia > Diprotodontia > Phascolarctidae > Phascolarctos > Phascolarctos cinereus. The sequence goes on along the minus strand of NW_027556402.1, from coordinate 106,667,263 downwards.
AGATGAGGAAACCACAGTGTATACAAACTTTCAACTTTAACATCAAAGATATTCTACATTTTCTAAAAATGGCCACAGTTAATATTTAACCTTCTGTGAAGGAGTTTCATTTCTATACAGGGTGTGGCAAATAGTAAATACATAATAAATGCTTGATGAACTAAATTGGAAAAAACTGCCTACTACAAAATAGGTATATAATAATTGTCTGTTGAACTGATCACACAGAATACGATTCTACATGATCTAGGAAAGTGTCTCCAAAATGGAGGCTAGAGGCCCTCAGAAGACTATATCATCTTTTCTGGTGGGAGGGGATCTTGACCATATGTCAAGTTATATGAACAGCCAATAAGGCAGTGGGAAGACAGGCCCCATCCTACCCTCACTGAGGTAGCTACTGTTGTGGAGTTTGCCTCACACCCATACTTAATCTGATATCCCCCCAAACTCCCTCACTTCCTCTCCTCTCTTCACCGTGCAAGATCCTTATATGCCCCCTTGTGAATTGCTTCATAGGGGCCCCTGGGAAAATTCCAACTCCAACACCTGATGTCCAAATTACTACATGGCTGTGGCTCTGGCAAGCAGCAGGCAAGTAAGAAGAAAAGAAAGGGAACAGGAATAGATGTCTGTGAGCAAATCACAGGTATTACATTTCCTCTGAACAACCCATATTCTAAGCTTTCCTATTACTATTGAGAATACCGTTATCCTTCTAGTCATGCTAGTTTTCACAGCCTCAGCACCATCTTCTATTTCTCTCTTTCCCTCATCCCATAATCCACATATCCAATCATTTGCTTTATCTTATCTGTTATATCGCCACATGTCTCACATCTGCCCCCTTTTCACTACATATACAGCTATCATCCTAAGTTCAACTCCATAATACCTATCACATGGACAGTTGCAATAGCCTCCTAATTGATTTACCTGCCTTAAGCCACTCTCCCCTTCAACTCATACTCCACATAGGTACCAAAATAATTTTCCAAAAGCACAACTGTGACCAAATTACTCTACTACTTAATAAACTCCACTGGTTCTTTATTGACTCAAGAATCAAATATTATTTTATACTTATATTATTTTTAAAGTCTATTTTTGTATAAGGTTTATTTACTATACATAATTATTCGCACAGTAGTATACATGTAAAACATATGTACTGGGGAAGCTTTTTATTGATGATTTCAATTATCTAAAAAGTTCAGGGACCATTTCTGTTCAAGATACAGAGATGAACAGTAAAACCCTTATCTCTAAGAAGTTTTCAATCTAGTAAGATAAAAAAAGTCACAAGTTAATTGTAGTCCTAAAAACAAAGAATTTTGGAACTGAAAGTTCAAAAGAAACCCATTATAATCTCTTCACAAGATTATAGGAATTGAGCTGGAAAAGAATTTGGAGGTTATTTAATCTAAACCACCCTCCCTCCCACCCTTTTGCCCACCCCTGCCTTACAGATAAAGAAATTGAAGCACAGGGAAGTTCAGAAGTCATGCAGTATCTGAGGCAGAAGGGGGCTTGGTGACAATCTGGTCTAATTTACACACAGAAGAATACCCTCCACAATACACCTGACAACTGGTTAGTTTCTCCTTGAAGATATACAGGGAAGGGGACTCGGCATTTCAAAAGGCAGCCCATCCCACTTTTGGAAAGCTGTAATTATTATGAGGCTTTTCCTGATGCCAAGGCTAAACTTCCCTTTTTGCAACTTTCACCTATCTGGTTCTGCTTCTTGGGGCCAAACAGGTCCAAACCACCAACTACATGACAACCTTTTAAAGTCTTATTTATTTGTCTCCCTTATTAGGACATGAGGTCCATGAAAAAGGGGTTGTTTCATTCTTTTTACTTTTTTCACACACATATTATCAGAGTTTATCTATCTGCTAAGATATAGTCATGTGAAGAAACTCAAGATAAAGAGAAGGGAAGTGTGATGGAGAGGAGTTGGGTAAAGGTCAAAGGAGAGACTGATAGAAGTCATTTTGCCCCAGAATTTACCACAATGTCTGACACATAATAAACACTTAATAAATATTTGCTGACTGATTATTGTCCTATCCACCCTAAGTAAAGGTGTGTCTATTGTTTGATCCCGTGATCTTACAAGAACCAAAACTGCACATAACCCAAAACATAGTGGAGGCTTTTTGAAAAATGAATGAAATAAGCCATTTGCTTATCTGATTAAAAAAAGAGAGAGAGGAAATCCAAATTGTCAATTTAAAAAAGCAAATCAGTAGAAAATATGGGCCCAATTATAAAGCAATAAAACTGATAACCTAAATGTGATGGATATTAATAAAAATATAAAGTATTAGGCTGACAGAACAGAAATGAAACATAAATGACCCAGTTTCTAGAAAAGAAACTGAACAAGCCATAAAGTAACTCTCAAAGAAAATATCCTCAAGAATAGATGAATTTACAATTGAGTTTTATCAAACATTCAAAGAGTAATTGATTCTAATATTGTATAGTTAGCAAAGAAGGGATGCTATAAATTTTTTTCTATGACAAGTATGGTTCTGATAGGTGAACCAGGGAGAAATAAATCAGAAAAAGAAAATTATAGACTACAATCTCTAATGTATACCAATGCAAAGATATTGAATAAAATATATCCAAAGAAGCAATAAAAACATACTATGATAAGTATACACTATGACCAAGTTGCTAGAATGTATAGTGGGTTCAATATTAGGAAAAATATAAACATAATAGACCACATTAAGAAAAAAAATAATAAATGCATGAGTATTCCAATAGACATAGAAAAAGTTCTTGACAAAATACAATATCCCTATATGTTAAGAACACTGTAAAGCACAGAAATAAATGAGCTATTTCACAATATGGTAAATGGTTTTATCTAAAATCAAGAGCTAGCAGTTCCTTTAATGGAGGAATGCTAGAGGTATTTCCAATAAGATTAGGGTGGTAAAGCAAAGATGTCTTATTGTCACCATTATTTTTAGATATACTTCTAGATATGCTGGCTATATAAATAAGCTAAGAAAAAGAAACTGAGTGAATAAGTATAAGCCAAGGTCTTTTCCAAAAAACCTGAAGATTTACTTAAAGAAAACTAAAGATTCAACTAAAATATTATGTTAACACTTCACTGGTTAGTTAAACTTTATTTACCCACCTCAGGGTGTTGCTGGTTGTTTGTGTAATCTAAGTGAGCATTAAAAACTCTATAAACCAATATGTACCCCAAGAAGGGCAAACATTACCATCAGGCAGTATCCTTTAGCATGTTAATAGATTTCTTTACTTTTCAGGAAGGAAGGGAGGGAGGGAAGGAGAGAAAAAGGGAAAGAAAGAAAGAAAGAAAGAAAGAAAGAAAGAAGGAAGAGATGGAGGGAAGAGGAGAGGGGGAGAGGGAAGGAGGAAGTAAGTAAGCAAGCAAACAAACAAGCATTTGTACCTATTGTGCACCAAGCACTATACTAATTGCTTTACAAATATTATCTCATTTGGTCCTCCCAACAATCCTGGGAGTAGGTGCTATAATTCTCATTTTATGTTTAAGGAAATGGAGGCAATCAGAGGTTAAATGATTCACCCAGAGTCACATTGGTAGTAACTATCTGGGGCCAAGTTTGAACTGAGATCTTCTGGACTCCAAGCTCAGCGTTCTATCGATTGTGCCATCTTGCTACTTCATTTGGTTAATCATTTTAACTCTAGTCTTTCAGACTCATTGTCGGTCTCCCTGGAAGGCAACTATATTATTTGAGAAATTCTCCCTTACTAACCGTGTCTGTCTCCACCCCACTCCCACCACGAAATGTACTCCTTGCTCCTCTTTTACTCTTATTTTCTTCAAGACTCATTTTATTTTGAAGCCTTTCCTAACAACAGGAGAAGATTCCTGCAGGTAGTGACACAAGATATGCTTTGAAGGAAGACAGGAATTCTAAGAGGCAGAATTAGAAAGAGAGGTCCAGAATGGTGGACTGTCAATATGGCAGCAGTATGGAGAGTGGATTAGAGCAGGGAGACCAATTTAGAAGGTGATGAGAAACTAATGTGATGATTGTGAAAATGTGGTGAATTAAAAGAGGAAGATGTTTCCCACTTATTTGAAAGATCCACTATTCTTCAATCACCTGCTGGGTTTGGCAATCTTTTTTTTTTTCTCAAATTATTTGTTTTCTATTTTTCTTACCTCCATTAGGTTGGACTACATTATTGACACATAACAGGAACAAGAGAGTTTGAGATACCAATAAGTTTCCAAAGTTAGGTTGATATTACCAGCAATGAGTTTAGGTTCCTAGTACTTCCTTAAGATCAAAAGTACTAAACTTTAAATTAGAATATAAACTATTTGAGAGTAAAGGATTACTTATTATTTGTATTTGCAGCCCCAGTGCACACAAGCACATAAGCCCATTAAAGTTTTTTGATGGAATGAGGGAGGTCCACTAGATTCATGTTCTAGAGATGCCTATGTGATTTCTAACTTCTGTACTCTGTGGTTTGTCTTTTAAAATTCTGAGCGGACAGCTATAATTCCCAAATCTAAATTAGTGCTGAATATCTTTTCCTAAAAGCTTTTTTTCCCCCTTTTGAACCATTTTAGGATTTTTTGCTGCTGTTCCATTTTTTTGATTGAGGAACAACAGTTCATTTTCCTTCAGAGTATAATGCTTATTTTTGTGTTTTGACCTCTGCTGGTTTATCTGCTAGGTTTGTAGTCAGATTCCTTCCCTTGGACTTTTGGTCTTTCAACCTCTTTCTATGATTCCCAATTTCTTATGCCTGGTTTCCCTCCTCAATGTTTGTTTTTTCCTCTTAACCTGTTCCACAAATGTCCCTGATATTAGGCATCCTCAGCTTCCTTTTTTTTTTTAAATTTCATTAATTTATTTTGATTTATCAACAATCACTTCCACATGCTTTTGAGTTGAAAATTTTTCTCCCCCTTCCTCCCCACCACCCTCCCCAAAGACAGTGCACAATCTGATATAGGCTTTACATTTACATACCCATTAAATATATTTTCACATTAGTGAACTTGTAAGTAAAAATTAAAACCAATAGGAGGAACCATCAGAAAGATGAAACAAAACTCAACAGAAGGTAAAAATAAGTGATAGCGATTCGACTTCCATAGTTCTTTCTTTGGATGTGGACAGCATTTTCCATCCCGAGGCCTCTGGAGATGTCTTAGATCCTTGTAATGCTGAGAAGGGTTCAGTTTAACAATATTAGTCATTGCATAATGTAGCTGTTATTGTGTACAAAGTCCTCTTGGTTCTGCTCACTTCACTCAGCATCAGACCATATAAGTCTTTCCAGGTTTTTCTGAAGTCAGCTTGTTCATCATTTCTTATAGCACAACAGTATTCCATTACATTCATATACCACAACTTGCTCCCATTCCCCAATTAAGGGGCATCCTCTCAATTTCCAATTCTTTGCCACCACAAAAAGAGCTGCTATAAATATTTTTGTACAGGTGGGTCCTTTTCCCATTGATTTGATCTCTTTGGGTATAGCCCTAGAAGTGCTATTGCTGGATCAAAGGGTATGCACATTTTTGTAGCCCTCTGGACATAGTTCCAAATTGTCCTTCAAATTGGTTGGATCATTTCACAACTCCACCAACAATGTATTAGTGTTCCAATTTTCTCACATCTTCTCCAACATTTATCATTTTCCTGTTTTGTCATGTTGGCCAATCTGATACATCTTCAGCTTCCTTTTAGTGTGAAAGTATGGAATTCATTCAACAAGTATTCATTAAGTACCTATTATATGCTAGGTCATGTGTAAGGTGTTGGGACACAGTGACAAATATGAAACATAATCTGCCCTTAAATTACTTATATTATTGAAGGGGTAAAAAGGATAAGTGCAAGATAAACATCAAATATACAAAAAGTCATTTACTGAGAAGATCAAGACAGACCTCCCGGAGGATATGTCACTTAAGCCTGGAAGGAAGTTCAGGATTCTCCAGGAAAGAAGTGAGAGGCAGCCTACACAAAGGCACAGGGGTAGGTGGGATCTGGTATCTTTACTTATGTGTATCACAACCCCAATCCCTCAGTCCTCACCTAATCCCTGAGAAAAAGTGCAAGTGATTCCCAGTTGCTCATAGGATCAAATTCAAGCTATCAACAGTTGACTACAAGTAGCATTTGAGGTCCTTCACCACCTGGTCCTTTCCAACCACTTAATCTCATCTACCATTACTATCCTATATTAATACTGCAATTCAACCAAACTCATCATTCATTTTACTTGTCTTCTCCCCAAATATTTAAACTCTCACTTTCTCTGGGAAGACTTCCTTAATATCCCTGACCTGTAGTCATCCTACTTCTGACTCTAAGTAGTTCTTTCTATCTGTACCACTTATTTCGCAGTTCTTTATCTTTATGTCCACATGTCTCGCCTCTTCCACTGCCGTGTGGATCCACTAAGGGCAGAGACAGAGCTTTATATCTTTGTGTGTGTGTGTCGAGTAGACCGTAAAATTTGGCTGATGATTCACTACAAATCTATTCCATCTCTGCCTGTTGAAATCTTTCAGTTCTTTCATTATTCATGTGTGCACCATTTTTTTCTTGTAATCTTCTTTGATCTCCTAGCTAAAAGTGATCCCCCTTCCTCCTCAAACTTTCCTTATCACTTTTTCTGGATCTCTCCTTTACAGTCAATACAGTTAGACTTTTATGGATATATGTCCCATGATCCTTATTAGATTCTAAATGTATTGAAGGTAGAGTCTATAATTTATTGGGTATTTATGTTCCTAGTGCCTAGTTTATGACTCTATGAGATCTGCAATTAATAGGTATTTTCAGTTTTTTATTCTACTAATTTCACTCAGACTTATTCACTTATTACTATTTACCAACAGGTTCCCTCTGTTGTATTTAGGACACATTCTCATTGTCTCATGAATTTATCATATTTATTTCTGCTTCTGTACATTCTTTCATTTTGTTTTCATTACTTGGAATGCTCTCTTTTCTCTCTAAAGAATCAAAGAGTCTCAAAGTTAGAAAGAACCTTAAGGTTCCAAACCATAATTGATCTAGAAATTCCATCTATACCTTTTCTATCCTTTGCCTGGAGACCTCAAAAATGAGGTCCATTTCTTTCTGAAAAGGGAACCCATTTTAATTTTGAATGGTTCTAATTGTCAAAAAGGTTTTTCTTACGTTAAAATTAAATCTGTAGTTTTCCAGATTCTACCCCCTGTTCTTAATTCTGACCTCACAATTTCCCCCTCCCATTTCAGTTCCTTTTATGTGTTGTCTTCCTTCATTAGAACATAAGCTCCTGAGGGCAAGGACTATCATTTTGCTTCTACTTGTATCCTAGACCTCAGCAAGGTGCCTGGCACAATGTAAGTACTTAATAAATGCTTAAAGACCCGAAGACAATTGCCTCCTGTATTCTGAAAACCATATTCTCTTAATAAATTCTAAGTTTGCATGAAGTTTTTTTTTTTTGGAGGGGGGGCCCTGCTTTTTGGTTGTACTATTGATTCACATTGAGTTTACAACCCACAGATCTTTTTCTCATCTACTCTTCTCTAGCTATGCATTCTCCATTTAGTTCTCCTAAAGTTAATCCACTGGTACAAATCAAATCCCATAACCTCCACACATACACATCTCCCACCCTCCACAACTCTTTCACTTCTTTGAATTCCCACCATATTTATATTCTGTATCACACAATTTAGTATCTCATTATATATACACGACTCCTCCTGTTTGTTCAACACCAAGGTATAATTAGATGCTTACGAGGGCGGAGCCAAGATGGCAGGGTAAAAGCAGTGACTTGCTTGAGTTCTCCCCTAAACCCCTCCAAATACCTGTAAAAAAATGGCTCTAAACAAATTCTAGAGCAGCAGAACCCACAAAAGGACAGAGTGAAGCAAATTTCCAGGCCAAGACAACCTGGATGGTTGATTGGAAAGGTCTGTTGTGCTAGGCTAGGAGAGGAGCGCAGTTCAGTGTGGGGCACAGGCAAAGACCAGGCCTCAACGAACCTGGAGCAGGCCTTGGGGGGGACTGAATAACAGGGAGCTGTGGCAGATTCTAGACTTCTCAACCCACAAATGCCAAAGACAACTTAGAAGGTCAGTAGAAAAGGTCTGTGACTGTGATGTGAGAGAAGCTGGATCCCAGCTCCAGTCTCCATGCAGCCCCGGGGTGGCAGCTGCTTCCGGAGCTCTTGGCCCACAGACTGAGGAGGAATCTAGTGGCTGAGCAAAGGAGGATTGCAGGGATATCTTTGCTGGTGCTGAGGTAGGAATCTCTTGCTTTGCCTGTGCTTGGATCAGGGTCACAGTTCTGGTGGTCCTGGGACAAGAAGGAGCACTGGCATTGTGGAGCTTGTAGTGGTGGTGCAGAAGGAATCCTCCTCACAGTTTCAAGGCAGAAAAGAGTGCTTGTGGTCACTCACAGACCATAGCACAGGCCAGGAAAGGAGTAAACACCTCAACCTTGATCTACTGCTCTGGAAGAATGGAAAATTTACAGGCCCCTAGAAGTAGCTCTGAAAACAGCTGCACAGAACTCCTGAAGCTTGGGACAGTAGATTCTCCACACTGGAAGCAGACCCCTACCTTAACAAACAATTTAAAACTCAAGTAATGGGCTGGGAACATGAGCAAACTGCATTTAAAAAGTCACACCATAGAATCTTTCTTTGGTGACAAAGAAGATCAAAATATACAACCAGAAGAATTAGATGCTTACAATACAGAGGGCATTATAATGGATGCTGGAGACATAAACTAGAATTGTAATTTAGTTGTTCAGTTGTGTCTGACTCTTTATAACCCCATGAATCATAGCATGCCAATACTGCCCATGGGTTTTTTCTTGGCAGAGATACTAGAGTGGTTTTTCATTTCCTTCTCCAATGGATTAAGACAAACAGGTTAAGTGACTTGCCTATGGTCACACAATTGTAAATGTCTGAAGCCAGATTTGAACTCGGGTCTTTCTGACTCCAGGCCCACTGCTCTTCTTCTCTGAGCTACCTACATGCCTCCAATCAACATTATTTGGGACAGTACTTGGGAAGCAATGTCTTTTTATTCCCCTTATCAAATAGAAAAAAAAATCAATTAACATGTTTTTAGATAACTTGGGTGTATTTAATTAAGGATTTGTTAACAAAAAAAAACTTGTAACTATAATAATCACTAAGTACTTGTAAGAGCGGAATGTTGGTATTCTAACATATGGGAATATATTTTCTATCAAAGGGTGAGAACTCTCTTTGACAATGGCTTATTTTTGCACTACTATTACTTTCTAATGACTTTTTTTTCTTTTCAAAGGGCCATTTCTTGATCATCTTCAAAAAATATTTCTCTATACTATGATCCTTCCCAGGACTCTTTTATATCAAGGATATGATAACTACCATCTCTGCAGAGCTAGCTACTTACTCATATTGGATTTTTCAAGCTAAATATTTTCTTTTTTGTCACAACTTCTGAGGTATACAAAAATCTTCTTGTGGATTTTCATCAACTTTTTACCTTTACCCAAAGTCTTAAGCAGTGCAAACTATCTCAGCTGTTTCTGAAGCTGAGGACCTCAATTCTATTTCACTTTTCCTGTCTAAGTGCACTGTCAATCTCTATCCCACTGTAATTCATCATGAATCTTTGCCATTTATGGAGGTAAGGAAGTCCAGTGCTATCACCTCATGCTGCAAAATTAATAATTTTAGATGGTAAATTATATTTCCCCCTTTTTAACAAAAGAGTTCCTAACTCTTGAGTTCTATGATCTTACCAACTATCTTTTTACAAAACCATTCACACACGATTGTTCAACAATGCTTCCTAAATTACCCTGATAGTAGTTATCTAAAATCCATATTAATAAAATATATCAAGGATATTTTGATGATTACTAGAATGAGATAGTTTTTTCATTGGAGAATACTAAGATATTTTCTCTTCCCTTCAGTGAACTTTTTCATTCTGCTAAGCTCAACATATGATAACCTTTCAGTGATCACTACCATACCTTTGTGTGAATTTTCCAAACTGCTTTCTTTAGACACAGACAAGAGAAACAAATGTGGAGATAGTAGAAGCAAAATAAAAGAAAAACACAGCAAGCCCATGAGACAACCATGCAATAAATCAATTTGTTCACCCCACTATCTAATTTAGAGAGAGTGCATTTTGGCATGAAGGCGAAAGAGCTACATCTAAGCTAGATTTAGAGCTAAATAAATTCTGGAGAATGGTGGTAGGAGGATGAGAGCTTATAGCACAGCTGATGGCTATATTCTGTCACTGGATATTGTGTATCCATTTTTTAGAATAAAAAAATTGAAATAGACTACATGCTTCCATATTTAGCATTTCATATATATTATATATGAATATACATATATGTATACTTACACAGAAGCAAGGAGTTACACACAGTAAGTATTAATCCATCTTTTTTATTTTAAAAGAAATTTCCCAAGAGGGGAAAAAAATTCTCCTTTAACAGCTTGATTAAAAAAAAATAACAACACTGAATTCCCAAACAGGGAAAATGCTTTAAAGCAATTAATGCTGAACAAGGATATTAACATGGATATGCAAGTAGCCTGAGGCATGCATTCAAAATGTATATGACTGGAGTAGAAAGGGTATATCAGTGCACACGTTAAAAACACACACATATTTCATAATTAGTAAGAGGCTAGCATATAGTTCCAAATACAACTGAGAAAAATACAGTTTTGCAGAAAGGACCCATTTCATTCACCTCACTATGTGTGAGTTAACTATTGTCTCATTATCCAGTCAACATACTGATAGATAATAGTATCATTTTAATATGTTACAAGTTAATTAGAGAACCAGAAAAAAAAGTGTGCATGTGTATATATACACATATCTATATATAGAGAGATTCATAATTATATTTCTAAGTTACACATATATGCCACTGAAATGTTGACAATGAAGTTCTAAAATATTCTAAATATTATTTGTATTATATGGTTCACCACAACTCTAACATTGGAGCTACTTTGTAAGAAATAGCAATGACCCTGATATATTGTTTAGTATAGCAGCTCAAAAACCATCTACTCTGACAGAGCAAATTTGGTTAACCAAGTCAAAGTTCACGTCTTTCCAATACTTGTGAAGCATTTTACAAACTGAATTATGTTTTATATTCATCAGAAGAGAAGACTCAGCTGTGGATAAAAAACACATGTTCAGCATTTTTTAAAAAGCTGAACCAATAAGTAAATAACACTGACAGATGAACAGCCAGACGTTTAAATTTTGCACCCTCTTCTGAATTGATGAAAATAGTTTTAATCTGTATTGTTTAAACAACTAGGTGGTCAGGACTTTAAGGCAGGTAACATGGTCTAGACTGGGGTGGATCATCTTCTGAAATAAAAATCTGAAAGGTTCAGTCTAAGGTTATCCTATAATACAAGATTAGCCCAATGCTTTGATCACAAATCCCAAGGCTTTCATGGAGTAATGACATGGATTGCTTGTGACCACACATATGCTTTAGCTTTCTTTATTAAAGTGTGATTCCCACTGACACAAACTGCTTCTGCTGCTAGCTTATGGAATTCTTCTAAGAGCCCCTGACTCCAGCCACCCTGCTAACACTATCACTTTAAATCTGGGCAACAACTGAAAATACCTCATCTGTCAATCCAAAAGAAACTACATAAACCAAAACAGAAAGAAAACAAAGGTTCTACACCTTGCCAAGACATAAGATCATGATGGCTCAAAAAATGCTTACTAAGGCAGGCATTTCCAAAAGCCCATTTCATGTGGGGTTTACACTGATACAGAGAAGCAAACATATGGACCTATGACTGCTTACCACTAGGAAAATGCTACACTATTAATTACTAAATTAAATATCAGAGAAGACACAATAAAACCAAGTTTTTAGACAAATAATATTTGATGTATAGTAAATAATTCAATATCACAGATTTCAAGTGTCAAAACTTTATTTAGCTAACACATAAACTGGGTTTTCTTTTTTTAAAAAAGGGGGGACATAGAGGATATTGAATTTTACCTAATATGTAATTATTTAGCATTCTAAATGAACTATACATATGAAATGTGCCAAAAACAAAAATTCAATTCAACCTCTTGGTGGAAGGTTCTTTGATAATGCACTTTAGGACGTACATTGAAAAATAAGAGGAAAAATCATGAATCACAAACCAGTATACAGACAGCAGGCTGTAAGCAAAACATTAGTTTTGCTTAGTTTTGTTATATAGCCCATAACTATAAACTAAGCTTATCCACATTTTACAGGTCACAGGTCATCAAATTATATCTATATTAACTTTCAAGACTTAAAAATTTTCAACAGCTGTTTGTAAAACACAGCCTATAAAAGATTTTAAAATGTGAAAATACCTCTAAAATGTAAGCAAAGTTTCAGTAAATTGATCGGTATAACAAGTGTACTACAAACAGCAATGTTTAGATGGCATCAAGTCTTTTGTCTCTCTTCCACTGGCCAAAAACACAAACCACTGCCATCTGTATCTTTTTCCTCTCTTCAATATCTAATAACAAAACCCTAGTAACACCTAATCTTACTTTACAAAAAAGATCTCACCTACATTCTTCTAATTTTCCAACATAACATCAAAAAACATCAAGTAACAAACCATACTTGACACATGTTAATATATTGTTACCTAATCAAAGTTTCACTCATATAATTCATTACGATTTGTGAGCATTTTCCAAGTACCTTGAAAGGTTATTTTTTTGGTAAGGTCTATGGATAAAATAAGCAGCTATATAGTACAAGGGAAAAAAACTACTCAATTTCAAATCATTTTTATCAAAGACCCTTTGCTTCAGGGGAAAGCACAAGAGTACTACATTTCAATTCTAAAAGAAATACAAGTAGATGGAATCATCACTTAACTTACTGACAAATGAAGAAAGAAAACCCTAAAGGGGGTGAGAGCTAATTAACAAGTCTACAAGCAGTATAGGTATAAAAATAAAGTACAGAAACAAAGGAAAGCAGCTATGATAGAATTTTTTGCACTGCCAAGAAAAAGAAACACCTTACATTTAGGATGGAACTAAGCTAGGGGAAAGGAGGGCAAATCAATTTCCTTTTGTTCTTTTTTTTGTTTGTTTTAATTTTGCATAATTTAAAAAGGGAAGCATAACTCTATGGGGAAAGTAAAGAATTGTCTTTTTTGGTTTTTGTTTTGTTTTTTAAAGAAAAGGTCTAGAAATACATTCTTAGCAATTGTGTTCTGTTACCTGATGGATTATATTAAACATGGTCAAGCTCATGCTGCTACGAAACAAAAAAAGAAACTATGTTCATCTTAAGACTTTAAATGCCTGGGATTTCTAAGATATTAAAGGCCAAGTCAAAGGCCTCAAGTTTCACAAATCTCACAATACAAATATATTTATTTTTATGATAAAATATTTTCTCTAATTATTTTAAAATACATATGTCCACACAGCTCCCAAGGGCTACCTTCTACAATCAAACTAATTTATTTTATGTTGTTTAATAATAATTGATTTAGAAAAAATGCATTACATCTAATTAGCATTTAATTATATAAAAATGCCTTTTGCTGGTCACTTAGTTCAACTTCAATCTGAAGCATGATTTCTAGGTAAGAAATCTGCATAAATAATATTTCAAATGCAAATCATTCTATCCTTTCATATCATTTCATTTCAAACACATATCGAGTAAAAGTTCAAGGTACTGTGGGAATCAAAAAAGTTAATAACTTCCTTTTATGGAGCTTACAATCTAATAAGGAAAATAAAGCATGTAAACAAATAATTTTAGTGCAGGTCAAAATGTGATATATTGTGGGACACATACAAGCCAAGATAAAAAATTAAATGAAAGTACAGAGATTGGAAAAGATTACTACAGGCTGGGAAAGTCAGGAATGACTACATGAAGGAGGGTTACATCTGACCTGTCCAGGATTCTGACAGGCAGAGATTGGGGCCGGGGGAGAGTGATGGAAAGAGAGAGAAGTATAAGATGGAGAGGAAATCATATTCCAGGTAGAAAGAACATTGTGGGGCAGGTAGGTAGAAAATAATATGGCATGGAAGATACGGAGAAGAATAAAGACAAAATAGTCTTGATAAATTAGATTAGTATTGCTTAATTGTTTTTCTTTACTACAAGGTAGAGTTCAATGGGTATGGGTTGGAGGACAGTTGAGCAATGAGTATGATATAAAAATAAACAAGGATCATTAAAACATTTTAAATATTTTAACCCTTAACCCTGATTGTTTCACAACCCCCGCCCCCAAAAAACCAAAAAACAAAAAAGTAAGTCCCAATGTTGTCCAATGTTTTTAGTTACACTTGCTATTTAAACCCCACAGATGACTCTCCCACAATGTACAATTTGGAAAAACAGTTAATTAAAGCTAGATAAAATACTGATTATAACTTACAGCAAACAGAACATATAATTTTCGTGTTAAGTAAAGACTTTAGTACCTTTATAAGTTTCTGACAATGAAAAATTATTCACATGATGAATAATAAGAATAGAAATGCAAATTAAAACAAGAGTTTACCTCATACTATGACATCTAGATTATTTTTTCTATAGGCAATGGCAAGTCCCAAGAGTTTTCAAAAAGGAAAATTACATGATCATAGCTGTGCTTCAGAAAGATGCTCACATGGACTACTATGTAGGATGAACCAGGGAGATGTGAGAAAAATAAGTAGAAATAAAACTGAGAGGATGCAGTAAATGACTGAACTTGAGGGGGGGGAAGAGGAAATAGTTCCAAGATTACTACTTTCATAATTCCAAGATTCCTACTTTTGATGACTGAGATGATTTCAGTTAAAGAAGAGGGGAAGTTGGAAGAAGGTGGCTTGGGAGGGAATAATACATTAAGAAGTTATGAACATGTTGAATGTAAAGAGCAAGAAGGACATCCAGGTGTAAATAACCAACAAGCAAGTAGTTGAAAATATGAGCATAGAGCTCAGAAAAGAGGTTGAAGCTAAGTGATACAGATTTGAAAATCATCCACATGGCTACAGTTATGAAATGGGTAAGTTCTCTGTGTGAGTGTAGAAAAAGAAGAAGACTGGAGAAATGATAATGAAAACCATCAACCTTATTTGTGAAGAGAAAATAAAGTCCACAACATTAACAAAAGAGCAACACTCACTTTATTTTCTCCTACAGTTTTTAAATTTTTTAAAATACAAAAATGGAGAATGATATGGGAAAAAAAGAAAATTAGAAGAAGGTAACAGTGTAAATGAAAGTGAAGTTGGGATGAGCAGTAGTAGCTAAGTGGGGCTCCTTTTGTTTTCCTACAATAACACTATTCATTACCATAATTCTATCACTTTTCTTTGCAACCCCAAGAGAGTAATAAATATACAGCCCTTCACAACTTAGCCTCACCCTACATTTCCAGCCTCATGATGCATTACTCCTCTTCCTACATTTTACAGTCTACCAACTAGCCTTGCTGATCCTCACACACGAAACTCCATCTCCAAAATTCCATGTCTTTGAAAAGGAAATCTCCCATGCATGCTTTCCTGACATGGAATATCTACTTCCTTCAAAATTCAACTCAAATACAATCTTCTATAGGAATCCTTTCCTGAGGCCCACAGTTACTAGTTTCGTCTCTCCTTAAAATACTTTGTATTTATTTTGTATTTCTTCTGTATATACTTACATACATATTGTCTCCCCCAATAGAATGCAAATTTCTTCAGGGCATTTGTATCATTATATCCCCCATCTCTACCATAGTGCCTGCTAAGTATTTAATAAATGCTTCTGCATTGATCAATGGTATTTTCCAGAATTGTCAAGTGGCTAAGACATTTGACTTGGGGGGAAAAAAACATGTAACTACATAGATTTAAACTTCAATCTTTTGGCTAAAAGTTTTAATTCTGAAAGCAACAAACTGTGTTTGATGACCTTTCGAAGTCTTTTCAACCTTTTTTACTTTGATTGTATTTTATTCCCTATAATCCCAAGTTCACATTCATTTACATATTCTCTTCTTTTTCCACAAATCTCACTTCATTTTTGTGCTTCAATAGATTTAAAACTGCAATAGAAAATAAAATTTGTGTTTATATTGTGGTGAGCTTTCTTTTCACTTTACAGATAATCATATTTTCTGTGACTTATATTTTGGGTTAGCCTAGTAGTCGCTACATGGAAGACTATCAGAGACCAAAATACATAGAACAAACAGAACAAATCATTGGTCTTTGGAGAAGGTCTACAAAAAGAGAGCTAAAGTTCAAAAGGAACAAGAGAAAGGTTGTAATCTCATTGACCAAAAAAAAAAAAAAAAAGAAATACAAAAACACTGGTTAGCAAAAAATATGACAGAAAAAGGCCCCGGAGTCATACAAACTAAATATAAATAAGAAATGGAGAACTGTGGATATACTAAAATGTATTAACAGGTGTAAACACAAGAATTAGGAAATAATATTGACAGTATTCATGACATTTGTTAAACTGTTTTTACAGGATTATATTTTTTTGTACATACAGATCCTTTCCCCCTTTTATCTCTTTATAGTACAGACCTGATTGAGGTAGTGCTGGGTCAAAGAGTATGTACAGTTTAACAGATTTTTGGGCATAGTTCCAAATTGTTTTCCAGAATGGCTAAACCAGTTCACATTTCCTCCAACAGTGACTTAACAGACCTGCTTTTCCTATACCTCTTACAGCATTTGTAATTTTCCTATTTTTGTCAACCAATTATTCCCAATGTGATAGATGAGAGGTAGTACAGCAGAGTTATTTTAATTTGCTTTTCTCCAATTGTTAATGATTAACAGGAATTTTTTTCACACAACTATTCATAGCTTGAATTTCTTCCTCTGAAAACTACCTATTTATATCCTTTGATGATTTATCATTTGAGGACTTTAAAACATCTTTTATAGCCATTTCTTTCCTTCATTTTCCAATGCTACTGTGTTTATCCCCACTTGCTTTGAGAAACTTGGTGTCCTTGCACCAGTTAATTTTTTTAGAAGGCAATTTTAACCCATGACAATCAAAGGATTATAAAAATTATTGTACAAGATTTGGATAAAGGATCACTTTAAAGCTAACTACTTTAAAAAGATTTTAATTTAAATTTAATTTTTAATTTTAAAAATTTAATTTTTAAAATTTTAGAACTCAGTTAAAAAAAATTATGCTGCTTCTAACTTTCTCATTGCATTGTAAAAACTACTCCTTTATATCTTCTACAACACTCACAAGGTGAAGGGGCAAAACCAAGACAGTGGGGAAAAGCCAGAGGCTCCCCTGATTTCTCCCAAATTCCCCTCCAAACAACTTTAAAATAACACCTCAAAACGAATTCTGGAATTCATGCACCCACAAAAGGATGGGGTAAAACAATTAACAGCTCAAGATAACTTACAAGGTCAGCAGGAAAGGTCTGTTGCACCAGGGTAAGAGTGGAGTGCAGTCCAGCACAGGCATTGGGAGCAACTGACTATGTACGTTCCAGAGCCCTTAGTCCACAGACGGTAAGGGATTAGACTTCTGGTCAGAAAGAGATTACAAGGGTCCCTTTGCCGGAAATGAGTGCAGGACTCTATTGCATAGCCCATATGTGAATCCCATTCCTGGCTCACGGTCCCAGGGTGAGAAGAAGCACTAATACAGCAGAGCTTATGGCCACAGAGGAGTGGGGACCTGGTCACAGGTGCAGGATGGAAAAGAGTGCTTGGGTGACTCACAGACCAAAGCACAGGCAGGAGAGTAGTAAATACATCTCTCCTTACAGCATACCACCTTGAAAGAACTGAAAACTTACAGACCTCCAAGAACTAGCTATGAAAACAGGTGCACAAAAAACCCAAAGCTTGGGACAGTGCCCCTTCAACTCCAGGAACACAGTTCAACTTTAACATAAAGTTAAAAGTCAAGAAATAGACTGGAAAATTGAGCAAACAACAAAATAAGAAACTGACCAAAGAAAGTTACTATCGTGACAGGGAATATCAAAACACAAAATCAGAAGACAACAAAGTAAAAACTACTATACTCAAAGCCTTAAAACAAAGTTGGTCTCAGGCCCAAAAAGAATTCCTGAAAGAACTTAAAAAGGATTATAAAAATCAAATAAGAGAGGTACAGGAAAAACTAGGAAAAGAAATGACAGTGATGCAAGAAATTCTGGGAGCATGAACCTTATTCTAATTGGAATTTTCTCAAAGAGGGAATGACATACACTCTCAGTTTGATAGAGAAATTTATCATACTGAGGAAAGTAGGACAGGAAGGGGACATGAGAAGGGTAGTGGTGCTGACAGAAGTGAAAGTAGTTGGAGGATGTAGTAGTCAAATACAAAACAGTTTTCAGGATAAACGGTGAAAAGAAACAGAGTACGATAAAGCAGAGAGGGAAATAGGATGGAGGGAAAAACAAAGTAACCATAACTATGAAAAAAATCTGCAGTAACTTTCTCTGATAAAGGCCTCATTTCTCAAATATACAGAGAACTGAGTCAAATTTATAAGATTTCAAGTCATTCCCCAATTGATAAATGGTCAAAGGATATGAAGAGGTAGTTTTCACATGAAGTAATCAAAGCTATCTATAGTCATGAAAAAATACACTAAATCACTATTGATTAAAGAAATGCAAATATGATACAGAAAAGGAAAATGACAAATGGAGAGAATGCGAAAATGTGACACTAATGTACTGTTGATGGAGTTGTGAACAGATTCAGCAATTTTGAACACTGCCCAAAGGTGTATAAAACTGCATAGCCTTTGACCCAGTAATACCACTATAATTAAGTATCTGAAAGGCATTAAAAAAAAAAGGAAAAGGGCCAATAGATGCAAAAATGTTCATAGCAGTCCTTTTTGTGGTGGCAAAGAACTGGAAACTGAGGTGATGTCTATCAATTGGGGAAAGCCTTTGTAATTGGTGGTATATGATTGTAATGGAATACTATTATACTATAAGAAACGATGAGCAGGATGTTCTCAGAAAAACCTCGGAAGACTTTATATGAACTGATGCAAAGTGAAATGAGGAGAACCAGAAGAACACTATACACAGTAATAGCAATACTGTATGATGATCAACTAAGTCAGTGACTTAGCTATTCTTATCAATACAATGATCCAAGACAATTCCAGAGGACTCATGATGAAAGATGGTATCTCCCTCCACAGAAAGAGCTGATGGAGTTTGAATGCAAATCAAAGCATACTTTAAAAATTTTTTTAAATGTTCTTGGGGTTTTTTGGTCTGTTTTCTTTCACAACATGACTAATATGGAAATATGTTCTACATCACTGCATATATATAACCTATGTCAAATTGCTTGCCTTTTCAATGAGGGGCCAGGAGAAGTAAGGGTAGAAAATTTAGAACTTAAAATTTTTTAAAGGAATGTTAAAATTATTTTTACATGTAACTGGGAAAAACAAAATATGTAAAAAACACTCAGCACGGTGACCTATAGTAGGTACGCGGTAAATTTGTTTTGGTGTTGCTGATAATGACAATGGCTTAGTTATGGTAAGAATATGTCAATAATCCAATGGCCAGAAAAGGATTACTATTTTCCATCTTCCTAAGTGAGTAAAAAGGGGGCAATGAACTTAAATTTTATTGAGAGTATTTGGTTAAACAGGAAGTCTTTCTGACTTAATAATTATAAATTAGCAAAAAATGGAATGACATGCCTTGTCAGTTAATGAATTCTCATTACTAGAAGTATTGAACCTAAAGTTGGATAGCCACTTTTTCAGGACATTGTAGAGAGGAATACTGCATTAGTAGAAGGTAGAAATCTATCTTCCAACTTTAGGATTCTATAATCATAGGTATGAGTAGTTGAACTCTATAACAAACTACTCCCAAAGGAGGTTGTAAAATATCTATGTTGGGAGACCTTCAAATATATGGCTGACAATAAATTGTATTGGATGGTTTAGGCATGTACTTGTATACTGAGGTTGCTTCCTTTAGAATTATTTAGAATTAGGACAGAACAGAGTTCAACATTGTACTGCAGGGCCTATTATAAATGATCTTTCTATGTGAACTTGGGAATTAAAAGAAATTTTTTTTTTATAGTAATAGTTCTCAAATACAATTGTATCACTTTCTAATGCAGTCCCTCAAGACTAAATGTTGCTGCCACTGGCCTTTCAGTTCATGACTACATGAAGTATACTTCAGAGTTATCAATGCTAATGCATAAACAGAATGAAAGCATCTTTGTACCCACTAGTAGAAAGCTACCCTGGGAAGTGAGGATGATCCACAAGCCATTTCTCATATCTGAACTAAGAGGGCACTTGTTTGACATGTTCTCTCTGATTCCTCAGGCTGACTGAAATACATTACTGGTTGTTAAAATACAGTCTTGCTAGACAGGAGTTGGAAGCTACAGGGCAGAAGGGAAACAGAGAGGGACCTCTAGGTTCCAATAATAGTAAATCATGTTACCAGGGAAGGACTGCGTTAGTAAAACCAAAAGTGCATCTTTTCCCTTTGAAATGAACATAATTCATATCCTCAGATCATTTGTTAGAAATATCTATATAAGTAACACCTGCCCTTTACTTTCAAGTAAAGGTAGATTCTAGGTATTGAGAAATAGGATGATAAAACTGGAGATGCTTAAACAGTGAAGCAAAGTTTTCTCAGAAAAAAAAAAGCTAAGCACTGAAAAACCCACTATTATTGATTTTCTTCAGTTTTGGAAATTTTTAACCAAAAAAGGCATTATCTCATTTTTATATGGCAGTGTTTAGCCAATTCTGAGGAATATATGCCATACTAAAAAACAATCTTCTATCACTGTCTCATTGTGACAAGGTAGATACCCTGAGTTTTGAAAGGCTATGGAAGTGGAGTATAAGCCCTGCCAGATTCCACCATTCTGGAAGGGCTTTGAGTACAGAGGAGAGATTAAGTCTTCTGCATGAGGAACATCCTAGATAAAAATGAAAGGACTCAGCACTTTCAGATAGGTCAGTATATAATGATTAAATTCTCTGGCTTCAGCAATCAAAGAAAAAAAGAAAATTTAAAATGACCTTCAGACCTCTAAGATTGTTAGTCAGTTGGGCAGAGGGAGCTAAGAATCATACCACTTTTAGTCAGTTAACTTTAAATATTCTAAATATGAGATGTTTGAACAAAGACTGACAAACTGACATACTACTGAAAGAATTGAACCATATATTTACATTCTTACCACAGACAAGATAAGAAGGTCCATAGATTCTCATTAAAAACAAAACAAAACAAATACAGAAGTGGGTTTTTGTTGTGTCAAAAGGCAGTAAGAAATAACACTTTAACTCATTTTCCAGGGCTTATGATGGGTATAAGTAAAAAGACCACCATAAAAATAATTGCAATCCATGTTCCAACATCTATTTCAGAGAGAGGGTAGAAAGGTAAAGAAATTCTATTCAGAGCTTAGTAAGATCCTCCAAACCAAGTCAACATGTACTTTGAAACTTGATAATTTTAATGCAAGATAGGCTCAGAAGAAGATGATGAAAAAATATGGTTGATGATTAAGAAACAAAAAACTTCAAAGGCTTATAAACTACTCAGAAGATATACAAACACACATATATGTGTATACACACATACGTGTTTGTGTGTGTGTGTGTGTGTGCGTAAACTTTCTTACAGAAGAAAGGACCAAATAACAACCCCCAAAATAAAACAGACTCCATCTTGATAGCCAGGAAACAAATGGTTACTGACGTAGGAGTCATATTAGAATCAAGGTAAACATAACATTAAAAGGAAAAAAATTAGGAGATAGTGCTGTGAAGCTACCATACCTTCAAGTAGACATTTTCTTTTTTTTTCTTTAATTTTTCTTTTTTTTTTTTGGCTAGGCAATGGGGTTAAGTGACTTGTCCAGGGTCACACAGCTATTAAGTGTTATATGTCTGAGGCCGGATTTGAACTCAGGTCCTCCTGAACCCAGGGCCAGTGCTCTATCCACTGCACCACCTAGCTGCCCCCAATTAGACATTTTCAAATCATAAATTGATATCTATAGTTGAGAAATGAAGAATCAACCAACAAAAATCTATTAAGTGCCTAATGTGTCAGATACATGTCTCCTGGGTATATGTGGGTTACGGTGACAGAAATTAAACAGTTCCTGCCCTCAGATGCCTTTCATTCTACTGGAGATGTGAAGAGAGGTGAATAACATGCATTTATATACAGAACATATGCAAAATAAATACAAGGTGGTTTCTGTAGGGTGAACACTTCCATCTAGGGAAGCTGTGGGTACAAGGCAGGGAAGAGGAATCAGGGAGTCCTTTATGTAGAAGGTGGTACTTGACCTGAATTTTCAAAGAATTCTAAGAGGTAGAGATGAGAAGCCAAAAGGCGAATATTGACCTATACTATGACCAGTTCTAACCAATGTAGAACAACTGCCACAACAAAGCCACAAAAGCCTAGGGACCACTTTAGCCAGCAAATACTTAATCATCTTGCCAGGAAGAGAGAGAGATGGCAGTTAAAGGTAAGGCTGGTTTAGAATAGAAACTTATTTCTACAATGCTGTGGAAGAAGATGGTAGAAGATTATAAATAGCTGCACCTTCCAAACCAGCAAAAAAAACAGCAGAATCAAAAATCTAGAGAAAGTTTGGTGTGAGAGCTAAGTACAGTACATCAACCTAAGAGTGTTCATAGATGAATTTATCAGTAGGATAACAAACAGAAAACAGAATAAATGTGAATCCCTAAAAAGCTATATGAAATTGGAAAAAGTGATGCTTAGGAAGATTAAGTCAGGAAAGGCAGTTGGGCCAGACCAAGTAAAAGGCCAAAGTGGACAGAAAATCACAAAATAACTTGCCAATGACATTGTTTCAAAAGAACAATCCAGACTACCAACTATTACTAATTTATATGCCTACTTCATATATATGTACACATGTGTATATAGTATATACACACATACACACACATATATAAAGATATACATATACTTACATCATATCTATACAAGAGCATGTTTACCACAAACAACAGAAGGCAAATGGCTGATTTTGTAAATGATATTTTACACAGACACACTGGATTGAGAGGTACAATAAATACAATACCCCACAACATCTATTGATTATAATAATTCAGTAGAGCAAAAGATAACCTTAAAGGCACTTTTCTCACAAAGTGTTTCTTATGAATATGTTAAGACTCTACAAGATTTCTTTATTAATGCAAACAGAAAGATAACTCTATCTAATGACTTTCTTATTTTTAAAGTCAAGCAAGGTATAAAACAGATCTAGATGCAGCAGGAATTCTATCTATACATGGTGAGGCACTCCTTTTTTAAGATGACATTATGCTGAATGTAACAAGCCCCAGAAGATTCTGAGTATTCCTGTGAGATCCATAATTATTCAAAAGAGTTTTATCTAACAATCCATTTTGAAAAAACTAAATGGATTAAAATTTTTTAATTTTTATCTGAACAATGACATATGAATTTGTAAGGTCATGCCACTGAGTCAAAAACAGTACAAATATTGCAAGTAAGTAGGGTCTAGGAATGGATAGGCCTGGATTATATTTGAAAAAGCATATTATGTTTGATATTTTTTTTAAATCTCAGATTGCTCCACAAGACAAAGACTTACTTACCTGTTCAACACAAATGTTCTTGGGGTGATGTAAAGCTGCAAATTATGGGACCATAAACTTTGAGGAGACAAAGTTGTGAGTGATTCAAAAAGAAATGAAGAAACGCCTACTTGTGTAAATATTCTGTAGCACATTTTTAATGGTGACCTATATTCAAGAAGTAGCATAAAAGATATCACTGAGGACTTGTACAATCAGAGAAGGAGGTGGGCTAATCATGTGATGAGAGTGAAGTATAACAGAGACTATATGAATGCTCAACAGGTATCCATGAAATGCAAAGATCCAGAGAAAGATTTTCAGCATCTTGGGCAAGCCATCTCTGGGAGATTTCCTAAAGTAGAACAGAGATAAGAATCACAAAGGATGAGAAGCCATGGTTGGTTTGTAGTCTGCACTGATGGAGGAAAAGTCCCTTCTAATGAGATCAAATACCTACTTAAGTTCTAAATCAATCAATCAGTAAATATTTATTAACTGCCTATTACGTGCCATGCATTGCATAAAGCACTAAGGATACAAATACAAAAAAGAGATGGGAATTGATCTCAAAGAACTTATAGTGATTTTAGGGTATGGAATAGGAAATTTTTTTAATTAAAAAAAAAGAGAGAGACAGACAAACAGATATACCTGACTGACTGCTCAATGGGACAAGAATCCTGGGAAAAGAAGGCTAAGATTTGTGAGGAAGACATAAGTATATATGCCCAGTTCTGTTTTACAAAAAGTGTAAGTCGTAATGCTTTACTATAGAAATGATAGCTAAAGAAAACTACTATAGCAATAGCACAAAAGGAAAGAAGGAAGGATCTACAAATCAATAAATAATCTATCTAACTATACTTATATTTCACAGGCTAATTACTTAAGAGGTTGTGTCTTGGTCATAGCAGTCCCTAATAAAAAGAAATATTTGTAAAGAACATTTTAATTTCACTCACTTAAAATTTATACCAAGATGTCAATTATTGCTCTGTAATAGTCCCTCTGATTAAAGCAAAAGCAAAAAGTCTAATTAGGTAAATTAAAGCTTTGAGAAGTATAACAAAAGCTCAATCAACAATTCTGCCAACTGTTTTTTCCTCCATTATAGATAATAACTATATCAAACCAATGCCCTCTCCCCTCCCCAGGCATAGCAATGGATTTCTGAAGGTACCATTAAGTATAGTTTGTGCAGAACAAAAATTTTATAGACGTAAAGATTTGAGGGTTACCATTTCTTGAAGTCCTTAATCTAGTAAGCACTGAATTCTACTTTAAATACAAGTATACGCTGCTTTTAAAAGTAGAGGTGGGCAAAAGGGACAGCAATTCATACCCAGTATGAAAAGTCTGAACTGTAAACTGTGTATACCCTTTGATCCAGCAAAACCACTGTTAGGTCTGTTTCCCAAGGTGATCAGACAAAAAGGAAAAGAACCTATATGTTCTAAAATATTTATGGCAGCTCTCTTTGTGGGTCAAAGAACTGGAAGCTGAAGGGATGCCCATCAACTGGAGACTGGCTAAAAAAATTGTGGTATATGATTGTGATGGAATATTACCATGCTGTAAGAAATGATGAGCAGGTTGATTTTAGAAAAACATGGAAAGACTTGCATGAAATTATGAAGAGTGAAATTAGTAGGACCAAAAGAATGTTGCACACAGTGATAGCAATATTGTTTGAAAAATATATGTGAATGACTAAATTATTCTGTATATTACAAACACTCAAATCAACTACAAAGGACCTATGAGGGAAGATTCTATCCACCTCTAGAGAAAGAACCGATAAATAAAAGTATGCATAGTACGGTTTTACATATATACTATATAGATATACATGTATATACATACATAAACATATATGTAGTCAAATGGTGGCCTTCCCTAGTGTGGGGTGGGGAAGGAAGGAAGGAGACAGTTCAGAGCATAAAATGTAACAAAAAAATAAAATCAAATTTAAAAAAGGAAAAGAAAAAATCATTGTATTGTTAAAAAGAAAATGAATAGTCTGATCTTATATTATATGCATATATATAAAATGTATATATGTATATATACATACATAGTGTTTGAAACCGTATTCATTCAAATCTATCAACCACAGTAGACATTCCAACGAAAAGGGAAATAACAGAAAGAAGTTAGGTTGATACACCTGGAACCAAGAGCAGAGAGAGGAAAAAAAAATATTGGCAAAAGAGTGAAGGCAGACACCTATAAAACACAAAAACAGAGGTGAAGTGTATTTCCACAAAGTAAATTTATGTGTTAATCAGTTTTTTAAGTTTAGAATACCATTTCATGTTATAAATGAATTATATATAAATAGAGAAGAGAGAGGAGAAGGGAGACAAGAAGAGAGAGGAGAAGGGAGACAAGAAGAGAGAGGAGAGGAGAGGAAAAAGAAAAGGGGAGGAGAGGGGAAGGGAGAAGAGACTACTTTAAGTTATTCAAAACAAAAGTATTAAAAGGAAAAAAGTATTGGCCACTACCAAAATTACACTGGAGAATAAACCACAGATACTTTCTGAACAAAGTCTCATTCACATATATACCAAAGCAGAATTATATGACATATTTATCTGAGTTTTGTTAAACTGGGCAGTGGAAAACAGCTGTTTCCAATTTTTAAAAAATCATTCACAATAATGCTCATGCTACTGACCAATGAAAGTTTATATTTACCTTGATATCAGATGTATCACGTTGACTATTACGCCATGCTCTTGAAATAGATGAAAAAGTTCTATCTGCATGATCAAATTTTCCACCTTGCAAATTCAGGAAATAAGTTGTAAAAGGTTCCTAAGAATACACAAAATTATAAAAAAAAAATGAAGCCCCAACTGATCTCTTAAGAACAAAATATTTTTAGTAATCTTTATAGCTTAATATATATTGTCAGTATTTTTAAAAATAAACTCAGGAAGAAATACAAAACTGGAGTAATTAAAACCATTTCAGGATATTAATTTAAATCAAGAGAAATATTTCATTTGAAATTAAAAAATTTTTTTCCTAAAAATATTATACTCTATTGATTAGTCAAAAATTAGGATATGTAGTCTTATTGGTACAAAGAAATATTCCAACACACGATTTTCTTTTTGCTATTGCTCAATATTTAATTTATGATTAAGAAAAGAAAAATGTTTGAAAGATTTAAAAGCCTCCTCTTAGTTAAAGAACACTTAAACACATATTAGTGGATAATTGCTTGAAATTAGCTAAGCACTATAAATTACTTTGAGGATTTATGTCTGCCTGTACCATTCTAACAAGCTTTAATTAATGATGTGCTGCTAATGCTTTCCCAAAGAAATTACTTTCTGTGGGATGAATCACCTTTCAATGTACAGAAACATTCCCTGTTTAGCCAATATATTATCAATACATGGCATGAACAATTCCACCTACAGACATACCACAATTCCTTTCGGGACAATTAGGTTAACAAAATGTATGAACATATGACCACCTTAAACTTTTTTCAGTGCTTATGATTTTAATAACCATAAGTAAAAGTAATCATTGTAAGAATTTATAATCTGCTAATATATGAAGTGTCTGATTAAACAAAATTATGTAACAAATGCAGAAAACTCAAGATAAAATATAACTTAAAAAACATTCTACTGAAACATTTTTTAATAAGATATGCTATAAAAGGTACCACCTACCACCCTTCAAATACTGTTATGGTTCATTTTAGCAATCTTTAAAAGGTATTAAATAAAGATCAGTCATTACTTCAAAATACCAATTTCTCTCTGTATCATCAGACTTATTTAGTAAAAATTATTAGCTAAACTTGACTTACCATTCTTAGCAACCATGCAAGCACAAAGCTTGCAGTTGAGTAATGAGTGCCATAGTGGAACTTTGGAACTTGATCATCTTCCCATGATTCATAACGCTCTGCAAAGAATGCTGCTCTTTTGGGATTCAGAGCTCCTATGGGCTGCCAATTAAAATAAACAAAAAAAGACATAAATATAACCATATTTTATGTTTTTCTGTCTTCGAAGGTAATATCATTAGCATGCATTAAAGTGACCTAAAACAAAATACATAGTGTTTTTGTCAAAATGTTGTTGCATTCCATAACAAAGTTTAAAAAAAAAGTATTTCAAAGCAGGTGAAAGAAGCAAGTACCTAACTAAATGATGGAGGCCACTGTTGTTCCTCGATAAGCTTAGTATCTGTCAAACATGGTATCTCAATCAGCTAAATCAGCTCCTAACAAGCTAAAGGTAGAATTGCAGTAAGTGAGTGCTGGCTGTGCAGTACTTGAAAAGTGCCTATAATATCCCATTTAGTTAGATGAGAGCAACAATCAGATTCCAGAATTTAAAGTAAGAGTACCTTAAAATTTTTGGAAAGGTGACTGATTTATAAACCAATCTGACAACAGGATGAGAGCAAGTATTTGGAGAAAGGAGCAAAGGAAAGGATTAAGATGTAACTAGAAATTTCTATTAATGTTAGTAAACTGTTTTAATCACCAGTCCTAGTTGCTAGACAAATCAATATTTAAAATAGCTCTGCCTGAAATATATGAAACAATTTATAACAGACTGTGACTCAAAACTGAAAAATAATACATTAAATAATAACTTTAACTTTTAAAAGTCTGTTTTCTGGAAAACTTTCTAGTCTTTATTCACAACATGGAATATAAATTCAATGAATTCTTCAACATCTAAAACTGTCTCCCTAATTAAGACTTTGAGAAACTGGTTCTCTATTTTTCTTAAGATATATTAATATCTCATCATTAGTTAAGGAAAGAAAGATTAAAATATAGGCAATTATATAATACACTAAAATTCCACAAAATTTTTGGATAAAATGCAAATTTAAATATATTCAATAGAAAGTATAAGTTGTCCCTGATGACATATTTAAAAGAATTTTTTTGTGCATAAGGATTTGATTTTAACTAACATTCATTATTTATCATTTTGGTAATTTTAACTCATTTTTAAGCAATATTTACTTCTTTTTGGTATCTGTGCTACAAATAAATTCCTGCTTCAAATAATATCCCTGGTTTAATCAATGTTATCTTACTAAAAAAAATTTCATTTAGCAAAATAGGAAATCATTTTAGGTTGATTACTATTTGTGGAAGTTCACTAATTGGAAATGTATCCCTTCTAAACATTGGTTTCTCTACAAAGGGATATCTGATTTGGTAAATGTATTCCAGTTAAGAATGAAACTGAATCCAAGAACTCCTTTCTTTGTTACAGAATCATTTTAAATGTATTTTAGTTATTTTCCCCAAAGACAGCCATGGAAAGAGGAAAAAAAGGAAGAAATCAAATCATTTAAAGACAAATTATATAAATTAAAAATAAAATCAATACTGCTTTGAATGACTCTGCAGCATTTTAAGTATTCACTTTATCTGCTCCTATTTTTATTACTCTCCAAATGAGAACACCCCAAATCAATAGTTATAGAATTACGTTTCTGGAATATAATGCTAAAACCAATTAGGATTGATTTCACTAGCTTTTGAAAAAATGGTATCATGCAGAGAGAGAGAGAGAGAGCTCTGCAACTAGAACCCACAGTATTGATTTTGGCTGTTATTGTTATAGTTGGTTTCTGAAGTCTACCTACTACAGGACAACTATCAAGACATGCCACATTTATTTGCAAGGTATAAAAAAAGTCCCCAAATAAAAGGAGGATTGAAAACAACAACAACAACAACAACCACCCAGCACCGTGGAGCTGTGCACTGACAATGATACACTATCAGCTTACTCAGAGAAGTTACAGTGGGAATACACACATTGAATTATACATTACACGAATGCACTGATTTATTGTGGTAATAACATCCACCTCATTAAAAGATTCTGCTTTGCTGCAGTCGGAGGACTACATATTGTTTACTGCTATAAATTAATGGCAGTGCAGAGAAGACTGTGGAACCATCCTAACAATAGATCTGTAATGACAGTGCTGTATATCACAGCTTCCTCAGCAGCTTCATAATAAAATGGAGACAATGTATTGGGCTAATACATTCTACTATGCTGGCCCATATTTTTCTGACAACTGCTTTAACAGATGAGCTGATTCAACTATGTTATAATGTGCAGTAAAGCATTTAACTAAGCACAAGTTAGTCAGATACAAAAGTGCTATGTAGTACTTTTTGAACCACTATCTAATTCTATATTTAAAGACATTTTAAAATCTTGCCACACGAACCAAAATCCACTGGTGCAGGTGCTGCTTGTTTCTTATAAAAGAAAGAACTGCTAGGCAGCACCAAAAGAAAGATGACTAACAAAGAAAAGCACAATGAAGTTCCTGTGAGTATTTACTGGAGCAAGCTAACAAACTCAGTGCCCTAGAACTGCATTTGCAGTATTTGTTTCTCAAATCATTAGATGGGGTAAGAGAGATTATAAATACAAGTAGTAAAATAAAATTATTTTAATCTATTGATGCAAGATTAAAGAAAATAAACCAATGAGAATATAAAGTAGCCCAGTAAAAACCTAATTATGAGGAAAATACTTTTGAGAGAGCAGATCAAAAAATAAAGTAAAAAATGAATTAAGACCCTTGCATGCATTTGCCTTGGCAAATTCAAGAAATATTAGCATAATGGAAAGGTAGAGGAATGGGAAAGTAAGCATTTTGACTAAGAAAAAAAAGGATAGAGAATTTTGGAAATAACCCATGCAGAACAAAAGATCTTAAAATGCATTAAGGATACCAGAATAAAACTGTCATAGTGCTTCAGGACACATTATTGTGGCATAAAAAAGGTGGGGGGTGATTTCGATTCAGTGATGGGAGTTCAATTTCAAGGATGGCAATGGTTCTTTCAAACCTGAAAAAAGACTTGCTAAAGAAAATTGTTTTTCAAGCAGTTCCATAAGCATGTCCTAATGAATGACTGCCATCTTTTATTATCTACTATGACAAGTAGTAGTGTTAGCTACTAGAGAAATGACATTCTTTAGAGGTTATCATTATAAGTCTCAAATAATAGGATCAAAAGGTATAAGAATAAGAGTGATAAAAATGTATTAGAAAAGAGCATGATTAACCATCCCACACTTACAAATACATACATAATGTGGCAAAATGAGGCATAAAATACAAACAAATCAGATGTTTTTAGTGCTAAAAGGGAACTTAACCTCAACTGTATAGACCTGCAAACTGATGCCCAAAGAATTTATTAAGTTATTGAGTAAGTATTTGGAGCATTAGATCTAGCAGATCATGTATTTCAAGTATTTTGTTTTACAAAGAATTCAGCTGACATCTAGAGAAGTTTAGTAGAGCTAGCATTAGAAATTTTTTTCTGACTTTAAATCTTTCTAAAGACTTCACTGCATATGGTTTCATTTTTTCTCTCATCAAATACTTATTAAGTACCTATTACACATATAGGACTATGCTAAATACTAGAGACAGATGAAAACAATAGCCTCTGATATAAAATTTAGATAAAGTCAAAGAATTTATTTCAATTCAAATGAACACATTTATTAAGCTCCTCCATATGCTTACTGTTGGGATTACAAAGATGAAAATCAGTGTTCCTACCTTAAAGGAGTTTATCATCTAATAGAAAAGACACTACTTTTCAAAAGTGCTTCATTTGTAAAAGAACATAAGACTACCATTTTTATTTTACATTAATTAAACCCTTGAAGTGTAGAATTCCAAGAGTGAATTCCATTTACAGTCAGCAGAACTAAGAGCAAAAAGGAGGGGGACAGAAATTGTTTTAAAGGAATACAAACATCTTTCTCCTTTTCAGTGATGTTAATTAGTGATTTAAAAAAAAGCATAATTAGACTTGTAATTAAATTGGCAATGTGAAAGGTCAAAAGGAGGTGAGCTTAACTCTGGAAAAAATTTTCCAAAGACCACAAGCTCTAATATTGATATTGATAGAGAAACAGCAAAAAACTCCTCCATGAAGTCCAGGAATGCATGAAAGGGCAGTCAGAGGCATGTCAACAATGAGAAAAGGGTCCTCCTGTCAGAAAAATCAGGGTCAGCTCAGGCAAACCTGTCTGAAACCTTTCCAGCACCCTGAGAGGACCATCTAATAGCAACCTAAAACACTGCAACACACAGAACATAAGGAAGATGGAAACCAGTGGAAGGAGCACTAGAAACAAGAGATAGGGCATGATTACTACATCTAAGAGTATATGAAAGAATGGAACCTGGCCCTAGGACAAAGTCCCAAACCAGGAATTGAGACTGGAAATTCAAGTAAACAAAAGAAATATATATATAATACAATGAAGAAATATAAGTGAACCTTCAGAGGGAAAAAATGGCTTTCCATCAAACTCCATACGAGTACCTACAAGAAATGAAGAAATGAAATGGGAAATAAGACCTCTATAGAGGGGAGAAATAGAAGGAAAATAAACAACTTAGAAGAGAAGTTGGAATACCTTACTTAAGTAGTCAACTCCATAACAATGAGAATAGAGCAAATATAACTCAATGACTTTATGAGACAAGAAATATTAAAATGAAATCAAAAGGTTGAAAAAATACAAGAAAATGTAAGATAACCACTATGGAAAACCACTGACCCAGAAACAGGTAAAGGAAATGTAATTTATGATTCATCAAACTTCCTGAAAAAACATAGGCAAACAAAAAGCCTGGATACCACATTTTAATAAAGCATCAACAAAATCATACATACCTTTTAGAACCAGGGAACAAGGTGAAAAAAGAAAGAAACTCTCAGGACCCCTTAAAAGAAACTCTAAATTTAACATGCCTAAGAAGGTCTTAATCAAAACCCAAAGTTTCTGGATAAAAGAAAGAAAAGAGATTGCAAAGAGTCAGAAAAAAAGGAATTACCATGGCACCAGCATCAGGATCACACAAGATTACACTATAACTACTACAAAGTAGTGAAAATCTTGGAATACAACATTTTAAAAGGCAAAAGATAAAGGCTTACAATCAAAGATAAATTACTATATAAGACTGAGTAAAATTCTACAGGAAAAATGAACTTTTAGTATTACAGAGCACTTTGAAGCAAAATTAAGAGGAAACTTTGGACAACAAATATGGGGGTCGTGAGAAATATGGAAAGGTACATGAATTTGAGTAATGGAAAAGGCTAAATGAAGTGCTGACATTCTAATGGAAGAAAGGAGAAAAGTGTCCCTTCAGAAATCAACTATTTTGGGGCAGCTAGGTGGCGCAGTGGATAGAGCACCGGCCCTGAAGTCAGGAGGACCTGAGTTCAAATCCGGCCTCAGACAAAACACTTGACACGTACTAGCTGTGTGACCCTGGGCAAGTCACTTAACCCCAACTGCCTTAAAAAAAAAGAAAGAAATCAACTATTTTCAAGGGTCACGAAGAGAGTTAAAAAAGACAAAGGGTCCAGGGAGAGTTTGGTTCTATTTTGAGGGTTTTTAAATGGAGGAAAAAGGATTTAAAAAAAAAAGGAATACAGGAAGGAAGAAGAAGGAAGGTACTTGAGAAAATGGGTATAGAAACATTTAAGGATCAGGTGGCTACCTCAGGAACCTCACTCCACTGTGAACTAGACAAAGGAAGTTTGCATATACATATTCACAAGACAGAGTTTGGATTAGAAATATACACAATTCATCTGTGAAATAGCTGAGGAAAGGGAGGGGAGAGAGATGACTTTAAAGGGGAGGAGTCAAGGAAGGAAGAAGCACAAGCAAAACAAACTTTAATTTTGAGGGGAGTATTAAAAGGAAAGAAAGGATATACAAGAACCAGGAATTGGGGTTTGGTTGAGGTGGAGAAAGGAAGGGCAATGGAATAAAAGGAAACCACTTCAATCACAGATAACTAGTGCTGATCACATTCCCTGTCTTTTACCTTCTTCTCTCCACTGCTCCCTCCCCCCACCTTAAAGAGGACAGCAGGGAACAAAGAGAGGGAAAGGTATAAGAAGATATGATAGAGGGAAAAGAGGCTACAATGGTGGTAAATACATAATTAACAATTATCAGCATGAGTATGAATAGATGAACTAAAACATCAAACAGAAGACAGTAGTAGAATAAATTAATGAGTAGAATACAAAATACATTGCTTACAAAAATACACTCTACATCTAATGATAAAATGATGATCTATAAATTGAGTTAGTATGGCATACTGGTAAGATACTTGACTTTGGAATTAGAGGATCTTCATTCAAGATCTGCTCTGCTACTTACAGACTCATGAAGACTTAACATGAAGGGTTGGAACAGAATATACTATGCCTCAAAAAAGCAAAGAAGCAGGAGTAATAGCAATTTTATTTCAGAAGGAAAAAAAACAGTAAAAATAGACATGGATAGTGAACAGAGAATTGAAGGCATCATAGAAAATGAAATAATATTAATATTAAGTATATATGATAAATATCATAATATCTACTTAAAGAAAATTTTAATTCAAATAAAGGGAGAATAGACAACAAAAATATAATAATCAGGGATCCGCAATTTGCCCCTTCAGACCCAGACAAACTTAACACAATGATAAGCAGAAAAGAACTTTAGAATTTTAGAAAAGAAATTTTAGAAAATTTTAGAAAACTTTAAGGAGTTTTTCAAGGAATTAACTGAGATGGGAAATGAACTACAGGGCAATAACTGGCATGCTAGGATAGACAGTAAGATCTAATAAGGGTCTTGGGTTTTTTTTTAAGATGGGTGAGACCCTGGCATTTTTGTACGCAGCTGGAAAGAAAACAAGAAATAGGAAAAAAATAAATGTTAGAAAGAAGGTGGGTGATGAATGATGCTATTTAGTGGACATAAAGAGATTAGATCATGAGTACATGTAGAAAGATTTACCTTGGTAAGCAGAAGGGTCACCTCACTGTCAGAGACCACAGTGAAGAAGGAGATACTGGGTAACATCAAATGGATATGCAATGGAGGGGATAAGGGGGAAGAGAAGAAAAGGTGTGGAACTAGTATTGTGGTGAGTAGGACACAGAGCCAAATAAGGAGGATAAAGTAAAACTGCCTTGCTTTAAAGAAGGCTCACTAAAAAATAATTATAAATTTATAGTGGACCCTATCAACAGAGTTTTTGGATTTCCTCCTATTCTGCTCAGGAGCATATAAACAAGAAAGAATCAGGAAAGTGGCAGTAGATATCCAAGATTGGGATGTGATCATTGACAGGACAAGATAATAAGGAAATCAAAAGTACAGGACAGTATAGTTGAGTCGATTCATCAAAGGGTCAAGAACAGGAAGGGAGAAGACCACAGACAAAGCAGGGATGGTTAAATTTTAGGAGGAGTTAGGCTTACAGAGAGATGAAAAGATAAAAATATGATCAGATAAAAGAAATTCAGAGTTCTTGACCATGGAAATGGAATACTTGTGAGAGACAGAGAAAAAGACAGACATATAGAACATTCATTAAGTGATTACCTTGTGTCTGGTACTATGCTAAAAGCCCCCTTAAGCTATAACCATCCCTATATATAGCTGAGGTGAAGAAAATGGTCACTGGAGTTGAGTAGATTAAGGAAGAGGAAAGTTAGTGTATTTAGGGAGGCATCAATTTATATGATCAAATTCCCTAAAATGACAGAAGGAGTTGGGATGGAAAGACTGTCAGTCAGGCACTGAATTCATTGCAAAAAAAAGTGAATATTCTGGGGGTCAGTATAATTGCTATGGGAATCTGAACTGAATGATAAATTTCAACAGAGTTAATATCAAAGGACGGTTAAAAAAAAAGAGAAAGTTTAGTAGTAGCAATGGGGAGCAAGAAGTATATTGACTCTGACAGGAGCTGGAGTTATGAACAAAAGTACAACCAGTATTACAAAAAACAGTAAGGGGAATAGTATCCTCAGGAAGGAGACAGAACTCACTGAATGCCAGAAGATGGAAGGAGTGAGAAATGAAGAAGTTGAGTTTATTCTATTTGTTTTCTAAGGTTATTTACTATTTCTTCTATGACAAGAAAAAGAGCTTTCTTTTAGCTTTGCATATAAACCTTGAGGAAACTCACAGCACATCCTCTGCCTCCACCAAAGGAAAAGGATCTCTTCCAGCTCTAAATCTAATGATCTATAAACTGAGGATACTGTTGGCATACTGGTAAAATATCTGACTTTGGAATTAGAGGATCTTCATTCAAGATTTGCTCTGCTATATACTATCTGTGACTATGGGAAAGTCATTTCAATGTGGCACACATTAATTCATTAAGCAGATTGTTAGAGTCACTAGACTAGGCTCTGGGAATACAAAGTAAAAAAGACACTCCCCTCACCCTCAGCCTCCTCCCCAAAAAAATCTACCCTCAAGGAGTAAACTTTTACTGGATTTTACTCACACGTAAAATGAGAAGTTTGTACTGATGATCTGAGGTCCCTTATGGTCCTATGATTCGGTGATATTTTAGCAGGGGCAACAGTGTCTTGTCACCTCACCCTTCCCACAGTTTTGTGGTTTTGCAGCACCCATCACTCCTTTGGAGGGCTCTTTACTGATATGTGTGAAAATACATTTCTTCCTTCCTTCCATTCCACTTTCCACTTTAATACTAAGAAATAAACATTTCTCCAGAATGAATTTTTTTTCTAGACTTAGCAGAATGAAAAACGAAAATTTTATCAGTACTTAATAACACTTGGAGCAGGGGTGGGGAACCTGCGACCTCGAGGGCACATGTGGTCTTCTAGGTCCTTGGATGCAGCCTTTCAACTGAGCCCAAATTTTGCAGAACAAATCCTTTTATTAAGGGGATGTGTTCTGTGAAGTTTGGATTCAGTCAAAGGGATACACTGGAGGACCTAGAGGGCCACATGCGGCCTCGAGGCAGCAGGTTCCCCACCCCTGACAGAAGAAAACAATGCACTAAATCCTTTCTCTCCCACTACTGCCCCTTTCCAAAAGCCTATGTCCTATTAGTAAACTTGGTAAAAGCTGAAGAAGGAATTCAGCTCCTGCAAAAAGAATTAGGGTGGTAATAAGACTTAGATTGGGAAGATCCTAATGTAGTTAGGATCATTGCCTAACTTCACCTTTGACCAGAATGAATATTTTAGGAAAATAATTCTCCAAGTTGCTTCTACATTTTTAAGTGGCATTCATCTGTTTGAAGAAAAAAAATGTTAGCTGAATTTTCACCTGAGCCCTCTAACTATAGTTTGCTGATGATAATTTGTACTTGGAAGCCACATTTCTCTTTGTATTGCTACATTTCCAAATATAGAAAATTTATACTCCTAACATCCAGAATAAAAGTGTCTTACTTCCATAAAAGTCATCCTCTATTGGCTTATTTTAGTATGAAACTGAATCTGAGTTCTTGAAGCTAATGCTTGTGGCACATAAGTTCTGTAGGGTCCAACATCAAGTTGGGAATGTTTGGAGTATGGGTCTAGTGAAGTCACCACAGGTCTGTGGTTTGAGGAGCAGCCTAGTTAAGTGTGGACAAATTGATCAGAAGTTTATCTCCACAGACGGTCACAGGATTATAGATTTAGAACTAAAACGAATTTTAGAGGTCATCTACTCCAAGAACTTTTTTGAAGAGGAGGAAGTTGAAGCCCAGAGAAGTGATGTGACTTGCCCAAGGTCAAACTGGTTGTAAGTAGCATGCCCTAAATTTGAACCCAGGACTTTTTACTCAAAGTCTAATGCTATTTCCATTTCACCATGCTGGGTCATGAATTTTTTTGGCTACAGTATCTCCTGAAGACCATCTACCAAGCCAGAAGGAGTATGATGTATTGGAGAAAGGATCTACATTAAATGAAGCCAGATAGGTTTAAAGTATTGAAGTCTATAATGTGGAAATATGTTTAATGTGACTGTACATGTATAACCAATATTAGATTGCTTGCTATCTCAGGAAGGGGGGAGAAAGGGGATGGAGGGAGAAAAATTTGGAATTCAAATCTTAAAAAAATGAATGCTGAAAAATATCTTTACACGTAATTGGAAAAAAATAAAATACTATTAAATACAAAAAGAAATAAAGTATTGAAGCCTAATATCAAGGTAAAAAGGTAGCCTAGTGATGTAATTATCCATTTTATTAAAATCATTTAAAATACTGCATTTAATATTTTATGGTTAGAAAATGCTTTCCAAACATCTCATTTTATCATCACAATCAAGTATTCTTATCTTTATATTACTGGAACTAAAAGTAAAGCTCTGAGTTTTGCCAAGGTCACATAGACAGTAAGTGTCAGAACTACCTTCAATCTGACACTACTTAAACTTAGAATTATGTGACCTGGGCTGACTACAGTAAAAATCATTCCTTATGTTAAATTTGGTTTAGGAATGGAAAAAGAAATGATCTAACACAATCAGTTCCTTGAGTCGGGGAAATGCTTAATATGGAGAATGACAATCCAAACCAGTGGTGTTAATCAGCCCTGGCTACTGAGGACAGCCTGAACAAAATTAAAATGTAATTGGGAAATATTTAACAAAATACATAAAAATAAAATAAAATATAGATAACATTACATTTTAAAACTAACTCAATATGTGGCTCTCAAGGACCCTTATGTATGGATTAGTACCCTTCCCCCACACCGCCTTCAATGTGAGTCTGACATGTAGAT
The DNA here is from genome assembly GCF_003287225.1 of Phascolarctos cinereus. Taxonomy (NCBI): domain Eukaryota; kingdom Metazoa; phylum Chordata; class Mammalia; order Diprotodontia; family Phascolarctidae; genus Phascolarctos; species Phascolarctos cinereus. Next base: position 106,628,908 of record NW_027556402.1, on the reverse strand, counting down.
GACTTCAGGAATGTAAATGAATTCTGCAAGGGCCTAGATGGGTTGGTCTACTTTATATCTATTGGTATGTTTGGAATATTACTTGAAAACTGTAAGGTGAAGGGGGAAAAAGGATGGGACTTAAGCATTCAGTTTCTTGCTATAAATGGGAGGAAGGCAATTTCAGAAGGACCTAGCCTGAGAAATAAAAGAGAATCAAAAGCTTTAGGCCTAGTACCTAGGAGAGAGCACCATGAGACTCAAGAAAGAAAAGTCAGAAAACTAAAGAAGGACCGAGACCCAGTAACCAGTATACTTATTTGTAGGATCAAGATTAATGCCTACTGTCACACCTTATCAGTTTTTTTCTGTGTGTGTGTGTGTGTGTGTGTGTGTGTGTGTGTGTGTGTGTGTGTTTAGATGTACACTCTCATTAGGAAAAGGGATGGATTTGAAGTCTAAGGGTTAAAATCCAATCTCTCCTACATAGTACCTGTGAGGCCTTAGGCAAATTATCTCTTCAGAACTCAATTTTCTCATGTGTAAAATGGGGGGGGGTTAAATCGATCAACAAGAATCTATTAGGTATCTAATATGTGGCAGGAACTGTGCTAGGCACTAGGAATAAAAGCACAAAAAGAAAATGAAGCAATACCTACTCACAAGGAACTTATACTTAAGTCTCTGCTCCCTTTCAAGGTTAAATTCCTTAAGAAAGCATTTTATAATCAACCCTCCCTGTTTCCTCTCCTCTCTTGTTCTCTAAACTCTGGAGTCTGACTTCCTACTTCGTCTTTCAATTGAAACTGTTCTGCCCAAAGTTACCAATAAACACTTGTGGCCAAATAGGATTCTCTTCTTTCTTACCTCTATAGCTTTTGACATTTTAAATTATTCTCTCCTCCTAGAGAGCCAGTTGTTAAACATTTATGAGCATAACACTTCCTAAAACCTATAGAATTTTATGGATGGAAACAAGTTTTAAAATCAATTACTCTACTTTCCTTATTGTAAAGACGAAGAATCTGAGCTGCATTGAGGCTAAGTGACTTGCCCAAGATTACACAACCAATTAGTGGCAAAACTACTCAGTCAACAACCATTCATTGAGCGCCAGGCACGATGTGCCAGGCCCTGTGATAAGGGTTGGAGATACAAAGAAAGGCAAAAAATAGTCCCTGCTCTCAAGGAACTCCCATCTAATGCCAGGATTATAATCTAAATCTCCTAATTTCCCATCCTACTGGGAATTATAAGATTAAATTAAACTAAACTAAGTAAGCATTTAAATTAAATACCATTAAGTTAATTATCAACTATGTGTCAGGTAATCTATCAGGCCATGGTGATGCAAAGATAAAAATGCAACAGTCTTGACCTAAAGGAACTTATGGTCCCTTGGGGGAAAACAACAGGTAAACACATTAGTAAATACAACATATACAAAATAAAGATGAAGTAAATTTTTTGAAAGCATTATATCTAACAGTTGAAGTGATAAGGAAAGATTTTGTGGACGGTGGCACCCAGCCGAGCCTTAGAGAAAGCCAAGGGTTGCCCAAGTCAATAGTGAGGAATGACAAGAGCCTCCCAGGCACAGGGCCAGCAGAAGTGCAATGTTGTGTCCAGGGAGCATCAGCCAGGAAAGCTGGGCTGAACTCTAGAGCGCACAAAAAGGAAGTGGCATGTGATTTGTTCAGAAAGATGGACTGAGCCCGATTATGAAGGACTTTAATTTAAATGGCATTTTGTGACATAAGAGCTAGAAAAGATCTTAAGGATAATTGAGTCCAACCTCCTCTATGATGTGTGCCACTAAGAGTCTAACAACACCTCATTAAAACGGTGGCAAAGATATGACTAAGCTACACTTGCAGAAAGCCAGGTAGAACTCTTGAGGTAGACAGGTGGTAATATGGGATCATCTCACTCTAATTAATGGTCAAGCTCTAATTGGTGATGTGAGGGAGCTGGCCTCTCTAACCTGATGTAACCCTGGCTCTGTTCAAGGTGCTGCCACCGGGGACCACAAAGAGTGCCTTTGCTGACGGAATATGGAGGACATAAGAAGCTACATTCAATCACCACAAGGCTTTCCTCATTGTTTTGCCTGAATGACTCTGAGTGACAACAGATCAAATGGCCTGGTCCAGGACACCCTCACTTTACAAAGGAGAGAACAAACGCTCCAAGACTAAGCAGGAGACTAAATAAGAAGGAAGATAGAACCTAGGTCTCCTAACTAGAAATTCAGTGTCATTTCCAGGGAAGTTTACCACAGAGAAGGCAAGACATATGTGATGGAAGCTGGCAAAAAAAAAAAATTAATAGCAAGCATGGATACAATCTTAAACACTAAAGCAATTTATATTGCAACCTGCTAAAGTAGAGATATAATCACAAAGGAGAAGAAACAGAACCACCTAAAACATCAGAATTTGAGAGTAAAAGGCAGTGGACTTGGCTTTTAACTACACATTTTGCAGGAGTTTCTGACTCATATTCCTTCTTTTTTTGATTTTCTGTAATTCAATCTGGGCAGTTTTCTATAATTAATGTATTATTGCAAATGAACTTTTCTGTAGTGAGTTTGGTCCCACACTGCTCCAATACAACTTCTATTCTACCAATAGCTGCTTCAGAGAACTACTGCTTTTCACAGTGGCACTATGTTAAGGATTAGCAACCTTTAAAAAGTAGAACATAGAGGATGATGATTCAATGTTTGAAAGTGCTGAAGGTATAATAACAGCTGTCAGGTACTCCAGTTTCAGAAATTACTAGGTAACAGTTTGCTAGAACTGTACAAGGGGACTCATGCAAATTAGAAATTCAATGGAACTAAGAGACCCTCTCTCTTTTAAAATGCTAATTCTTCAGGCCAACTTGAAATAATTCATACTTTTCTATGAATTACTTTCATCAGATAATAAAAAGAAGTCTTACACAAAAGAATTAAAAACAATTTTATTAGGGAGGGGAGAGATAAAGAGAAGAGACTAGTAATTTTGAAGAAAGAGGCATTTAAAGGCAAGGCAGACCTAGGCAGAGCTCAACAGTGAAGACCTAGGAAAACCAAAGAAGAGATTGAAATGGGCTCAAAATTAAGGCCCAGAGAGAGGTTTAAAACAAAGCCAGAGAAAATACTGGAAATCGAGGGTAGAAGAAATGACTATGCTTACTTTACAGTTTTACTTATGATCCCAGTACATTCTTGAAAATCATCTCACAGTGACATCTACATTGTGTGAAAGTGGGAGATGTGAGGCATACTTTATTTATGTTGAGCATCCGTGATTTTAAATAAGGCTGGCTGCCTTAAATAGAGACTATGGACAAATTAAAGGTACAATCAATCAAGAAACATTAAGTGACTGCTACGTGCCAGGCACAGCACTAAGTACTGGCAACACAAAAAGAGGCAAAAAACAGTCCTTGCTGTAGAGAAGTTTACAAGCTATTGGAGACATAACAGGCAAACAAACACATACAAAGCAAGCTAAATATAGAATAAATAGGAAATAATTAACAGAGGGAAGGCACTAGAATTAAGAGTGGTTGGGAAAAGCTTCCTGGAAGAGAGAGGATTTTGGTTGACAGTCGAAGGAAGCTAACAAATAAAGATGATAAGGGAGAGTATTTCAGGCATGGGTGAAAGCCAGAAAAAAATGCCAAGAGATGAGTGTCCAGATGATGGAACAATAAGGAGGCCAGTGTCACTGGATGGCAGTGTATGTGACAGAGAGTTGAATAGGAGAAGACTGGAGAGGTAATAGGGACTAGGTTATGAAGATCTATGAATGCCAAACAGAGGAGGCTGGTTTTGATCCTGGAGGTCACAGGGAGCCACAGAGCTTATTGAGTGGGGCATGGAATGGAGGTGGGGAGTTTGGATCTGTGCTTTAAGAAAAAACACTTTGGTGGATAGAGGGTGGACTGCAGTGGAGAGAGACTTGAGGCAGGTAGTTCAGGCATGAGAGGATGAGGGCCTCCACCAAAATGGTGGCAGTGTCAAAGGAGAAAAGAGGTCTTACTCAAGAGATACTGCAGAGGTGAAATTGACAGGCCTTGACAATAGCTTAAATATAGAGGAGGGATAGGGAGAGATAGTGAGGAGTCCAGGATCACTCCTAGGTTGTGGACCAGAGGGACAGGGAGGATGGTGTTGCCCTCTACAGTAACAGGGAAGGCAGGAGGAGGGGAGGGTTTAGAAACTTTAGGGGAAAAGATAATGAGTTCTGTTTTGAACATATGGAATTTAAAATGTCTAGTGGACCTCCATTTATGAGATGTCTGAAAGGCAGATGGAGATGGCAACTTAATTGTTTTTTTGTTTTTGTTTTCAGTTCCTATAAGCCAGGCATATTGGGAGATATAATAAGACTGAAGAATTAAAAACTTACATTAAATTTACTTCACCTAGTATAACTCTCTCATTTTAGTGAAAAAAAAAAGATGATTATAAAGAACTGAAGAGCAGCAAATTGGAGGCAGGAGATGATGACCCTAAAGGACAATGGTTCAATAGAGTTTCCCCCAAAAAATCTTTTTGATAAAACTCTGGTCAAATGGAACATGAACATGGTTCACTCTAGCATAAACTGACCACCAGAAACCATTCAAATTTTAAGACACTTCCTGCTCTAATATCCCGTGGTTCTTGTGTTCCAACAGAAAGCAAAGTTAATATAGAAAAAGACTGTACTCCTTCAGAGGATCCCTGCAGGGCACATACTGACTTAGAAAACCACAAATTAACATTATGTATGTTGTATTTTTATTTATCCTGTTAAGCACATCCAAATGACATTTTAATCTGGTTCCAGGAGTACAAAGTAGACTGGATCCCAGGGATCATTCTAGGACACAAGGGAATGATTTCGGGTTAACAGGAATGTGATGAGTGAAAATTTCATGATAAAGTTACACTGTGTTAGATGATAGTGTCCCCAAAATGGTTTGGTTGATGGTGAGAATACATATGATGAACTGATAAAATAGAGTTGACAGACTATTTGTTGTAATCTGAAGAAGACAACTTTTCATTAAGCACCAACTTGAAGAGCTTCATCTATTACTTGAACCTTGTTCACAAGCCACCCGACACTGACTAGGAGTACAGCAGAGGTGAAAAATGCATACTCATATAAACTGGTAAATAAAACCATGAATCACTTTAATTCTATGCCATCATTAGGCTAAATGCCTGGAGAAACTCTCTGGGGAGGTAAGAAAGGTGGGAGTAGGAAGGATAAGAAGGGGTGAATGAGAATTTGCAGCTTGCTAGGAAAGAAAATCACGCTAAAAAGAGAACATACCATCATCATCTAAGTTCACTGCTTGATTTCTTTTCTAATTCATGTACATAGGGAACAGTGATAGTCAACTGAAGCTTTTACTAATTTTATGTATGTTAACTCTTATCTGAGAAGTGAAAGGATTCATTCTTTTCTAGAAGAACATATATATGCATATGTGCATGTGTGTATATATATAAATACACACACATATCTATGTGGGGGTAGGGGTGGGGATGAGAGTGTATATGTAATATCTTTCTATCTGTAGAAATGTTGATAGATAGATATTACACACATATATTTCTTTGTTTTCTTTTTTCCTAAAGAAACAATACAAATAAATGCCCTGGGAAGGTTCATTTAAAAAAAAAACTATTTAGGGTACAAGCAACTATTCTGTTTCTGTTGTAGTAGATCCTTTATCTAAATGACAAGTATAACAAACAGGCTGATCAGCATTTTTATCCAACCTTGGCTCTTAGGGCATTTTGTCATATGCTGTATATAGCTGAAATGGTTTGGCACTTATCTTCACATACTCTAGATTTTATTTAATATTGCAAGGGAAAAAAATTCCATCAGAGCCACTGAGGCTTTCAGAGCTAACAAATACATACTTTTATTTTCAAATAACGGAACAGTTTTAAATCTCTTGCAAACACTGTCTCTCTCAAGTGGTCTTAAACATATATGCACTGTACCATTTCATTTTAGTATCTAGAGAATAAGAAAGGTACTCCATTTTACTTATATTGCCTTCTAGATGCTAAATCATCTCAAATACTCATTTTGGATTTAGCAGTAAAATCTTTCTGGTTCTGTGTTATCCAGCTGTAGCAGGTGATATATAATTTTACTTTGTATTTTATCTGAATTTGCTAAATTCATGTAAATTGATAAATATAAGCTGAACAATGCTTTAATTACATGCCATCACAGGGCTAAATAGTAGGCTAGGAGTAAGCACAAAAACGGCCTTTTAATGGTGAAGAACTAATGAATGTTTTCCAAGCAATTGTGAAAATGATAAGCCATGAATAGGCTGAGTGTTGATATACCAAAATCTGTTCGTTTGCTAAGAAGCCTATCTGTCTCTATGTAGACGACATCCAAATTCAGAGAACTAATTACGGTCATTCAGATTCTACCAACCTATCAATGTACTTTGAAATGTATTATTACCTCTGACTTTGGATAAAGATAAATAATACAAAACCCACTAGAAATTACTTGCAAGCCAATTTAGATTTCAAAAAGCAAAGAAATGTGGAAGAACTAGCTCTCACTTAGGAAAACTTTTTTTTTAAATTGTGCTTAACACAAGTTATAGTTAATAGTAGTAAAGATACTAATAATACACACATGATAGGCAACAAAATACCAATAGTAAAAGTAATATCATAAACGACAAAGAGAAAGAGATTAAACATTTGGTGGTTAAGAATAAAGGTGGTCATTTTCTTAGGTGGTTATTTGTTCTTTCTATAAAGATTTATGCGTTTATGTGATGGAGGTGGTGTGTTATGGTCCTTCAAGGAATCAGGCAGATATATAACTACATTTATAGACAGATAAAATAAATATATCAGCAACTTAGGGCCTAAAACAGAATTTTCTCAGGTTAAGTTAATTTTGAAAATGATTTACAATGTTGGGATGATATGTACCTAGTATAAATCCCCCAAATCAGTGGATGCTCAATAAAAACTATCTTTCCAATTTTTTTTCCATTCTCTTCCCTGTAGAATCAACTAAAAATTAACATGGACATTTAAGGGTAAAAATTCTTAACATGAAGACCAAGAGCATAGGATCATAAATTTGGAGCTATAAAGTGTTAGGCAAGAATGTGTTAAAATACAGCCTGAAACAGTTTTCAAACTAATGCAAAAGTTCAGGTAATGATCATCAAAAGTCATTTGAAATGATCAGTCTTATGCTCTTGTCTTCTTGTTAAATCTTCCTAAAATATGGGGAAATTTTTCTGAATGCCTAGATTGATAATGCTCTGCTTGCATAAAAATCTCAACAAACTACAGCATGCAAAGTAACACATCTATTTTATTACATTGAGAGGTTTGCACAGTACCTCCAGCACTTAACCAGTGCCTGGCACACAGAAGGTATTTAATAAATATTTACTGTTTGAATGATTGCAGGTTCTTGACTTTCATGGTCATTTTGAGAAAAAGTAAGAGGTACATAGTGTAAAGTACATATATACACTAAAAAGTACACATGTGTACCAAACTGTAAAGTTAGGCCTTAAAGGGGGAAAGATTTCACTCCACCCCAACTCTCCCCAAGGCTTTGCAGAGAAAGGAGGTAGCAGAAGTACTCTGTCCATTTAAGCTCAAGAGAGATTTGTTCTAATTCTCTGATACAGCAAACCCCCTGGAAATCCACCAAATCCCTTTTATCAGCTTTTTGTGTACAAGAGCTTTTTGGACCATTTATAGTTGTTTGTTTTTTTTTCAAACTATCTTATAATTCAAATGCTACTCTACATCATGGAATTCCTATTTTGATTTGCTTTTTCAAATGTGAACAGCAACATTTATAAAATAGATTCTTTTACTGTCATTCAATCATTTTTCAGTCATGTCCAACTCTTTATAACCCCATTTGGAGTTTTCTTGGCAAAGATACTGGCATGCTTTGCCATTTCCTTCCCCAGATCATTTTACAGATGAGGAAACTGAGGAAAACAGGATTAAGTAATTTGCCCACTGTCATCCAGCTAGTAAGTGTCTGAGGCCAGATAGGGAGGAGGATTCTTCCTGACTCCAGGCCTGGCACTTTATCCACTGTACCACTTAGCTGCCCCAAAATAAATTCTAATGGCTCCTAATTGAGCTCAGCCTGAAAGCAAATAGCAGTCTCTAGGTTCAACAAGGAAATCACCTCCAAACTTCATACTACAGAAGAGAAAATATATGAAAGACTAAAAAGTTATTTTTGCTCCAAACAACAGAACATGGAAACATCATATTAACTGAAAAATATACTTGGATATACACAAAAAACGTGCAAGGCAATGTAATATATTGAATTTACTCAAATGGATTTATAAACTCATCAATATGGACGTTCTTTCTAGTGACACAGAACACAATCTATCATGCCTGACCATCTAAGTTGTCAGCACAGGGGATACAGACCCAATACACCAAAGATCTTTCTTGATTTCTCTTGCCATCACAGTAATACCAATATCACACTCAGGCTGTTCATCTGTCCTTTACTTATGATTAGCCCATTATCTTTTTCCATCATACATCTGTCATGACATCTTACTATTGTTCTTCAAAGTTCCTCAGGTGACCTGGGTTAGAATCCTAGCTATACCACAGTGTAATTGCAAATCACCAAATCTCTCTGTGACTGAGTTTCCTTATCTATAAATGAGGATTTAGGCTAGATGATATCTGAGGTCACTTCCAGATATAAATCTTTGATTCTTTGTTACAATCTGCTCCTACCTCCCATATACCCAGCACAGTGCCTGGCACACAGTAGGTACTTAATAAATGCTTGTTGGCTGATGATCCACTGGATGACAATAAATTTCAATTTTGTCATGACCACTCCGTTCAGTGTCTGAGTCATAAAATATCACAAGGTTACCAGGATGAAAATGATGAGCTTTTGTTTCTGGGAGAAGTTTGGGGTTATTAAAAGAGCTGTGAAATTTTCTGAAAGCAATCCAGCCCACTATCCAGTTTATTCAGGGCCTTGCCTTTTGTCTGTTTGTACTGTCTTTCATGGATAGACATCCTGATAAATAAGGTCTATGGATGATCTAGCCACATACATGTCATAATATGGAAAATTTGTTAAGAAAATTCTCTTATAAGGTATTTCAGAAATTTTCTAGGGATCAACATTAAGCTTCTTGTTCTGGAGTTCCTACAAATTATTTTTCCCCCTTTTCAAAAACTCAGAAGCAGCCTTATATAGAGAAAAGAACATTGAACATGGAGTCAGGATGTACTGAGATTTGAAACCACAGCCCAATGCTTACTGATTATCTTTGGGCATACCATGTAACCACTCAGTTTTCTTGGAAAAGCAAGTATATCATAGGTTCTCAAGAAATTAATGAATCATATGACAACATATTTTTTAAATTCAAATGGGTTATGCAGGCTTTTAGAAATTTAAATAAAAGATTTTATTACTAACATTACTATAAATTGATACTACATATGGGTACAAAATAATTAAAAACATTGTAAGGAATGAGAAAACCATGTTGTTACATCTATGTGGCAGATGTGATGAAAAGTAAAGAGCTAAGTTGGTTTTTTGAAAATGTCCTACTGAAATTAATATGTGGTACATTAAATAGCATATAAACACAAATTAGAAAATCAGATCTGCTGTATCCCAAGATGAAAGGACAATCAGAAAAATTTTTCAATTCCTCTCATAGCTGGATACTTTCAAATAATTTTTATGCAAATACTGTGCCAGAGTAGCTTCTCTATCCCCCTTGAATCCAATTAACCAAGTGTAGACAAAAATAGACCAAGAAAAAGGCTCACATTCCGGTATGAAAACAGGTAGATTATGCAAATTAAAGAAAATAATATTTATAAATAATATGTAGTGCTCACTTCTAACCATAATCAGACTAGGTAGATAATAAACACTTATGTTTGAGGAGGATTACTGACTGGCAGTGAGCTGCTGGTATATGTCAGGATTATTCATCAGACTGACAGTAATATTAACCACAATCCATTTCAGTTGCTTCAGTTTATCATTTTCTGACTAATGTTAAAAAAACAATGTCATTGAAGGCTGTTTAAATTAAGTGTGGGGTTAACCTACGAGTTACAGTGTTTAGAAACTGATATATCTACAGAAAAACCAAATTCATGTATATATCAAAAGGACTCTAATTCGTAACAGATGTAAATATTTTTTAAAAATAAAAAATGTTCTCATAAACTCCCAAAATAGATTTTCTATATAGGCATAGCAATAGTAAAAATAAAATAAAAATCTTGTAATAATCTACCATATGTACCACAGCAGTTTACATATATATGTATGTACATATGCATGTACACATACACACACACATATATTTATATTTTAAACCTTTAGGTTTGTTGATCAGGAGGCTATATTAAGCTTGAATAAAGAGGAAGATATTTGCAAAGTTTAACTGGATGCACAACACTGTGCCAATAGTAATTCAGAAATAGAAAATTTCTACTCACTGACCATTTCAACCTCAGGTTTATATTAAGTTTGTTTTATTTCATAGAGCTTTAAATGTAGTGATTTTTGAATACATTTATATTTCTTTTATATTTAGGCAGGAAAAAACACCCAATGTCAACATGTAAAATACAAACTTTAAATTATTTTCAGAACACTTTGTTTGAAAAAACTTGCAAAAAACAAATTAGCAATTTATGGTAAAATTTTATATCTCTCTGAATGTGTACTTTATTGCTTTAGGATCCATTTTGTATTGTGATCTCATGTTACCTTCCATTAAGATAATTTAATACAAAAGTATTAAAGGTATCACTCCATATTTTGCATTTGCAAGCCAGACAGAAATAAAATTCAAAGTGAAACCTATATCACCTAGTATAGGTATAAGCAGCTATTGAGCATCTAAAAATGCTCCTTTAGCCAGTGACATCTAGATGTTATACTGATCTCTGTTGTATCTGCTAAAGAGCGCACGAAAAGGACTGGCATTCATCAGAAACAGTACTTAAAACTTAAGAGATAAAGAAGTGTTGTCTGATCAACCACAGTTAAAAGCCAGTAGCTAATTCTAAGACAAGATGCATGTTGGACTTTCATTAAAAGTGTGTGTAAGAGAGAATGCACTCACTTATTAAGATGCACACTTATTTTAAAAGGGAAAAGTTGGAATAATAAATGGAAATCAAGTACGTATTTCTGCCATGAAAAAGTTTTAAAAGAAATGAATGCCAAAATAAACCACTGACAAAGTAGAAGCTTATTAAAGAATAATCATGTATAATACAATCTTGGTCATTTAGATCTGTTGAGATGTTTCTGTTTGGTCCTGTTTAGGGTATATCAAGTCAACAGAAGTTGCTAGTTAAATAAAAATGGTCAGATATTCTAACATTTTGACAATGGTATACATAAGCAAATGAGTCCACAATCTTTGGTACTTGAGTCAGAATTTAAAACCTAGTTTCTCAAAAGATGCCACAAGCATAATTTCCCAGTATTCTTATACTACAAGATAAGGATAGAGAGATCATTGGAAAGTCTCATTTTACTGAAGCTCCACATTTCTTTACAATCTATAGTTACATTCACTTGACAATATTCTTCACATAGTAGGTAAACTGCTTTCAGACTACAGTTAATCAGACATAGATAAACTGTATTACTGGAAGAATAGATGAGATGATACCATGTGAGTAGTGGATAAATTTGTGTTATTCCAAAAAGTTACACCTGGAATCTCATCAAAAAGAATCTCAGGTGTGATTTTAACATAAGGAATGGAGGATATATGACTTCCTAATTTCTCTTCCCAAATGTTAATAGCATTAAGTCAAATAAACACAGAAAGCCACAAATACAAAATGCTGAAACACTGATTCTTAGAGAAATTCAGTCCTATATGACTAGGTCTGGAGGTTTAGAGAATTAAACAGAATCCAAGTTCAAGTTTTCATTAATAATAGTTAAAATTTACACAACCATGTGAAATTTGCCAAGTACTTTACATATTTTGCCACATCTGATCCTCACAACAACCTTGTAACATAGGTGCTATTATGGTAATGCCCATTTGTAAATCTATTCATCCAATTCTGGGTCCACACAGCTACTGAGAGTCTGAGGTGACACTCGAATGCAGGCTTTCCTGACTCCAAGTCTGCATTCTTCCACTATATCAACCAGCTACCCAACCATTACCCATTTATGGTTTGACCCCAGATAACTACATTATTACCTATATAGCAGCTTTGCTATAAGGTTTTCATATACTCAAATAGAAGCAGAGTAAAGATTTGCATGGTGCTGATCCCCCTTTAAAAGCCCTTTCATATCTACTCTCTCATTTGATCAGTGGGATCATGATATACCATGGAAATACATAGGATAGATTATCATTACTATTATTTTATTGACAAATAAACTGAGGTGAAATATTAATCTCAAGATCAAAAAGCCTATAAATGGCAAGTTCAGTGTTCTTTTTGATCTTGTCATATTACTTGTCATGTAATTATTAGCTTAAGTGTTAAACATAGACACAAATATATAGATACATCTTATATCTATTTCAAATTTAGACATAAGATAGAAATATAGACACACCTGGGAAGCTATGCAATGGTGTAACGTATAGAGTGCTGGGCCTGAAGTCAAGAAGACTCATCTTCCTGAGTTCAAATCTGGCCTCAGACACTTACTAGCTGTGTGACCCTGGATAAGTCATTCAACTCTGTCTGCCTCAGTTCCTCATCTGTAAAAATAAGCTTGAGAAGGAAATGGCAAATCTCTCTAGTATCTTTGCCAAGAAAACCCAAAACGGCACCACAAAGAGATGGACATGACTGAAACAACTCACAACAAACGACAAATGCACATGCCTATCTTATACGTATATTGTTACCATATATATACACACACACATAGTTTATGTATCTGTAGATATATATCTCATATTTATGTAGACAGATCTATATCTATTTAGATATATGATAGATATTCCTGTATCTATCATATATATTTAAGATATAAGATATAAATCTTAGGAATGAAAAGTCACCTTGGACAAATCCCTGAAGTTGCTTGGCAATGTAAGATCCAGATCTTCTGATTCATAGTTAGTTAACACCCAGGGGAATACAGGATACTGATTTAAATCATTGTAGGTACGTCCTGGTAGAAAAAAAGAAAACTTTTTATTTTAGAGAAGATAGAGAAACAATTTATAACACTGCTGGCTAGCCACCCTACCCTCCTCTAGATCTTACTACACATCCTGAAGGATTTTAACACATATCACTTCTTTTCCCCCCCAACCTTCAGTCACTTGCACAAGTGACTGAGCTTCTCCAGAGCTTCAGTTTCCTCAAATGTCAATTAGAGAGTTGGATTTCAAAATCTCTAAACTCTTTTCTAACTCACATTTCACACTTACTACTTCACCCATCTTTTTTTTTTTTTGGTGAGGCAATCAGGGTTAAGTGACTTGCCCAAGGTCACATAGCTAGTAAGTGTTAAGTGTCTGAGGCTGGATTTGAACTCAGGTCCTCCTGACTACAAGGCCAGAGCTCTATTCACTACGCCACCTACCTGCCCCACTACTTTACCAATCTTAAATGATACTAAATAGACCTTTCATATATATCATAGATTATATAACAAAACATATTTGTATGGTAAAACAATAAATTAAAGCTTCTAAATCACTCTAATTATGGTTCATGCTAAAACTCCTGTTACATTATTCTAAACCAAACAACTTCAATGATTCAGTCTAAATATCCTCCTCAAAGCATTGCACAACCCCATTTTCCTCCCTTTTTATGTAAAGTTGCTCTTTGCCTACATATTCAAATACAAAATCAGAATTGTAAAAATTTTCAAAAGGGAAAAGGACCTTGGAAATCACCCAGAGCAACATCTTATAAATAAGAAACCTGAGGCCAATATAGGGCAATTGATCAGCTATGATTAGCCATGGCCAATTAGTGGCAAAGACATGACTAGAAATGATTCACTATGTGGGTCATGTGAACATAGGCTTTTGGTCTACTTTAATGTATCTAACTTTGAATCTGATCATTACAGTTCCTTAGGTTTAGGAACTGTTATTCAGTAGTAGATGGGCTTGGTAACACACAGGAGGAATCCATTATGTTCACGAGTGACACTGATGCTGAAATATTCTTATTAGATGGGATAATACAAAGAATTTTGCAACTATATACATTTTGGCCATGATTTTTCAACCTCCTTTTCCAACAAATGCTTTATCAGAGTGATTAACAAGGAGGAAAATTAACTTGTCCATGTTTCATCTTTTAGTTTTCCTTCTTGTCATCTATTACAGAAGATGATAATGAATGAATTGGCCAAAAGAAAAGCAGTCAGAGGAATGAAGAAAAGAGGCAAATGGTCTGAACAATTCATGATGGATAATTAATCCTGAAAAATCCAGAAATTACTGTATATGACTATGCCATGAACATAAAAGGGTCTTCATATATTCCAGAAAAGGTCCTTGAAGCTTAACAGTGTATCCCTATAAAAATATTTAATATTTGTTTTCCATAAGATGCCTATTTAATGTAATCAACAAATTTCTTTGTTTGCTAAATTTCTTTAGCAATATTATGAAGAAACAATTAAGATCATGTTTGTCTTTTGGGAAATCTGCCACAATTGCTTCAGAACCTTTATCACAACATAACAAATGAGGATACCTAGGAGGAATCATAACAGACCATTTGGCCTAGGTCTCTAAAGTCATCTAACAGCCATAAACATTTGCCAATAATTTCGTAAACATACATTAAATGCTTATTATTTGGAAAGACAGCACTTGGGATAAAAAGATAAAAAAAGTAACAATCCTTACCCTTCAGGAGCTTACGTTCTACTGAGCATACACAAAGTACAAGGAGATAAATAGATACAAAGTATATTTACATGATAATTTCAAAGAGAGGGCATTAACCACTGCAGGAATTACAGAAATCATTATAGAGGAGACAGAACCTGACCTAGATCTTAAAGGAGGCAAGGGGTTCCAAGAAGAAGTGGTTAAAAGGGAGTTTATTCCTGAGATGGGGGCCCATCTGCAGAGGAAGATGAAATGTTATGTAGGGAGAAATACTTGTCCAAATAGTTTCAGTGTATATTTACTCTGCTTAGTATAAATGAGAAGTAACAGGACAATTGTGAGATAAATTCTCTTTATTACATAAACTTTTTTTCAGAAAGCCTTCCATTCACTTCTTCCCTCCCATAAGCATAACCAAATAATAAATAAGCTAACATTTATATTGCACTTACTATATGCCAGGTACTGTGATAAGTGATTTACAAAAAAGCATTATCTCATCAGATTTATGTGCTCTGTGAATAGGCGCTATTATTATTCTCATTTTACAGATAAGTAAACTGAGGCAAATAGAGATTAAAGTCACTTGCCCAGGGTCACACATCTGGTAAGTGTCTGAGGCTGGATTTGAACTCGCGTCTTCTTGACTCCAGGACCAGTGCTCTATCTACTCTGCTACCTACCTGCCCAAGTACTTACTGTGCGTGTTACTCTGTAATACTAGGAAAGGAAAAAACAAAATAATTTCTTCTTATAAAGGCCTCCATTGGATGATTCTGAATGTCCCCCAGTTGATTCCCAGCCCTTGGATATAGCTATTCTGACCTTTATAGGTTTTACATATAATGGAATATGATACATTCCTTTCATCAATAACATTCACAATTTAGCCCACGAATTCTTTTTTTTTACTTTGTTCTTCATCTATTTGTTCTGTTGTCACTTTTGTTTTTAATTTTAATCATTTTTAGTCTTATTTATAATACATCAAACACATTTCCAAACATATGCTTTCCCTTACCCAAAGAACCATCCCTTATAAAAAAAAGATTAAAAATGAAATACAAAGCAATTCAGTAAAACTAACCAACTTATCAACCACATCTGTAAGCACATGCAGTATTCCACACTCATGGTGGGTGATCAAAGTAGCACAGTCGATTGAGTGCTAGACTTCTACTCAGGAAGATGTGAGTTCAAATCTAGCCTATTACTTGTGGGCCCCAGAGCAAGTCACTTAAGCTGTCTGCCTCATTTTCTTAATATATAAAATAGTGATGCCAACAGCTAACTCAAAGGGTTGTTATATGGATCAAATGAAATAATAAATGTAAAAGACTTTGAAAAGCTTAAATCACTATCTAAATTGGAGTCATTATTATCCTACCTTATTCAATTGAGGTAGGAAGGAAAAGTTCATTTTTCCTACCCTAATTCAGGTTCGACCTTGCTCAAAATAATTTATAAAGTGGGTTTTTTTGTTCTTTCTGTGTACAATGTTGTAGTCATTGTGTATAGCATCTTCCTGTTTCCACCTCACTCTATGTCAACTTCTATGTCTTCATGTGTTTCTCTGATTTTTTCATATTCATTGTTTCTTAAAGCATATTATTATTCTGTTGTTCTTGTACTGTTATTTTTTTATGGTATGTTACTATTCATATACTATCATTTGCTTGGTTATTCCCCAAATAATAGGCAACTACTTTATTTTCAACTTTTTCCTGCTAAAAAGTGCTGCTACAAATACCTTGGTGTACATGGGACCTTTCTGTCTCTGCTCTTGCTTGTGGTATAGGCCTAGCAGTGATATATCTGTCCAAAGGTATAGACATTTTTATCACTTTGGAGGGATAATTTCCAGATTGTTTTTCAGAACAGTAGGATCAATTCACAGCTCCATCATCATCATATTTGTGTCTATCTTTCCATAGTCTGTCAAATACTGACTATTTCCATCTTTTGTTATTTTAGTGGAGTAGAAGGGAAACCTCAGAGTTGTTTTCATTTGCATTTCTCTTATTATTAGTTATATGTGGTGGCCAATAGTTTTCATTTCTTTTGAAAACCATTTTTCTACATATCCTTTCACCACTTATTCACTAGGGAATGGCTCTTGGTATTTTAGACATATCTATATATATTTATAAATATAGCTATATCTTAAATATTAGATTCTTAGCAAAAAAATAGGACATTCAAAGATTTTTCTTCTAGTCAAATGTCCCTTCTTAAATTTGGTACACTGATCTTGTTCAAATGAGTTTGTATATATACATATACATTATTTGTAAACCTTACAGAGACATGTAAATGCTATTATTTTACTGTTCCTGTTAACTGTTGTTCTTGTTCACAGAATTGCTTTTCAGTGTTTAAAAATAATCTATTTTCTTTCGTGATCTCTATGCCTCTTTAGGATTTATTCCCCCAGCAGTAAATAATAAAAAATACTATAGTTTATTCTCATAATTTTTCTTTATGAAACATTAATCTACTTCAAGCTTATTGTCATTTCTCATATAAGATAATGACTTAACCCTAATTTCTGCCAAACTGCTTTCCTAGAAGTTCTTGTCACATACAGAGTCTTTCCTCAAGTAGTTTACGTTCTTGACTATAACAAATATTAGGTTGTGGGAATTTTATATTTTCTGATGCTTACTTATCTACTTTTCTGTATTTAAACCAATACCAAATAGTTTTGATGATTATTGCTCTAGTATAACCTGAGGTATGGAAAAGCTATGCCGTCTTCATTCCTACTTATTTTCATTATTTCCCTTGAGATTCTAGATGTTCTGTTCCTCCAAATGAATTTTGATATTATATCATCTAGCTCTATCATTTTTATACCATGAAACCTACAAATCAATTTAGATGGCATTATTATTTTCCTTGATATAATTATACTTTTTTTTTCCTACTCAAGTTCTTAAAAGTCTTGGCATCTTATAGAGATGACTTGCTCAAAAATTTGCTGTAATTCTTGTTACTTTTAGAAAAAAATACATATAAACTCTAAATAAGGAATTTAAGAACCTCCACAATATGGCTCTGACCTACTTTTCCATATTTATTTCACATTGCTCCCCAAAACTCAAAATGTCTTTTTACATTCCCTAAGCCAGATACAATTCTCTATTTCATCTCTTCTTTTCAAAAACTTCATTTACCTTTAGGGATCAGCTCAGGTGCCAATTCCTCTATGTAGGCTTCCTAACACCCTCTAGTAAGAATGTTAATATCTCATCTCAGTAGAGTATAAGCCCTTGAGAGGAGGGACAGTGTAATTTTTTTTCCTTTGGTTCCCCAGAACTTAATACAGTCACTTGCACAAAGTTACATTTGGTACATGTGTGAATGAATATATGTCTATGTATGTATAGGTGCACTAGGCCTGGAATCAGGAGAACCTGAATTCAAATCTGGACTCCAACATTTACTAGCTGGGTGACCCTGGGCAAATCACGTAACCCTTTTTGCCTTAGTTTCCTCACCTGTAAAAGAAACTGGAGAAGGAAATGGCAAACCACTCCTAAGTTTTTGCCAAGAAAATGCCAAATTGGGTCATGAAGAGTGGGACACAATCAAAACAACTGAACAACAACAATATATGTATGTATTTACACACTATACTTTAAAAATTATTGATATCTTTTGTTATTAAGTCATCTTTATTTCCAAAAATATTTATTCCCCTCATACAAAGAATAAAAAGACCAACCCTCCCCCCCCCCGGCAGTTATTTCTGCTCTGTGGTAAAAAGCATTTATCCTAACCCTTTAGCAACTAAGTATTTTGTTACTTAGTTTTTGTAACCCCCCTTGGTAACCCTTTCCAAACTCATAATGTCTTGTCACGCAACCAAGAAAAAGGAGATTGAAAGAACTTAGTCCAGGTATAAATGGAATTATTTTTGCCCACAAGAAAATGAGGATAGCAGATAAATTAAGTTTTTAGGTTCTCTTCAGGGAAATTAGAAGTATTCAAGGTATAACTTTCAAGAAAAGCAGGAAGAAAAAAGAATAGACTGACTCATTCTTGGAAAGCTTAACCAAGCTATGGGAAGATATGAGATGAGACAGATCCCAAGCATCACAGTGGCCAAATCTGACTATGTGATTCCCTTAATATCCCTGGCATCTGGTTGTACTAGCAACATATTTCTCTTCCTTTCTTTCTTGACATAGCTGTGCTGCAATGAGCTGGCAATATCACTGCTCCAAAGAACTAAGGCCACTCTTAGCAGTCTAGTATTGTAAACACGTCCATGTACAGATCTGCATTACCTGCTACAGTGTTGAGAAACATCAAATACTCAAAATTAGAAATCTCCCGGTGCTGCCATCGTTGAGTCATACTGGAAGCTTTAAAAATTTGACGTGGATTTGCTAATGAAATACGCCTACAAAAAAAAATTTTGAATTCGCCTTAATAAGACCATCTTTCAAAATAGCACAATTTATGTACACTGTTTATGAATTTTTTTTAACGTCCTAGTCTAGTTAATACTAACACTAACAATAGAGAGGTTAAACAAATAATTAGAGGGCAGGTACTTTAATGTGTTCTGTAAAACATCACTTGAAAAAATACCATTAAGATGCTTACTTTTACATAATGAAGTTATTTTCATGTCCTAATCAGAAATACACACTGACAATGTTTTGCTAGTGTTGATACCATGAATTTTATTAAATTACAATTCAGTGTAACAGATGTGTTCACTGTCCTTATCAATTCAGAGAAAAAAATTGTCCCCTTAGTTTATTATTTATATGTAGTAACTGTAATTCAATACCTGAAGCAGAAAGGTCATTATAAAATGATAATTTTAGTATCTCTAGTGCATTGAGAAGATGAGAGAAACTGCTGAGGGGAAGACTGAAGGCTCACTAAGCATTCTGAATGTTCATCTAACTTCACAGTATGTAACAGCCAGAAGGGACCAAAGAGATCACCTAATCCAAAACCCTCATTTTCCAGATGAGGAACTGGAAACCCAGTAAGTTGAAGTGACTTGCAAGGCCACCTAGCAGAGCTGGAGGTAAAGCCTACGTTTCCCAATTTCTAATATGGCATTTCATCACATCATACATATTACTTCTTCTTTAAACATCCAGAAACAAGTTCAGGGAGCCTAGGGTACAGTAATGGAAGTAATATTTAAGCAAGCTTTGGGCCTCAGGCTTTCCTTATCACTGAAGCTTCTGAATGGTTAGTTCTTATTGCCTGAAATTGTAATTGATTCAGGGAACCTTGTCCTTGGCCTCAGGAGTTTCTCCTTAAGACATTGTAGGAGATCAACATATTTTTTTAACATGGATTTGATATTGATACCATTTCACACTGAAAGGGGAATAGGAAAAGGAAGAGAGGAGTGACTTTACATTAATATCGATAAAATGAAGTATAACAAAATAACATGGTATTTATAAATCTATCACAAATTTAAAACTATCAACATTTTATTTAATTACTTATATAAATGTACCTTACTTTAAGCATGTGATTTTCATAAATTGGGTATTTTTAAGTGTCCTAGAAAAAAATTTAAGTGTACTATAAGTGATTTTTAAAGCAATTCTTTAATCAATTCTTCTTTTATTAAAGATAAATGCTTTTCTTATGTGAAAAATCACAAGATGATTGATGTTGTAAATTTGAAACTTTGAATGTGCCATGTTCTTAATGCGGAACATGCTTTTAAAAGGCTAAAGGAAACATCATTAAAGAATTTTTATCAGAGGAATAAATATTTCTGTCACTAATTAAGGATAACTATAATTATTCTCACAAAACCTCAAGATTCATTCATTCCCTAATCGCAAGCACCTCTTTACTATCTTCAAAGTTCCATATTCATATGAAAATCAACATACCTAAACATTCTGGGAAGTACAAAGATAGGAAAACACAACTATGTTGGGAACACTGAGTGATTTTCCCAGATCTACTATAATTCTACTGTAAGATCTACTATGAGGACCTTTTCTATCTTTCTGTGTCTTGGTTTCTTATAAATATAAAATGGGGCTGTTGCTATTCCTTTACTTCAGAAGTGAATCAAGTTCAAAGACTACAAAAGACAATAGAAGGATTATTATCATCATAACTTTGTCTTCGTAAAACATAACCAAAGGCTATTAAAATGTCTTAAAGTATAGTACATTACCTGGTTTGAGGCAACCCAAAACTAGTTCCAATGCCAACACGGGGTAGACAATTGACCACTTTCTTTACTGTAGCAGGGTCTGGAAAGTTGAACATTACAGCAACTACAAATAAAAAAGTATGGAACATGTCTTCTCAGTTGAATCTGTTACATTCTGAAACTTACTCTATTTTCCCACAGTCTACAGTAAATCAAGCATGTCTAGACCAGGCATTATTTCCATTTCACTTATAAAATCTTTTCTCAGAACCACTTCCTCTTCTAAACACTGTCAGGAATTCCAGCAACTGTTGTCTTATTAACATTAACATGAAGCTGAAGTAATCTAGTCATACTATTTGAATGAAGAGAATGTCAGCATGTCATGGTCTATCTCTCTGTATTTCCAGAATCAGTTTTGTAAAAGAAGTTAAAGCTTGTGCAGTTTTTAAACTAAATGAGTGAAAGCAAGTATAAGTTCAGCTCAGAAATTAACATGCTGATTATTTTTACTTCCGTGGTATGTAGTTTTCAAGAAAAGATTTTGTTTACTTTGGAAGTGTATTCAATATTGCTTCATACATCCAAAGCAATGTGACCTTAAGGCAAATTAGCTTTCTCTGGCTAAAAGCCAAAAAATTTAACTGTTTTCAAAAGTTCTAATAATTTCTTCTGGAAATGACTGCAGATTTATTGAATTCTAATTTTAATCTACACACTCACCATATCCCATATGTAAATTTTAATCAATTATGGCTATTAATACGTTTAAACTTAAAAAAATTTCAACCCACATAAAAATAGCACTGTTCATACCCAGGACATTTTTAAACAAAGTCATGAGGACAAATTAAAAATGTCTTAATTTGGTCATCACGTTTTAAGTAGAATTTAGCTTTAAGAACATAAAATAGCCACATGAATTCATGTGAGAAAGATATCACATCTTCAACCTCACAAAAATATTTTATCTAGCTAGAGAAGTTATATAAGATAGAGGAAATTTCACATCCCACCAACAAGTTTATGCAGAATGTAATTCCTTGCTTATTGAGTATCTATAACTTCTTGCCTTTAAAATTTAAGGTGATATGACAGACTAACACATTATACATGAAATACACAAGAAAAGAAGGCTATCCATTAGAGTAGAAAACTGGAATCACGGAGGAAATGGCAACAGACAAATGAACAGATAATTTCAAGGGTATATACAAAACTTCTCAAAAGTACAAAATGAGTAAGTCTGTATAAGTCATAAATACAGTCAAAGATAACTACTTTGAGACAAATGAAATGCAAATCAATATAAAAGTATGAAAGAATTCACTGATTAAGAGAATCATGCCTGCCTTTTAAAAAGTAGAAACAAGTAAAAAGAAAAAAAAATTAAAGCAAATTTGTTTACAAAGGAACTTTGTCTACAACAGATATGTGAATTTGTAATGGAAGAAAAAAATTAATATCTGTATAAATGCTTATTAAATTATGAAAACCTGTGGATTATGTCAGGAGGAAATAAAACATTTTAACATACCTAGCCCTAGGGCCTAAAAAAGCACGAGCTGTCTTACTCTGAGACACTATCTTCTTTAATGTCCCTTTCTATGACACTACTTATACACTGAGACAATTTCCCTCCTGATTCCCATATTGCCTACTCTCCTTGTCTTAATGGATTTTTGCCAAGGTCCATTCTAAACCCACAAATTGAATTTTAATTCCACTTTGAAGAATGATGTAATAGAAAGCAACCGAGAATAATTCAGTACTATCTGCTGATGGTGTCTATAGTGTCTTCTTATAAGGTGCTGGATTTGGCAAGAGATAAATGTATCATTTGATTCTCTAAAACATGTAGGATTCATTCTAGCAGGAATTTAAACATCAAAGAAAGGTTGAGAAGAGCAAAATGACATAGTTATATTCCTTTATCCCTCCCATAGATTCATAGCTCTAATTTTTTGGTATAGTTAAAAAAAAAGTACACAGGCATAGAAACAGGCATAAAAGTATGGTAAGAAACCAAAATCCCAACAAGATACAGATTTATTATACTAGATGTACACATATATATTTCTATTTATATATTTTTATAATTGCATTAAAAAATATGTTTTCTCAATGGGAAAAATTATAAATGAACTTAAAGATTAAAAACTAGAGTAGGAAAAATCACAGGATGGTATATAATAATGCTGCCAGCAAGGGAGAGTTTAGAGTATAAGAAAATAAAAGAAATCCCCATCAAAATGGGAAAGCAGTAATAACACTTTCTATTTTTACAAACTCCTCCAAAAATGAGATAGATATTTTAAGATGTGAAAATTGTACTTATAGCTATGAATTCTGAGCAATGTGACATTACCTCTGTTTGCCATGAAGATCTCTAGTGCTGTATTCTGCAAAAGATAGCGCCTGGAAAATACTGACCGAATTTCTGTGAACAGCCATTTTCCATGTAGTCCTTCAGTATATGCCAGAATCTAAATGCAAGAGGAGAAAAGAGGAAGAGCTAGGACGATTTTAATCACCATAAGAAACCAAATGACCAAAGAATCATTTGCTTCTTTACATAAAACTGTTTAAAGGTGGAATCATTTGATTAAAAAGAGAAATGGATTTGACATATGGGAACTATAGCCATTTATACAAACAGGCATTTAGATACATACTGAATGAACACATTATATAATCAGAGAATCTCTGAGTTGGAAAGAATCTCTGAGGTCAATTAGTCCAACCAGTACCTGAATAAGATTCCCCTCTATAACACCCCTTAAAATTATCCAATCTACTCTTGAAGACCTCCAGTGAGTGACAGTCCAGTGTCCCCCAAAGGCAATCCATGATATTTGTGGACAGCTCTAATTGTTAGAAAGCTGTTCAGATTGGGGGGCGGAAATGGAAACAAAGAAAAGTTAAAAAACCAGAGTCTTTCATGCTTAACTGTAACATTAGTAATCAATGTTTTATGGGATGTGTGTGTGTGTGTGTATGAGTGTGTGTGTATAAGTTTGTTTTAAAGGGAATGGTGATAAATAACCATTAATACAGTAATCAACCTGGAGTTTTTAAATGATTAGAAATTTTGTAGCTTTCAATAAGAATGTTTTCATCATTTTTTTTATATATTTTTATTTTGTAGTCCAACTTAATGGTTAACAAGAAACAAAGAATAACAAAAGATTATTGAGTACAGACCCAATTTAAGTTCAACAACACAGTTGCAATATAAAAAGAAACACTTTTCTTTCATTAAAAAAAGTCAATTCCATAGTCATGTATTCTAGAAGAATGCAAGTTGACTAGAAAAGGTGAAGCATTTTTTTTCCAGTTAATGCTAACTACGCACCCGCAAACGAACTCCAGCACACTCTATGAAGTGACTGTCAGAGTAACTTGTTACAATTCCTGTCATTCCATGTGAGAGACACACATGCTTAGTTTACCCTGAAAAACGAATCCCATCTTTAGTCCTAACCTGCTCTGCTACATGGTTGCTTCAGTTTGGTCTTTTCATTTCAAAGCTTAATTACCAAGGTGTTAAGGGACAACAATGCTGATTACTTCCCCACCTCTATTATTTACCATTACATAATCAAAAAGGTTGAGATAGGTCACAAATGCATGCTTACTAACACCAGAAACCAATGCTCTGGCAAGGATGTAATGTAATTAAAAACTTGGGTGCAAAAACCATTACTGTAAGATGTCTAAGCAGTGGAACATATGCCATACCCTTCAAAAGTTGTCCCATTTTCAAAATTAAAAACTAAATTCAATTATGAAGTTGCATAGGGAGAGGAAAAGAGTATATACAGAAAGAAGGAAGGGAACTGTACTACTCCAGCTTTATGGTGTTCTGTCCTTTTACATGGTTCTGTCCAATTCCCCAAGATCTAATCAGTCACCCACAATGACTAACATTGACATGGTACTCACTATTTGCCCACTACTGTACTAAACACTTCACAGTTATTATCTCATTTGATCCCCACAACAACCCTGAAAGACAGGTGCTGATATTAACCCATTTTTACACATGTAGAAACTGAAGCAAAGAGAGGTTATGTGACTCTACCCAGGACCATGCAGCTAGTGCTGAAGCTGGATTTGAATTCAAGTCTTCCTGACTCCAGGCCTAGTGCTCAATCCACTTTGTTAGTGAAAAGAGCAATATAGCTGAATAAAACAAGCTTCCCCTGTCCTCCACAGTAATGTCCTACTAGAAACAATGTCCAAAAGGTAAGAGACTGTTATGAGGTCAAAGAATCATTTAAAATCTTAATCCCTTTTCTTAACAATCATGTTCAACTCAAGTTCAAACATGAACAAACACAAAAATTGAAATTTAGTTAGAAAAATGGAAACAAAATATGCACTTACTACCTTGAAGACAAAGGTAACTTGGTCAATATTAGAACAATAATTTTTATAACTAGCTGTTACTTAGAGAATTATAGAATTTTAGAGCTGGAAGTGACCTTAAAAACAAACTAATAAGACATTTTCATTTTACATATGTGAAAACTGAAGCCTGTTGGGGGAAGGTGGATGTCAAATGCCTAACCCAAAGGTACACAGTAGATCTGTGGCAGTCCATTTAGTATAACTGACTAGAATTTGGGATCTATTCAGTTGAAAGCCCCTTAAGAGCAGAGATTATCTTAATGTCTCCTTCAGTACCTAAGGGAGAATTTCTGCAGTATCTAGTAGACTCTTAATAAAAACTCATCTGAATCCAGAACTCTTGGGACCAACTATGTGAAAGTCTTAAGTAACCTGAACATGACAAGCCAGAAACCTTCATTAATCAGGTTCATTTTTATTTTCAGGGGAAAGTAAAACCATGAGATACAAAATGATAGAAGGATTTATTTTTTTTTAAAAAACAACAACAAAAAATACAATGATTCTCAAAGTGTGGGCTGGGGAACTCTGGTGGCCCCCAACACCTTTTCAGAGGGTTGAAGAAGTCAAAATTATTTTCATAATAATGCCAAGATGATATAATTTCTAAACAACAGCTCTTGGGAAAGGAGGCAGTCATCACTAATTTTTTAAGTGTCCTAAGAGGTACAGAAGAGCTACTCAAGTGTTATTTCCTGTGCTCAGCTCACATTCTCCCAGGTGTGCTCTACCTTCTACACTTTAGTTTTCTTTATCCAATGAAAAAGTGATGTGCATTTCATTCATGTACTGAAACAAACTACTAAAATGCCACTGATGTTCAGAAAAACTATGAAATACTGTAAAGCCCTCAATCATCAAATAGAGATTCTGTTGTGCTCAGTACACTATTCTTACTAAGGTATGAAAGCATAATAATATATTTCAGAAAAGTTTTCAGTAAAACCCAAAATGTAAAGGGTTTCCTGCTTAATTCTTTAATTAGAAAGTTCAATTAATAAGAAAACCACATATTTCAAACATGCTAATAATAATAATTCAAAATTTTAATGCTCCAAAAATAATTAAACATTACTGAACAAAATACTCAACGTTGTTTGGCATACAGCAGAGACTATCAATAGCATATGAACTTAACTCCTTACCTTAAAAGGACTAGTTCAGGTTTTTTTAATTGTGGGAAACTCTCCACTCATTAAAAAAAGTTAAGCACAATCTGTTATGGCAAAATGTATGATAACAGAGTTTGAAACAGAAAACTAAGCACCCTTTAATAGAGGCATGTTTTGATATAATAACAGCTTTTGAAAGTATTCATTAAGAAAAGGTATCAATACTGAAAAGCAGCTGAGGCCTAGCTAAGCAAGGCTTCATTTCTTCTTGGAATAGTATCTGCCTGCTCTATAGCTTCACTTCAAAGTCTCTGGAGTTCAATTAAAACTGGATTAGGTGGAAGAAGACCCTTCTTTGGGACTTTCTGTTCTCTGAAACTCCACATATACTGACAGCACCCTAGACAGAGGTCTAGCCCTCCAATGAACCAGTTGCTATGGAAACTGCATCATTACCACTGCTCTGCACTTAACACACCAAGTATAGTAGTTCCAAAGATACAGCTCAGAGCACTCTCCCTGAATGTTTATCACCTTTTCTTTTATTAATACCTGAACTCAACTTGCTTTGTTCCACTGTCTCAGCAAAATTGTCTTATCAACCGATCAAATTTGGGAGAAGGGTATTTTAAAATAAATATTTTTATAATAAAAATGTTTTTCTAGTCTTTATTCCTTTGAAATTTTCAACTAAGAATTAAGACTTCTAAAATAGCAATAAGTTGTCTTGAAATACAGAAACATGTCTTTCATTCATATAAATCACATAACATTCAGACAATGAATAAGGGCCTTCATTACCCTTGTTGTACTTGTTCATGGTTTATAAGGTAACACACATTCAGTCTTCTATCTGTTTTTCCTTAACTATGATTTTGTAACAGTTTATAAACTATGCAAATCAAAGTATATTTATCACGTTTTGTTTTCCTAATCCCGCAAAACATTAGCAACAGCAAAATAATAATACTTTTATTGACCTGCTATTTAAAAGGTGTGTTTTTAAAAAAAAATCAGATTTCTGGCACTAAAAAGGAAAGATTGTAGTAATAGCCAAAGAAAAACATATTATTTTTATCTTAACTGAAAAGAAAGAGAGCTGGTTTTCCAGCAGGTTAAGAAAGAAAAAAAACCAATACATTTATCTCTTTAAATTACAATATATTTTAATGGAATTAGCAAAAAGAAACTAGAGTGATTATATATTTAGAACTACTGAGAACAAAAATAAAACAAGTAACATGCTATCATCAGAAAAAATATGAACCTCTTCACTGAATTCTGCATAGATGATAGTGATTTTACTGAAATATTATGTTAGTGCTTAATGCAACAGCTTAAAATATTTCCTCCAACCAAGTTTTATAATTTTTCCTTCCCATGACTCCATATAATCTCCTAAAGAAACTGCCAATAATAGTAAGTTCAGACTAGCCATATCTTTGCAATTTTATAGTCGCCTCATTAACAAATTATTTCCATAAATTAAAAGTCAAACAAAAAAACAGATACACTGTTTTAGACTTCAAGTAAAATGCAGAGTCCCTGTCCTATCAAGTTAGCAAAGGTACTGTTGAGATGGAAGCTAGACATAATCTAACTGTGCCATTTTCTTGGATTGTGGCACTGGTAATAATTGAATAATCTACAGATTATATTTGTGGTGTACAAACTTTAGAGCTAAAGAAAACATACAAACCCAACAAGAGTTGTATGCTTATTTTGTATTAGAAAAAAACATACTATTTTACAAGTGTATATTTTTTAGGTATTTGAGTAAGCTATACTGTTTACAATAATTATGATTTGGCAACCTTAATTAAAAATGTTTTAATCAAACATTTACCTTGAATAGCTCTATCATGGACTTACAAGTAAACAGGATTTTAGAATTTGCCACATATCTGAAACTTGATCTCTAACAGTAGTGTAATAACAATTCTGGATTTCAGATTTTCTTATGTATTTACAGAATTAGGTTCAACCAAATATCATATGATATTAGTTTATAACCTTTAAACATACTTTAAAAAGAAAAAAAATGTGGTGTTCTAAGCATCAGGCCTAACTGGAAAATTCCAGGTAATGATTCTATGTTATTAAAAATATTGTCTTAAGCTTTTGGGATCTTTCTAGATTTTGTAATACTGCTTTATGAATCTCTCAGAAAAAAATCACAACCACTAAAAATGGAAGTTAAGAACTGACAGGAGGAAAAAGTATCTTTTAAAATTAATTATCAAATATTTACTTCATAATTCTTCATCCATGTAGTCAATTTTTCCGCCCACTGCATGCTAGTACTACGGTGTGGCATAGTATTCTCCTTAGTATTTTCATGGATGACAAATTCAATTAAACATATTCATTACTCTAATGTTCCACTTGGCAGTTTTAGCCATGATGAAGAATTAAAAATATATAAATAAAATGCTATGTGACCTTTGTATTGATTGGGCTAAAATGGCTTTAAGCTTGGGTATGGATGATGGGGAGTTTAGGGTGGAAAAGCACACACACATACTCTTATGTTTTCTCTTCCAATTACTGGAGGAGATGATAAAACCACAGCAAATGATGTATCAGCTCATTTTATCTTATCGCTTTGGGGCTAGGTGACAATGAAGTTCATATTTCACTGGCTCCCATTGAAGATTGTGAAAATTACTTGCCCTCATGACCTGAAATTTCACTAGAAGACAGAAATTTCTCTTCTGCAAAGTAATGCAATTTTTCAGATGTCAACCTTTAGCCCAGCTTTAAAAATTAATTTCATTTATATTAACCAATGATATTGATATTTTCACAGAACACA
The DNA here is from genome assembly GCF_003287225.1 of Phascolarctos cinereus. Lineage (NCBI taxonomy): Eukaryota > Metazoa > Chordata > Mammalia > Diprotodontia > Phascolarctidae > Phascolarctos > Phascolarctos cinereus. Next base: position 106,599,537 of record NW_027556402.1, on the reverse strand, counting down.
CTTTGATACATGAAGCACTGACTGGCAAATTGATGTTGCTTTAGATGGGTAAAACTATTTTATTTTAAGCTGCTGTGGCAGACAGATTTACTGCAAACTGAAATTCCTATTTCATAATGTAATATTTGTGCTAGCCTGATGCACCTTTAAGTCCCTGGCCTGTAAATAATTCAAAGACTCCTTAGCTAGTTCTCTCTGTTTTATTTCCAATTTTATTCAGTTGGAAAATGTTTTGCATTGTAAATGATATAACCAGAGAAGCCATTTTTCTTTAATTAACATTTCATATGTATGAGCCAAGACTGAATAGGCTCTGAAGTGGAATGTTCCCTTGTCTTTGTAGGTTACAATAAAACAGCAGTATTTCAACCCATAAGCCAGGTTCAACTTTGACTATCTTTACTAACACTAAATGTGCTGCCAAATGGGAAGGAAAAAAAGTCAAATTACAGAGTTTACTACACAAGGGTATTAGGGAAAAGGAACAATGTCTAAGTTTATTTTTATTTTTGCTGTATGGATATATGGCGCAAAGAAAATGGTTTAGGATATTTTCTTCACCTTTTCTTTGTTGAATTTGCAAAGCAAGATTCCATTTAACTCAAACAAAAATGTTGTACTGGCAAAGATTTTAGCTTTAAAAATGTTGAGTATTTATAAACATATAGAAAGATTAAAAAAATTAGATCACATGACCAATTTTATCCTGAACAAGGAATGGAAAAAATTTTGTTTGATCTTTTTCAAGATGCTACAATGAACCAAAACTAATAAGGTGGCCATAATCATTTTAGAAAGCATACACATGCAAAACTTAGGGAAAAGGAAATATCACTAAATGTGCTATTAAGTATATATTATCTTTATTTCAGTAAGTAACATCAGACTCTTGTGACAATTTGAGAACAATGTCATTAACCTGTGTTATTTCATTTTAGTAATTTATTTAAACACAAATATGCACAGTGCTTCATAATTTATGCATTAGCATATTCTTTGAAATTAGTGAAGTAAATCATAGAACCAGAAGCTAATTCCTACTAAAGCACCCTTTCACCATTCACTGCATTTTCTCTTTTTTTATTATCTCCTCTATCAGAATACTCTGAAGAAGAAAGACACAGTCAAGTTATAACTAAATGCCCCACAGATCACACATATCTTTAGCTAGAGGCAGCTGGGTGGTACATTTGTAGAACAATGGAAAACTAGACTAGACTGAAGTTGGGAAGGCCTGAATCCAAATCCAGCCTAAGACACCTAGTAACTGTGTGACCTGTACAAGACACTTAACCTCTGAAAGCCTTAGTTTCATCACCTGAAAAATGGGGAGGATAAAAATAGAACCTACCTCCCAGGGTTGTTGTAAGTATAAAAAAATGAGATAGTTTGAAACTTTAAAGTCCCTTTGAAACTTTAAAGTGCTATATAAATATGTTACCACCATTATCATCATTACCACCACCACCATCATCATTATTACAATTCGTTCATGTATTCAACCAACATTATTTGAGCTTCTAGTATGTTTAAAGCGCTATAAAGGAGGCACTGAGGGGCAACCAGGGATAAGAAAGCCAAGGACCCAAGCCTTCTGATACCAAGACTACTCTTTGCATTCCACATGTCTAACTTGCACTCACTCCTCACGCTATCTGACCTGCTGAAATTCTTTTCTTCCCTCAAAGCCTGTTCAGGTGCCATTTCTCTCATTAAACTTTCCTCATTGCCTCATTTATCTCCCTTCTTCAATTTTCCTAGTCCACTTTCAGGAGGTTAAGATCTGAGTTCAAACCCTGCCTGGAACCCAAGGCTAGCTCTCATCCACTACCTTTCTACCCCACGTAGCTGGGTTCCAGAAATCCTATGCTCAGGTTCTGCTTCTGACCCACATCGGGAGTGTAAGCTTAGGCAAGACCCTTAATGGATCAGTGCCCCCAAGCAACCCCCCAAGTCTTCAAGTTGTAAAATAGTTTCAAATCTATGTTATTAGGAGTTTCCTCATCTGAAGCTCAGTACAGTAATGAAATCACGGGCCTGGGCAAAACAAAACACATCTTGACCACCTGTCTCCCAGGACTATTTTGAGGCTCCAATAAGATAAGGGGTTCCAGCACCTTGTAAATTGGGAAATACTAGCTAAATGTCAGTTGTTGTTATTTTAAGCTTGCATCTGCCCCTACTGTATCTCCCCATACACTTGTGGGTGTCTATGCCCTCTTAAACTCCAGGAGACTGAAAAATCCCTAAGCATCAGGATGGTGGTTTTTTAAGTACTTAATTAAGGTTTATTAAATTGAATTATAACACAATACTGCTACTAACAATGACTTCAGTTCACAAACCAGCTCAAATATGACTTCCTAGAAAACATTTTTGTAATGGGCATGAATTCTGTAAATAAAGCACTATATTTTGAATAAAATTTAAGCAAGGTTTTAGAACAAAGACTAACTAGTTTCAGTGAGGTTATAGTCTAAGGTAGATGTATTAACAGATTCAGAAGAATGCAAACAAGGGGTGAAAGAAGGAAACCAAAGCCTGTTTTATGGTGGTGTTTTTTTTTTTTATCAGATCCAAGAGATAGACTACTTAGGCATTTATGGAACTGATCTATCTAGACTTCTTACTACAGGTATTATATGCTGATCCCCTTCTCTCTACTTAGGAAGTTATACTTCCATAACCCCCTCTGAATATGGTCCCTTGGGGGCACTGATAAATCAAATGTTCCTCCCTGTTTATCCTGAGCATCATTGTGTTCTCAACAATCCACCTTATGCAAATTTGACTTCCTAGAAATATTGCAGCCTGCGTCCAAATCAATTACATTTTTTTTGTTTTTTGTTTTTAGGCAATTGGGGTTAAGTGACTTGCCCAGGGTCACACAGCTAGTAAGTATCAAGTGTTTGGTCTGAGGCCGGATTTGAACTCAGGTCCTCCTGACTTCAGGGCCAGTGCTCTATCCACAGCGCCACCTAGCCGCCCTACAAATCAATTAAATTTAACATTTATTCCAGTATGAACTATGTTCCCAGTTCCAGATGCTAAAATCTACTACAAATGTATAAGTATATATGGACACACACATACAAAATGTTTTCTTATCGTACTGTTTAGACAACATCAGCCCTAGAAACAGTTCTCCTAGCTGGATGAGGACAGGACACATGGGTTTATAGCCTTGGTCAGCTGGCAGAGCCATAGCTTTAAGATAAATGATAAAAATTTTTCCCTATGGCACTGAAATTTAGAGGTCACTGAAAGCACTTATATAGCTTCAACATCTTAGAAACAACTACTCTGCCCCATTCTAAATGAGCTCTCTGTGCCTACCGTTCTCTCAACAAATATACACAGACAAAATTATCCCAAAAGGTTGATTTTAGAAGGATCTTATACTGCTTGCCTGAGGCATGTAAAAATGCCAGTTGCATACCTTTCAGTAGTCATTCCGTGGAGGTACCAGGAATAGCAGGTAAGGTAATCATTCTTCTTCAAGTCAAGGTTATCAAAGTGGCTCTTACTTCTGGAAGTTTTGAGGCTAATTCCCCAACAATCTTCCCTTACTGTATGGGGATTATAGGAACTAAAAATGAAGTGCATTGCCCTCAGGAAGAGAAGAACATTCACATCCTGAGGTTGATTATTCATGCTAAATAGGAGCTCTCTCACCCCATAAAGAAAAAAACTGAAGGATGTTGGGGGGGGAGGGGGAGGTAAAGGTGAGGGAGGGAACAATGTGCTTCTCCCTGGTCTATCTCCACCAAGTATGTGTAAGCAAAAGTGAAAGTTATTACAGGAACTCTGATCCTGAGCCTATTAGTGAAAAGTGGTTGATTTCATATCCTTTTAAGAACAAGACTAGAACTTTCTCACACACCAGAATTCTAGAAGGTTCTCAAGACAAAAGGATATAAGATTTATAATTCCACAGTCCTCCTTGGTTGACTCTCCATCAGGCTTCCTGAAAATCTTCTTGGTAAATGGAAAGGCATCATTTTTTATAATTGTCACAAATTAAAGAGAATATTATCTTCCAGGAGGATTTATACCAAAAAATTTCAAAGGTTCATGTAGAATCTATAACTTCTATATACAACTTTAATATATAAGATTAACCAAGCTTCCAACTGGAACCATATTTGTCAGAAGCCATCTTTATACATACACAATGGTGAATAGAGATTCTGAAGCAACTTTCACTTTCATACTGCCTGGTAAGGCTAGTAGATTTAGATGTATCCTAACAGTTTCAAGAGATTCTGTTGAAACAAGTCTGTAAAAAATTATTTGCTCCTTTAAAACAGAAAACTGCCTTTATACTCACAATGGAAAAAAGTCATCCATTATAAGCCAGGCCTCATAAACATTCCACAAACCATGGGAACTCCTTCAGATCCTGAAATAAAACTATTCATAATTTGGACACAGACAGTCCCAGGGAGCTTACGTTAACTATTACTTTTTGAGTAAAATTGCCTCCATACTAAAAAGAAAAAAAAAGTCTCTTTCTTTAAAAACAAAAACACAGTAAATGGCACATCAATCAACTAACTAATTTATAAATCAGGACTTACTTGTCTCTCTAATTAAAAGTTACCCTTGCTTACAAATCCTTAAGTACACATTTCCAAGTTTCTCATTTGCTTTATGTAAAAGAAAAGCCCAAGCATTTTATTTAATAGTTCTCAAATGTTGTTTACAACTCCATTTTTATGTCACGGTACTGGAATGTATACAAACTATTTGTGAGCCTATAAGAATCATTTGCAACTAATTCATAGTGAATGTTCCTGACATTAATATGCTTCTTACCACTGCCCTTATTTTCATATTATTTAAATTAAAGAAATAAAAGTACAGTAAAATTTAGGATAACTATAAGGGGGGAGAGAACTAGTCTGATAGTGAAAAGTTAACATCCTAGAACACTTTTTAAAAGTGAAGCTTGGATAAACTTACAAAAATATTCTGCCTAGTTCAAAATACATACTATACACACACACACACACACACACACACACATATACGTCTGTGTGTGTGTGTGTGTCTGTGCGCACGCACAGGAAAGTGCATTTTATATTACAACTACATTATACAGTATATAGCAGGGCTTGGAGCTGGAAAGGATCCATGAGATTACCTACTCCACATCTCTCATTTTACCTGGAGAAAACTGTTGCCAAAAGAGATAAAATGATTATCAGGTATACTTTATTATAGATCTAGATATATAATGAATCTTAAAGACCATCTAGCCAAATCTCATTTTACAAGAGACTCATGGAAGGTAAGTATCTTGACCAACATCACCCAACTAAGTCTTAAGATTCAGAGACAGAATTTGAATCCCAGTTGCCTGACTCCAAAGAAATTTTTCTTTCCCCTATATCATTTCAGTAAGTAGCAGGGCCAGGATTTAAATTTACTTTTCTCATTCTAAATCTTGTGATTTTCTATATGCTAGACCAAAGTTTTGTTTGTTTGTTTGTTTTTAACAAAGAGAAACTGTTTAATCTAGAAAGTGAGAAAAAAATTAATTTCTTGAGTTTTGGGGTTTTAAGTAAAAATATATATACTAAATTATGCTATGTCACTTCTCCCTACCCACCCAAATATACTCCCAACATTATAAAAATTCACAGAGGAAATGACTGGTTCACTGATTTTCTTAGCCAAAAATGACAACATAGTACCTAAACTACCACAAATTATGCACTAATAGGATCCAAATACCTTACAGCATAATTTTTTTAAAAGAAACTAGAGTTAAAGATTTAGGAGGAAAAAAATCTTTTTTTTTAAATCATATTTAGCATAAGGTATAACACCACCAGTTCTAATCACTCAACCTCTCTAAAACTCAGCTTCCTCACGTATAAAATGAAGGATGGTTATGATCTGGAGAGTTCTTTGCAGCTAAGAATTTTTAAACTAGAGAGATCATCTACACGTAGGAATCAGACCAGACAAGGTCTGACCAGACCAGAAAGGAAATGAAAAAAGACGGAAAGAAAATATCATTATTATTATTATTTTAATATCTTGGCTACATGAACTTAGATCTAACCTAACTAAAGATTTAGTGTGATACAATGGGAAAAGTGCAAGATTTGAAATCAAAGGACTTGGGTTCAAGTCTCAGCTTTGCAACTTACTAATAGCTAGAGGACCCTGAATCAAATCATTAAATTTCTCTTGACCTCAGGTGCTTCATCTGCAAAATGAGGCAATTGGACTAAACCTCTCAGGCTGTTTTCAACTCTAAATTGGTGTGGACATCCCTTACCGTTTCCAGTTTTCTTTCAACTTCCAACAACACTGCCCCACATACTCTTCGATACAGTGAAACTGGCCTCTTTGCGATTCCTCCAACAAGCTGACTGGCCATTTTCATTGGTTGTCCCTCATGTAGGGTGTTCCTTCGAAACCCAGCTAAAATCCCACCTTCTACAGGAAGCTCTTCCTCATTCCTCTCAATTCTAGTCTGTTCTTTCTGTTGATTATTTTCTATTTATCCTATACATAGCTTTTTAGTATACAGCTATTTATACAGAGTCTCCTTCATTAGACAGTGAGCTCCTTGAGGGTAAATGACTATCTTTTGCCTTTCTTAGCATTTTGCCTTTCAGCACTCAGCATAATGCCAGGCACATGTTAAGTATTTAATAAGCATCTATTGCCTGATTGATCTATTAGTCTAATATAATCCTATCCATTGGGGTTTGACATCATTTCTCAGTTCAGATTAAGATTACAAAGAATAGTTTTTTGAGTTGGAGTTGAGCTGAAAGGGACAAACTTGTCCTTACTTGTTCTCCCCTCCTACAACCCTAACCTTAGACAAAAGAGTCAGAGTTACAAGAGATTTTGAATAAAGGTCCTGGACAGAAAATATTCAGGGCTATTAGAGATTCTGAATAAAGGTAGTCTTCCACCAGCTCTTCTGGTCCTGGACCAGCAATTAGGATAGTGGTGGAGTATTGGAAAATAAATCAGCCTTATTAACCAGCTTATGCCAAAAATACCAACAGGCTCCTATTTTTGGAAACGACTAAATTAAGTGTGAGAGGGGCCTACCTATAATTAACCAGGGAAAAGTTGATAAACAATTGTTAGGTTCTCTTTAGTGTCTCCTTTGTGACTTCAAGACTGTCTTTAATGTACATTTTAATCTAATTTTACCTGTATAAAAAGGACGGGGAAGAGTAGAAAAAAGGTTGGTCCCCCACTACACTCCACCCAAAAAAAAGTATACTGTAATTTACCTGGCAGTACCTCTTAGGAATCAGATTGGGAGACACCCTTATCCCTTGTCCCTCTACTGCTAGTTCCTAATGTTAAGAATCTGTAACTTAAATAATTTAGTCACAAGCTATACCTCCACATTTCATCTCTGTTCTGATGATCATGAGGAGTTGGGGATTAGTGAGTGGGATGTATATAGGCCAATTCAGAGGTTGATCTCCAAGGTCCTGTCCAAGTCTAAATCCTAGGATTCTCAGATTAAGAGCCTTAGGGACTATTCAGTTTCAGTTGGTAGAGCCACTTCTTCTTTCCTCTATGTTGCCCAAGATCCTCCTTTTTACCTCCCCTCCCCACCCCCACTTTCACTATTACCTGAGGCCAAAAAATACAAGTCAGGGATTGCTATTATGTTCAAGAAGTGAAACAGAGTAGAAGTCAGGTAACAAGTATAGTCAACAATAATTAATACGTTTTGTCTTGCATTTAGGCAGCTATCATTTTATGTTTTTATGCTGTTTTGTAAGTTAGGCAGTATAGACAGACAAAAAGAAAAAAAAAATTTTAAACCCCAGGAGGTTCATAAACTGTATGAGAATAATGATACAGGCAAGCCATCTCTAGACCTATAAGCAATCTCCAAACAGACTGTGACCCAAAAGCTAATGTTGGTAAATTGGTTACTTGGTAGGGGGACACCAAAACAAAAAAAAAACCCTTTTGGCATAAAAATAACTAACCAACTAGCATTTATCAAGCACCAACTATGTGTCAGGCATTGCACTAAAGGTTAAGGATACACGGACAAAAGTGAAATAATCTTTATCCTCAAAGAGCTTACACACTAATGGAAAGGGTGAGGCAATAAAACCATATGCAATGATACACATAATATATAAAAAATGAATACAAAGTAGTATTGAAAGAGAGTGGACTAGCAGTTGAAGGGTTCAGAAAAAGCTCCATATAAAAGATGGCTCCTGAGCTTGGTTCTGAACTAAACCAAGGATTCCAGGAAGTGAAGGGGAAGAGGGAGTGCATCCCATGACTAAGAGACAGTCAGTACAAAGGCACAGAGATTGGAGATGGAGAGTAGTGTTTGCAGAATATAAAGAAGTTCACTATGGCTGGATTAGGACGGGAGTAAAGTATAAGAAGAATAGAAATGTAGGAAGGTTCCAGGTCATAGATTAAAATGTCAAATAGAGGAGTTTATAATTTATCCTAAAGACAACAGGAAGTAACTAGAGTTTGGTTTTTTTTGAAGGGGGGAGGGGATATAAGGAGTTAAAGAGCTGTGACATGATCAGACCTGTGTTAAAGGAAAATCACCTTGGTCATTGTGTGGAGAATTGATTGGAGAGGGGAAAGCCTTGAGGGAGTATGAGCTAATAAGAGACTATTGCAATAGCCCAGGGGATGAGGACCTGAACTAGAGTAATTGCCAAGTGAGTAGAGAGGAAGGGACAAGGGTGAAAAATGTTGTAGAGATAGAAATGAAAGGATCAGGAAACTATTAGGTATGTGCCGACTGGATGTGTGAGATGAATCAGAGTGGGGAGTCAAAAGGATGATATGAAGGTTTTGAACTTAAGTAACTAGAAAGATAGTGATACGCTCAACACTGATAAAGGAAGCAAGAGATTCAAAATTAATATGTCCTATTTTGGACATGGTGAGTATGAGATGCCTATAGTACATCTGTTTGGAAATGTCCCGTAAACAGTTGGTGATGTGGGATTGGAGTTGAGACAAGAAACTGGTGGTGCTAGATATGTCAGTTTGGGAGTCATCTGTAAAAATGTGATAACTGAACCCAGAGGAGGTGATGAAGTCACTAAGTCAGAGAGCATAGAGAGAAAACAAGAGTTCATGCCCATAACACCCACACTTGTGGTTCACAGCCAGTGTGACATGGACAATAGCATTATAGATTCTCTGCCTAGCCTCAAAAGAAAAACCACATCATGTAGATCAAAGACACTCATGCTGGATCCTAAACTCAAGACCATCTGACATTCAAATATTTTAGAACCGTAAGCTTCTGTGAGTTATGAAATATTTCCAAAGTTCTGAGTCTGAAAATGGGCAGGAAACTGATCACTAGCATTGGTTTGTGGGGCAGATATAGCCATCTGAGCATCTATAAATGGAAGACTCCCAGTTCACAACAACATAGGAGAGTGAAGAGAGTGAGGGCTAGAGTCAAACCACCTGAAAAGTCAGAGCTCTGCCACTTATTATCTTGTGGGGACTACAGACAATTGACTTCACCTCTCTAATCTTGCGATTCCTCAGTATAAAACAGAAACAATACTCATAAGAGCAACCTTACTGGGTGAATCTAAGGAAAATATTTTTTAAAATATAAACTATACAAATGTAAGCTAGTATTATGTCACTTACCTGTCATTCAAGAAATGCACTGTAGAAATCGTCTCTTCTGAATGACCTCGTCTACTAGGTTTTTTTTTTGCAAGAGAATTATGAGCTACTTATAAACTAGAAACAACAGCATCTTGCTATTAGAATTGTTTTGTACATACTAGATTTAAAGAAAGAAACTATATTTAGAAAAAACTTATATTTATGTTCTACATATTTGGAAAACTATACTTCAAATCAAAATTACTATTCAAAGAGTTGATGACTTCCAATGAGTTAAAAGGGCAAATCTGAGCTTTTCTTCTTGTAATATAGAACATTTTACCTTCATGGTCTTGCAGTAGTCCCCTGTTTCAGAGCTCAAAAGATTCATTACTTTGATGATCATTTATCAGAGACTCAAGTTCAATCTATAACACCCACTGAGACAGCAAATAATTCAGCCTCAGTGACTGTGTGTGTGAAAATGGGCAGTGCCCAGATGAATGGCTTACCTCTCTCTGACATAGATTAGGTAATCATTCACACTAACCACAGATCTCCAGACAAAGTCTGAGGAAAGACAGGCTCACTTTGGCTGATGTTTTTGTTCTAGCCTATATTCTTTCTCCCAAATACTTTGAATGCCATCCAAGTAGTAGAACATTGAGTTAAAAACCAGATTAGACAATATAATCATAAAGACTTTTACTGTGGGAACTGTGGAAAAAAACAGATCAAACTAAATTACCCAACAAATAGGACACTGTCAAAGTGCTTTGACTTCATATCTTTTCTGTAGTCTTATTCATGAACTTTGCTTTTTACAGAGCATCTCTATGTGGAGATCTTCTCCTACTTAAAGCTAAGGTTTATTGAAATAGAGTCCATAACCTTTTTTCTCTACTCTGAGTCCTAACCTCAACACCTAAACTTTTTAATTTCTTCACTGCCACTGTCAACACATTTAGACCAGGCCTGTCAATTTATTTTGAGTTAATCACTAATGCTAATTTCCCATTTGCTGAGGATAAACTGAGAAGAATGTATGGTAACTGTTATTCAGACATTGATGTGTCCATGTAATTAGCAATATATTTAACAGATGTAGGAAAACTTAGAATAATACAGATTCAAATTAAAAGAATTATAGCACATTACTCCCTTGAGTTATATCAATCATGTTCATTAACAGTTAGTTAAAGAGAAGTAATGGGGATGTTGCTACAAGTCTGATCCCAGTGAGGAAATGAAGGTAGCTAGGGCAAAGAAAATTTATAAATGGGGCAATGTCAGCATCCTGTGTAAAAAGGAACAAATAAGTGAAGATAGTAACTTCACTTGGTACTTCTTTGAAAAATGTCAATTCAACATATTAAATGTCTACTAGGTACACTTTCTTTTTTAATACTAAAGTTCTACTCTGATACCTTGGCAGTGACCACCTTTGGTTTACACAGAACCAGAAAACTTTTATGTATGAGTCTAGCAGCAGATGTGCCTCATTTGAGAAGCATCTCAAATAGATTCATCACCATAAGGTTGTCCAGGAAGCGATGACTGGCCAAAAAATATTTGGCCAAAGCAACTCATGAAGACTATGGCACAGCAACTACTAAGATATGGAGTAGTTATACTCTAAGAGTAAAGAAAGGACATACATTGTTGATACTATAACAAGAACGATAACATTTATGTAGTACTTTAAGGTTTGCAAAGAGATTTATAAACATCAACTCATTTGATCCTCACAGTAATCCTGGGACATAGGTGGTATTATTATTCCCATTTTACAGTTACAGAAACTGAAGCAGACAGAGAGTAAATGACTTGCTCAGGATTACACAGCTAATAAATGTCTATGGCAGAATTCTAACTCAGGGCTTCCTGATTGTAGGACTGATCATGTATCAACTGGGCAACCTCAATGATATCACTGATCTTTTCAAGAACATTTAAATACATGGCACTACGCAATGGTAATACAAAGAAAGACTCAGTCTTTGCAGTCTTTGCCCTTATGAAGTATAAATTAAAAGAGATGATACAAAAGGTACAATTGGAAACACCAGGGAGGAACTGAAGATCATATCTACACTGTTTTTGCTCTCTACTCATTTCTCATTCCAGTTCTGAAATCCCAAAGACCAAATTCTAAATATGTCAACATCATTTCCTGCTGCAGCATAAAACTAGTCTAAGAATAATCCTCAAGGACTTCTTTTTCCTACAACTCCACTCTACATAACATCTTTAATCTCTACTTTCCTATTTGCTCCTTCCATGCCACCTTCAAACACCTTTTTTTCTTTTAATATAAAAATAGAAAAACCCCAACAACCTTTCAAGGACCAAGCTGCCCTTTTACTAATCAATATACCCTTTCTAAACACTCTCATTTGGAACATCTGATCTGTGTCAGCTACCTCAGTGTCAAATGTCTCCAACTGCTATGCATCCATTCTCTTCTTAACCCTACACAATCTGGTTTCTGCCTCACCATTGCACTGAAAAACACCCTTTCAAATACAGGTAATGACTTTCTTATAAAAGATGATAATTTGGACCCATTTTATTTATCGCACTGTGTTAAAGCTTTTTTTTTTTAAAAACTATTGTCTGCTGTCTAGCCTGTGGCACTGATCAACAACTTTTAGTTATTTGGTTTAATTCTTTAATATTATTCTCCAGTCTTGCTACTCTTTCATATTAATCCTCATCATATCTTTTTTTTTCTGCAGTTAAGATTTTTTTGGGAAGACTACTTTTTTTTATTAATTTATTTTTAGTTTTCAATATTCACTTCCAGATTTTGAGTTCCAAATTTTCTCCCCATCTTGTCCCTCCCCCCAACCCCCAAGATGGTGTATATTCTGAATATCCCTTCCCCTAATCTGCCCTGCCTTCTAAACCCCCCTTCTCTTATCCCCTTCCCCTTCTATTTTCCTATAGGGCAGGATAGATTTCTATACCCCACTGCCTGTATATCTTATTTCCCAGTAGCATGTGAAAACAATTTTTAACATTTATTTTTAAAACTTTGGGTTCCAAATTTTCTCCCTTCCTCCCTCCCCACCTACCGTCATTGAGAAGACAAGCAACTCGATACAGGTTATACAAATGTAATCATGCAAAACACTTCCAGAGTAGTCATACGTTGAAAAACTATTTCCCTTCATCCTATCCCATACCCCGTTTATTCTATTCTCTCTTTTGACCTGTCCCTCCTCTGAAATGTTTGCTTCTGATTATCCCCTTCCCCAATCTGCCCTCCCTTCTATCATCCCCCCCGCTCTCTTATCTCCTTCTTCCCTATTTTCCTATAGGATAAGATAGATTTCCATACTCAATTGAGTGTTTCATATCCTTTTAAAATCTCAATTTACCAATAAATTCATTTTCTTCCTCATTAGAATAAATAATTATTGTGTTGCCAGAATTTTGATCTTAACTTGAATTGATGTTGCTTCTAGAAAATCCAGCCATATGAAACTATCAATCCTATATCTACACTCCTTGAAATCCACCCTCTGCAAGTCTAGGCTGCCTAGCAAATTATAACCAGCAGCATTTTTCCGTATCTACCATGAAGTGTAAGATGGAATCATTACTGTATATGAATATGAACATTTCTATTTCATCAACTAGTTCTTCTTAGTCAGAATAAGGTACAGAATCCCACTTTTATCAATTCTGTCTCCATGAAATTATTGAATAAGTCCTGACAATTTCTGCTTTTACAGAGAGAGAATTGTTGAAGAGAGAATAGTTCAGGTCCCACATCACAACCATATCTCCTGTTTGCTGTCTACTGAGTGTCCCTTCAGATATTTAATTTTATGTACTACATTCAATCAACAAAATATATTTAATGTCAGTTTGGGTATCAGATAGAGCTCATTACTTCTCACTAGTATTATCATTCAAAGGTTTTCCAGTAACTTATTTGAAATGACAATTTCTACAAACAGAATATTCTCATGATAGATTTAAATTATCAAAGGGCTAAATGATACAGAAATATTCAAGAGACTTTCCAAAGATAGGTGGAATGATAGTTTAGAAAACCACAAGGGTTTTCTAGGCTTATCCTTTCTCTCCACAACATGTGTCTGCTCAGAGGTACTGCCTTCTACTACTGCTTGTCATTCCCGCCCTTTTATAAAATCTACTGTGCCCAAAAGTATTTTTGATTGGAAACTCCCATTCCACACACAAACTAATTGGTGCCTCCCTAAAACACCAAAGGTAGGAAATCAGAAATACCTGACCAAAATCTCAGACCTTTTTGATAAAATGTGACCCTCTTCCATATTCCTAGGTAATTCTGTTCCTTAATTTTATTGTTTAGATATCATCCCTTCATATTCAACTTACACCTGTGCCCTCTGTCTACACATACTTCTTCTAACTACCCTAATAATGAGAAAAGACTTGTGAGTTACAAATATCATCTTCCCATGTAGGAATGTAAACAGTTTAAAATTATTAAGTCCCTTATGTTTTCCCTTTCCTGTTTATCTTTTTAGGTTTCTCTTGAGTCTTGTATTTGAAAGTCAAATTTTCTATTCAGCTCTGCTCTTTTCATCAAGAATGCTTGAAAGTCCTCTATTTCATTGAATAACCGTTTTTTCCTCTCATGGATTGTACTCAGTTTTGCTGGGTAGGTGATTCTTGGTTGCAATCCTAGATCCTTTGCCCTCCAGAATATTATATTACAAGCCCTCCAACCATTTAACGTAGCAGCTGCTAAATCTTGTTGATCCTGACTGTGGCCCCACCATACTTGAATTGTTTTTCTGGCTGTTTGCAATATTTCTCTTCAACCTGGGAACTCTGGAGTATGGCTCTAATATTCGTGTGAGGGACCACAAGCACTCTTTTCTGCCTGGGAACTGTGAGGAGTGTCCCCACTTTCACTGCTACTGCGAGCTCTGGCATGCTAGTGTTCCTCTTCACCCTAGGACTGCCACCCAGGACTGCAACCCGGATCCATGTATGAGCAAAGCAACAGAGTCCTGCCTCAGTGCTAGCAAAAGTCCTCTATAATCTCCTTCTGACCAACTGTTTGACCCCCTTAGCATCTATGGGCTGAGACCTCTGGAAGCAGCTGCAGCCCCTGCTGATTCAGTCACTCCCAAGGCCTGCTCCTGGTTTGCTGGGGCTGGGCTACACTGGCACAGCCTGTGTTGCACTGTGCTCCATTCTCATCCAGATAGGACAGACCTTTCCTGCTGATCTTCTAAGTTGTCTTTAGTGTCTGTGGGCCAAGAGGTCTGAAAACGCCACTACTGCCAGTGATTCAGTAGCCCTGAGACCTGCTCTCAGTTTGCTGAGGCCCAGTCTGTGCTGGCATGACCTACATTGGACTATGCTCCTCTCTCACCCTGGTGCAACAAACCTATCCTGTAGACCTCCCAAGTTGTCTTGGGTTGGAAATTTGTTTTACTCCATCTTTTTGTGGGTTCTGCTGCTCTAGCACTTGTCTCAAGTCATTTTTACAGGTATTTGGAGGAGTTTAGGGGAGAGCTCAGCCAAGTCCGTGCCTTTACTCTCCCATTTTTGCTCCACCTCCTCTATCACTACATTTTTCAAAAAATACAAACAATAAAAACAAATCAAGGGAAAGACAACTTGGAGTAAATGACACTAGATGGTAACTAAAGACTTAAAGAATCAAACACAGACTCAGCAGAACTCTGACTCACTTAAATCCAATTCACACACAAGTCATCACCCCATGTCACTGGTCCTCTTCAAAAACAAGAATGAAAAACATTTGTAAAAAGCAGACTCCTAAATGCCTGTAGCATACATTTTATTTCTAGCTTCTACAATAGTGTATACATTAGCACTACAATGTGAAATGATTCTAGCAGCTGATCTTCATGGCAAAAAAAGATTAAAAGATACATTTAAAAATTATATATGAAAACAGAATAGAAAGAATACCAGAGGAAATCACAGATACACAAAATAGCTTTGAAAGTTATGGGATGAAAATATTACATATTTAAATAGAAAAGTAGGGTCTACATAGATTTGCAGTTTCATGTACAAATCTCTCCTTCTGTTCTACAACATATGTGGAGACTCTCATTTTATTTAGCAATTAAGTTAAGAATTTCTTTTAAAAAAAAAAGTAAAAATACCATATATCAAAAAATAAAGTAGGTGGTATAGTAGATCAAGCAGTGGACTACATAAGAAAGACTAAATTTAAATCCTGCCTCTGAAACTTATTCATTGTATGATCTGTGCAAGTTATATAACTTTTCTCAGCCTCAGTTTCCTCATCTGCAAAACAGGGATAATAATAACACCTACCTCACAGACTTGCTGTGAAGAGCAAATGAGATAATATACATAAAGCATTTGAAAACCTTAAAATATATAGAAATGCTAGTTATTGTTACTATCATGGTATTCTTTCCTTCTATTAATTCTGCATTAAAAACTAAGTTAAATTTTAAAACAGGCCCAAAAGCTCCACTAATAATCATATTTTTAGAAGGTTAAGAAATATTTACCATTCCTATGAATAATACGGCATGTGAGCCTTTGGTACTCAGCAAAGAGACAGTAAGAAACTCTGCTATCATTATGACAAGAAGTAGAAATTATTAGAGACAAACATAACAATGTGTTTAAGCTACCCTTTTGCATGCATGTTGCTCCAAAAAACAGTGTTCATATTATGTAAATGAATTAAGAAATTTAAAAATGGAATTTAGATGTGTGCTAGAAGAATTCAACTCAGTTCCTTAAGCTTGTATTCTGTCACATAATCAAATGTTAAATATTTTTTCCCTTGACATTAGTTTCATTTTATACAGAAATGTGTTTAGGAAAATGAAATGATGGGGACACAATACTGATAGAAACTTTAGAGAAAAAGTATACTCAATACAGGCAATACATTTTGCTAAAATGTACTTCTGGATTTAATTTTTTTACTCCCTTGTTGTTATGTTTGATCTACAAAATATAATCTGCCACAATTCTGGTTATCAAATCAACTGGAAGGCTAATAATTTTTCATTTTTAAGAAAAAGAAGGTGTAACCCTGATTAAATCAATGTCTAATTTGGGGGGTGAGGTGGTCCTCACACTTAAATTGAAAAAGCAAAAGATCACAGAGCCTCTATGGAGGATTTACTATAAACTATAAGATGAGAAGCATTATGGCAGTATTATGATATTCACTGGTAAAAGGAGAATCTGCATCAATGAAATCAAGGATCCATCATATACTAAGAATCTCATCATCAGATGAAGTCTTAGAGGTCATTGAGACCCAATGAAATTCCCTATAGGATCTTCAGTTCAATAGCCCTGAAGGTTAGTCATGTAGTCTGTTTGTATATACCCAGTGACAGAAAAGCAACAAAAGTCAATCTAGGATGACTACAGTGGCTAGAAATGTTATTTTTATACTGAGTCATCATCTACCTACATGTAACTTCCTCACATATGTCCTAAAATTCTGCCCTCTGGATCAATAAAGAACAAATCAACTCATTTTTCTCTATATGACAGCTCTTTAAATATCTGAAGACAGCTATCACATCTCCTTTCAGTCTTTTCTTCTCAAGGCTAAAGTCCCAAGTTCCCTCTATCACTCCTTGTATGACAACGTTTCCAGACCCTTTACTCTCCTCTGCATATATTCTAATCTGTCAATGTCCCTCTTAAAATTTGATGCTCAGAATTGAACACAATTCCCCAGATGTAGTCTAACCAGCACAAACTAGAGTGACAATAATTTCCCAAAGTCCGACATACAATTTCCCATAATTCCTTTATAGCCCATAATTTTACTTTCTTTTTTAATATTCACCTCATATTATAAGCCCATAATAAAGCTTCCAGCCAACCTAAAAGATACCTAGATCTGTTTCTTATGAACTCTTTTTGTCCAGGCATGTTTCTCTGTCCTACACGTGTACAATTTTTTTTAACTTAAATGCAGGTTACATTAACGTCTATTACATTCTATATTGTTCTCAGATGTTCCATCACGAATAGACCATTTTCAATTTTGACCCTACCAATACGTTTAATGCTTCTCTCAGTTTATGTCATGTGCAGATCTGATTGCCTATTAATTTGATCTGATTTTTACATCTTTAATCAATTTATTGATGGGAAATATTAAACAGGGATAAGAAAAAAGTCCTATATCACTTTCATAAAAGAATTCTCTTCAGGTTGATATTGAGCAATTAAATAACAGTGTAGAGCTGCTGAAGTGATTTCAAAGACCACTAAACCACACACACACACACACACACACACACACACACACACACACACATACACACACAAAAAGATTAAGAGCTTGCTCTTTGCATTTTATTTTACCTTAGTGAATCTATCTAGAAATACTATCATTCAACTTGAATCTCACCATCTTATTAATAAGAATATTACAGGAGATCTTCAAATATTTTTCTGGAATCAAGACACACTATGTCCACAGTACTGTCCTAACAAATATACTCGTAATGCCATAACATGAAAATATAAGATATTAAAAATGCTAAACTGAATATTATTTTTATTAATTGGGCACCATGAAAGTTAATGTCAAAAGACAATATGGGAAGTAGTAATGGAATGAAATCTTTCTCGAGATCACAAATTATAATCTAAATGTACTACCTCTCCCTTACTTTGTAGCCTAGAAAAGAAAAAGAAAAACAAACAAAGGCTAATAAACAAAATACACATGAGATTTGTACAACTTCCTTTTGCTGATCAGATATGAATCAGAGTTCTTAATGTTAGAGTTAGTGCCATATTGTTTTAAAAGCAAAGACACATAGTCTTTTTCAACTTCCCAGTAGAATTAACATTACATAGATCACATCAGTTTTTAAAGAGACTTTGTCTATCTTTTACAAAAGCATAAATTCATTAGATCATAAGATTTAGAGCTATAAGGAAGCCCTGAAGTGATCTTATCCATCCTAAAATCCTCTAAAACCCATTCCAATATTTTGCAGATGAGAAAATTAAGACTAAAAGAAGATAAGTGACTTGCCCAAAGTTACACACATATTAAAGTGGCCACATGAGAATATCTGACTCTAAATTCAATACTCTTTGAGTATTTAGAGGACAAATACTTTCATTTTTGTCTTTTTATTTCCCTTGCACCTCACACAGTGCTATGCACACAGTAAATGTTTGTTAGATCCAACCAGCTTTAATAGACGGCCCTTTAAATATACATTGCTCCTTAAAAGAGACATAAAGTTTTGTGGTTCCTATTACACTCCGAACATACCTTGCTGAAGTGAAGTCAGAATATCTTAAATTTGAAGCAAAGATTTTTAACAAGGATATTAGGATTTTGCTTATTTCTAGTTTTATGACTTGGTAAGAGTTTAAATCCATAAGAAACAGTACTAGTGAAATTAATCGAGAATTCATTTTTTAATGATTTTAAATTTTATGAGAATTGTTTAATCCTTTTCAAGGCAAGGGATAAGGAGGTAGAATGTAGACAGAAGAGATTAATTATTTTTATTTTAACTGTTATTACATTAGAATAAAATAGAATTTGTGAAATTCTTGTTCACTGAAGTATAGCAAGTAACTAAGCAAACAAATATAAACAGTAAAATATGTAACGACTGAAGCAGATAATTTTTTTATAGGTTGGGCCCAAACAACACCATAATGACAAAGCCTACTTTTAAAAATACTGTTCTCTTACAAATCTTAAAGAGTACTGTCATTTCATCTCCCTCTTGGTGGTTGATTGATTACTCCTTTTCCTTATGTTCATTAATCTCATCACCTTATCTTTTATACCACTTCATTTTAGTAGAAAGGTAATAATAAAACCCTCATCCATTATCCTTTTACTCATCTAGTCAAGCGGAAATGGTTAATAACATGCTACAAATTGAACTTCAATCACCTCATTTTCTCCTTTGTCAAATGCACATTAAAATATATTCTAAAAGTGCAATTTGTTTTACTGGAAAATTTGTGTTATATTGCTACAGACAACTAAAATTAAGTGTTTCTCAGTTTGGTTATTAAATATATCCAACTGTTCTTTTATCTATGATACTAAAACATTAACTCATTTTATTAGGGCGTAATAATATAAGAGCATTATCTCTCAGAATACAGAGACATCTAGACTACCTAACAGTAAGTGTTACACAATAGGTCATTTATCTTTAAAAAAAAAAAGCCCATAAAAGTGTTCATGATCATTTATGAATGGGCATATTACTGCATGTGAAACTGCCCTTTATTTTTAAAAAGTTAATTTGTTTACATTCAGCCTTATCTTCAACTGCAAGCCTTATTAGAGAAGACATCTGTAACTGTCACACACAATAGGACTGTATTGGTGAGTATGACAGGTGGAGATGGACACGGAGTAAGTGTACAGACCATGATTTTAGGCTCTGAAACTACAACATACAAGGATCTCCTTGGAAGAGTGCAGCATATGTGGGGTTTGATCAAACCATTATTCACAACAAAACAATTATACTTTAAGTTTCTTGAATAAAATAGTTCATGAATGACCAGAGAGGTACACAGTGAACACAGGGTAGCATTTGATGAAATCACAGACCATTTTGCAAATACTTATGTCCAGAGAGGAGAGAAAATTTTCTGCTAACTTTGGTATAATTTGTTTACTTTTCCATATATTATTCACTTGTTCCAAATAGATTGGGACTGCAACATGAAACTATAGCAAGTGTTGAAAATTCTAACCATATTCTTGAATTAGTTGAATAGAACCGGCCAAAATAATGTTAGCAATAACTGAATTTAACATCTAGTCTACTCAAAAAGTGTAAGCCCTCAACTTAACTGGAAAGTATTAAAAAGTTACATAGATTTTTTTTCCCTAAATTCTCTTCTTTTTCCTCATTTTTTAAAGGAAGAATGGGACAACTAGATTATCTCTCCATAGATAACTTTTATGGATGCCATAATCTGGTCATGATAAAGCTATTGAATTTTACAGCACAATACCATACATATATCTGGATTAACAGAGTTGAATAACAGCAACATTCAGCTATCAAATCTAGATAAGCTTTGCTCCTATCTACTTCAAGATCTTTTTTATAAGGTCATCATAATGTTCATATTCAGTAAACACATTTTCCCCCTTTGTGTAATTTCATATCTTTCGTATAAATGGAGAATTTTTTAAGAGTTACAACTTTTGTGAATAGCAGATGCTATTTTAGCATAAATACTGTTACATGACAAAGCAATGTTACATTCATGAATAAATCTTTTTTTGGTAACATGCATAAATCTTTAAAAAGTGACAACGACATAGTACACCATCAAGTTGTGCTCTTTTTTTTTTTAAAAGAATTGCTCCATACTTATAAGAACATCTTAATGAGGCAACAAAGATATTTAATTCATTAGGCTTATGTTTTTAACCAAAAGGCACAAAGTGACATTGCAGTACCTAGCTATAATTTAAAGGCTAGCAAGTATAGAATAAATCTACACAACAAATTTTACTTAAGTCTCTAAACACATTCTAGTACAATTTCAGATGTCATGACTTATAAGTAAGCGAGTTTATCAATTTAATGAGGATTCAGACAAATTGGCTGCCTAATGAGAATTCAGGCTAATGTGGCAGGGTTCTGGTCCACTGCTTACAAAATCACTTTGATGAAACTGGAGCAAACAGATGAAAGTCCTGTTTCTTCTGGATATTATTATTTCATGTTAATTAGAAATAAGAGAATCAGCAGTTGTAATGTACAAAGCTAAAGGTTTTTTTTAATGCTTGCAGTGTTTGCCAAGTGTTTGCTTCTACTCATCATGATTTTTCATCTTCACCTCCTACTTCTGCTACATCTCTGGCACCCTTTATATTCACATTGAAACCACCATCATTAAGGCCTTGCCTGATATTGCTAAGACTATCCTAACTGGTCTTTTGCCTATGGTTTCCCCTTTTTCAAATTAATCTTTATTTCTGCCTGAAGTAATCTTCCTAAAACAAATTTTCAGTCATGTAACTTCCATGCTCAAAAATCTTTAAAAACTTTCTCCTGCTACAGAAAAAGTTTAAACTCATCTGCTTCACAATATGATCCAACCTACTTTTATAGACTCATCTCCCAATACTGCACTACATATATTCTATGTTTGTTTAACAAACCTCACATATGCCCCACACTTTCCATCTCCACATCACTGCTTGTGCCAGAATATCTATAAGTGTTGAAAGACTTCATGATTAAGATCAAATGCTATCTCCTTCATGAAGTTACTGAAAAAATTCTGGAGGCAGCTGCGAACTGTCCACAGCCAAAGCTTGTCAAAAACTAACCAGGTAGTGTCAGTATCATACACGGGGTTTAAAAGACTGCAGGGTGTTGTTCCTCTTCATTTTCAAAGACGACCAATGACATCATGGGGTGTTATCTTAACTTGTGCATGAATTGGATTTAAGGAAGTCAGAGTTGCACAAAGTCATCAGCCTCACTCTCTCTTCCAGAGTCATCAGAGTCCAGCAGCAAGACAAAAGTCAGGACAACCGGCGACGGCCTGGGATGCAGTGGATAACCTTGACATCTTTGGTGCCAAGCTTTAAGTGTCCTACGGCACCTGCTTCAGCTGCCTTCATGGCCATGGAACAAACTGTTCTCATTTGCCATCCCACCAGGGAAAGTCTTCACATCCTTAGGTAGACTTTCTCCTAACTCACGGAAGGTTTTGAGGCCTGTCAGTTACCCTGAACCTAGCATAACCTTTATGAGGAGATGATTTTACTGGCATGCGGCTACTGCATACTTCTTGGAGCCACAGATGATGCCAACTATGTTGAATGTGAATTGTGTGAGAACTCTTTGCTCAAGTTCATATCTAGTTAGGCATCTACTTTCTTTTAATTCTACTCAGACTTTGTATTGTTTACACTTCAAATATTACAGGCATTTCCTTGAGGAAAATGTCTGGTCACCACAGAAATTCCACCTTCAATCTCACGTTTCCTCTATATTTCAATATGCTCCCTACTTTGGTGACTAACTATCCTCCTCTTCATTATCTGCCTCTTAATTCTATACTTTCATAAATTCAGGCATTATCACTGAATTCCTCTCTTCTAGTGTACCATGGTCAGAGAGTTCTCAGCCACAAAGAGTGGTGCAAGAAAAGAATGATGGATTTGGAATCAAAGAACCCAGGTTAGACCCCTGCCTCAGTTACCTGACCTGTGAGACCTTGGTCAAGGCAATGCTTTGATCCTCAGCTTTTTCATCTATAAAATGAGGGTATCAGACTAGATCAGTGGCATCCAACTCAAATAGAAAAGGGGACTATTAATTCATATATGAAAATCCTTGTGGGGCATAGTGACTTAGTTTTAAAATGTAATGTTACCTATTTTTTATTTCATTTTTATTTTGCTAAATATTTCCAAATTACATTTTAATCTGGGCTCAGGCCACATTCAGGATTACCAAGGGCTGTATGTGACCTGCTGATCTCTGTGTTGGGACACCTCTGCACTACACGACCTCTCTTTCATGTCCCTTATACCTCTAAATCTATTGTCCTGTCATAAGATGGAGCATCCCTGGCTAGTGGCTGAGGCCTCTAGCTGCCTGTGCTTCCAGGAGGATGCTAGAAGAACTAGGTGACCACATAATTATCCCCTCCCCTCAATTAGATATGATTTCTCCTTGCCTTTGAATTTCAACATCCTACAAAGACCCTTGAGGCATTGGGAGAAAGTATGAAAGTCCTGTAGCACACTGAGTGGAAACCCTGAAATGAACTTCTGGGGGAACATTAACAAGAGGTGCAAAGGATAGGCAGGCATGGGTAGGTTGTAATCATCCCTGGAAGGAAAGTCTGAATCCATGGGATTATAGATCCATTTGACATTTGAATTCTACCAGCCTCTGTGTGTGTGTGTGTGAGTGTGTGTGTATTTGCTGCATTTATCAAATTTTACATTACAATTAATATTTACCCCTTTATTCATAACATTGCAAGCTCCCTGAGCCAAGGACTGTATCCTATTCATTTTAGTACCTGGAACACAGTACAGAAAGCTAAGGTGGCACAATGGTTAGGACCATGAAGTCAGGAAAACTTGAGTTCAAATCAAAACTCAGATACTTACCAGCTATGTGACCTTGGGCAAATCACTTAACCTGTTTGACTCAGTTTCCTTAACTACAAAATGGAGATAACAGCAGCAATTACCTTGCAGGATTATTGTGAAGATGAAACGAGATAACATTCGCAAAGTGCTTAACACAATGTCTGCCACATACAGTGGTTTGTCCTTCATTCTCAAAGAGGACCATGACATCAGGAAGATAATGCCATGACTTGCAAGTGAATTTTTTAAGTTTTAAATGAGGGAGGGCTGTGCAAGGTCATCAGGTTCACTTTCTCCTCTGGAGCCATCTGGGTCCAGTGGCCAGATATAGATCAGGACAACTGGAGATGGCCCACCTGCCACATATTAGGTATTTTATAAATGTTCATTCCTCCCTCCACCAAAATACACAAAAAGCCTACAAAATATCTAGTGAATTGAATATTCCCCTTTTTCCAACATAAGTTTACTCATAAACTTATTTTTGGAATTAAACCTCAAAATGAAATGTAAAAAAACTTAAACCAACAAGATTCCTTTAAAAACAATGTTGTTGTTTTAAAGTGCTAAACATGTCCATACCCAGTCTATGATATTTAATAATGTTCATATTTCCTGAGTTCTCTAATGCTAAAAAAGGCTTTATAAAGTAGCAAAATTATGATAAAAGTAAATGAATGGGTCCCATATTCACCAATCATAGCCATATGTGCTATAGCACTACACTCACAAATAATAATCCTGCCACTTGAAATTAAAATTTTTATTCTCTTCAGCATGGGTGCTTCACTTTTAAAAACATATGGTTATTGAATAATTTTATAGCTAATATTTATATAGTTCTTTAGTTTACAAAGCATTTTATATCTATTATCTCATTTGATTATCACAACAGATTCCTATAAATAAAGAGGATTAAAGAACAACAATAACAATCATTTCAGGAACATACTAAAGATTTTAGTTTGGACCAAGGAGAGAACTAGGAGTTAAGCTCTGATCTTCTCTAGAGAAGGCTCAAATGAATATACTGTCCTATTCAGTATACTGAGCTTGAAAAGCCAAAGCCAAGTGATTTGCTATTCCAGAATGAGAGATAATGCATATATTACAGCTAATGAAGGGAGAAAATTACCATAAATTATGACTGCTGAAACCATCAATATAAGAGGATTTTGTCAGCCTTCATAAAGAACTATGATCACATTATTTACAATTTCAGAACATTAATGTATGTCTACAAATAAAGCCAAAAAAACCCCCAAAACACTGCCATATGTTTCAGAAATAATCATTCAACATTGTATACTGTTGCAAGACTTAGCACATAAAATCCTCCCCCCCCCCTTGCTACTGAACATCATTAAAAAGTTGTCTTTAACAAATACCCAAACTTCACCCAATATTCTATTCTCAGCCCCATGGAATCAATGTGTTTTCTGCTTAGACCATTCTTCTGAAACGTCTTTGTCAGGGTCCTCACAGACTGTTCACTCCCAAACATAAAGGTCTACCTCCTACAGGACATTCTCTTAATTCCTTAGTTCTTTAAAACCAGGCTTTCCTGGTTCTCCTCTCAAATCATTCCGCTGTCTCCTCCTTCTTCTTGATCCACAGAGTATGGGTGTTAAAGGTTTATAGGGTTTTTTTTTCCTTCTCTCTATTTTCATTCAGCTCCTGGCTTCACACACTTCAAAGCAGTTGAAACACAAATCTTCATCTGCATTCCTGATTGATCTTCAGAGCTCTAGATCTACAGCCCTACCTGAATGTCCCACCAGCTCCCTAAGTTCAAAATGTCTAAAAGACAGGGTCATTATCTTTCTCACTAAATCTGTCTTTAATTCTGATAACTATTTTTTTTCCCTGCAGCAACACCATTTACCCAGTTTTCTATATTCCATACTATATGGTGATCTTGAACTCTTCCTTCTTCCTAATCTCTCACTGAATCAGTTACCAAGTCCTGCTGATTCTAAACATCTCCATGTGTCCAATCTTTCTATTCCAGTCCTCTAATACCAGCCCTCATTATTATGAGCCTAGACTAATGCAATACTTTCCCTCCTTTCTCTCTTATAATCTCTTCCCATTCTAACCTTTCATATGGCTGCCAGAACAATATTTCTTACATGTAGCTTTAGTCATGTCACTTCTTCCCTCAATGATCTTCAGGTTCAAATTCAAACTCAATTTCTTGGCAAGGCCCTTCATGATCTGGAGCCAACCCTATCACTCCAGTGATCTTCTAAAAATTCTAAATGTTAGGGGGTGGGGGGAGCTACTCTCTGATCAACAAATACCATGATTCCCCACACATACATATTTGCTCCAAAATTGTGTTGTTCATGCCCAGAATCCCTGCTCTTTCCATTATCTTTACTGACTGAACACCTACTAATTCTTTAAAGTAAAAAACTCAAATGACACTTTCTATGAAGCCTCTTTGGATACTACTTTTAGTGTAAACCTTCCCCCTGGTATCTGATACATTTTATTTTGCAACCTTCTAATACTGCCATAATATCATGTACTATATCTATATGAGTTTGTGGCATTTCCCCCTGCTTCCAGCACTGTAAGATCCATAAGAGTGGGGATTATTTCTTATCTCAAGTTTTTACCTCCCCCAATGCCAAGAACAGTACTCTAGTAGATGTCTTATTATTTATTGATTCTTAATTTTCAATGTTATTCTTCTTCCTTAGAAGATACAATTAAAATAGTAAAATGTAAATTTCAGTATTTATCAACTCAAAATTGCAAAAAGTTATCAATTATGTTGACTCACAAGATCAGGTGGTCAGGCAAACTCACTAGAGAAAGGTTGAAACCATGTGTAGTGCCTGTGGACCTCCCATCTCCATAAAGGGGTAGATTGGCATTATTTTCTTATATCTCTCTAAGTCTTGCTTGATTTTCATAATTTTATTACACTAACTTTTGATTTTTTTGGTGTGTCATTGTTCTTTCCATTTACATTGTTATAGTCACTATCAAAATTGTTTTCTTGGCTCTGCTTACTTCACTCTCCATAAGTTTATATAGATCTTTCCATACTTCTTAGTACTCATGAAGGTTCTTACAGCCCAGTAATATTCCATCAGCATGTATCAAAATATATTAAGCCATTCCCCAACTGATGGGCATCTACTTTAAAATTCTCAGCTATCAGAAAAAGTGCTGGTATAAATATTTTGAAATATATGGGGCTTTCTTTTTATTGATAACTTCCTTGGGATATAAGCCCAGTTACTAGAGTCTCTGGTTCAAAAATCACTGGTTTGCATAATTTCAAATTGGTTGTACAACAAAATGGTTGCACCATTTCATAGTTCCACCAACAACATATTTAGTGTGCCTATACTTCTACACCCTCCAACAATGGCGGTTACCATTTTTTGTCATTTTTGCCAATTTGCAGGTTATGAGGTGAAACCTCAGGGTTATTTGGACTTGCATTTCTCTTATTAGTGATTGGGAGCAATTTTTCACGTGGTTTTGGATATCTAAAGTTCATTTGAGAGCTGTTAGTTCAAAATCTTTGACCATTTATATAATGGAGAATGATTATTAGTCATGTATGTGTGTGTGTGTGCATGCGTGCGTGCATATAAATTATTTGTTTGTATATCTGGGATATGAAAATCATTATCAGAAAAATCTGATATGAACATTTTTTCTCATTCAACCCTTCTTATGCTAGATGCATTAAAGCTGTCTGCAGAGTTTTTTCAGTTTCTTATATTCAAAACTACGCATTTTATCTTTTATAATTTCTTCTATCTCTTGTTTAGTTAAGAATATATCTTCTATCCACAGCTGTAAGTGTTGGATTCTGCTCTATTTCCTCCACCTCTCTTTGAAATAGGATTTTGCTTTGAAGTTATGATTTTTCCCCTCTTCTGCTGAAAATACAGTTTTATGTTTCTTCTGTTATTTTAAATCTTTTTTAAGGTGGCCTGGTTCCCACTAGTTCTCTTCTCACCCCTGATTCTCTCTTCTTGTCACTCCTTTTCCTTTAGAGTATTGTTCATTAGTTTCTTTTTCTCTCCTACCTTTATCAGCCTACATATTTCATTTGCCTCTTTTTTTTCTCTCACTCAAGTAGATTTCCCCCTTCTCCTTTTTCAGCTAGTTCTGTTAGTTTTTTAATTTAATTTTTTTACTCTTTTGAAAAAAGATTTTTCTCTCTTCATTATCCACATTCTCTTTCTGTTTACTGTAGACAATCATTCTCTGTATTCTTTTTTTCTGTATTCTTCATGTAATCAAAGCCTCCAAGGCATCCATTATAGACTCTTTCCTCTATTTCTTTCTAGCACTGCCTTGTAGGGCTTTTCCAATGGATTTGCAAGGTAGGTCACTCTAGGATTTATCTAGAGTCCATTGCTCTTTGGAACACATTATTCCATTGCTTCCTCCTTTTTCTAATGAGTACAGAAGAATTTTTGGTTTTTCAAATGCCCTTTCCTTTGTATTTATAGGTCTTTCTCCTTATCACTTACAGAACTTCTTGTTCATGAACTGAACTGTTAAATTTACACTGTGTCTTGGAATCTGCAGCCTTGGGTTTTTCTGCGAATTCTTTCAACTGGAATTTCTTTTTCTATGTTCAGAAGTTCTGGCAGCTCTCTTCTATTACTTACTTCATTGCGGTGTTGAGGTTTTTGTACTGTCCTTCTGGGAGAACTATGATCCTCAGGTTGCCTCTCTGCATCCTGTCTTTGAGATCAGTATGTTTTGCTTGCATAATGTGCACATTTTCTTTTAATATTACTGTCTTTTGCTTCACTTCTTCTAGATTGTCCTTCATTCCAGTGCATTTGCATTCCCAATCTACTGTTCTGTCTTTTCTTTCTTTGGCAAAGCTTGCCATTACAAATTCAAGTTTTTCTATTTTGTTCTTTAATTTTATTGTGCAGGACATAAATTCTGCTCTCATAATTCTCATTTCTCTTTTAAACCACTCAGCAACAGCATATTATGGTTCCATGTTCTCCCCAAATTCCTCAGGGTTCTCTGTCTCATCAAGTGTGGGATCATCTTCCTTTGTTTTGCAGCATTTATTCATAGATGCCTGAATTTGTTTACTAGATCTGGAGGCCATATTTCCTTCTCTTGTTACTATTTTTCTTGTTCACTTGAGTGCTTATGTTCAAGTTCTCTGAGTTTTCTTCTTCCTGAAATCTCTGTTAATTTCAGTTTCTCCCCCCTTCCCCACTTGTTTTCCCTGACTCTCACTTTCAGTCTCCCTCCCATCTGATTATGGTTTCCTTGGGGACTGGATCTCAAAGCACCCTAGCCTTCTCCCACAATGGGCAACTTATGGATCATCAGCCTAGATCTCTTCTCCAACTCACTTTTGAGTGGTCAGAAGTGGCTCCAGTTGGATGCTGTCCTTTTTCCCTCAGGCTTGGTACAATTTCCTTTTACCCTTCCCTATTCTCCACCCCCACCCCCACACAGTGGGATGTTAATATAACAGCATTACATTCTGATAACTTGTCCCACTCTTTTTGTTCCTCAGTTCTCTGGCCTGCTACCAGCAGTTCAGAGCTTTGCAGTCTGATACTTCCAAGTTTTAGCTCCCAGTAGGCTCCTGCTCCTGAAGGGCTGTGGCCAAGGCTGTGGCTCTGTTGAGGCTCAGTGCAAAACTTCTGCAGCCTGGAGCTGGGGTCTCCAGGGCACTGGAAAAAGGGAGGGGGCATGGGTGTATAGGGGCAGAATTTATTGTAAACCTGTTTTGTGTCCTTGGGTCTGTTAGATTAGCCTTGCTGCTGCTGAGGTAAGAGGGTGAGGAAGCATGCTGGGTGAGCTCAGGGTCAGTGATCATTAGTTCATGGGTTTGGGGTTGTTTTGGGTTTTTGTACATTCTTTTAGATTCTGAGTGTCTTAGACAATGGAGAAAAATTAAAGTTGCTTTGAGATTTGTTGATATCACAGAGAATGTCTAGTTCTCCATTTTGTCGCTCACATTACTTGAAAATCTACATGACAGTTTTTGCTGGTTGTTAAGTAAGTATATAGAGAATGCAACCATTTTTATATTACATGTGTTTACAAAAATATAACATGCGATTATAAGTATGTTTTTTCTTATAAACATATAACTTTTCAAGTATTAAAGAATGAAAAGGAATATTACTTATAAAATTCTTACAATGCGCCAGAGCACTATGCTAAGTCCTAAGTATAAAAAGAGAAAATTTTTAAAAGTACCTGCTCTCAGAAATCACATTCTAATTCAAAAAGACAACACAAGCAATCAATAGATTCATAAGTACTGACAGATCTGAGCTTTGGAAA
This sequence comes from Phascolarctos cinereus, assembly GCF_003287225.1. Taxonomy (NCBI): domain Eukaryota; kingdom Metazoa; phylum Chordata; class Mammalia; order Diprotodontia; family Phascolarctidae; genus Phascolarctos; species Phascolarctos cinereus. The sequence goes on along the minus strand of NW_027556402.1, from coordinate 106,569,482 downwards.
GGTCACCTGGGAAGCTAAGAGGACGATAGACTGGAGTGGTAAGATATCTGAAGAAGGGAGACCAACCAGAAAGTTACTGCGATTTTTCAGGCATGAAGAGATATGAGTTCTGGGGTAGAGAAAACAAAAAACTCTGGTGGTCATTAGATCACTTTAGGAAAGACAGATTTTGGTGGGCTCTGGGTGGGCAGTATTTAGGTTTTCTTTTTTCTTGTGGTTCCTCCTATTGGTTCCAATTCTTCCTTACAACATCACTAATGTGAAAATATGTTTAATAGGAATGTATATGTGTAGCCTATATCAGAATGCGTGCTGTCTTGGGGGGGGAGAAAAATTTAAAACTCAAAAGTTTATGGAAGTAATTGTTGATAAATCAAATTAATAAAAAAAAAAAGAAAGATACTCTTCCCTTTTGTAATCTTGCTGAATTCTGTTCTGACATTGGGACTCTCCTTTTTATTATGAGGTATTTTGTGATAATGTGTGAAAGATGGTAAACCAGAGAACACCAAGTAACTATTTTTTCAACTTATGCATCCAGGACTATGGAAAAAAAAAACTTCAGAAAAAGGATAATCACATAAGCAAATAGGGAAGAATGTCTGTCTGCAATAAGATGGAAGATGGAAGCAAAGAAAAAACATCTTAATGTTTGGGATACATCAGACTCTCAAACTAAGCTTGTAATCTACTTTGTTTTTCTTAAATTGTAAAAATGTTATTGGAAGAGGTATACTTCTGATCTTCTACAGCAGTAGTGTCAAACTCAAAAAGAAACTGGAGGCCACTAATCCATACATAAAGATCCCTACGACCACAAATTGACTTAGTTTTAAAATGTAATGTGATCTATATTTTATTGTATTTTTATTTGTTTTGTTAAATATTTCCCAATCACATTTCAATCTGATTCAGTGCTGGTAGCCTGTTTGACACCTCTGTTCTACAGGAATCACAGTACTACTAGTGTTAAATTAGAATCATGTACGTTACTAGAAATCAACATTACCACTACCTTGAGAACTTGTGTTACCATAAAAACTGTACGTATGAATACAATATCTGAGAACTAAAATCAAAAGCAACATCAACATATTTTTCTTCAAATATTTCTATTAAGCTATTTTAATTCTAATCTAATACAGGAGAACTGTATCAAGTACCTACATAATAATAGACCTTTTAGTTAATGTTGAATTTAGGCACTGTAGTGGAAAGACAGCTAACTGGCTTAGAAATCAGAAGACCTGGGGAAAAGTTCTAGCTATGTCACATAATATTATGTGAGTTGACCCCTTAATTAATGGTACAAGATTATAACCAAGAGTTCCCCTCATAGAAACATCAAAAAAAGGAAGTCTGAGCATGTAAGATGGTCTTCCATTGGAAATTCAACTGAAAGAGGCACCAGGAAAGTATAGGTAAGGGATGAAGGATGCAAGTAGTAGGAAAAACTAGGACCAACGATTTTTAAACTGTCAGTAAGAATAATTTTGACAAGATCAATCAAGGTACCAGAGGAGTTTAACCCCAGAGATGAAGGTGAGAATGGGACAGAGTTGAATAGAGAATAAAGTTTGATGGTATCAATACAACAATTTGAGGTTCCAGGGGCATGGAATTGGCAGGATAAAGGGAACTGGGATTAAACAACCTCATCAGAGCAGGATGCCAGTGTCTCTGAAATGGATAAACTGAGCTACTTGTCTGACAAGCTGCAAAATTTGTTTTTTGGATTAGTTCCATCCTTTTTATAAAGTTGGAATATATAGGTGTATAGAGGAATGCACTGGTACACTGTAAATAACTGAAGCCCAGTTTCCTATACAATCAATTTTTGTTCAATGAAATGTTTGTGTTTGCTGGAAAAAGTTAAAACACTAAAATATAAAACAAATTATTCATGAAAATGTCCACTATATTTGAAAGGCACCAACAACTAAAATGGCAAAAAACACCCTTCTGCTACAGTTGAAATCTATGAATTTATGATTTTTTTTTCTTACTCCACTCCTCAGCATAGGGCTATACAGTTTATTTTAAATGTCAATAATATTTTATACTCTTGATTGACATTTTACCTACATCTAGCCTTGTTTTTGAGCCATTACATCTTCTCAATTATCCTGGGATCTCAAATCTCCAACAGCTAATGACTCTTTTTCATTATAAGTAACATAAAGATTGATACCACTTGCTACATACTGTTAGCCTTTTAAAACCAATCTTTTGTAACTTTGTATACATTTTCATGAGGTTACACACAATTTTTAACCTTCCCTGAATTCCATACAATTCAATCCACTTAATTCATTAAATGCTGCTTTAATCATGTTATGTTCTTGCTCAAAAACCTCTAAGATTTACTTTTCTGAACCAGAGACTTTGGAGATCGTGCAGTTCAACCTCCTCATTTACAGACAGGAAACTGAGACTAGATAAATGAGACACCTGCAGTGTTTATATATTCCACTATATAGCAGAACCATTATATGAACCCAGCATTCCTCATTTTTATTAATTTATAAGCAAGAATCATAATATTCCTTTAAGACAAGAATTTTTGTCTCTCCATCAAATAGCACAGTACCTTCTTTGCACAGAGTGTGTGTGTGTGTGTGTGTGTGTGTGTGTGTGTGTGTGTGTACATTAAAAAAGAGTCAAAAACCTATCAGAATATCCAGAACCTTGGGGAGGAGGCATTATCTATCAACCATCAGGACTTTCTCCTATCTTCTTAATTAATCCAGTAACTTGCTCCATTTTTCTCTCCATTCATTCCAACTACTTTCCTCATACTAGGGAATCTGAACATACATCCTGATACTCCCCCTAAACTATCTTGAATCCTCTTTAATCTACTCTATTCCCAGAACCTAGTTCCCTCCACTCCACCTAAGCTACAAACCAAGATAGTCATACAATTGATCGTGCTAGTATAAAACAGTTTTCCACTTCTAGGCTCACATACTTCCCTGTACCTGCTCCTAGCTCTTTATCATTATATCATTCCCTATGTCTTAACACCGCAATGCACTTCTTTGGCCTTACACTTCACATCCCTCCATCTTACATTATTTCCCAGGCTATCACCTCTGTCCTGACTACCCTCCCACGGCTTCTACTTTTGCGACACCTCTCATACGTAACTCCTCCTCTCCTGTAACCCTGCTACTGCCTTGCTGCAGTCTCTCGCTGCCACTCACCTATCCTAATATTGCCAGAAGCTTTCTGGTTGGTTTTCCTGCCTCAAGTCTTCGCCCTCTCTAGTCTGTACTCCACTTATTAATTTTCCTAAAGCTCAGTTTTGGACATTTCACACACCATCACTACCCACTCTGTCCATATGCTCCAGTAGCTCACTATCACTTCCAGTATCAAATATTAAATCCTCTGTTATTTAACACCCCCCCCAAACTTGGACCCTTCCTATATTTCTTTTTTTAATTTTTTGATTAATTTATTTTTAGTTTTCAACATTCCCTTCCACAAGATTTTGAGTTCCAAATTTTCTCCCTATCCCCTCTCTCCCCCCACTCCAAGATGGCATGAATTCTGAATACCCCTTCCCCAAATCTGTCCTCCTTTCTATCTCTCCCCCTCCTTCTCTTAGCCCCTGCCCCTTCAATTTTCCTGTAGGGCAGGATAGATTTCTATACCCCATTTCCTATATATCTTGTTTCCCAATTGCATGTGAAAACAATTTTTTTAACATTTATTTTTAAAAATCCGGGTTCCAAATTTTCTCCCTTCCTCCCTCCGTACCCACCCTCATTAAGAAGGCAGGCAACTCAATACAAGTTATATATATGTAGTCACACAAAACACTTCCATAGCAGTCATGTTGTGAAAGTGTATATTTCCCTTAATCCTATCCTGCCCACATTTATTCTATTCTCTCTTTTGACACTGTCCCTCCTTAGAAGTGTTTGCTTCTGGTTAACCCCTCCCCCAATCTGCCCACCCCTCTCTCATGCCCCTGCTCTCTTGTCCCATTACCCCCCTATTTTCCTGTAGGGTGAGATAGATTTCCATACCCAAGTGTGTATGTTATTCCTCCTTAAGCCAAATCCAGTGAGAATAAGATTCACTCATGCCCTCTCACCTTCCCCCATTTCCCCTCCACTATAAGAGGCTTTTATTTTCTGTTGGGTTTTTTTGGGAGATAATTTACCCCATTCTACCTCTCCCTTTCTTCTTCTCCAAGTATAATCCTCTCTCATCCCTTCATTTTATTCTCCAGATATGACCCCTTAATCTTCAACTCACCCTGTGCCCTCTATCTATCTATCTATCTATCTATCTATCTATGCTCTAATTTTTCCCCCTCCAAATACCCTAATACTGACAAAGGTCTCATGAGTTATAAATATCATCTTTCCATATAGGAATGTAAACAGTTCAACCTTAATAAGTCTCTTATGATTTCTCTTTCCTGTTTACCTCCTCATGTTCCATTTGAGTCTTGTATTTGAAAGTCAAATTTTCTATTCAGCTCTGGTGTTTTCATCAAGAATGCTTCAAAGTCCTCCATTTCACTGAATGACCATTTTTTCCCCTGAAGGATTATACTCAGTTTTGCTGGGTAGATGATTCTTGGTTGTAATCCTATCTCTTTTGCTCTCCTGAATATTATATTCAAGGTCCTTCGGTCCCTTAATGTAGAAGCTGCTACATCTTGTGTCATCCTGATTGTGTTTCCACAGTACTTGAATTGTTTCTTTCTGGCAGCTTGTAATATTTTCTTCTTGACCTAGGAACTCAGTAATTTGGCTACAATATTCTTAGGAGTTTACCTTTGGGGATCTCTTTCAGGAGGAGATCAGTGGATTCTTTCAATTTCTATTTTGCCCTCTGGTTCTAAAATATCAGGGCAGTTTTCCTTGATAATTTCTTGAAAGATGATGTCTAGGCTCTTTTTTTGATCATGGCTTTCAGATAGTTTAATAATTTTTAAATTCTCTCTCCTGGATCTATTTTCCAGGTCAGTTGTTTTTCCAATGAGATATTTCACATTGTTTTCTAATTTTTCCTTCTTTTGATTTCTTTTACAGTGTCTTGATTTCTCATAAAGTCACTAGCTTCTAATTGCACTACTCTAATTTTTAAGGAAGTATTTTCTTCAGTGAGCTTTTGGACTTCCTTTTCCATTTGGCCAACTTTGCTTTTTAAAGCATTCTCTTCATTGGCTTTTTGGACCTCTTTTGCCATTTGGGTTAGGCTATTTTTGTAAGGTGTTGTTTTCTTCAGTACTTTTTTGGTCTCCTTTAGCAAGCTATTGACTTGTTTTTCATGATTTTCTTGCATTACTCTCATTTCTCTTCCCAGTTTTTCCTCTACTTCTCTTACTCTTACTTGCTTCTAGAAATCCTTTTTGAGCTCTTCCATGGCCTGGGATCAATTCATATTATTTTGGAGGCTTTGGATGTAGGAGCTTTTACTTTGTTGTCTTCTTCTAGTTGTATGTTTTGTTCTTCTTCATCACCAAAGAAAGATTCTGTGGTCTGACTTTTTTTTTTTTGCAAGCTTTGCTCATGATCCTAGCCAACTATTTGAGTTATAAACTACAAAACCCCAAGCTTCAGGGTTTTGTGCAGCTGTTTTCAAAGATACTTCTAGCGACCTATAAATTTTCAGTTCTTCCAAGGTGCTATGATAAGGGTGTTTACTCCTTTCCTGGCCTGTGCTCAGGTCTATAAGTGACCACAAGCACTCTTTTTTGCCTTGGAACTGTGAGGAGGATTTTCTCTTCACTGCCACTACAAGCTCCATTATGCCAGCACTCCTTCTTGCCCCAGGACTGCCACCCAGAACTGTGACCCAGATCCAAACACAGGCAAAGCAAGAGAATCTTGCACCAGCAAAGAGATCCCTGCTATCCCCCTCTGAGCAGCCACTCCTTTCCCTCTGAAGTCTGTGGGCGGGAAGCCCTAGAAGCAGCCATCATCCTGGGGACTGGGTAGGGTGGGTAGGGACTGGGACTGAGACCGAGCTTCTCTCTCACCACAATCACAGACTTTTCCTACTGACCTTCTAAGTTGTCTTTGGCCTTTGTGGGTTGAGAAGTCTGGAAACCACCACAGCTGCCTGTGATTCAGTCCTCCGAGGCTTGTTCCAGGTTCAATGAGACCTGTTCTGCCTGTGTGCCCAGGCTGAACTGTATTCCTCTCCCCACCTGGCGTGATATACCTTTCTGATCAACTATCCAGGTAATCTTGGGTTGGAAATGTGTTTCACTCTGCCTTCTTGTGGGTTTTGCTGCTTTAGAATTCGTTTAGAGCCATTTTTTACAGGTATTTGGAGGGGTTTGGGGGAGATATCAAGCAAGTCACTGCTTTTACTTCACCATCTTGGCTCTGACTCTCCCTTACTATATTTCTAGTGTTCTTATATTTAGAATTGCTCACTCTAGGCTCAAACTGCTCTGATCTACTTACTATTCCACACACATGAAACTCAATCTACCATTTCCTTGCCTTAACAGGCTATGCCTCCATGCCTAGATTTTTCTCTATCCTCACTCCAACTTCTAGCTTCCCTTTCTTTCAAGAATCAGCTCAAGACTAGGAGTGAAGCCAAGATGGCAGAGAATAGAAAGCAACTCAATTGAACTCTCCCAACATTCCCTTGTAAATGTTTAACTTTAAAATAATACCACAAATCTAATTTTGAAGCAGCAGAGCAAACAAAAGGTTGGCACAAAATATTTTTTCCAGCCTAAAACAACATAGGAAATCAGTGGGAAAGGTCTGTGACACCAGGGAGGGTGCCAACCCATAGCAGGGCGGCAGTACCAGCAATGGAGCTTGGAGGTGGCTGCCACAGCAACTTTAAGAGCTCCCAGTCCAGAGAGGGAAAGAGGGCCATACAACTGGTCAGAAAGAGATTACAGGAGATCCTTTGCTGGCAATGGTTGCAACTGGTGCTGCCTTACAATTTTATTGCTTATATGTAGTTCTGGGTTAAAGTCCCAGGGAAGAGATGAAAACTACCAGTTGTGGCTACAGGAGAGCAGGAGACCTGGTAACAGTTGCAGGGCCAAGAGGAAGGCTAGCATTTAGAGCTGCAGGGAAGCCGGAGTCTTTCCTGGGTGAAGACCTAGAGACACTGATCATACCTCTCCTTGGATCATATTACCATGGAAGTACCAACAATTTATAGACCCCCAGAACTTGCTCTGAAAACAGCAGCACAAAAAAACCAGAAGCTTGGAAGAGTGACTTTTCAACCCCAGGTGAACAGAGCCCAACTTTAACATTAAATTCAAAGTCAAGAAACAAACTGGAAAAAATGAGCAAACAATGAATAAAGACCTTAACCAGAAAAAAACCACTACAGTGGTAGGTAAGACTAAGACATAAACTCAGAAGAAGACAGCAATGTGAAAATAGTTACAAACAAAGCCTCAAAGAAAAGTGCTAATTGGACCCTAGTCCAAAAAGAATTCTTGGAAGAGTTAAAGAGGTAAGAGTGGCAAAGTAACAATTGAGAAAAAAATGAGAGTGATGGAAAAAAATTATGAAAAGAGAATAAACAGCTTGGTAAAAGGCACCAAAAATACTGAAGAAAATAACACCTTAAAAAACAGAATTGGCCTAATGGTTAAAAAAAAAAAGGCACCAGAAATCACAAAGGGTAGAATAGGTGAAATAGAAAACAAGGTACAAAAACTTGCTGAAAATAAAAGAACTGTTTTTAAGTAGAATTGCCCAAAAGGAAAATGAAGTAGAAAAACTCACTGAAGAAAAAAAAAATTCTTAAAAATTAGAATTGGGCAAGTGGAAGCTAATGACACTACGAGACATCAAAAAACAAAGTCAAGAGAATGAAAAAAATACAAGAAAATGTGAAAAATCTTATCAGACAAAGAAGTGACCTGGAAGAGAGATCTAGGAGACATAATTTAATTATTGGACTACCTAAAAACCATGATTTTAAAAAGAGCCCCAGATATCATATTTCAAAACATTATAAAGGAAAACTGCCCTGATATCTTAGATCCAGAGAGAATCCACCAATCACCTCCAGAAAGAGATCCCAAAATGAAAACTTCCAGGAATATTATAGTCAAATTCCCAAGGTTCCAGGTGAAGGGTAAAATATTTTAATCATCCAGAAAGAAGTCATTCAAATATTTTGAAGCCACAGTCAGAATCACATAAGATTTAGCACCTTCCATGTTAAAGGAGCAGAGGGCTTAGCATATGATATTCTGGAGGGAAAAGGAGCTAGGATTATAACCAAGAATCACCTACTCAGCATAACTGAATATGATCCTTCAGGGGAAAAAATGGACGTTTAATTAAATTGAGGACTTTCAAGCATTCTTGATGAAAACAGCAGAGGTGAATAGAAAATAGGCATTAAAAACAAGACACAAAAGAAGTATGGAAAGGTAAACCTGAAAGAGTAATCATAAGGGACTTTAAAATTAAACTGTTTACATTCCTACATGGAAGATGATACATGTAGCTCTTAAGAATTTACATAATTAAAGCAGTTAGAAGGAGACTACATAGAGGGAATGGATGTGAGTCAATTATGTTGGGATGATCTCAGAAGAAAAAATGAAGGACTGAGAAAGAGAGATACACTGGGAGAAGGGGGAAGGGAGAGATAGAATAAGAAATTTCCTCACACAAAACAGGTACACAAGGAGAGATGAAAATGGGGGTGGCAGCAGGCAATGCTCATTCTCATCAGAATTGGTTCAAAGAAGGAAGAACATACACATACACACACACATACATACACACACACACACACACACACACACACACACACACACACACACACACACATTCAGCTGTGTATAGAAAACTATCTTGCCCAATAGGGAAATAGGAGGGCATGGGGATAAGAGACAATAGGGGGAAGAGGGGCATGATAAAAGAAAAGGGGGAGTAAATGACGCAGTGGTCAGAAGCAAAACATTTTTTTGAGGAGGTATAGGATTAAAAAAAGAGAGAGAAAAGGGTAAACACAAGAAAATAGGATGGAAGAAAATGTACTATATTAAATATAATATATTCACAAATATAATATATACTATAATACATATAAAGATAATCATAACTGTGAATATTAATGAGATGAGCTGACCCAGAAACAGGTAGCAGAATGGATTATAAATCAGAATGCAGCAATATGTGGCTTACTACCTCACACCCATCTGGAGGGGAAGAGGGAAAATTAGTATACTAATAAACTGTTGGTGGAGTTATGAACTGGTCCAACTATCCTGGAAAACAATTTGGAACTCTGACAAAGGACTATAAAACTATGCATACCCTTTGATACATCAATACTACTACTCAGTCTGTATCCCAAAGAGAAAAAAGAAAAAGGAAAGGGACCTATATATACAAAAATATTTATAGAAGCTCTTTCTGGGGTGGCAAAGAATTGGAAATTGAGGGGATGATCATCAACTGGGGAATAGCTAAACAAGTTGTGGTATATGATTGCGATTCAATACAATTGTGTTATAAAAAATGATTAGCAGGACACTTTCAAAAAAACCTGGGAAGACTTAAATGAACTGTCGCAAAGTGAAGTAAGCAGAACCAGAACAGTGGTGTACACAGTACTGACATACAGTAACAGCAATATTTTACGATGATCAACTGGGAATGACTTAGCTTTTCACACCAATACAATGATCCAAGACAATTCTGAAGGATTTATGACGAAAAATGCTATCAGTCCCCAGAGAAGGAATCTGTGAAGTCTGAATGCAGATCAAAGCATATTTAAAAAAAAATTTCCTCGATTTCCCTTGTGTCGTGTTTTTTTTTCCTGTGGTCTATGCTTTCTTTTACAACATTACTAATATGGAAATATTTTTGTATGACTACATATGTAAGCCATATCAAATTGCTTGCCTTCTCAATGAGGGGGGAATGGAAGGGAGAGAATTTGGAACTCAGAATTTTAAAAGCTAATGTGAAAAATTTTACATGTAATTGAAATAAAAGAAAACACTATATTTGAAAAAGAAAATATTCAATATTGGTAATCCATTTCTTTAGCATTGTCTCTACTTTCAAAATGATAGCAATTTGCATTTTACTGGGTAAAATTTATACTCTATTTTGCCAATAATCCAGATTAATCTTCCTGTCTCATTTCATAGATTTTTCTATCATTTCACATTTCCTTTTCTTCACTGCTATGTTTCAGTGTCCAAAGTTAATGCTTTATTTGGGGCAGGATAAAGTGGATGTCAAACTATTTCATTTGAAGAAAGGTTAAAAGCACTGTGTTATTCTTTTAAAGACACCTGTTAAAAAAGTGAACAATCTATTTTCCTTTTTTTCCTAACAAAAAATATACACATTACTGTGAAGTTCTTTAGACCCCAGACATACACAAAAAAATTGAGAAGAGACTATGTAATAAAAAAAAAGCAGCTATTGACTAACTTGTGAAAGAGTCATCACTGCCATAAAATTTAGTGCTCTCTGCACCCAATACCTTGAACAGCTTTCAGTCCAGTCCAGAGCACAAGACTTCCACAAGATACATAAATAGAGACTACACAGGGAAAATTAGCCAGGAACACTAGACACTCATAGTTGTACTGCTTTGTCACAAAAAGATGTCACTTGGTTCATTTATTTTTCCTTTGTCTAACACATACAATTCTGCAAATACAATATAACCAACCAGTTATACAACAATAACAAAAGCAGGCTAGGAGTTCTGGTATCCCTACCAATAAATATATGCTGCCTATTGGCAGCTTCAGAGTAAAAAAGGCTGTGCTCTAATTAGGGCTATTGCCAACAGCTGCTGCCTTCCTGCCTCATTATCTTGCCTATTTGCTTTTGGTAACAATATTGTCAATTGTCTCTGTTTTAGGGAATTTTGATCATATTTTAAAGAAAAACATGTGCTACAATCAGCTATAATAGTAACGTTTTGGTTCTACGAAGAGGCACTAAAGACAAATGCAGTCTACCCAACAATCTGTAAAAGAGACTTCTGAACAAATTTTATGTTATATAATTTTTTTTCTCAGATGATTCCAAGATCAGTATATCTAACTGTAGACTCTCTCCTAAGCTCCAATTGAGTATCTCCAACTACCTTTTATATATTTCAAACCAGAGGTGCTATTAGCATCTTACACTCTATATATCCAAACAAAGACTCAGTATATTTCCCTCCCAAACCAACTTCTCTTCTCAACTTCCTTATTTCTTTCAAGGTCACTACCAACTTTCTCACATCACCCAGGTTTCCAACTTTGGTGTCACAGTTGCTCATTTTCACTCACTGACTACAATGTCACTTGGTTATCAAATGTTGTTTCTACCTCCATATCTCTCATCTATGTTCCTATCTCTCTATTCATTCATTCTAGTTCAACTTTTTAAATCATCTCCTGCTTGACTATTGTAAGTCTCATTTCCTAACGTCTCTCTCATCCAGTCTATCATCTACACAGCTGACAAAATGATTTTTTTAAAGTACAGAACTGACCATTTCCTATTCAATAAGTACTAATAGTTACCTGTTAACTCTAAAACCAAATAAATACTCCTCTCTTCGGTATTTAAAGTCCTTCACAATCAAGCCCCAGCCTACCTCTCCAGTTTTGTACATTATTCTCTTTACTGCATGATACAGTTCAGACAAACTGGCCTTCTTATTGGCACATGTAACATTCCATTTCCCTTCTCTGCACAGACACTTTTTTTTTAGTACAAACAAAAGGGTTTCAATTTATGTTAACAAAAATTAGAAGGGTGTGATAATCGTATGCAGCTTGATCTGAATTCATTCATTGAAAGTGCTTTACTCTGTTACACAAATTTCTACAGTTATGTGGCATGTTTTTATTGACATTTCTACTCTTCCCCCAAATTAACCACTCTCTGCCAAAGATTTGGACTTGAAAAGACCACAGTTTTATATACAATTAACAGCCAAATTCTAACACAAATTACATGTCATCCTTATCACAGGATACACACTGAACTCCTGCATCTTGCTGCCAACAGGCAGCTTTCTCCATCTAGGGAATACATCCTGAATTTGCCTTATGTCTAGGAATAAAATTTCACACCTAAAGAGGAGATACAATCCATTGCATGCTACATTCACTGAAATCAGCCATCATATTCTTTTTTGATCACATGACTAGAGTTTAGAGAATCATTAATCAATAGGTTGCACTATCTTAACTAAGGATTTCCCTACAACATGAAAAGTAATAACATGCACCACTTCCATCCAGGAAAAAATTCTCAGTGACACTGAATGCAATATGGTACTCTGTATTCCTCATTTTAACGGACATATCCTAGACATAGTCACTTCATGATATCTTCACATGCCTCAGTCTTCTGAGGTACATGATTATTTCACTAGATATTATTAAAAAAAAATTTTAGATAAGACTCCTGGGTCATGTAAGCAATCAGATGGAGGAGTAAACATTTTTTGCGATACCAACAATTTCTCAAGGCTCTCCAAAACAGAAATTGTACACCAAAGATAAAGCAGCTTTCAATTCTCTCCATAGTCTAGGATGCTCAGAATCCAAAAGAATGTACAAAAAAACCCCCAAAACAAACAACCCGAAACCCATGAACTAATGCTCACTGACCCTGAGCTCAACCAGCATTCTTCCTCACCCTCCCACCCCAACAGCAGCAAGGCTAACCTAACAGACCCAAGGACACAAAACAGGTTTATAACAAATTCTTCCCCTATACACCCATGCCCCCTCCCTTTTTCCAGTGCCCTGGAGACCCCAGCTCCAGGCTGCAGTAGTTGCAGGGCTGCCTCAAGAGCCACCTTGGCTGCAGCCCTTCAGGTGCAAGAGCCTACTGGGAGCTGAAACTTGGAAGTATCAGACTGCAAAGCTCTGAACTGCTGGTAGCAGTCCAAAGAATTGAGGAACAAAAAGAGTGCAACAAGTAATCAGAATAAAACACTGTTATATTATATCAACATCCCACTGTGTGGGGGTGGGGATGGAGAATAGGGAAGGGTAAAAGGAAGTTGTACAACCTCCCAGCAAGCCTGAAGGAAAAAGGACAGCATCCGACTGGAGCCAGTTCTGACCACTCAAAAGTGAGTTGGAGGAGAGACCTAGGCTGATGATCCATAAGTTGCCCATTGTGGGAGAAGGCTAGGGTGCTTTGAAATCCAGTCCCCAAGGAAACTATAATCAGGTGGGAGGGAGTCCAAAAGTGAGAAACAGGGAAAACAAGGGCGGGGGACACTGAAATTAACAAAGATTTTAGGAAGAAGAAAACTCAGAGAACTTAAACATAAACACTCAAGTGAACAAGAAAAACAGTAACAACAGAAGGAAATATGGTCTTCAGATCCAGTAAACAAGTTCAGGCATCTATGAATAAATGCTGCAAAACAAAGGAAGATGATCCCACACTTGATGAGACAGAGAACCCTGAGGAATTTGAAGAAAACATGGAACTAAACCATGTTCATGAGTGGTTTAAAAGAGAAATGAGAATTATGAGAGCAGAATTTATGTCCTGCACAGCAAAAATAACGAACAGGATAGAAAAACTTCAATCTGCAATGGCAAGCCTCACCAAAGAAACAAAAGAAAAAATAGATTATCTCTGTGGTCTCAAAAATGTTTTTAAAAACCTTACAGAGGAGTAGACAAGGAGGAGGTGTGAAAAACTGAAAAGGGGAGGGGGGAAGATGGAGGCTTTACTTTATTGGTGAGAGGGAGGTTCCACTGATGAATGTTTTTATGGGTGAAGAGTGAAGGGAGAGACAAATTAGATGAGGCCTAGGAAATTTGGTGCTTGAAAAGTCTACTTGTCCTTCCTCGGTAGTGTATGAGTTGGAACCCCTGAAGGCAATCAGCATCTAGGGAAGCACGTATGAATACAGGGAAGAGATTTCTAGCAATTGTAGACCAAAAAAAATCAATGGGAAAAGATGTATATCAGTGGAGAGCTGCATAATCGGGGGTATGGGTGCAAATAAAGCCCTATCATGATGCAGTGTCCCCTCTGACACCTGCAATAATTAGCATTGTTCTGGGAGTGAAGCACAGTGGAGAGGAATCCATTGGACAAACCTTACAATGCAGTGGCAGAAAGAGCCTAGAGGGGAGAGCCTATAATGGATTCTTTGAAAGCTTTGATTTCATGAAGAATACATAAAAAAGAGATAAACCAGAAAATTATTTTTACAGCTTATAAATCAGAATGAAATACTAGGGTTAACAGAAAGAGAATATGGAGAATGAAAAGACTGAGAAAAATCCTTTTTGGAAAAGGATGCAAAAAACCCAAAATTAAAAAAAAATACTAATTAACTAGCTGAAAGGGATGAGAAGGGGGAATTTACTTGACTGAGAGAAAAGAAATACATAAACAGGTCAAAGCAGGAGAGAAAAGGCAATTTATAAATGAAACACTAAAGGAAAAGAAGCAATAAAATGAAAATAGGGGAAAAGGAGTAAGGAACAGAGAGCCAGTGAGAACAAGGTCACTTTTGAGAAAGATCAACGTAAAGTAACTGGAAGAACATAAAAATTTTAAAAAAATCATAATATGAAAAATTTACAATTTTAGAGACAGATGGAGGAAAATACAAACCAAACTCATATAACTTTAAATGTAAATGGATTAGATAATCCAATAAAATGAAAAAGAGTAACAGAAAACTCTACAATCTGTTGCTTAGAAGAAACACATTAAATAACAAAGATATACACAAAGTAAAACTGAGGGGATGAGAAAAATTAACTATGCATCAAGTGAATCTTAAAAAAACTATGAAACAAAGCAAAAAGAAACATCAAAAGAAGAAAGAATATTTATATAACAGAAAAGGAACAAGCATTTATTACATACATGCATGCACGCACGCACGCACACACACACACAAAATATACCAGCTAGTGTCATAAGGGCTTTACAAATATTATCTACTATGAACCAAAGACCAACTCTGTGAGATAGGGACTATTACCATCCCCATTTTACAAATGAAGAAACTGAAGCAAACTGAGGTTAAGTGACTTGCCCAGGATTACAAAGTTAGTGTTTGAATCCATATTTGAATGCAGGTCACCATGATTTTCAGACCCAGACTGTGCCACATAGCTACCTTTATAGTGCCTCCTAGTACCAATACAGATGGGTTCCTGAAAAAGTTGCCTGTAAATCAAATCACATTTTAAGTTCAAAAGGAGAGGTGCTATTTAAAGATATTTATGAAGTGAATTCTCTTTTAAAGAATGTTTTTATACTCTATATTTGGTTTACATGTGAAAATGTGAAAAACACATATCAGCCATACATGCTGTAAAATAGTTTTTTTAACAACTAGAAATCCTAGACTCATTATTATAATCTTCATTTATGATTGAATTAAGCATATATTTTTGCACAAAATGAAATATGGAGGAACCATAGTTGTACTCCTTTGACATTTTAGGTAATTTTATTAATATCCATTCCCTAATAATCAGCGATAAAAACTTTCTGCTTATAGACTAAGTGAAATATTTTCTACAATATTTTCTTCACAGTTTTAAAATGTTAATGTATTAGATCTATAAACTAATATTTGAAATACAAGCTGCAAAAATCTAGGTATTTTTATTCAATTACAAACCAATTACAAATGCTCATCATTCCTTATTCCCTTTTCACATAAGTTTTTGTATACGTATCAAATATCCTTAAATTGCATTATCATTTTAAGACCTAAACATGGTCGATGCCAATAATTTGGTGCTAAAATTATTTTCTTTAAACAAACCAAAATTGCATTAAATGTTCCTTTTGAACCTATGATAAGACAGACATATTTGACTTTTGTTCAATAAATGAAAATAAAATTCTTAATAGTCTGCATAAAATTCTTAGAACTATGTCTAAAATTAATTTAATAAACAAAATACCAATTCAATGTAAAAAAAATTCTAACTTTCTAAATTTCTCGTGTTGAGATCTACAAAAATTTATGTTTTCAAAATTCCAATCTTTGGTTTAGCCTTTCTGAAAGCAAAAGGAATCTGAAGTATGAATAAACAACTTTTTAATAAAGAAAAGAAATGTATAAACCACTTGAAAATATTCAACTCTTTAAGCAAAGAAATGAAAATTAAAACATTTCATCTACTACTCATCAAATTAGTAAAAATGATAAATGCCAGAAATAGTGAGTGTTGGAGGATCTACAGAAAGGGAAGAATGACAGTACACTACTGGTAGAATAGTGGATTGGTCCAATTGTTCTGGAAAACAATTTGAAATTTTGCAAAAGTCACTGAACTGTTCACAATCTTTGACCAAACTATGCAACTAACAGGCATATTCTAAAGGTCAAAGACAAGAACAGTCTCATATATTCACAATAGCGCTTTTCTGTGGTAGCACTTTTGTGGTACCCATTGATTTAACGTATGGCTCAACAAACTGTGATATATTATAGTAATGTTATACTACATTATCACTGCATTTTACAAGGAATTTAGAAGAAAAAAATGGGAAAATTTCTATGAGCTGATACAGAAGGAAGAAAGCAGAACCAATAGAACAGCATACATAATGCCTATGTGTAAGCAGACTAACATAAAAAAACAAACAAACGATTCATCTTTATCCTAGAGGTTAGATGATTAAACACTCTTCCTCCTCTTGGAAATCAAGGGGGAGACTAAGGGCATGATGGTTACTGTATAATGGTTTTATTTAGCTATTCATTGTTAGAAGGAAGGGTTCTGAAATGACTGTGATATAAAATGCAAATGGCATGAATAAAATTGTTTTGAAAAATATTAACCTGAAGGAGGAAAAAGTTATTTGAGTAGAATATATGATTCCTATATAAATCTCATGCTCTCTTTGAAGTCTTGTTGCAACACATGTCATTGAGGGCACTGGGGAAAGTACCACTCTTCTCTTACTCCTTTATTCCATATGTTTTAAGAGAGGCAATATATTGCAAAAAATTATTGAGACCTACCGTACTAAAATCACACTATTCAGATTAAGGTTTCTTTAGCAACATTAACTTGATTAAACTGCACATGTTACTTTTAGCTTCTTTATGTATAACAAACTGCATTCAATTGATGAACAATTACAATGTTTAGTATCATATTTAAAACCACTATTCAAACCTTTTCTTAATGCTATTATCAGTTTTTCTTTTGCAACAATTTTGTGTATAAAAATAAAAGCACTGGATTTTTATTAGTGCTGCCCCTTCTTTGTTTTGTTCCATTCCCCAAAGCCCTTTTGGGACATTAAGCCTGCATTTACCATAATACGGATTAAACTCTCTTTGTCCTGTTGCACAGGGTTTGTTAGCAGGTTAGTCTTTTTACATTTTTACATTTTTCACAGCCTGCCTGCAGCTTACCCTTTAGGCCTCACTCAAAATACTTCTGTGGATTTACAAAAATGCCAGAGTGGTCTTGGGGTTAATTGGAAGAAAAGTGAAGCCTTTTAACACATGGGCTCATTAAACATTTAGCAACAGTAGAATCCACTGTTCTAGGAAAAGAAGGGAAAAGCTTTGTAGAGACTTTAACAATAATAAGATAGCAAAATAGTTGAAAATAATGACTATTGGTTGTTTTACGAAATAAGGAAGGCTTAATTTAACTGCCCGCAAAATGGTCTGATGACACAAAAAAGCAGTCCCTGTTCAACAAAGATAAGCACCCTTAAGAAGTATAGTTTTAATGTTTATTGAAAGTAGTCACTGATGGCAAGGTATTTGCAGGTATTGAAAAAGCAAAGGCTTCAAGTTTATTTTTAACAGTTTCAAGCAATAATTGGAACTTCCAAGAAAGATATCTGACATTAAAACATAAAGAGGAAATTTTTTGTTTAAATTTCCTGCACTAATAGAGGAACTCTATCAAAACCTTTGGTCTGGCTTGATAAGGAAAAATTAATTCTATAAAAAAAAATCCTTCATCATATGTACTTGCATTTACTATAACAGAATTAACACTAGCTTCAAATACTCAAAAATAGAGCTATAAACTAATCTTTAAAACAAGTTCCAGAGTCCTAGGTTTTTTTATTTGGAGTAATGTCCATTCAGTCAAACTCCGCAAAGTTTTTCTGATTAAAGGATTTTCCAACAGAAATTATTTCTTATATAGTTCTAATATAATAAGGTATGAGAATGGTAATAGGGGTTCCCCCCCTTTATAAATGAAAAGCTGAGATATGCTTTGGCATGTTGCTATTTAGTTATTTTTATGAAGCAAGCTGATTGTTATCCAGATTAACTTTTCCATCCCACCTCCTCCCAATACCACCAGTTCCACATAAAAAGAAAAAAAGAAAACTCGACAAAATACACAGACACTTGAAGTAAAGGATTAGATGCATTTGTGCAAGATGCAGATAACAAAAGCAAAAGTGAAGAAAATTGAAGAGACAGCCAAACTCCAGCAACAAAATGGTTAAAGAATCTGAATCATTGTTCCTCTTATTCTAAAAGTCCACTATATTGTGAACGGCGCAAACATCAGACAAGCTAAGATTACTGACCATTATCTCCTTAATTTTCTCTGCTTTCCCTCACATTGCTTCTTGCTATCAGGGTACTATTTTTCCAAAGCTTTACTTCAGCTAAGAAGTAAACTTTCCCTAATCCATCTATTATTGAGCCTTTAATTGGATTGGGAGCAGGGTGGTGTATAAAATAGCCCCTATTCACTCAAAAGGACTGTAGTTTTAGGGACTTAAAGGAGAAAGGTATTGTGAAAGAAAATCCACAGGGAATCAAGGATTAAAAGGTGGCTCTACTGAACTCATCAGCTCCAAGACACAAATGAATTGTTTCCTTAAACAGGTAGCTTTCTAAATAAATAGACTTTGCATTGCAATATAAATAACCCATCTAAATGAAAATTTGAATAAAATTTTACTTCTAAGTTTAATGATGAATCATATATGTTTCTGTAGCTCATAACCAATAAAGGCTAAGAGAAATGTAATGCATGGACTTAATTTTTTGCTTACATAATGTTTCAGGAATATTTCTAAAAACTGAAGTCAAAACTATTTCAAGTATGAAAATCAAACACAGATTCACATACCTTCAGGTGATTTAACACCAAAGAACTACATGCACATAAAAATTTGTTAACACAAGCAGATTCAAATCCTAGAAGCACTGATTAAGCACCTACTACATGCAAAGGTCTGTGGTAGATTCTAAGGATATAAAGATACAATGAAAAACAGACCCTATTTTCTTCTTGAGGGAATATACAACAACAACATCATATTGATTCGTTCTAAATGTTTGAGAAAGGAAATGGAAATGGCTTTGGATTTGCCAGCATTTAGTTGCATGCCTACCCCCAATTCCAATTTCCCTCATAATATTTTTTGGGGAACTTTCAAAAAAGCATGTTTTTCTCCACTAATCCCCAATGAGCTGTAATATTTTCTGGCTTCCACAGCAACCACTGCAGCCAACAGATAGTTTATTGTTGTTGTTGTTGTTGTTTTTTTAAAGGCAGCTAAGTGGCAGAGTTGGACATGGAGTCAGAGAGACTTGGATTTGAATTCTGCCTCATATACTTACTATCCGTATGACCCTGAGGAAGTCACTTAACCTGTACCTGCCTCAGTTTCCTTATTTGTAAAATGGGGAAAATAATAGTACATAAACTCCAGGCAGAGTTTACTTCTACCTCTAACTCAGGATATTTCCAACCCTCTGAGGAAACTCAGGAGTGGACCTGTGGCTACAGCAGATGCCTGGTTCTTTGCTTAAGCAGTAAACATTACAGTTGAAAAGGAAAGGAAATTCTAAATGAAGTCACCAGGTTGCATAACACGTCATTTTCTGTGTTTCTCCCACAAACCCAAGACTTGTTGAAAGTAGAATATTGATTCAATAGGAAGGATGTCTAAAAAGAGAAATCCCTAAAAACCTATAGTCCAATTAGCTTTGTCATTGACTGGTCTTTATGAAACTATGGGAAAGAAAGTAAGGGAAAATCTCAAATATGAATATTACTAATCAATTAATGAAACATTTGAATTCTGAACATAAAGTTAAGTTAAAGTACAATAAAATCTTAAACAAGTTTAAAAACATTACTAATTTTAAACATTTAGTTATTTATTTAGTGCACATGGTATTTTTATAGTGAGCAACTTTTGATAACTTTATTTTAAAAACTGATTAAAATAGGTTGATGATGATCAATTTCATCCTGAAATAGTAAACTGTAGGAATGTGGCTTTTGGTCACTTCCCATGCGAACTTAAAATGCTAGGGAATCTTTAAAACATGAGATGAGACCAAAATCAGCCAGCAGTCCTCTTCACGCTTCTTTGGGGCTCATAGATATTTGAAAATCATCTGTAATAAATTCAAGGGCCACAAGGATAGGAGAGAGGTCAGTGGTTTAAAGGAGAAGACATGGACAGAAGAGCTGCTGGATTTCTCTATCCTTCTGCCTCAGCACTTCTACCACTACAACCACCACCAATGCCATATATTTCTATGTCAGCAACTTATAACCTTGTCTTTGAAAACTGTCTTACAATTTGAGGTGAGATAAAGAATAACTATTCGTTAATAAAAATCTGGGAGCTACTTAGAAACCTAATATAAACTTAAAGCCAAATGCAGTTAGCGGTAGCCAAATGGAAGCACTTTAGTCATCAGTTTTGTCTCTTGAGGAGAAGGGAGAAGGTAACAAATATTAAGCACCTACTGTGTGCCGGGCACTATGCTGGCACTGTAATATTACCCATATTATCTTAATTTGATAACAGAAAGGGCTATGGTCTCTTCTTGCCAACAAATGCTCAGCCAAGAGTTTGGGCTAGCCAGGTAAATCGCCCACAAGAGCAGAAGGACCTGAGTTCAAATCCAGTTTCAGAACGTACAACCTTGAGCAAATCACTTAACCTCATCTGCCTCAGTTTCCTTGTCACTAAAATGCAGATAATAGTAGCATCTACCTGTCTGGAGTGCTGTGAAGATAATACGAGAGAATATTTGTAAATGACTTTGCAAGTAAAGCACTATATAATGCTAGCTGTTACTACATAAGTAGTAATAATAAATTTCAACTGCTACAATTATTAAATAGCACATGGTGTATTATGCATTTATTTACCACAGCAAGAAACATTAAAAAAAGAAAAAGAATGGTGCCAGCAGTGTTCAAATCTTACAAAGTGACTCTACAAATAAGACTCTAACATTCTCCATATCAGATTTTAAGGTTTTCTTTAAAAAGCTGCAATACTTAAAAAGACTTCAGATTCCTCCTGAATTTCTAGTAGCAATAATTTGTTTGCAAGGGTGATCAAAGTGTTTCTTGTAAATCCCCACAGATGCCTTTTACCAAAGATGGTGAGCATGTCAAGTTTAATTCATTAACTTTTCATAGAAATCATAAAAGGAAAAGCTAATCTAGTTTCAACTCAAGACAAGGGAAAAGGAGAAAGGCTCATCCTCGGGGACAATATAACTCTGTCTTATCAGGGAAAATGACTCTTTTTCCTATTCAAACATTTAGTTTATTTTTAGGAGTTTTGTAATTATCAGTTGTTTGCTATAAGCATAACTCTAGTATAGTATTTTCTATTATACACAGAATAAGGTGAGTTACATCAACAAAGTGCTTCTTGTTAAAGGTCCTTAGAGAATTTGCTTTAATGAACTGGTATGATAGTTCCCAGTTAGACTTTTTTTTGTCTATTTGTAAAATGGATGCTTCTAAAGTACATGAATGCAAGATTTTTTTTCTTATTAAGAAGGATAAACATGAAATTCCACTAGCATTGTACTTGATATTGTAGATTCAAGGACAAAAATAGAGAAAACAGTCTCATTTTCAAGGAGTTGACATTCTCTTGAGGGAGTGAGAGAAGGAAAACATGCAGATATAAGTTTATATAAAAATATACAAAGTAAATGCAAATTAAGTGAGGATGGTTAAGAAGCTCTAACCACTGGGCAAGATCAGGAAGGGCCTCTTACACAGGTTGGCATATGAGTTGAGCTTTGAATAAAATTAAGGATTCCAAATATAGAACTGTGAGAGAGAAAAAAATACAGGCCTGGGGGATAGTCTGTGCAAAGGCATAGATATGGGAGAAGAAATATTGTGAATGGAGAATAGCAAAGAGCTCCATGTGACCCTCTGATCTTAGTTTTCTCATCTGTAAAACAAGAAGGGTCTAAATAATCCTTAAAATTCCTTCCAAATATATGACTTTTTCCCAGGTGCTTTGGTAATATCACAATATTAAGACTAATATTCTTAATAATATTCCCACCCAGCATCAAGAAATCCAGAGATAGGCCTTCAAATATGTTGGGTGAATGAGCAGGTATGAACAGTCTGTGATCCGAGGAACTGAAAGGAGTATGCATTAAGCAGCATTAGTTGCTTAAAATTTTTAAAAATTTTATAATCATGTTACTGATATTTTTGTCAAAATCTTTAAGTCCTAAATACAGAGTTGTCTATATAAAGCCATAATTTTAGTTGAATAAATACACAACTAAATAATCTCACAGAACAATCCTGCATTTAAGAAATGACATAACATGGACATCTATTTAAAAGCAGAAAGCTAAACAAAAATTGAAATTTGATGCCATACTTGGCAAACTCCTTCCTCTATAATAACATCATGGTTTTAGTTTTGTTTAAAGAGTCATAATGAACCACAAAAGGTTGTGACCTTAAGTATATGTTGCTTATAACAACAGAATTTTCACTTCAGAGGGGAAAAAAGCAATGACATCCAGTCATTTAAAAATTTTAATTTCTGCACTAATTTGCTGTATGGAGCTGCTTTAGTTTCTACAATTCTCTTAAAGACTTTTTCTAACATTCAAATTAACACAAATGTTACTGGTTAATGTATTTTATGTCCTTTGAGTTTTTATTTTTCCTTGCAGTTTCAAATATGGATTGCCAGATCATCTTATAATACAGTTAAAAGGGAACCAATAGAAAAAGCACGTCCATGGCATCACCCAAACACATGGCTATGTAATCTATTATAAATGGTAGGAAATATCCACAGCCTCCTTTGGAAATTCATGCTCTTATTTCACACATAACTTATTGTTAGTAACTGTTTCTTTGACTAAACTTTTTGTTTTATTTTAAGACAGTTCCAATGAACAATCTAAATTTAATAGTTGGTCAAATCTATTTAAATAGATTTGGGTGATAGCCAGGATAGATTTTAGTTTTAAATAGAAAGATAGTAAATAATCCAGTTAATCATCCAGTCAGCCTGTCTTGTTGGAGACCTATTAAATCAATCAACAAGCAATTATTAAGTTCTTATTTTGTGCCATTCCCTGTACTAAATGCTAAAGATATAAAGATAGATAAAGAGGGAGAAAGGGGGGTAGAAGGGAAGGGGGAGATGGAGAAAGAGATGAAGATGGAGAGAGGGAAAGAGGGAGACAGGGAAAAAGAGACAGAGACAGAGAGAGACAGAAACAGAAATAGTCCTGGTCCTCAAGGAACTTACATTCTAACAGGGAGACAAAGATACCTATACAGGTACATCCAGCAGTAAATGTGGAGCTCCAATATATTAACCAGGGTAGAGCACTTTTTGAGAGAATCAGACAATCAGAACTGAATATGAAAAGCCATTTGAGTACAAAAGCCATGTATACAAAGCCATTATGTGAAAGACTAGGTCATTCCTAGTTATTATGCAAAATAATCTGCATAAAAAGCAGCTATGTCAGAAAGGGAGATGAGGACGAATTCTCAGAGACTGGATTGGACAAGCTGAAGCAAGCATGTCATTTCCAGCACACTTTTGAGGAACAAGAAGAGGAATACAGACAGAAGACAGAGAAGCAGCGGTCTCCACAGGCATCTCAGAATCAAGGACACAACTGAGGGAAGTCTCAAGAAAATGTTAGTTCTTTCCTGAATTTCCCTTCTTGGTGCCTATCTATCCACAGACATTATAACATAATCTATTCTTTCATTACACAAACATTTCCACTGATTTTTTCCTCAAACACAAAGAGGCCAAAAGTTAACAAGAGATACATTTAAATGTAAGGTTAAGTAGACAGGACAACTGTGACTCAGTAGGACAAATTTTTCCTAATAGGAGACTGAGAATAATTATGACTAAACAGGATTTTTCATCTAAAATAAATTTTTTTTTAAAGCTGAAGAAAAAGGGAACCAAGTGGACCTTTGGAGCTCTAGACCTAAAATGAGCTAATTAACAGGATACAGCACAAGAGCTGCACAAGTTAAATCTTGAATGCAAAGGTACAAGCAACTAGAAGCCCAGTACCCTACCAGCCTCCTGCAGATGTTAGGGCTTTACCTGAGTTTTGAAGGAGACTAGAGATTCAGAGAGGTGGAAGAGGAGTAGAGGAATGGCATTCTAGGAATGTAGAACAGCCAATGTAAAGGCATTGAGGGAGGTGACTGTCATAGGTGAAAAAAGTAAGCACTGTACACCAGTAAGGCTGGGCCACAGAGGGCATGGATGGAGGTAATATGTAAGAATACAGGAAGGACAGAAAAGGGCCTGGTTATTAAGGGCTTTACATAACCCATAGAGGAGATCATATTTAACGATAAAGGTAATAAGTGACTACTAAAGCACACTAGAGGGGTGATATCATTAGATTTTTACTCAATCAACTATCATTTATTAAGCACCTATTATGTGCCAGGCACTGTGTTAAGTTCTGAGGATACAAAGAAAGGTAAAAGATGTTCTTTGCTTTTGGAGATGGAGGAGACAACATGTGCACGGTTATATACAAACGGGATATATACAGGATAAATCAGAAGTAATTTCAAAGGGAATGGATTAGTAATTAAGGAAGATAGGGAAAGGGTTTTTTTTTGTTTTGTTTTGTTTTTTGTTTTAGAAGGTGAGATGCTAGCTGAGTGAAATCGCCAGTGAAAGTGATCACTTTCAAGAGTAAGGAGGTGTGTGACTGGACGATATGGAGGGAAGTAAAGTGGAAGAAGATGGAGATGTAAGTCGAGAGGTCAGAGCTGGGTAGATTTGAGGATCATGAACATAGAGATGGGCAGAGCTTTATGGTGCTCCCAGTTAGCAGGAGCAATCTGAATGAAGATCCCACAAAAGAGACTGAGGGAATAGTCAGATAGGTGGAAGGAAAACCAAGAGTGAAGAGTGTCACAGTGAAGCATCTACAGAATGTGACCTATGCTCATTTTATTTACTTCTTTCACTCACTTCTCAACCTCCCTGGAGTCTGGTTTCCAGCCTTAACACTCAACTGAAACTATTCTCTCCAAAGTCAAAAATTATCTCTTTCTCACCAAATCCAATGTTCTTTTTTCAGTTGTCACCCTTCTCTATATCCTCTCCATAGCGTTTGATACTTTGGAATAGCCTCTTGTCCTAGACATTCTTTTCTCTCCGGTTTATTTTGTCACTGTTCTCACTTGGTTCTTCTCCAAACTATCTGACCCCCTTTCTCAGCATCCTTTCATACAACAATCATCCATGTCCCACCCTACAACTGTAAGGCTCACTCCAAGGCTCTGTCCTAGCCCCTCCTCTCTCTACAATTCCTTTCCATGATCTCATAGGCTCCATGGGTTCAGTTACCATCTTGATGAAGTTGATCCCCAACCCTTCATATCCAGCTGAAGTCTCCCCTAAAAGAGAGTTGGGCAGAAAGTTGTTTGACTGACAATAGGCTTAGACTAGTATTTCACACCACATACCATAATAACCTCCAAATGGATAAACTACCTAAATATAAAGGTTACTGAAGTCCCTTGAGGGCATAAACAATGTTTTACTTATCTAAGCAATAAGTGCTTATTAAATTTATGAATGAAAAAGATTGAGTGCTACAAAATATTAGCACAAGGACTAAATCTGAATCGATCTGAACTCGCACAGAGTTTAGGGGTGAAGGCAGTAAGTGCTTGGTGCAGTGCCTGGCCCATAATAGGCACTTAGTAAATGCTTTTTCTCTTTCTCTTTACAGTCATTATCTCATTTTATCCTCATAACAGCTCTGGGAGGTAGATGCTATTACAGTCTCCATCTTACAGTCTGGGAAATTGAAGCAGACAGAGGCTGTGACTAGCCTAGGGCCATGTAGCCAGGTCTCACCACCTAGCTTGGCACATTTATTTGAAAAAATGAATATATTTTGGACTAATATAGTAAACTAAATTGCCAACTATTACACTGCTACTTTTAAAAGACAGTAATATTAAGTTTTCTAACATGTTTCTAAGGATATAAAAGCTTATTCTTAGAAATATTCTTAAAATAGCTACCAATTCTCAAGTACCTATGATATGAAAATAAATTTTTTTAAAAATTTTCTTTAATTATATACTACATTATACACATATAAAATAGATATATGTGCATCACGTCAAAAGGATGTGGTGTTCATATTATATAAAAATATTCAAGCCTGACATTTAAGTCAAAAAAGTACTCAACAGAATCAAAGGAATTTGGACTCTGAGTGAAATTAAAATATGACCGCTACTATTCTAGGCCCAGTCCTGTTCATGATTCCCTAGGCATCAAAAAAAACTAGTTATCTGCCAGATATTAAGGCAGTAAAAATGGAATTTTTCATTTGGAGGTGAGGGTGGAAAAAGGGGGAATAGAAATGGTTCTGAAATTAATCTGGATCTAAAGCCTATAGATCACTACTCCCTGAACTTTCCAAGCATAAAACCATAGTGAATATACCAATAAGCAAACAACAGCTATCCTTGAGCTTGCAAACAGTTGGTGACAGTAGATGGCATACAGAAAAGGTAACAGGCAGAAAGTCACATAATTTTAGAAAGATGAGAGGAACAGAGATCACAAGAAAAGGCAGGAAGCCCTAAGGAGGGAACAAAGTGCATTAATATTCTATTTAAATAGATCACTACATTAACATGGAAAACAAATACCAAATCCATGCAAATTTAACAAAACTCGGCCACTTTTAAATTGCTTCAAAATGTCCTAACCAATGTGATATTAATGACAAAGAACATAGTTCTTATTACAATACAGGATCTGGAATACCATCAATGGTTTGTTCAGCTTGCATAAGTCACAACTGATTGGACACAGTCCCTATGGGCATGCCATTTCATCCAGACTGGACGGTTCATTAGTCATAATTACTATAACTGTACAGCAGAGACTGCAGTTTTATCTCATCATACATCTTTGATAAAGCTGCTTCAATTTCTGCTTCATCAGCATGTAAAGTTACATTACTGGAGTCTTATTTTCCCAATCGGTGATTAACAGAGGTTATGCTTCTAATCAAACATGCACTTGGTCTTCACATTGTACATTTAGAAAAGGCACAGATATGACCATCATTCGACCTTTCATTTAAAAATAAACTACCATAATAATGAATCTGAAACCAAAATCCATGTATTGCAGAAAAAAATTAAACAAAGGAATTTGCCTATATTAAAAGCAGATAACTGCACTTATCTAAAGGGAGCCACTAACTATATTTGCTACACTTGCTCATTAAACATTAAATTACATACCATCACATACCACATATATGTATTGGTTTTAATTGTCATTTTCGAAAGAGTCATACCACAAATAGTACTTCTTTCAAACATTACTGTAAATAAAGAAACTATGGAGGCATCCAGAAAGCAAAGAGATAACAGAGGATTACTCAGGAAGGCTAAAGAACAGATGGGTAATAGATTCCGATGAACGCCAAAGAATAGCACATTTCTTTCTGAAAAGAAAATGTTGACAAAACATGGTTTGAAGGTAAAACATGATGAAACTGATGTACTGAGGATTTTTTTCTCCCACTTCAGTTAGAGAAACAATAGGCCCTTTCTCACTATTTGTATGAGCAATATGTCCTCACTCTAGACCACATGAACAGTCATAATCGACAGTTACATGCAGGCACTGAGGCTGCAAAAATCCCAGAGTAATTAGTGTTGTCTGAATGCAATGACATCTGTGTTCTCATGGTCCTGGAGACCTGTCAGGCCAATAAGATGTATATGAAAAAATATGACAAGCATTGCAAATGCCCTTCTGAAAGGTCTCACTTTTGGGAAAAGCTGAAGAAATGACACATGACACATTCTTTTTTTTTTTTTTTGGTTAAGGTAATAGACATATCAGCTACATCCTAAATTTAAAACTTACATACTTTAAAAGATCTTTTGAATGACACTATATTTGGCTATGGAGGATTTACTCAGAATGTAGTTAAATAATAATAAAATAATACACTGAAACAAGGTACTCTTAATATTTTCTAAGTTTCATTAATATAAGATTAAATGTTTACTTAACACATGGGTTTCTTTGAATCATGTACATGTCCAGAAA